>NC_136063.1:1772822739-1774022739 GCF_964261635.1 Lissotriton helveticus
ACAAGTATAACAAAGTCCAACGCACAGCAAAAACACAGGAGGCAAAGGCAGAAATACAGGGGAAACCCACGCCAATGATGCCAGGTCTAACACCGAGGATATGAGGGGGTAAGAACTGCAGTGTATGAGAAAGTGAAGTTAGGCATTGATGAAGCATCAAGGGCAAGAGTGGAGAATGTGTCACCCAGAAAGGGAAAGCGAAGACATGCAGTGACAGTGTAACTGAACATTGGGTTTGCATTTAAGATCCCTTGTTGTTGAAGAAAAGGTGGCCTAGATTGTAGACCATGTTCAAGTAAAAAGAGTTTGTGGCAATTCTATCCAGGTGTCTGATGGGCAGTAGTGAAATGTGTCACAGGTTGTGAAAGTGTGCAAATATACTGATGGTGTCCTCACAAAGAATGTTGAGATGATGTTAATGGTTTGCCAAGATCCATTGGAGGTAATGAGTCACTAAGAAGGCGGTCGCGTATGAGACTTTTACCGAAAATATTTTTGGATTGGGCTTTTTTGGTATTTTCTTTTGTGGGGATATAGGGGTTGTTGACTTATGTTACAATGACAATTCAAAGTGGGAGATATGTGCTAGAGCGTGTTATGGGGTGTTTGCCTTTATCTATGTTAATGATGTGTTCTAGGTTCTCTTGTGACATAGTAATGTTCTAAGGTTTTACGAATATTCGGGAATGCCCTGGCAGCCGAGGAACTGGATGCCAGCAGAGGGTGTCTCTTGGGCTCCTGTATATACAGCTTGTACTTCAACAAACCTTTTATGATTTATCACCAAAGCATTTCTGATTCCATCACTATAATAGGAGTTCTCTGTGGCAGTTCATAAGGTGGAGAAGTCTAAACAGTAGGAATGGATTCCCTTATTCAAATACACTTTTAATTCCCCTTGGAGAAATACCGTCCTGTACACTCCCAGAAAATTTGGTGGTGATTAATTTCATTTGCCATCTTGTGAAGGATGTTAAAACCATTACTAAACATGTGATACTTTTCAGACTGGAAAAAGAAATTAAAGTAGTTTGTGAATGACTAAAAACATACTAGCACATGGTGCTCTCTAACTTCCAGAGCATACCACCATTTGGATTGTTCAAGAATGCCCAAATGTCAAACCATTGAGTGCGGTTTATGGGTGCAGAAATCTCCAGTCTTGTGGTGGAGTTTGTTGCCCTAAAAATAGGCTTATGCCTGCCAGGATTACCTTTGTGAATTCTTGGAAGGTGTAGAAAAGGTAAAGTTTGTTGTAAACTTACATTTATGACCAAATGCATTTGTGTGAATGGGGTCCTATGTGCATTGTTACCAATGTATGTTGCTGCCATATTTTCAAACTGTGATTGTGGAGAAGTGTGGCTCAGGGGTTAGAGGCGGCAGACCCGGAAGCTGAGATCGGTCCTGGACCAGGGTTCAATTCCCCGCCTCGGCGGGTCTTGGACTAAAAATTGCACGGACTCGATAATTCTCGCCCCGGTGCCTCCTCGACTCACGGGTTCACACTCTGCGACTCTGGGCAATAGCTTGCTTAATCTCCACAACGGCCCCTCGCGGCGGGATGCCTGACTTTCACCTTGTGGATACCCTGCTATCTCACAGGGGAATATCAGGACGGGTTCCCTAAGCAAGCGCCGGGACACCCACTGCGGGTAGCCGTGCGCTATATAAGCACAATCTACATTTACATTTACATCTATGATGGCCTTGTACGATATTGCTCATGCTTTATAAATCCACAGACATAAGCAAATAAATCAAACACCATAGTAAACATCAAACTCTTGTTTTGTGCAATGTCCTTTTATACAAAAGGCAGCATTGGCACATGGACAAAACTTTAAATAGTACCCATATTTGCAATGGAACTACTATGAGCCATAAAGTTGCAGTTGAAATTGGCTGGCTTTTATTGGGCAATTGGTGTAACAGGGTATTGTGGTGTGAATTCTTGCTGCACTGAGTGGCACAACTTACATGGCACAAACATTTATCAACCATCATCTTGAGCCATATCTCAGTAATGATATGATTCCAACAGAGAATACATGATATCTACACTTTTAGAAATGGGGTTACTGGTTGGCTAGGGTATGCACCTCAGCCAGGCAGAACCCACCACTCTGGTCAGGGCAAAGCAGTTACACGCCAAAGGTAACCTGTGCTCACCCTTTGGTCATCACATCGGGGTATGACATGCAGTAGTTAGGATACATTCAGAACACATAAATCATCAAAGATCACCATAAGCACATCAGTAACCATAGCAAATACTTAGGTCATAGAATATACATGAAGGAAGCACAGAAACTTCCAAACATCACAATAACCTTTCAGGACAAAGTGCAAATTTGCTCCTCTAATGCGTTATGCAGTAAATAATCACTATAGAATAGGTTACAGGGACACCTGCACACCTACCATATTGATTCTGGTAACCTCTCTAAATGCAACCGGTTCCCTAGGCCAACTAGCCGCCTCCAAAGAGGATTCACCCTGCAATACCACTAAAATCTCAAGTGCCCCAAAAGTCCTTTATCCATAGTGAAGGAGGATAAAGTATGAACTACAAGATCCACATGGGGAGGCCGCTCTTGTTCCTCCAAACCATCAGGGTAACAGAGCAATATAGTTACTTTATCCTGAAACAAGGAAAAAGAATGACCAGGGGCTGAAGGCGCACCACACTGGCATGAGTGTGGGAAATTAATCTACAGTGTTTTCCTGAGGCACACCAACCTCCTTGATAAATGCAGAGCCACCTGCGAAGGAGCATGGTGTAGCTGCAAAACACCCCTGGGCCCTCCACCGGAGCAGTGAATAAATAACCCGCCAAAGACAGAAGCTCCATGGCGACAGTACCCGGTATGGAGTGGAGCAGCTCTGGGCCATTTCTGCGCAGGTGCTGCAGCAGTCTCTGCAATTAAGAGCAGGCTGTGCCTTGCATCACCCAGGGCTCAGAGTCTCTCAGACTTCTATGTTGCTTGTTGTGCCAGAACCAGAGTAAGGGGCAACACTGATGGGTTTCTGATATGTGGTATGATATTTGGCATGCCTGTCTACCAAAAGGGGCCCAACTGTGGAGGGATTTCTCGCAGGGGGCAGGCGTTGAACAGAGCTGAACGCTGCACTCTTAAACCACAGTCCTCAGAAAAACAGCAAGCATAACCTTTGCTTGTAATTCAAAAATGGTACAGCTCGCTGGTCAAGCCATAAGCAGCACTCCCCATGTGTTGGGACACGTATTTGTGAAGGCACAGGGGGACGGGAAATGCTCATCACCCGCTGCCTTGAAGACATCTTCTGAATTCTCAAAGGACCCAAAAGATCAGGGATGGGCCCAAACCACCCAGTCTCTGCCTGGAGATCACTGTGGCCACAAGAGTTAGGAGAAAAGCAGCAGGCCAATACATAAGGCAGACAACTCAAATGGCAGTCCACCCTAGCAGTTCAACCATCCTCTTGGCAAAACAGAGTCAGGGAGCAGCTGGCAGCATGACAACAGCAGAAAAGCAATCCAGTCAGTACTTTAGGACACCCATCCAGTAGCATGCAGCAGGGCAACAGCAGAAAAGAGGTCCACATGAGCCCTTTGAGAAGCGCAAAATTCCTGCGCTACTCAAAGGACGTTAGTTCCAAAAGTGCTCTGAAAAATAGAGTTATAACCCCTGTACTTATACTCCAAAATGTCTTTGTTCAAAAGGTGACCTCAAAAGAAACTTTGGAAAAGCACAACAGGCCCTTTCAACCCCAGTCCTGGCTCCAGACATCAGTAGGGGGTAAAGCAGCACTTTGTGTGAGGGCAGGTCACCGCCTATACAAATATAAAGTGTGACCACCTCTTTAGGCAGCAGCAGGCATCAGGGCAACAGCAGAAGAGAGGTCCACATGAGTCCTTTGAGAAGCGCAAAAGTCCTGCGCTACTCAAAGGACGTTAGTTCCAAAAGTGCTCTGAAAAATAGAGTTATAACCCTGGTACTTACACTCCAAAATGTCTTTGTTTAAAAGGTGACCTCAAAAGAAACTTTGGAAAAGCACAACAGGCCCTTTCAACCCTAGTCCTGGCTTCAGACATCAGTAGGGGGTAAAGCAGCACTTTGTGTGAGGGCAGGTCACCGCCTATACAAATATAAAGTGTGAACACCTCTCTCGCTCTAAGCCCAGGAAGACTATTTGTATGCAAATGTAACCCAGTCCCACCCAACCATTTCTGTGTGATGGCTGTCTGGAAGAAATACACAAAGTGTAGCTGTCAACCAGGCCCAGACATTGATTGGAGTCAGGCTGCAAAGTACAAAAAGTCATAAGCACAGAGACATGCCCACTTTCTAAAAATGAAAAAATAACAGCAGTAACAGATCTGGGTAAAATCCATCATTTATTGCACACCCCACCATTCCAGTTTAGACTCAGCCATGTGCAAAGCAGTCTTGGGCCTATTCCCTTTTGGAACAGTCCAGCCTGAACTGCCAGGCCAGGTCTTACCCTGACCAGAAGCAAGCATCCTGGGACCAGTTTCAAGAAAACACCCCTCATCAGCCAGGCTAGCTTGAATCAGGTGGCATAACCAGTATGGGACCCACATCTGGGCTGACCCTTCCCACTAAGGGCGACAAAGGCAAAATTAAAAGAGAATGGATGGAAATGCCGAAATAATCAAACATACACCCCTAGTCACAGATCTGGGTAAAATCCATTGTTTTTTTGCACCCCACACCATTCAATTTTAGACCCACCCATATGCAAATCAGCCTTGACCCTGTTACCCATGGGATCAGTCCAGCTAGAACTTTTTAAAAGTTGCAATTCAAAAATGGTAATGTAAAATCTACCTACACCTGTAAGCAGGATTTATCACCACTACTCCAAACATATTAAACATGGCAACGCCACTCTATTCAGATCAGGAATTACCACTTAAACACATATATGGGTATTCCCAATGCTAGGCTATGGGAGGAGTAGGCACCACAGTAGCAAGAAACCAAGTAGGCTGCTTGTCCCTTCTTGGAAATGCCACACAATAAAGGCACAGGAAACAACCTTTACCACAAAGTATTCACATCGCACTACATTTACAACGCATTCATTACATCGCAACATCCTTTACAATGCATGTCACTACAACGCAACCTTTACATTGCATGTCACTACAATGCATGACATTACAACGCATGACACTACAACGCAGGCATTATATCACATGTCATTACAGCGCATACCATAACAACGCAACTACACTATCCAACACTTACCCTACTGTTGCACCCACTGGAGTTAGAATAATAATTTGTACCCCTACACTATCTAACACTTACCTTAAATGCAATGTAATGGTATGCATTTTAAAGGTATAATGCGATGTAATGGAATGCGTTGTAAATGTAGTTTTAAAAAATGTGTTGTAATGGCTTGTGATGTAAATGTATGCATTGTAAGGGATGTTGAGGTGTAGAAACTGTGTTGTAAAGGCAAGTGTTGTAAATATATGAGTTGTAACATCATGCATTCTAAAGGCACTTGCCATTCCTTTTTCTTACACAGCACACTGCCCACTGGGCTACCTAGGGCCTACCCTATAAGTGACTAATATGTAGTTAAAAAGGGGTTTAAGCTAGGCAAATAATTTTAAATGGCAAGTCAAAGTGGTAGTGAAGTGACAGGCTTGAGACATGTATGAAAGGTTACTTTTGGGGGTGGTGCAATCAGTGCTGCAGGCCCACAAGTAGACTTTAGTTTACAAGCACTGGGTATATGCTATACCACTTTAGAGGGGAGTTAAAAGTAAACTAAATATGCCAAACAGGTATAAAACAATCATACCATGTTTTAGGGAAGAGAGCATATGCACTTTAGCACTGATTAGCAGTGGTCAAGTGCCCAGAGTCCTAAAGCCAACAAAAAGAGGGTCAGAAAAATAGGAGAAAGAAGGCAAAAAGTTTGGGGGTAGCCCTGCAAAAAGTGCCAGGTCCAACATACACAGTGCTTAATTGAGCTGATGGTTTCACATCCGGCCCACTATTGCTTCTTTAATTTACTTACATTTCCTCATTGCACATTTAAGAGAGGGAAAAACATACAGTGGCGAAAGAATGTGGAACAGAAAGGCAGAAAAAACTTCACAAAGTTGAAAACAGAAATGTGCAGGATAAGATAAAGTACTAGGCAATGTCCGGTAGTGGATTCAAAATTCATGAGATGGAATCAAGATAGGCAACCTAAGCATTTGGTACGCAACATGTAATACCACCTTCTGAGCAGAGCCTTGAGTATCAGCACTGATTCTTTTCCAAATTTAGCACTGTAATCTATAACACTAAAATATGGGATCCCTCTATCTCTCATTTAAGCACACTGCATAGAATGTGACTGCTTTTTGCTAGCGAATTAAGGTAGCGGGGTAGCCATTACTGTCCCTTATGGTATTGTCCCAAGATGATTTTAATGTCCGAGTTCATGAAGTTTGAATGGGAAATAATGTGTTCATGTAGCATAGACTTTGAGCGATATACAAGGCAATCACTAAATAAATAATTAAATATATTATTAGACCACATTTTTAAACGTTTCCAATTACAGACCTGTTTTGACAAAGTAGGGCATGTGCTTCATTGCAGCTTGTCTGAGTGTGGTCGACATGCTTACATGTGTTGAGCCCCACGATGAATCAATATTGGGAGAAATTACCAAAATTTTAAAAAACAACTTACTCCCCTTTCTAGAATTGCCTTTGAAATGCTTTAAATGCTGTAAAATGTTTATGTGGGAAATTATTCATAGAAAAAATAAATGCATAATGTTTAGAACACTTGTAAATTTAACTGTGAAACTACATTAACTAAATATATGTTTAGCAATACGTGTTTCAGACAAAATGTTCTTGCACTAAGCAACCATTTCTTAACATGTATATTAACAAGGCCCAAAAGCCTTCTCACTCAACTCTTGCTCACAGTTACATAAATGAGAGATTTAGAAAACGGCTTAGCATTAGTGACATCTTTCAGAAATGTGCTGAATGTAACATCTTGCTCATGCATCGACTCACCCAATGTTAGATCGCATATTAAAATACAATGAGCCTTTAAACCTTTTATGTAAAGATGATGACTTAGAGAGTTTATGAATTATGTTTCTAACATTGATAGATGCTTTTATATTACTGACTACTTTTTGTTCATTCATCGACCTCATACAGCATCCATCTTTTAGCTTAGGCTTCATGTAACAAGTATTAAGTAAATTGCATTGACTAATGGCAACAAGGGTACAGACTGGGAATCAGAAGAAGGATCATTGCGTGACAAATGACACCACCTCGTGAACTACTCCTATTGGATAACGGCAGAGGATGCCTACTGAAATGTTAAGAAAGTATGAATCTATAATAATAGGTGTTTCTAGTTAGTTAGACAAATATTCTCAGACTTAGAGGCCAATTTGAATGTTGGACGGACCTGAGTCTGTCCGACATCGATCTGGAACTGGGACAGATGACCTCCTGTTGGTGGTCCTAAACCAGCTATTAGTATGTGACCGAACACTGTTCAGTCGCAATCTGAAATCCTGTTTGGATTAGTTTCAGGCCAACTCCATCAAAATGGGATGATCAGAAATTAATCCAAACAAGAGATTACAATGCCCTAGGAACGGCTCCGACCTAGGGTCAGAGCCGCTTCCTATTGCATCGTAATCAGTCCATTAGACCAGACCCCTATTCCAGTGCACTCGCTGCTAGATCTCTCCTTATTCTGAAACTCTTCGTTATGGAGAGTTGATTTCTTCAGCTATTCCTCTAAGGTGACTACTCTTGGATTCTTGGTGATCAACGCTACTGAAAAGATCACATTCCTATTTCCAGGTATTCTGCAACTGCAGGGAACTCAGCTGAGTTTCCAGAACTTACTCTTTTTGAGGAGTTCATTTCTGATGCACTCTTCTCCAGAGGAATTCTTCATGGGTTCTATTTATAATAGATCCTTAAGTTACTTGGCCGTGTTTTTTTATGGAACAATGTATAATTTTCTAATGCTGACTCTTAACAAATTTCTTTTTACATTTCTATAAATGTAGAATAAAGAGACATATATACTCTAACTCTAGGATAAATAAAGCTTTCAAACCTTTCACAGACCTTTTTATTATTGACTGATTGCAGATTCTAAATGTCATTCATGCTTCAATTAATTTGAAAAGCTTAAATTCATCTACTGTGAAAAAGGTATATTGACCTCTCCTGAGCCACATGGATTCTATACAGAGAGATTTGTAAGTGGGCGTATATTAAAATATAAACCATCCTAGTTAGTCCTTGGGCTACCGCGGTATCATATTTTGGCATGCAAACTGCTGTAAAGTGGAAATAAGCCTCTTTTCTTTCTTAGTAGTAGAAAAAGCTTTATTTCGATATATACACATATCTTGAAAAGCATTGCAATACAATAAAATTATTTAAAAGAAAAACTCATTGCATTAATACAAACATTTCATTCCTTATTTAAACATTCAAATTTACACATTAGTACAGGTAGGATAGGAGATTAGGGCAAGATCAGTAGCCTCGAGGATCGAGTCCGCCAGGCCCAACCCAGAAATTTGGCAAGGCAACAAGCAAAGAAAGGGCAGGGGTCAAATCTTAGGATTCGTAGAGCCTCTGAGTGGGATCGAGTGCCAAGACTCCTACAGAGTGGCTTCAACCAAATGCGGCGCGGGACTATATACGCTGGACATGCAAATAATAGGTGAGAAACTGTCTCAGGCATGTCAGCACAGAAGGGGCAATAAGGTGTCGTTTGCGCCGGTACCTTCCAACTAGCAGTCAGTTTCCCCACTGGCAATAGGCCCACCCTAAATTTAAAAATAGAGCCCTATCCCAGGGTTTAGAAATCATGTCCAAATATGGTTCGCAGAAGGGGACTTCCTTAATCATAAAAAATCAACAGTAGTTTTACACAGCTTGGAATTACAATTTCTACCCTCCGACACCCATGACCAGTATAATTTCTTAAGAGTCTGCTTCGGCGGGGCAGTTCTATAAGCCCATGCTACCTCTAGGCCCAGATTAAAGAGTAGGAGCTTAACTTCTTTTAACCAACGGACTTTATGCCAACCAGGTGTTAAGAGCAGTTCCCTTAGGCCTTCAGCGTAGCTAAACAATTCTGGAACCCTCCAAATTCGTGCCCATAAGAGGAGGGGACGCAGCCTCGCCTGATCGCTTACTGGGCGAGTACCCGTATCTAAAAGGAGTGGGAGAGCAGGTGTACTGTGCGGTAAGCCCATGAGGTCTTTATGAAATTTGTTTTCCGAGCTGGTTAAAGAGTCTACTTTCTGGACACCCCATAATTCGGACCCATATAGGGCGGCACTCACCCCCCTTGCCCTATAGATGTCTAATACGGGGCCAATGGGTTTGAGAGGGGAAGCCCGTTGTTCTTTCAAGAGTGCCCCTACCACCCTCTTGTGGGTCAACAGTGCTTTTTGGTGATGTGGTTTCCAGCTCATGGTGTCGCATAGGCGAATGCCTAGGTAATCAAACTCTTTTACCCTCTCAAGTGGGACGGAATCCAGGGAGGGAGGAGTAACGGTTTTCCTCGGGGGATTCAAGACCAGGAACTTAGTTTTGCCTACATTAATAGCAAGACCCCTAGCATCACAGAAGTTCTTAAATCTGGAGAGTGGACATTGCAAGCCTGCTGGGGTTTTTGAGATCAGGAGGGTGTCATCTGCGAATAGGAGGGTAGGAATTTTCCTGCCCGCCAGGGAGGGTGCATCAGCTGGATGATTAAGTAAGTGCTCCACCACTCCGTTAACATATAATGAGAACAGAGTGGGGGCTAGCACACAACCCTGACGGACACCCCTATTCACAGGAATGCATGTTGTTTTTTAACCCTGGTCACCCCACCTGATCTGCGCGAAGTTATCCTCGTGCAACTGTATAAGCATATTAAGTAGATATGTGGGAATACCCATTGCATCGAGGACACACCACAGTTGATCTCGTGGGACCAGGTCAAAGGCAGTCCGTAAATCAATGAATGCAAGGTACAGACTGCCCTTGCCCAGAACAACCACTTTCCAGTAGATCATTAATAACCGGAATGTCTGTTCGATGGTCCCCGTGCCAGATCTAAACCCAGCCTGAAAATCCGAGAGTATTTGCTCTTCCTCGACCCACTGCAAGAGCCTTCCTAAAACTACCTTGCCCGCTACCTTCTGGGAGGAGTCTAGCAAGCTAATTGGGCGGTAATTAGCGGGGTCGTCCCGATTCCCTTTTTTAAAAATCGGGACGACCTCCGCCCCCCTCCATGAGTCCGGGAGGCGCCCGCCCATCAAGGCAGCATTCAAAAGTGAGGCAATAAGACTACTCCACTCTTCTATGTTAACCCGAAATAAGTCACCTGGAATGCCATCAGGTCCCGCAGCCTTATTCGGAACCAAGGACTTATTCGCCCCCTCTACTTCTTTGATAAGAAAGAAATTAACCTCATTATAATCTGAACCCTCGTTGTGCGGGCGGTACATCGAGATGGCTGGAGAGCCCCCAATTAGGGAATAAAGCTGAGAAAAATGGGTAAACCACGCCTCCCCAGTTATATTGCATGTCAATAGGGAGTCTTCAGGTTTATTCCTTACTCTCAACAGTTCCCAGAAGCCCTTTGAGTCTTTCCTGGTGCTAGCCACAGTTAAATCAGCCCAGTATTGTGTTTCATGCTCGGCCCTAGCCGAGGCTAGTGCCTTTTTGTAGCTTTTCCTAGCAAAACTAATATTTCTACTATGGCCAGATTTCACTGCTCTGATGAGTTTGCGTTTTGCAGAGCGACAAGCTGGGGAAAACCAACTCACTCCACCCTTAGGGACACTTCTTTTCTTATCCCTAGTGCCTACTGGGTGAATACTGAATAATTCTCATAGAGCATTAACTGTCTCTGTAAAGAGAATCGAGACCTCCGTTTTGCTAGGACCCGGGGAGTCCAACCTTAATTGCACGTTGGACATTATGGATTTTACTAGTGACATCTTTCCTTCATCCGCAACAACTTTTTTCCATTTGAGCCGCCTACCGCAGTTCGAGGGGCATACTTTGTGCGTCGATTTCCAGATATGTAGGGGTGAACTTGAAATCGTATCAAACCAAAGCTAGTGGATTGTGATCACTATCGGCAGATGGCAACACCTCCATGTCTAGCAGGTGTGGCCAGAGCCTATAATTCAGAAGTATGTAATCAATCCGTGAGGTGTGGCCTACCCTGTTGTATGTATGTGCCCCTTTGGAGTCAGACCTAGATCTACCATTGGTTGCCCTTAGGCCAAATTCCATACAGAGGGCATTAAGATCTATAGCACTCTGTGTCCATTTTTTGATAGGTTTTAGTGTGAGCAGGGGAATGCCTCACCTAGCATCTTCTTCCCAGATATCTAATATGTCTTCACTGGCAAGTGGTTCGAACAAACAATTAAGGTCCCCAGCTAGTAAGACAAGAGAGTCAGCATTACAAAATCCGAGTTCCTCCTCAATGCCTATATGTGGCAACCTTGAGACACCACCCCTTGCCCCCCTTAGGTAGATATTAAAAACTTCTAGCTTTTTCCTACCTAAGCCTATGATTGATAATCTCTGCAGGTCAGATGATTTTGTGTGCATATGCCTAACAGATAGACCCAATGAAATACTAACCCAGATTAAAAGGCCGCCCGACGGGCGGCCTTTAGTGCCGGGTAGTTGCGATGCAGGCACAAAGTAGGTAGTATAACCCACCCTGTGTCGAGGTTCTAAGCACCAGGTTCGCTGCAGAAGGCAGATCCCGTAGGATTCAACAAGAGAATTCCAGTCCGGAATGTCAATGTTACGAGCAAGACCTGCTACATTCCAACTGAGGACCCTTAAGGTTGGGCTCCCCGCAGTCGTCGGGCCTAATAGAAAGGAAGGCCCGGGGGGATCACAAACAGGGCCAAGCCTCCTTGACGCAGGCAGCGACAATAGATCCTCAACAACTTCCCCTGCTAACGTTTGTGTGCCCTCCACCCTTGCAATATTGGTTACCGGGAGTATGGAACCAATAACAGCATTAGAACTATGGCTGGTTAAGTGCACCATTGACAGTGGTGATAAAGAGGTCTGGAACAAAATGCCGGAGACATGAAGATCCTTATGAGTAGAATTGCTCGGTATCCCCAGGTCAACTACAGCATCTGAATTTAATTGGCCTGAAGAATGTGTTACCACAGAAGCAAAATCTATAACACTAGGCATTGACCTGTCAAGGTCCTTTCTTATTCCCCTAGGTGGACTGCCCCCGCTAAAATTACTTTCAGAAATCCTGTGATCATTAGTCGGTGGGTGCATTTTAGCCTTAACATCAGGTGGTGGTCGTGGAGTCAGGGAAAGTCAATCCACCTCTTCCAGACAACCAAACCTATTGAAGGTTGGTGCCCCGTGCCACCTATTATTTGGGCCTTGCCATCCTTCTCTCACCCCTCCACGAACCGAGTGTCGAACCAATGACCAATCTCCCCCATAGTTTAGACTGGGACGGGGAGGATAGAAGAAAGTTAGTGGTCTCACTACAATGGGTGAATTCTCCCCCCTCTATCCCACGAGCATATATGTTGGGCCGTCTGTGAATCCTCAAATGAGACTACAATGCAGTCACCTGGAATGGTCTTAGGTGAAGGTCCTACCCAGGGGACTCCGCGGACCATTAATATTTTACTTCTCAGGTGGTTTGGAATCTGCCTGTTTGTATTCAACCAGTGGATAACTTTATTTTTGAGGGACTGGTAGTTTTCTTGATAATGACTCTCTATTGCGGGAACACCAGCTATTACCGCCACATAGGGCCTTGCATCCGGGGGAAGATCTATATATCGCCCTCAAAAGTTGTCTTTGTTTTGTGGGCCCTGCGAGGTGATCCGATGGGCCATTGTATCATTCAACCTTGGGACAACGCCTTTTTTTAGTGGTATAGTTGGTTGTTGCAAGTGATGCTTTGGTGGCTTTGGTGGTGGTTGGGGGGTTTTGTGTTCACAGCCCTTCGTGCGTGGTTTCGGTATTGGCATATTAGAGGGCAATGCTGGCGAAGTAGTGGTAGATGTTAGAGTGATTAATTCAGCTTCTGGGGGGATGCTGATTTTATTGTCTTGGAGACTAAGGCTTGCTAGGGTTAAGATACTTTTTTCTACCTCTAAAAGATGGTTTTCAATGCATGAGAGTCTTAGGTCCAGGGGAGTTAAAAGCCTTTTTAAGGTCGTCCATACAGTTTCCAGGAATTCCTCGTCTCTTCCCTCTGGCTCACGTAATTGTGACCCATTGGCCTCTTCTATAATGTCTCTATTCGTGGTGTCCAAAGATGAACAGTTCTCATCAATGCTAGGAAGCTCCTGCTCTGGGGCTACGGTACTTTCTTCTTCTCTATGTGAAAGCAGGTTTCTATCAATAGGACAGTGGGCCCTGGCAACTTTGGCCCTCTTTCGTGAATAGGCAGATCTTAAATTGCATTTTCTTTTGTGTACTACACCCGTAGTATTAGAACCCAAGGAGTTAACGTGTTCCTCCGTAGTGGGTGGAGTATTTTCGATAAGAGTGCCCAGATCTGAATCAGTGGCAATCAGGGGGAAATTCTGACTAGAATGTGATTGAATGGGACCTACAGTAGGGATTGTCACAGGTAATGGGAGTTGGGTGTGGTGAACATCAGCCTGCATAATAATAAGTCGTGGGTTCAATGGTTGCTCGGGAGTTTTTGCAGTAGCTATATGGCCTAAAGATGATTTTTTAGACATAGCGAAATTTTGTGACAGTCTTCTAGCTTCTTCTAAATCTAGGGAAACTCGTTTTTGCATTTTGGTGATTTCATTATCTATGGCAGTCTTTGTTCTAGTTATGAAATCATCTAGGGTCCCATTCAGGATCTTATCACCCTTTGCAGCCTTGCTATGGCTTATCCGCGTACACATAGTTCTAAAGGAACTTGTTAGGCAAGAGTTGTGATGGAAAAGACAAACAAATAATTCCAAAGGGGTTGAAATGACGTAAGAAGTATGGCCCAGTCCAGTCTCTTAGGTCCTCGAACGGCCTCAAACGGCCCGGTCTTTCCCCGGTCTTAGCCCCGGGCTGAGTCCCGCGCGCGTCCCGCGTGCGCGGGTGATCACTACGTTTATGAACAGGTGTGCTGTGGGCATACCTTGCAGGGAGAGCGGGCCAGGTGATGGTAATTGGCCTCGCGGGGACTCCTGGTTGCTGGAGTCCCCCACGTCACGCTCGCAGCCCTGCACGCCTCGCACACAACACGCAGGTGGGGCGCAGATGAAGCGGGACCCGCGGAGCGGGTCCGGCGAACAGTTTCCCCTTTCAGGCTGGTTTTGGCAAAAGGAATCAGGAACACACCCTCCGGTGATATCGCTGCAATAAGAGTCTCACCCGCTCCAAGGAAAAGGCAGGCTTTCAAGAGTCCAGAGTGCCGTGGGCGTGCCTTGCAGGGAGAGCGGGCCAGGTGATGGTAATTGGCCTCACGGGGACTCCTGGTTGCTGGAGTCCCCCGCGTCACACTCGCAGCCCTGCACGCCTTGCACACAACACGCAGGTGGGGCGCAGATGAAGCGGGACCGCGGAGCGGGTCCGGCGAACAGTTTCCCCTCTCAGGCTGGTTTTGGCAAAAGGAATCAGGAACACACCCTCCGGTGATATCGCTGCGATAAGAGTCTCACCCGCTCCAAGGGAAAGGCAGGCTTTCAAGAGTCCAGAGTGCCGTGGGCGTGCCTTACAGGGAGAGCGGGCCAGGTGATGGTAATTGGCCTCGCGGGGACTCCTGGTTGCTGGAGTCCCCCGCGTCACGCTCGCAGCCCTGCACGCCTCGCACACAACACGCAGGTGGGGCGCAGATGAAGCGAACAGTTTCTCCTCTCAGGCTGGTTTTGGCAAAAGGAATCGGGAACACACCCTCCTGTGATATCGCTGCGATAAGAGTCTCACCTGCTCCAAGGGAAAGGCAGGCTTTCAAGAGTCCAGAGTGCCGTGGGCGTGCCTTGCAGGGAGAGCGGGCCAGGTGATGGTAATTGGCCTCGCGGGGACTCCTGGTTGCTGGAGTCCCCCGCGTCACGATCGCAGCCCTGCACGCCTCGCACACAACACGCAGGTGGGGCACAGATGAAGCGGGACCCGCGGAGCGGGTCCGGCGAACAGTTTCCCCTCTCAGGCTGGTTTTGGCAAAAGGAATCAGGAACACACCCTCCTGTGATATCGCTGCGATAAGAGTCTCACCTGCTCCAAGGGAAAGGCAGGCTTTCAAGAGTCCAGAGTGCCGTGGGCGTGTCTTGCAGGGAGAGCAGGCCAGGTGATGGTAATTGGCCTCGCGGGGACTCCTGGTTGCTGGGGTCCCCCGCGTCACACTCGCAGCCCTGCATGCCTCGCACACAACACGCAGGTGTGGCGCAGATGAAGCGGGACCCGCGGAGCGGGTCCGGCGAACAGTTTCTCCTCTCAGGCTGGTTTGGGCAAAAGGAATCAGGAACACACCCTCCGGTGATATCGCTGCGATAAGAGTCTCTTTTCTTTCTGATAAGACATCCCAATCCACATTCACATTGCTGCCATTGCAAACAGCAAGTTTGTTTCATATGTTTGAAAACATATGAGTATTTATCTATCACTGAAGAGTGACTTACCTACCTGCGGGCCCTTGACTTTAAAGTGAGATGCAATATTAATGAAAGTTAAACAAATTAGAAGGCAGACAATTCATTTTTTTTATAAAAAGTACTTGCAGGTGGGGGCTACAAACACATTCTTCAAAGTGATGCAGCAGTGCTCCAAAGACAATTATATATATTCAGTGTGTTACTTTTTGTGGATACATGCACACACTCTAAAGGGTGGAGTCGATAGAACACTGACTTCATGACAAACGTATGGAGAATGTGGACTGTTCTGGAAAACGAGCAACTCATCTGTAAAAGTTCATGTTACCTTCAGCCCTGATATAATTTGTATCAGAAAGAGAATTTGTGCCATATGGGCATTGCAAGCTTAGGTCATCCTGTTTTACACCCTAATTACTCAACCTGTAACATTGGGATGGAACCCAGTGGTGATGTATAATAAATGTCTTGTGTCCTACAGTGTTCCTTGACAGCACAGTGGAGCCTAGTGCTGATGTATAACACAAATCATGTGTCCTCTGGCTTACCTAGCTAGCTTAATTCAGCCTTCTTCTGGTATATGATATATGTCCTGTTTCATACAGTGTACCCTGATGGTTGGCTGAAACCACATGGTGATGTGCCGTACATTGCCTATGCTCTGGTTTTAATGTAGAATGCATTTCCTATGTTTATAGTGGGCATTGATAGTACACTACAACCTAAGGCCAGATGTGCTAATATTAGGCATAGTGATTTCCTAATTACCTTTATTGCCAAATTACAATTAGGAAATCACTATTTCTAATGCGTGAAACTTTATATTTTAAAATAGCGATTGCTTGTTGGTCAAATTGACCTACCTCATGAATATTGACCGTCCTGTCTCTTTGAGAAGCGGTCGCTCCCCACGCTCCCTGCCTGGATATCGATAGTGCTTTGCTCGCACTGCCTGCTAAGAATTGGTGCCTGGGTATCGTAGCGCTTGGTTCGCTTTACTTGTGGAGAATTGCTGCCTGCTATTGCTCACTGTTGCTGCTTGCATTTTAATCTGTGCAATTTCTTTATGATTGGAGCGCTCGCATTGCCTGATTTTAAAATAACCATTTATTGCCTGATTGTGCCGGTGCCACTGCGACATCCAACTTTGTGCCCCCAATCTCGTCCTGTTTCGGTTTTGCTTACGCCGCCATATTTGTTGTTGTGCCTCGTAGCCAGCCTCTCCACCCCGCTCCCGCCTCACAGCTGCTCCTCCCTTGCCCCTCCCCCTCCACTATCCACTTATGACAGATGCGTTTGCGCGCAGCGTTCACACGCCGAAGGTGCGCCAAAGGTAAGCCCGTCTACGCCCGTCCGCGCCTGGACCGTGCCCAGCGCCAGACCCCCTGGCCCCCGCAAAATCCACTCCGCCCGCACAACGTACAACACTGCTACCCTCTCTGCACTTAACCCCGGCCGACTCCCAACCTGCTACCACACCGCACCAGGACACACCCATGGACCCTTCACCTGCCACTCCTGCAAGTTCGACTGCACTAAGAGCCACAGCAAATCCACATACTCCAAACAGAGCTCCAACACTAACCACCTGAAATGCATCCTGCTCAACACCCGCTCGGTCCACAGACACGCCATTGAACTTTGGAACCTTCTCGACACCACTTCGCCGGACGTCACCTTCCTTACAGAAACCTGGATGAACACCTCATCAACGCCCGACATCGCCATAGCCATCCTGGACGACTACAAAATCATCCGAAAGGACGGCACCAAGCGAACAGGAGGAGGAATCGCCATCGTCCACAAGAACACCATCCACATTACAACCAGCTCCGATGACAACCTCACAACCGCCGAACACCTTCACTTCCAAATCCACACCGACCCTAAGACCACACTCAGAGGCACCCTCATCTATAGACCACCCGGACCCCGCACACAATTCAGCGAAGACATCACTGATTTCATCAGCCCTCACGCCCTCCCCTCAGAGGACTACATTCTACTGGGAGACCTCAACTTCCACCTGGAAAAGAACAACGACAGCAACACCACCACCCTCTTGGACAACCTCTCCAATCTCGGACTCAAACAACTTGTTGACACCCCCACCCACTTTGCCGGACACACGCTCGACCCAATTTTCACCTCCAGCAAGCACATCTCCTTTAATCACACCACAGCTCTCCATTGGACGGACCACAGCAGTGACACTTCAACTTTAAAAAGACTACGACCCACAACCACCCACAACGAATTCCACGGAGAAACTGGAACAAAATTACCTCCGACCAGCTCTACACATCGCTTCACCAAAACCCCCCTGCAAAATCATCGGACCCAAACCAAGCAGCCACCAACCTCACACAATGGATCACCCACAGCGCTGACGAATTAGCTCCCTTGAAAAACCACCAAATCAAACAAGGCAGCAAAAAAGCCCCCTGGTTTAATGATGACCTTAAGAAATCCAAGAAGATCTGCCGCACCCTCGAGAAAGCATGGCGAAAAAACCCAACCTCTGACAACCTGGCCACCTTCAAGAACGCCACCCGCAAACACCACCAACTGATCCGGACCACCAAGAAATCATCATTCAAGGATCGACTCGACAACAACGGCCACAACAGCAAAGAACTATTCAACATCGTCAAAGAGTTTACCAACCCCACCGCCGGCACCAATGACATCACTCCCTCCCAAGACCTCTGCGACTCTCTAGCCTTGTTTTTCCACAACAAAATCGCTGACATACATAACAGCTTCGGAGACCAGTCCACCCCACCCACCTCTGAACTTGAACCCCCCCCAGCAACCTTTGTGCCTGGAACCCAATCACAACCGAAGACACCATCCGCCTGATGAACACCATTCACTCAGGATCACCAACCGACCCATGTCCCCACCACATATTCAACAAAGCAGACTCCATTATCGCACCCCATCTCCGAGACGTCATCAACTGCTCCATCAACTCCGCTACCTTCCCGGAAAGCTGGAAACATGCCGAACTCAGCGCCCTCTTGAAGAAACCTACAGCAGACCCCACTGAACTTAAAAACTACCTCCCCATTTCGCTCCTTCCATTCCCTGCCAAAGTCATTGAGAAAGCCGTCAACAGTCAACTCGCCGCCTTCCTCGAATCCAACAAATCCCTCGACCCTTCACAGTCCGGATTCCGAGCCAAACACAGCACCGAGACCGCCCTCATCGCAGCAACAGACGACATTCGAACCCTACTGGACAACGGAGAAACAGCTGCCCTCATCCTACTTGACCTCTCCGCAGCCTTCGACACAGTCTGTCATAACACCCTTATACAATGCCTCAGCAACGTCGGTATACAAGGAAAAGCATTGGACTGGATAATCTCATTCCTCTCCGGAAGAACCCAGAGAGTCCGCCTCCCCCCCTTCAGATCAGAGGCCCCAGAAGTCATCTGCGGCGTACCCCAAGGATCTTCACTCAGTCCCACCCTCTTCAACGTATACATGAGTAACCTCGCATCCATTGCGCGCCAACACAACCTCAACATTATCTCCTACGCAGACGACACCCAGCTGATCCTCTCCCTCACCAAAGACCCAAACACCGCCAAAACCAACCTACACGAAGGGATGAAAGAAGTAGCCGAGTGGATGAAGAACAGCCGTCTAAAACTGAACTCGGACAAAACGGAAGTCCTCATCTTAGGATCATCCCCCTCCGCCTGGGACGACTCATGGTGGCCACCGGCCCTGGGAACCGCACCCATACCAACGGACCACGCACGTAACCTGGGCTTCATCCTGGACTGCTCCCTTTCAATGACCAGACAAGTCAACGCCGTCTCATCATCATGCTTCAACATACTACGTATGCTCAAAAAAATCTTCCGTTGGATCCCCACCGAAACAAGAAAGTCGGTCACCCATGCACTAGTCACAAGCCGACTGGACTACGGAAACACCCTTTACGCCGGAACCACAGCCAAACTCATCCTAGACATCCCCCGCCAAGGTCACATCTCAGGTCACCTGAGAGACCTCCACTGGCTTCCCGTCAACAAGAGAATAACGTTCCGCCTCCTCACCCACGCACACAAAGCCCTCTACGACCTAGGACCAGAATACCTCAACACGCGCCTGTCCTTCTACACCCCCACCCGCCAACTTCGATCGTCTAATCAAGCCCTCGCCGCAGTTCCACGCATCCAAAGATCCACCATGGGGGGAAGATCCTTCTCCTACTTAGCGGCCAAGACCTGGAATTCCCTCCCCACCCACCTCCGCCTCACACAGAACCACCTCTCCTTCATAAAACAACTAAAAACTTGGATATTTGATAAGTAAAGCTCCCCCCCTCCCTCAAGCGCCTTGAGACCCTCTGGGTGAGTAGTGCGCTATACAAATCTAAACTTGACTTGACTTGACTTGAATATTAATGAGGCAGGTCGCAATTTGCATTCCACTAGGAATTGCCACCATCAAAGGGATGGTGGCCTGCTTCGGTCTGAAGGCCACCATGTCTGCTGTTGCCTTTTTACGCAGATATTTATATATATATATATATATATATATTTTAAATGTAGACCATTTTCCAGAAAGAAATACACAATGCTTTTAAAAAAATGAAATAAAACATTTAAGCTTAATTTTCTAAGAGTAGGCAGTGGTCTCGGCAAATCGTCCAGTTGCAACCTCAAAAAGTCTTTGTATATCTGGCCTCTAGCGTTGATATATGAGAAATTTCCTGTTTGTTATGTTGTGCCTTAAAAGCAAAATAAAACCTAATGCTAATGTACTGACCAGGGCCAGACAGGCATTTTATTCCAATAGGCAATCCCGGGTGAGTTGGAGTTCCTGTAGGCCTGGTTTGAAGGCCTAGGGCTGCTCTCAGTGCCTCTGTCACTTTCCCCTGAGATTAATTGTAGCAGGCAAAGGGGTCTTCCAGGGTGAGAGAGAAAGAGAGCGTGGGGCAGAGAGGGAGAGAGGGAGAGAGAAAGAAGGGACGAATGGAAAGAGAAAGATGGAGCGAGGAGTCGAAAGGAGTGAGGCTGGCCCGAGCATTTTTACCAGGGCTGCTTTTTGTTAACCAGCCCAGCCCTGTGCATGGCACATGGATTGTGTCCTCCTATATGCTTTCAGAGCACAATGGACACTACTTCTGATATACAGTAAACTGCGAGTGTCCTACAGAGTATCTTAAAAGCATGATAGAATTCTGTGCCGATGTACTATAAATTGCGAATGCCTTCAATATTACTTAACAGAACAATGAATCCAATTTCTGGTGTACTGTAAGTGGAGTGTGCCCTACAATGTACATTGATTGAATAATATAATTTAGTGATGATACATGACGAATTACAAATGTCACACAATGCGACTTTCACATATTTAATTTAAATATAGCTGCTAAAATTCCTGCAAAACGTAACTATCAGTCAAGAATAATCTTTGCATACCATTCCTGACAGTAGTGATTTGCTATGTTTCTTAGCGTATTTATTAATTCAATAGGCTTAAATCTATTTTAATAAGCTTATAAGTAACTATGAAGCAAAAATATTGAGGAATTAGGTCACGATATTTACAAGCAGACAAGGGAGCAATGAATAGACGGATATACGGATAATCCAATGTTCTGCATGCCAAAGAACGGTGTGCCCTTAAGAACTGGTTTGGAATAATAGATAGTTATGCATTACATTACCTGGAGTTTAAACAACCTGAGGCCAGGAGAAGCCTTTGATTTATAAGTAGCTTATTGCTGTATGGTATATTTGGGGTTTTAAAGTTTGGTTTGTATTGCAAATGTATGCAAATAATTTCTGCTAATCATAAGTTGTCAAATAGTCCAGTATGGATCACAATGTTTGATCAGCTGAAAATCATAAATCATTGTAAAATAGGTTTAACTGTTTTGCGAAATTATGAGTGTCTTCTCTCAGATGTTTAAAATTAATGTATATTTTCTATCTGTAGTTTAAGGCAGAAGTTAATATACTTCTTTACAAAAAATATATATAGAGATAGCACCATAAAAACCGCTCAATAGTGAATATCAAATGAAATCGGACAATATTAACAAAGAACTTATTGCCAAAATGAGTATTTTTTTTATAAGACCAATTCAAATCGACATTTCATTAGCCATACTCTCAAAAAATTATAAGTAGTTTCCTCAGGCCAATTCCTAACCCCTGTCCCCCTCTCTGTGTGCAAAACAAGAGATAGTACATTGTGTGTCCAGTCTGATGGTGTCCTGGGTGATGGTGTGTAGAGATCCACACAGAGGTTATAAAGTATGCTGATTGAGGTGACTTTTTAAATGATGCAGCTGGTTTGGAAGAGGATGTAGGCTGACAAGGAAAGGTAGTGAAAATCCATCTGGATGGGGTTGATATGGTCTAAGTTCTTTGGGCCTCACATGTGATATGCAGAGGCATATAGGATACCATTAAGGGAGGCCAATGATAAGAGTTGGAGGTCATCGGGAGAAGTTGTTTTCTGTGTGGAATGTTTAAACTCTCTTTATTAGAGAGTAGAAACCAAGCTAGCTTTGTTTTCTTGCCAATGTGTTCCATGAGGGTGAGAGTCTCCAAGGTGAATCCATGGTCAAACATTGCATGGTATTGATGCCTCCCCCCCCCCATTTTCACAGCACCAGGCACCACAGCAAGTTAGTTCTAATCCTTCTTTGAAAATCTGTCCCAACTGGTCAAACTTGCTTCCTTAGCATCTAAGACAAGCAGAATAGAGTGTGTGGTTCATTAAGGATCTTCCCTATTTTCAGCCCTCTTTATGATTTAACTTCACCGACCTTTTGATCTTTCCAAGGGATCCAAGTGACACTAAGGTTCTCACCCTTTGCAGTCCTATGTAGATTCCTAAAACATGCCCGTGACCTTTATATATTTGGGTATCCAGGTATATCAGCAGTCACAAGATCTGCTGGACGGCATTCTAGGCAAGGCAATGGCCAATTTAAAACGGCAGGTACAGTTCTGGAACACCCTGCCTCTGTCGGTGGCAGGCAGAGTGGCTATCTCAAAGATGGTGTTGCTGCCGCGGCTCCTTTATTTTTTCACGAACCTACCGGTACTGGTGCCAATGCCCCTTTTTAGAACCCTGACCTCGCTGCTGACAGAGCTGGTATGGGGGACAGGCAGACGCCGTATCAGCATGGCCAAACTGCAGCTCCCAACGGACGGGGGCGGTCTGGGAGTGCCCGACCTGTTTGCCTATAGCTGTGCGTGTCAGCTTCAGTGGCTGGCGTACTGGCTCACGGGCCTCAACCTACAGGAACTAAGTATGACAGAGGCGGATAGAGGCAGAGGGGAGATACACCTGTTACTACTTCCTAGGGCTAAGATACCATCCACGGCACCGCCCCTTCTTAAACTGGCTGTAGCATATTGGAGGAGAGCGGTCAGGTATACGGATAGACGGACAGCATATGCACCCTCGATACCGCTATTGGGCATCCCCCTGAGGTCGGGTACGCTGACGAAGCGGAGGTTGCGGTCCTGGCGCGATGCTGGGGTAGTGCAAATCGGGGACTTTTTCACGGAAGGCAGGATTTTACCGAACACAGATTTCACTTGGTTGCACCACACACCAGCAGCATTATTTATACAACACGCTCAAGTAACTCGATATATAGGAACATATTGGGCGCAGGATGGGATGGAACCTGACACGAATGCACTGATAACCATGTAATACCTCAAGGCACGGGTAGTCACCTGATGAAATGGCTGACCAACGGTATTCGCTCTGGGAGGGCTGTTTCTCTGCAGCCCCTCAAAATGCGATGGGAGGGCGACCTGGGCAGAGTACTTAGCGATAAGGAGTGGGAAAGAGTACTGAAGCTGCCTAAGAAAGTGTCCCGCAACCCAAAGTTTAAATTCATTCAACTCATGGTGGTACATAGGTCATACTTAACACCTCACAGGATACGGGTCATGTTCCCAGACGCAGCCGGCACCTGCCCCAGATGCCATCAGGAAGATGCCGACATCCTGCACATGTTTTGGGATTGTCCTAAACTGGGATACTATTGGGGATCAGTTCACCGTATCCTAAACACTATAGCGCCAGGCAGGCCATACACAACTGCTTCCTACTGTCTGCTGGGGCTGGGTCACAAAGAGAAAAAACGGAGTGTGGCTACTAGATTTGTGGATTTAGTATTGTTGTTGGCAAAGCGGGCGGTAGCCATGAGATGGAAATCAGCTAGGCCACCGGACGTAGAGGCATGGAGTGGGGAGGTGGAGAGATGGGGCAAGGCAGAGGGACAGGAACTACTCAGGGAAGAGCGCAGAGGCCTTAGGAAAACAACCATTTCCTTGGACTGGAACGCTCTCTTGATAGAGTTTGAACAGGGAGTGCGAGACCACAACGCTTAGATTCTGGGTTGGTTTGGGTGCAAGATCGTGGCAGGGATGGGATTCACCGCCTGTGCCGAGAGTCACGCACGCACGATCACTGAACCCAGTGTGAGGTCCCCCTTGACCAAGATGCAGACCTTGGCTGAGATATATGTTGCTTGTTTATGTTCATGGAAGGAGATAGAAATACCAGGAAGACATTATGTGAACGCTAGGGATGGGTCAACGCCGCTTTTGAGATTTACTATGATTGAGAAAGTGCTGAGGGGGGAGGGTAGGGAGGGAGTTTGGGAGTTGGGAAGGGTATTGAATCACTATGCAAATGGAAAATGGAAAATGGAACTGATGGTTATATAATGATATGTACACTGTACGGATGGTGTGCAACAAATGGCGATGTAAATGTAAATGTAGTTGAGCTTATATAGCGCACAGCTACCCGCAGTGGGTGTCCCGGCGCTTGCTTAGGGAACCCTTCCTGGTATTCCCCTGTGAGATAGCAGGGTATCCACAAGGTGAAAGTCAGGCATCCCGCCGCGAGGGGCCGTGTGGAGATTAAGCAAGCTATTGCCCAGAGTCGCAGAGTGTGAACCCGTGAGTCGAGGAGGCACCGGGGCGAGAATTATCGAGTCCGTGGAATTTTTAGCCCAAGACCCGCCGAGGCGGGGAATTGAACCCTGGTCCAGGACCGATCTCAGCTTCCGGGTCTGCTGCCTCTAACCCCTGAGCCACACTTCTCCGCGATGGAATTGGATATGCTACAGTGCTTATATGCTGTTAATAAAGAAATTTTCAACAAAAAAAAAAAAGGTGATTTAAAGGTCTAGGTGAATGGACGTGAATTTCCAAACTGGAAGTTGTCACATTTTGTGCTTATACCCCACTGACCAATACTCTAGGCTTAGATTTGTAGTTTGCGGAAAATGTCAAATAAGCTAGGGTATTATTTGATGCTAATGCCTTTTTTGCCACTCATGGTAATCCAGACATCAGGAACTGCTTTCTTCAACGTAGTCATCTGAAGCCTATTCTCTCTTTGCGTTTGCAAAAATGAGGGTGTTGGTAATAGTGGGGATTGATTCATAAATGGAATCTGTCATTGCATGTTTTGTGGATTCCTGAGATCTAAATTTTTCAGATGCACTGGGTCGAAATAGCAACTGTTATGGTTTTAACTAGATTCAGTAAAATGGCTGGGTTTTCACAAAGATGACGCCTATGTGTCATGCCATATTTTACAGAGCAAGGATAAATCCCTTGTTTTGGTACCGATGTACCCAGGTTTAACCCCAGTGCTTGAGGCAGTTGCTCTTTCCTGGTACAGGTCTCCACCACCTGCAGAAAGTTACCAACAGATACTAGACTTTGCCCCTCATTTACAAACTTCAAAAGCAAGTTAATAATTCATTCACGTACACATCAATTTAAGACCAGCACCAAAAACCCAGTCAGGTAGTGTGTGCTATACAAATGCTGTCTTTCAATACGTCTGTCAGTTAAAAAGGGAGTCGTCAATGAGTAAACAGTGGTTGAATATAGAGATAACTCTAGTCTACTACTAGTGCAATTGATAATATTGGAGTTAGTGTTTCAGTGTTTTGCAGACTAGTGAGTTCTTCTTCGTTGCACACTGTTGGCACTGATAGCCATGGAGATGTAAACACATTTTCTCTAAGTGGTAGTTTTGGGAAACCACATAAAAAAAGGAGTCAGTTTAATTTGTGTACATATGTATTGGAATCCTTCAAACTTTGAGAAGGATAAATTGAAGTTCTGATTAGTGGAGTCAAGAATATAATGTTTGCAGCCATCTGTATTTCAATATACTTTAAGCCGACAAGGTTGGGTGCGTTTTATTTAAAAGTGAGACATGTAGAAAATGGATGTCTCCCTGCCCCTACTATAACCCGCTCTTAAATTTATTTACACCATAAAGAAGCTCTGGCTGACAACATAGAAAAACACTGGGAAACAATATTAAATAAATAATCCTGCTACATTTGAGTTAGAATCAGCTAGAAACTTGATTATAATACTCGTTTTAATGTTTATTAAAATTGCAACTCAATATTCAAAATGGATTTTTAATAAATATTAGGAAAACCTACCTTTGAGGAAAATTCCCTCTTTCCTGCCTGAAGGCTAAATTAGATTAACTTTATGGCAGTAACCCAGCCAGGATTAGCCTTGTTGAGTGGTGGGGAATCCACCTCCCAAAGCAGAAACAATGGCTTGGGTTTGGGGAAGAGTTCTGTGCTGTTAACAAAAAGACCAGTTGGTGTGTAACCAGGTAAAAAGTGTACCTCACAGGGACCTGTCAGGCAACTAGTAGGTGGCTTTTAGAAGGCCTCCTAGTCAGGCTGGCACCAAGCCCATTAGGGCAAGGCTGCCCCAGAACTTGTTTGAAGTGACCACAGAGAACATATTTGTGAACTCCACTGCTCATTACCCTGGCCACACCTTTAATTGGGGATAGTCTCTGCACAGCGGCAGAAGGGTTGCCCCATTTTGTGTTTCCATGATGAGAAACACTGCAGGATTGTTTGTAAAAGGGACAACATAAACTACTGGAAAGGTGGGTTGGGTAATCACTGGAAACATTTACACTATTGGTTAGAAAAGAATCAGGAGTCACCTCCACCTACTATGGCATAAATACTGTATACCGAGCCTCTCTCTTCGAATACTTTCTGGACCAGTGGAAAAACAGAAGAGGACTAGGCCCACTGTCAGTGACCTGAAATGAGCCATGAAGGACTGGAATTATCTCCCCTTGTACCAGAGACTCCGACAATCAGTTGGCTAACCTCCTGTGTAGCTACAAGGCCACAACAAGCAGCAAGAGGCCTTTCCCCGAGCTTCGATGATCTCATCAAACGCACATTCAACTTCATGATACAGCCTGCTGCTTTGCCATGGTGAAGGATTTTGACTTCCAAAAAAGACACTAAGTGGCTGATTACGGTGTCGGTCCCTCCCACCCCTATAACCATAGTCAAACTGCCGCATTAGGATGTGGTTAGTCAGACCAAATCGCTCCAGGCACCAACCGACAGCTGCTGATTGGCTAAAGGAGCCCATCTGGAGGTCAGTCCAATTACATTCCTCACAATGGAGGTGTTGCCTTCTTAGGCACAGCCCTGGGGATTACAATTCACTTTTCCGCCAACTATTTAACATCAGTTCTTCAAACATGAAGAGGCTGGCAGAAAGGCTTTTTATGGGTCCCTAGCAGGGTCCCTGTTCCCTGTGGCCCACTGCCACAGGGTGCAGGGATGTTTAAAAATATGCCTTTTGGCATTAGGGCTTGTGCTGCGCCCGTCTTCCGGGACGCAGCACAAGCCTCAATGCAAAAAGGTATTTTTCCGACCGCCTCCACAGCAGTTAAATTGTAATTTGGCAGGCTGGACTGCCGACTACCTGTCGGCCAGTCTAGTTCCCTCAGTAAAGGCGGTCAGACGCACGTCCCACTGCTATCATAATTAGCCCCTAAATATCCAAGGGAAATCTACTGACCGGTTCAAACCCGGTTGGCATAGCTGACCAAGGCTCCATCATGGGTAGTCTCAATTGCACCTAGGTCCCAGCCTACAGCAACCATTCACTACCATTGATATTTTGAGATGTTAGGCACTATTATGACCTTTAAAAATCCATATCGCCAGTTCCCCTTACTGGACTTTTGTCATTTTATTTAATATATTTTACTCTACTTGTCTAATTCGATTTGGGGTTTTTACTGCTTAAGGCTTAGACTTTATAAAAATGTTGGTACTGCATAAATACTTTGCACATTGCAGGTCTGTCTGCTATGTGCCATAGCTACCCCAGGGTTGACCTCAGGTCAACAAAATGATTTTAAAGTTCACCCTGACAAGATTTATTTTTATTTGTTGAGGCAGGCAGTAGCCTACCACAAATAATTATCCTGTTTCTAACAGAGGCGGTAATACGACTTCTGCCTAAACATTGAAGTCCCATCCACTTTTATCTCTATTCCGAATCCGGTTTCCTAGCTGGTAAATGACAAAGGTTCGATTAGCTCCCCCTTTTGGAGTATCCTCCAGAAGTGAAGACTCCTACAAAAGTTGTGCGAGGCTGTCCATTAAATATAGACTAGCAAGGGTACCACCATTTTCAGTTAACTCTACTCTGTAAAAAACACAGAGCAACATACCGAAGGCCATATTATCAAGAAAGAGCTATACATTATCACCAGGAAACTGCCGGTAAAGCGGCGATAATGGGCTTGGTAATATGGCCTTGTGAATTCCCATAGAAGCCCAGGTTAACATCAGAACCTGGGCTTCTATGGGAATTCACAAGGCCATATTATCAAGCCCATTATCGCAACTTTAGCGGCCGTTTCCTGCCGATAAAAGCGGCGATAATGTATCGCCCTTTCTTGAAAATATGGCCCAAAATTCCTTCAGATATTGCTGAGTTTCTAGAAAAGCATTCCCATCATGTCATGCACACATTTCATTGGCACTGTCTATGGACCCACACTTGGAAGCTCTATCAATTCGTCCCATCGCCAGGTAACGCATGCGAAGATGGCAGAATGTGCCACAGATTAAAACATCCAGCAGCAAAGGCCCTCTTTAAAAAGAATGTTCTATTACTTAACGGTAATCTTCATTACGCCGAGTCCCGTTGTCCTCGTCCCCTTCATAATAACAATTGAGATTATCCATCTCCCAGACAGAAAAAAAGAAAAGTAGGAATGCTGGTACGCCCCTGCCTCTCCTTATAGGGAGTACATAAGGGTACAGTACCCAGCATGCCTCCTGAACCACCAAGCCCAAGATGAGGGCCGGAAAGCCCGGGAGGGAGGGAGGGATGGTATGAAGGGGACGAGGACAACGGGACCCGGAGTAATGAAGATTACCGGTAAGTAATAGGACATTACCCCCTGGTCCCTCCTGTCCTCGTCCCCTTCATAATAACAATTGAGAATACCCAAGCAGCAACAGACCACCAAGCAGCAACAGACCATTATCAAACAACAAACCACCAGGACACAGCAGCACAGCAAAACCCAACAATTTATTGAAAACAACAGCACAGTAGAAAGGAAAACAAGGGGAATCAGGAACACACAGCCCGAAGAACCCCCAAACCAAAGTTTCTGTCATCCCCCAGAACATTCTGGATACAGTAATGTCTAACAAAGGTATTAGCAGAAGCCCAAGTGGCGGCCCTACAAATCTCAGAAAGGGACACCCCACGAACCTCCGCCCAGGAAGCAGCCATCCCCCGAGTAGAACGCCCCTGAACCCCAGCCGGGGGAGGAGAACCAGAAAGGGAATAGGCCAGAACAATAACCTGCTTCAACCAACGCCTGATGGAAGAAGTCGAAGCACGGCAACCCCTGGAGACAGCACCAAAAGAAACAAACAGGGAGTCAGAAAGCCAAAAGGCACGGGTCTGATCAACATAAACCTGCAAAGCCCGGCAAACCTCCAGCAAGGACCAAGGAAGGTCGTCCTCGTCCACCTGAGCCGAACTCAAAGCCGGCAGGACCAACTCCTGAGAGCGATGGAATTGGGAGGAAACCTTCGGAACGAAGGAGGAATCCAAACGAAGGACCACACCGTCAGCAGAAATGGACAAAAAAGGCTCCCTAGCCATCAAAGCACACAGCTCCCCCAGGCGACAAGCAGAAGTGATAGCCACCAAAAAAACAACCTTGAAGGTGAGAAACTTCATATCATCCTCCTCCAAAGGCTCAAAGGGAGCAGCAACCAAAACCATCAAAACCAAGGGAAGATCCCAAAGAGGAAAAGAAGGACGCACCACAGGGCGGGAATTCGCAAAACTGCGCAATAAACGAGAAACCAAATCATCCATATCAGGCAGAAACCCTCAAGGGGCCCAAAAAGCCCTGATAGCAGCCCACTGATCCCGGAGAGTAGAGACAGACAAACGCTTCTCGAACCCATCCCAAAGGAATTGAAGAACATCTGGCAAAGGATGCGCGCTGCCTCGAGGGGTGATTGTGCGCTAGCTGCTGGATTGCATTTTCCATTTTTAAAACTGAAGGCAAACGATTTAGGTGTGTCCGTTATTTTAAAAATCTCGCTGTGTTGTGCATTAATGTTTTAATCTTGCACTTTGCCTACCTACTGTCCTATTCCCCCTACCCCGTTCCACCGCAGGCGCTGCCTGATTGATGTGGAGGGTAGCGGGGGCGTTCTTCTGGGATCTTCCTCACTTCTGGGTTCGTGGGTGGAGTCAGGGGTTGGCGGGCTAGGCTTCATAAGCCCATGGTCTTCACGATGCGCAGCGGACGCACGCAGCGCGCACGCCATAGGAAAGCCCGTCTGCGCCCGTCCGCGCCAGTTCCGCGCCTAGGGCCACGCTGCCAGCTGCCTTCCTACTCAGAGGCGACCCTGGTTTAGATCTCAGCTAATGGCGATAAACAAGGGGGGGCTGTACTCCTCAGGTACGGTGCAATTTTGCGGCGCCCTGCTTCCCTCATTTTCAATGTAATAGCTGCACCTTTTCCTTAACCGCCATAAATAAACGCCCACGCTTACACGTAAATGTCTCTACTCCTCCCATACTAATAAGAACTTACACGGCTGGCCTATTGAACTGTCACTCCCTGCCTTGTCACTCCAGTGACATATGGCTGCTACTCTCGTCGAAGGCCTGAGATCTACTCTTTCTCACAGAGACGTGGCTTAAGGATTCTTCTAATCCTGACATCAACTTGGCCATTCCCCTGGATTATCGACTAGTAGGCATGAACTGTGAGGACTCGAAGTCTGGTGGTGGAATTGCTATTATTCTACTATCTCACTTAAGATCACGATCAGGCAAATCCCCAAGGTAGGGTCCATAGAGGCCCTATACTTTTCCATCTTAGATGCCGCTTCTGCCGTATTTTCGGGTGTTCTTGTGTACAACCCTCCCGGAACCCCTCCATCCGCCATGGCCTCTTTGTTGGCGGTGATTGCAGATTTGTCACTTAAACACCCCCATTTCACAGTATTAGGGGATTTTAATCTTCATGTTGATGTAAGCAGTTGCTAACGTGCCAACATTCTTTTGGACTCTATGCTAGGCTTGAATCTGACCCAGTGGGTAAGGGGCCCTACACATTTAGCAGGCCACACTCTTGATCTGATTTTTTCAACTGGGATGACCTCAAGGTGCTTCCCTCTCTGCCTCTCACGTGGTCTGACCACTTCCTGATCCCGTTTGAAGTGACCTCACCTAGGCCGCCCAATCTGGCATCCAAAATCAGAGAACAGAGCAGAAAATGGCATAAGGTCACATGTAAGGCCTTGGAACAAACCTATATGAGTGGATCAGGCCCACTGTCGGGTGACCTTAATGCGGAGGTATCCAAATTTAACAATGATCTTTCTGCCGCTATTGATCAAATTGCGCCAATGCAGTATCTTACCTCCCTAAGATCTAAGCCTTCGGCTCCCTGGTTCACAGTGGAATTACGGGAGGATAGAAACAGATGTAAAAAACTGGAGCGTGCTTGGCGCCGGACGTACGACCCGGCGGCCAAAACCCTCTACAGATCGGCTCTTAAAGAGTTCCATAAACTCAAGCGCAGCACTATGACAGATCACTTTGCAGAAAAAATTAAAATGGTGAAAAATTCAACTAAGTCCCTTTTTAACATTGTTAAAGAATTTTCTAAACCCCCCCCTGCCTTGGCTTGCTCTGTTGTCTCTAGTCAATCGCTCTGTGATGGTTTGTCAGATTTTTTCTACGAGAAGATCGCTAACATCACGGCAGCAACCAATCTGAACCGTACAGCGGTGACAGCAGATAATGGTATTACTTATGATGAAGTGCTTACCTCATTTAAACCCTTGACTAAAGAATATGCTCTGTCTCTGCTCCTAAAATGTAAATCAGGCTCCCCGCTTGACTCGGCCCCGGCTCAGATTCTGAGTGATGTGGCCCCGTTATTGATTAATCCTTTGCTAGAAATATGGAATTCCTCTCTGCAATCTGGCCTCTTCCCCTCTTTGTGGAAACATGCAATGTTGTTTCCGATCTTAAAAAAAAGCAGATGCTGATCCACTATGCTTCAGTAACTACCGGCCAATCTCACTCCTCCCCAAGCCAGCAAAAGTATTGGAGTAATGGTACAGGAGCAACTGTCTGAATACCTAGAATCTAACCAGCTGCTACATGACTCCCAGTCAGGCTTTAGGCCAAACTTCAGTACAGAGTCTGCCCTACTGGAAGTGTCTGAGTCAATTCGCGAGTGTGTGGATAGGGGAGAGGAGGCCATGTTGGTCCTCCTCGACATACGTGGCTCAAGGCCGCGGGCGTGCACCAGCGCTGCCGTGGATTCTTAACCTTCTTTCAGCTGATTACCAGCGGCTTGCGCAATTTTAAAGACTTCATTGTTATTTTGTGTGTAACCCAGCTGATTACGAGCTGCTTGCGCATTTTTATACTTTACTGCTAATTTGTGTGTTATGCCCTACAGCGCCCGCACTATCCATTGATTGTCACGCTCACCTTACTTACCTCGCTCTCGACCCCGGTCCGCCCCGGCAGTGTGCCGTTTGCGCGGAGGGTCCCTGCACGAGCGCCACTTCCGGTTCTGCACCACTTCCGCCCTGCCTCTCCACCGTGCAGGTGAGCGGTCTAGTGGCTGCAGAGCTTAGGTCTATATCTTGCCTTCAACTTGGCCTCGCAGGTAGACATACGTGGCTCAAGGCCGCGGGTGTGCACCAGCGCTGCCGTGAATTCTTAACCTTCTTTCAGCTGATTACCAGCTGCTTGCGCAATTTTAAAGACTTCATTGTTATTTTGTGTGTAACCCAGCTGATTACGAGCTGCTTGCGCATTTTTATACTTTACTGCTAATTTGTGTGTTATGCCCTACAGCGCCCGCACTATCCATTGATTGTCACGCTCACCTTACTTACCTCGCTCTCAACCCCGGTCTGCCCCGGCAGTGTGCCGTTTGCGCGGAGGGTCCCTGCACGAGCGCCACTTCCGGTTCTGCACCACTTCCGCCCTGCCTCTCCACCGTGCAGGTGAGCGGTCTAGTGGCTGCAGAGCTTAGGTCTATATCTTGCCTTCAACTTGGCCTCGCAGGTAGACATACGTGGCTCAAGGCCGCGGGCGTGCACCAGCGCTGCCGTGGATTCTTAACATTCTTTCAGCTGATTACCAGCTGCTTGCGCAATTTTAAAGACTTCATTGTTATTTTGTGTGTAACCCAGCTGATTACGAGCTGCTTGCGCATTTTTATACTTTACTGCTAATTTGTGTGTTATGCCCTACAGCGCCCGCACTATCCATTGATTGTCACGCTCACCTTCCTTACCTCGCTCTCGACCCCGGTCCACCCCGGCAGTGTGCCGTTTGCGCGGAGGGTCCCTGCACGAGCGCCACTTCCGGTTCTGCACCACTTCCGCCCTGCCTCTCCACCGTGCAGGTGAGCGGTCTAGTGGTTCACGTTGGCCAGCATAAATGGCGACCTGGAGGAAGCGCAGCGGACGAGCACAGCGGGAGCGCCGACTTCGCGCCGAAGTCGCCCATAAGTCGAGCCCGTCTGCGCCCATCTGCGGCCGACCGAGGCCCGGGGCCAGGCATGCTGTCCGTCGCATTATTTACTCTTCACACAAACTTCGCTCCCTTATTCCCCTGTGGCCCTCTTGCTCCTCACATAATTGCCATTGCTCAGAAAAACAGCATTTTCTCTTCCCTCCCTCCTACTATTCCCCAGGCTCCTCTCCCTGCCACTTCCTCCTTCAACTCTGCCGTCCCCATGTTTATCAAGCCAAGCTCCTCTGGCACTCGTCCTATCTCTCTAGTTTATTTTAACACCCGCTCTCTCCCGAAACATCAACTTGATGTATTTCAACTCCTGGAGGGTGGCAATATTGAGATCTTGCTCCTCGCTGAAACTTGGCTCCATGCGGACTCCTATCCTGACATCTTGGCCGCTATACCCTCGGGCTATTACATCCTTCATTCTAACAGGGCTTCTGGTAGACCTGGCGGTGGAGTTGCTGCCATCATCCGCTCCAATCTACAATTCACTTCCCTCGCAACCACCCCTATATTAAATTCTGACATCCTTACGTTGAAATTCACATCTCCCAAATACTCTTTCATTTGTGTCTTAGTGTATCGTCCTCCGGTTAACATGCCCTCCTTTCCATCCTTGTTTAGCGATCTAATTTCGCAGATGGCCATTAATTCCGCCAGGGTCTTGATCATTGGCGACTTTAATTATTGGCCACTAGACCCCCTTGAATCCTCTCTCTCACTCGAATTCTCTGGTCTGCTACTCAGTTTAAACTTTTCACAACATATCTCTGTTGCTACTCACAACAAGGGCCATACCTTGGACCAGGTATGGACCACCAACCTGGATATTTCCCCCCCTTCGGTCTATCCCTGCACCTGGTCCGATCATTTTTTAATTTCTTTTTCCCTAAAACTCTCAGTTCCTACCCGTCCCCCACCAGTTTCCAATTTCTCGGCACGTAATTGGAAGCATGCCGACATTTCCCTCCTTCATTCGACTCTTGCTTCTACACTCCCCCCTGACCTCCCTGACTTGAATTCTCAAGCAGCCACATTGGATCAATGGCTGTCTCAAGCCAGCGACGTGGTCGCTCCTGTTAAAATCATTAAATCAAAACGCCCTCACGACGCTCAGCGTTGGTTCACTGACCAACTGAAGGCTGACAAACTCCTTCTTAGACAGGCTGAGCGCTGTTGGAGGCGTAACTATGATCCTTTATTAAAGTCTATTTATATTGATTTATTAAAATCCTACAAAAAATCTATCATTTTGGCCAAATCCTCCCATTATTCCCAGAAAGTTATCAATTCTGTATCCAAAACAAAAGAAATGTTTTCCATTGTAGCTGAACTTTCCCTACCCGACCGTGTTACACCCCAGCCTCTACCCTCGCAAGCTTTGTGCGACTCCCTTAATTCTTTTTTTATCGATAAAATCTCCACGATTAAAAATAACATCCCCCTACCACCTTGTTTCAGGTCAGTGCCCTCCCTCCGCCGAATCCTCTTTCCCTGCATGAGTTTCCCCCTATCTCCCTGGACACTTTTCTTTCATTACTCCAGGTTGTCGGCTCTGGTTCCCCCAATGACTGTTGCCCTCCTCAAATCCTCAGAGATGCCTTTATGGCCTGTCCCGGCCCTCCTCTTGACCTTCTAAATCGCTCACTCTCTACAGGCTCTGTCCCCAATGCTTTCAAAAGCGCTGTGGTGGTACCTATTTTAAAAAAACCCGGTTCTGACCCTGCGGTCCCGGGTAACTATCGACCTATCTCCCTCCTCCCCTATTTGGGGAAGGTCTTGGAGACTTACGTCACCCGCTGCCTGAGCACCTTCATTGAGGAAACTCACTTCCTCGATGACCAACCAGCCGGTTTTAGACCGGCCCATTCCACGGAGGCAGTGGTGGTGGCGGTTATGGACACGCTGAGACAGGGGGCTGATAAGAACCTGGCCCAGGCCCTAGTGCTACTTTATCTCTCGGCCGCTTTTGACACGGTCGACCATGACATCTTGGTCGACAGTGTCAGAAATACTGGCATCTCGGGCCTGGCCCTGTCCTGGATTGTGTCCTTTCTCCATCTCCGTTCCCAATCGGTTCACCTGTCTTCTTTCTCTGCTCCCCGAATTTCACTTTCCTGTGGTGTTCCCCAGGGTTCTGCATTGTCCCCTCTTTTGTTTAATCTCTATATGCAGCCCCTCCTTGTCTCTCTTCGTCACTCCTCTGTTACCACTTTTAACTATGCAGATGATCTGCAACTTATTTTTCCCATCGACCCCTCCCCTCTCTCCTGCTCCAATTTCCAAACCACAATGCTTACCATCTACGAGTGGATGAACTTCAGCCAGCTGAAGCTCAATCCTAGCAAGACAGAGCTGGTCTTGACTGGCGGGCTTCCACATCCTTGGACTCCCAATTTTTGGCCCCCTGCCCTTGGTCCCCCTCCCTGCCCAGTCAATTCTGTGAAGATCAATGCTGTTACCTCGGCCTGCTTTTACCATCTTTGCAGAATCAGGAAGATCCGAAGGTTCCTATCACCAGAGGCTCTTACCCTTGTCATTATGGCGCTGGTCACCTCCCGTTTAGACTATGCCAACTGTCTATACGTGGGAATTCCTGCATACCATCTTCACCGACTCCAACTGGTGCAAAACCAGGCCGCCAGACTAATTTTTCAGCAGCCCAAACACCAACACGTCACCCCGATGCTAAAAACCCTACACTGGCTCCCGGTTGCGCAACGCTGTATCTTTAAATTGGGATGCACCATTTTCAAATCTCTTTTTGCTTCTGCTCCTGTCTTTATTTCTCTCTGTCTGCACCCCTACGTCCCTTCTCGACACCTCAGATCCTCCGCTCACAACCTTCTGATCACTCCTAGGTTCAAACGTAAGAAGCACGGTGGTGCTTGTTTCTCTTTTCTTGCTCCGTTCACTTGGAATTCCTTCCCTCTCCCAATCCGGCTCACTCCTGACTATCCTACTTTCCATAAATTCTTGAAAACATATCTGTTCCGTCTTGCTTATGGCTAGCTGCACCCTCTCCCCTGTGTCCTTACCCACTGATCTCCGAGCGCCAAGAAACCAATTGGTGTATGTGCGCGGTACTAAATACCTTTAACATAACATAACATAACATAACTCGACCTATCCGCAGCATTCTATACCATTTCGCACGATATCCTGCTGGACCGTCTCCGTGAGATGGGCATAGGAGGGACCCCGCTGGCTTGGGTGAAATCCTTCTTGAAGGACAGAACTCAACAGGTCTTCCTCAGGCCGTATGCCTCCATGGAGAAACCATTGACATGGGGGGGGTCCCACAGGGCTCTGCTCTCAGCCCTCTTTTATTTAACGTATATTTGACTCTGCTAGCAAAAGTGGTCGCATCCTGGGACATCAGAGTGGTCTTTTATGCTGATGATACTCAGCTCGTGTTTTCTTTTAAAGACCACTCGGATAGCTCCATGGTTAATTTTCGCCAGTGCTTGGTAAACATCGCCTCCTGGATGTCCTCCAACAATCTCAAATTGAATACAGATAAGACGGAGGTCTTATTTTTTAATCAGAAATTTCCAATTCCAGCCAATGCTTGGTGGCCGTCTGAACTTCCCCCCCCTCCGGTACCAGTCCAAGCTGCACGTAATTTGGGTTTCCAATTTGATACAGCTTTATCCTGCAAAACTCAAAATAATAAAGTTTCCGCATCTTGCTTTGGAAAGCTTCGAATGATTAAATAAATCGTCCCCTTCCTCCCATCTGACTCACGGAGGACGGTGGTCCATGCCCTAATTACGTCCCACTTGGACTTAGTCTGTATGTAGGAGCCCCGGCGTATCTCATTAACTGCCTTCAGACAGTGCAGAATTCCGCGGCCAGGCTGATTTGTAATATTCCTTAACGCCACTCCATTACACCTTACTTGGCTAAACTGCACTGGCTACCAGTGAGGTACCGCATACAGTTCAAGGCCCTGGTTCTTGCCTTAAGGGCTCTTTATGGACGAGGCCCTGCATATTTGAGGCATAGACTCAAAATTACACAATCGGCATGTAGCCTCAGATCAAATCATCTTCACCTGATGCATACCCCACGTTTTTGTCTTGCACGCACTGAGGGCCGGGCTTTTGCCGTTGCCACTTCCAAACTTTGGAATCAACTACCAATCGAACTTAGATTCTCTACATCTGAGCCTCTGTTTCGGAGGAAACTTAAGACCTGGTTCTTCTCCATGATCTAGCTCTCACCAATATCCCTCTGGTTGCCGGTCGTCTGCAGCGCCGGGACACCCCCGTTGGGGTTAGCTGTGCGCTTTACAAGCTTCTAAAATAAATAAGCATCTAAAATAAAGTACAAACCAAGGGAGACAACGCCAAGCCAAGACACCAACGCTCAAAGTTACCCCAATGCCTACCATAGGACTGAAGGGTAGAATGCTTCCCGAGGCTGCTGAATAGCCACGGATAAATGCTCCGGGAGACCCCTATTCTGCCACCCCTGCCTCTCAACCACCATACCGACAGCCGAAGCCGCCGCATGGGCAACATCGGAGAGGACCGTAACGGAGACGGAGGGAAGGGGAAGAACCACGGACCCCGAACAGCCAACAGCATCAGAGTGGGAAACCAAGACCTGCGGGGCCAGAAAGGCACCACCACCACCCCCTCCCGATCCTCCATCAGCAGCCGAGACTGAAAGCGAGATATCAGAACCAGAGGAGGAAAGGTATAAAGCAGGCGGGAAGGCCAAGGAAGGGACAGGGCATCCACCCCCATGACCCCTCCTGAGGAATCCGGGAGAAGAACCGGGGAAGCTGCGCATTGAGCCGGGAAGCAAAGAGGTCCAGAAAGGGAAGACCAAACCTCACGCACACCTGATGAAAGGCCACCGGGGTCAAGGCCAACTCCAAGGAGGCAGGACAAAAATGAATGAGGGCATCCGCCACCCCATTGTCCACCCCCCAGACATGTACAGCCACCAGGGACCACAGATGGCACTCCGCCCAGCAAAACAAGGGGGACACCACCGCGTTCAGGGACCGAGAATGGATACTGCCCTGGTGATTCAAGTAGGCCGTCACCGAGTTGTCCGACCGAACCAACACATGCTGGCCCATCAGAAGGAGCCGAAACCCCCGAAACCCCCGGACAGCCCGACACACAGCAGACAACTCCCGCCAGTTCGAAGACTGACGACCCTCCAGGAGGGACCACCGACCCTGAAGGCACTCCGACCCCAAAGTCGCCCCCCAGCCCAGAGCGCTGGCATCCGTCGTAAGGACCACCGGAGGCGAAGACTGCAGACGCAAGCCCTTGTCCAGGTTGCACGACAGAGACCACCAACGCAGGGCAGGAAGGATCCACAGGGACACAGGAACCAAAAGGGACAAGTCCCCCGACAAGGGATCCCACCGAGCCAGTAGGTATGACCGCAGAGGACGAAGATGGAAATGCGCCCAAGGCACCGTGAACACTGTGGCCGCCATCAGACCCAGAAGGCGCAACCACAGACGGACCCGGAAGGACCGACCTACCAGAAACCGATGCGCCAGGGAACACAGGGTCACAGCACGAGCCACTGCAGGAAGACCTGATTCAAATCCGTGCGGAAACGTGCCCCGATGAACTGCAAGTCCTGAGACGGCAGAAACTGGCATTTGGGGAGATTCAACAGGAACCCATGGGCCTGCAAAGCCGAACACACCAACCTCTGATCCCTCAACAACAGATCCGCAGAGGGAGCATGCAGGAGCCAATCGTCCAGATACGGATAAACCATCATCCCCTGGAGGTGCAAGAAAGCCACCAAGGGAGCCACCACCTTGGTAAACACCCTGGGAGTCGACCTCAGGCCGAAGGGAAGAACCATGAACTGGTAATGCACCCCCAGAAGACAAACCCGCAGGTAAGGACGAGAAAGAGGATTGACAGGCACGTGATAATAGGCATCCTGAAGGTCCAGAGTGCACATGTAATGACCCCGGAGAACCAGAGGGATCACCCGTTGAAGAGTCTCCATCTTGAAAGGAACCCTCAGCACAAACTTGTTCAGGGCCTTCAGGTCTAGCACCAGATGAAAACCTCCCGTTATCTTGGGGACCAAAAAAATGATTGAAACAAATCCCCAACCCTTCTCCCCTGGAGGAACCACCTGCACAGCCCTCTTGTCCAACAGAGACAGGACCCCCTGAGACAGCTCCTCCCTCTTGACCCGACAGGACGGCCGGGGAGGGACGGAAAACTCCAGGAGGTACCCCAAGCGGATAACGTCCAGGACCCACAAGTTTGAACAGGAGGATATCCAGGCCGGAAGAAAGAACCAAAGCCGACCTCCGACCAAGGATCAGACCTCGGACCCCAGATAGTCAGGAATGAGGCTTCGCCCTCTTGTCCCGACCCCGACCAGGCAGAAAACGACCACGACCCCTGGAAAACTGCCTGTGAGAGGAAGGACGAAAGAAGGGCTTAAGCTTAGAAGAAGCAGAAGCAGCAGTGGACTGCTTGAAAGCAGAAGAATGTTTCTTCTCCTTGAATAGCCGATGCAACCTGCCCTCCAACTCTGCCTCAAACAACATGGAACCCTAAAAGGGCAAACGCAGTGCAGCAGACTTCTGGGCCAAATACGTCTTCCAGTCCTTTAGGACCAAGTTCCTACGAGCAGCCACGCAAGCACCCCCAGAGAGGGCAGAAGCACACACAACGTCGAAGGAAACGTCAGACAGAAACTCCACCTGACGCTGAACATGAGCCAGAATATCAGAACAGTCAGTGGCATTATCCATGGAACCATACAAAGTCTTCAAGTCCGAAAGCAGAGACTGAGCAACATAAGTCCCGTAGATGCCAGCCCGCAGAGCCAGATGAGAGCCAGAATAAACCTTACACAGGGAAGCGTCCACTCTCTTGTCCACAGGATCATGCACAATAGCATCCTCAGCCAAGGAAGTGCGCCCCACCAGACTTGCCACAAAAGAATTCACAGGAACAGAGTCCGGCAAATCCTTGGCCATATCCTGAAGAGGATAGAGCCTTCCACTCCCGATCCAAAACCTCCTTGACACAAGGATGGACAGGCATAACCACAGGAGCAGCGCACCGGAACTGGCAAAGCAAGGAATGCACAGAAGTACCCGGGACATCATCAGCAGGGAACCCCATATTCGCCTTAACATGACCCAACAAGTCCGGCAACATGTCCTTATCCACATATTTGCCTTTAACCACATCACCATCCAACCATCCATCCTCAGACCCAGAGGAACAAGAAGAAGAAGGAGGCGGAGCACGACTGGACCTGGACTTGGACTTGGATTTGGACCCAGACCTGGGACCCCCCATCTCCAACAAAGTCTCTTTAATCAGCTCCTTCAATCTGGCATCACCACCCCTGGAACGGCCCCTGGACTGCACAAGAGAAGGAGATGAGGACAAGGAGGAAGAAGAAGAGGAGGACTCCACAACATGCCTGCTCTTCTTAGCATGTTTCCCCATGACAAGGCACTGGAAAGCAGCGAGGGTCCGAAGCCCACTACTCCCAGCAGGACACCAAAGAGCAGGACCCCAGGCAAGACTGCAGGAAGCTCACCAGAGCACAAGGGCTAATCCAGAACCACCCAGGAAACTTTGGCAGGAACAGAAAATTAACCACCTCCACAGCAGCGAAACTCAAACGAGCAGCACCATGCACTACACCCCCAAGAACAGAATGCAGGCACCGCCAAAGAACAAACGCTTATCAAGGGCAAAAAAACGCTATGCGGTACTTACATGAGAAGCCGGCAAACAGCCACCACGAAACAGCCGCCAGCCGCCCATCGCACCCGCCTGACTTCCTGCCCCAAACAGAGGAAGTCAGGCATACTCCGGAAGGAAACGCCCCAGCCGCACACGGGCCGCCGCACCACAGAGCAGTATGAACCGAAGCCAGCGTCTCCACCAAGCCTGGCAGAACGGAGACGCTGACAGGACACCCCCCGGAAGCATCCTCAAGGAACCCCTCAAGCCCAGCAGGAGGAGAAGCCAAGACGACCGCAAGCACCCGAAAGCCCAGCAACAGGTTAGCTCCAGGAGCCCACAGGCTCCTGTCCATACATTTAGAAAAACTGTCGAAGACAGAAAAAATAACAGGAGGCATGCTGGGTACTGCACCCTTATGTACTCCCTATAGGGAGAGGGAGGGGTGTACCAGCATTCCTACTTTTTTCTGTGTGGGAGATGGATAATCCCAATTGTTATTATGAAGGGGACAAGGACAGGAGGGACCAGGGGGTAATAGACCCTCCTCTGGCAACATGACTAAGATAATACATTGCACACTCTGGTGGATGGAATTTCTTATATTTGTCTCCGTACTGTACTCTCAATTTAACAGTGAATAAAGTTGGACAATCGTTGCAGAGAATAACAAGCATTTACAATGCAATAGGTCTCGCAGCATTAAAGTTTGAGCTATTGGCATTGTATATTACAATGTGTTGCAATAATTTGTTATCAAACTCTGAATTGTTGCATAAAGATGATTTGCAAACTGTCAAATGTTGCTGAATAGTAAGCAACGTTCATTGAGCCCTACCCTTTTTAATGCCTATATGGCCCCTCTGGAAGATGTAGTTGCCCCCTTTGGATTTAAGATCGTGAGCTACGCGGACGACACGCAATTGGTCGTCTCTCTGTCACACCTAGACCAGCGCCCAGACAGTCTTCTGCACTGCCTCCAGAAGATCCATCACTGGATGTGTGAATCTTCGCTCAAGCTCAATGGGTCTAAAACAGAGGTCATGCTGATGGGCAAGAAATGGACAACTATTCCATCATCTGTTTGGCCCGACTGCTTGGGTGAGGTGCCCACCCCCAGGAAAGAACTTAAGAGCCTGGGGGTCTGGCTTGAACCAGACCTAACCATGAAAACCCAGGCTACTAAAACAGCTGGTACTTGCTTTGGCCTCATGCGGTCCGTCCGCAAGATTCTTCCCCCCCCTTTCAGGAAATTACTGATTCAAGGACTAGTTCTTGCCCGACTGGATTACAGTAATGCTGTCTATTTGGGAGCCCCTGAATCCACCCTGGGTAAGCTGCAACGAACCCAAAATGCAGCTGCTCGGATGTTGCTTGGTTTCCCTTCCAGATCTTCCGCAAGACCTGCCCTCAAAGCACTCCATTGGTTACCAGTACGAGAGAGGATCGAGTTCAAGGCTATGTGCATTGCCCACAGGCTCCTAAATGGACAAGGCCCTTCCATCTTGGAAGAAATGGTTACCCCGTACAAGGCCCTGAGGTCCCTACGATTGGACAATGAACGACTGGCGAATGTCCCCAAGTTTAGGAGGGCACGTACCGGAGGCCGTGGCTTCTCTGTAAAGGCAGCCTCTCGCTGGAATCTGCTTCCCCGCAGCCTGCGATTGGAACCCTGCTACCTTCGCTTTCGCAAACAACTTAAAACGCTGCTTTTCCCCAAATAAAGAGTTCCGCTCCTCCCTTCCCCCCTCTTAGCCAATTCACAGTTTATAGCGCGGGGATGCCCTCGGGTCACCAGGCGCTCTATAAATCCTTAAATAAATAAAATAAAATAACGTTGTGAATAATATTGTTTGCTAGTCATCCTTGGGTACCAGAGTACTTCACTTGAGGCAGAGGTATTATCTTTAGACTACAGGTGCCGGTGCCGCTTGAGCTAGAAACAGGGCCAGCCACTCACTACTCTGCACTCACTACTCTGCACTCACTACTCTGCACTCACTACTCTGCACTCACTACTCTGCACTCACTACTCACTACTCTGCACTCACTACTCACTACTCTGCACACTCACTCTGCACTCACTACTCACTACTCTGCACACTCACTTTGCACTCACTACTCTGCACTCACTACTCTGCACTCACTACTCACTACTCTGCACTCACTACTCACTACTCTGCACTCACTACTCACTACTATGCACTCACTACTCTGCACTCACTGCTCACTACTCTGCACTCACTACTCACTACTCTGCACTCACTACTCTGCACTCACTACTCAATACTCTGCACTCACTACTCTGCACTCACTACTCTGCACCCACTACTCTGCACCCACCACTCTGCACCCACTACTCTGCACCCAATACTCTGCACTCACTACTCGTACTCACTACTCTGCACACTCACCCTGCACTCACTACTCTGCACACTCACTCTGCACTCACTACTCTGCACTCTGCACTCACTACTCTGCACTCACTACTCTGCACTCACTACTCTGCACTCACTACTCACTACTATACACTCAATACTCAGCACACACTACTCACTACTCTGCACACTCACTCTGCACTCACTACTCTGCACTCACTACTCTGCACTCACTACTCACTACTCTGCACTCACTACTCACTACTCTGCACTCACTACTCACTACTCTGCACTCACTACTCACTACTCTGCACACTCACTCTGCACTCACTACTCACTACTCTGCACACTCACTCTGCACTCACTACTCTGCACACTCACTCTGCACTCACTACTCTGCACTCTGAACACTCACTCTGCACTCACTACTCTGCACTCACTACTCACTACTTTGCACTCACTGCACACTCACAGCAGCATTGAAAAACAAGGGTTTGCCATTATTGAAATACTTCACTGCAATAACCTACTTTTCTTAGACTTTGACATGTACTTTACTAAGAACCGGCATGTTAATAAATATTTAAATACGTGCGACGGCAAGAAAGCAGCATTGAAAAACAAGGGTTTGCCATTATTGAAATAGTTCACTGCAATAACCTACTTTTCTTAGCCTTTGACTTGTACTTTACTAAGAACCGGCATGTTAATAAATATATAAATACGTGCGACGGCAAGAAAGCAGCATTGAAAAACAAGGGTTTGCCATTATTGAAATAGTTCACTGCAATAACCTACTTTTCTTAGCCTTTGACATGTACTTTACTAAGAACCGGCACGTTAATAAATATATAAATACGTGCGACGGCAATAAAGCAGCATTGAAAAACAAATAACTCTTACTGCCCCCGGAATTCCGCCGCGGCCGCACCGGAAGTCAGGCAAGGTCGCCTGTGACGGGGGCGGGGCCGCGTCCGGACCAGGAAGAGGAGGCAGGCGGAGGAACTGCGTCGAGCGGCCGGGGCTCCTGTGAGCGGTGGAGAGCCCCGGGGCCGACAACAGGATGTTGCGCACGTGTTGCGGGGCTCCCTTGACCAAGAGGGAGCCCCGGGAAAGGAGCCGCAGCGTCAACTCTGCGGAGGGGGCACGAGGCACATGCCCGATGCCTGCCCGGCCGTGCTGAGAGCCGTGTCCGCCAGATTGCCACAGTAAGTTAAAAGGGGGGGGCGGTGCACTCGTGTGTGTGTGCGCACGTGTGTGTATGCGTGGGGGGGGTTCTGTATGGATGTGCGTGCATGTGCGCTTGTGTGTGTGTTTCTGTGTATGTGCATGCGTGTGTTGTGTGGGAGCTTCGCGCAGCGCTCGTACTTGTGCACGTGCCAGTTTCGAATCGCCTTCGCGTGGCAGGATTGTCTCCTGGAAAGCAGACACGGCAACAAAAGGTTCTCAGCGAGAACGCGCTTCCGCGCGCTTAGCCGAGACCTAAAAATAAGGGATTGAGCTTAACAGGCCAACAAAAACTTACTATTGAACAATTCATTCGATTTGAAATGAGAAGTTTGTGGAATTTTGTAAAGCGTGTAATTCTAGCCTCAGGCAGTTGGAGCACTTTCTAAAGATGACAGTGACGGCGTACTAGGGCCCCAAGCAGAAACTCACTCAACACCTTAGTCTCAGCATTAAATGTGCAAACCAAAACTGTGACGCATGCAATATTGCCTGCGTGCTACAAGCAAAAATAAAGAGCCGGGTTCAAAAGTGCGGGGAGAGGGGTCGGAAAAAGTACAAATGGAATACTTATACTACAGATATTTAAGTATAGCCATCACACTGAAAAAGTGAAGCACACCCACCAACATTGTCAACAGAAACTCAAAAACAAATGATTGTTAGAGTTCCTCAAAAAATGCAGAACACAATTTCTTGCATCATCTTTTGGACATAGACTAGCATATTCGAGTAATCTACACTCTACTTATTTCTTGTTTACAAAATAGAATACTGGGAAGTTGACAGTGCCCTGGATAGTACTAATACATGTATTGATATGTAAAGGTAAGTAATAACACAGGGGAATAATACAATATATTTATATTCGGAATAGTTAAATGTGTACTGCACAGACTATTTCCAAAAAACATACAAAGTTCAGTGATGCAAAACAATATAAACAGTTTCCACTGACAAGCAACCTACAGAGCAAAGGAAACAGACTTCAGATCAACCCAGTTGCCCACGTAAACCCCTTGCCTTCATTTGTGTTTCGATTTTGGAAAAGGTGATGGACAGAGTTTCTGAATGATGCAGAATACTCTTACCAAGTCAATAGATCATGGTTTTAATCCATCACTGTTTTTTAGCTCACTGCACCATCCCAGCTCAGAACCCGGCTATATGCAAATTAGTCTGTTCCTGTCCCAGTGCATGATGGGAACAGGGCAAACCAAACTACCAAGCCAATTCTTATACTGGGAAGGAAACAAGCTTCCGGGGACCGGTTTCTGGCATCACAGCCTTCTTCGGCCCGGCTTGCTTGAATCCTGATGGTGCAATGAGCAAGGGACTCACGTCTGAGTATACCCTCCCACACATAGTGTGGATAAAATCGATTTTGGAAAAGGTGATGGACAGAGTTTCTGAATGATGCAGAATACTCTTACCAAGTCAATAGATCATGGTTTTAATCCATCACTGTTTTTTAGCTCACTGCACCATCCCAGCTCAGAACCCGGCTATATGCAAATTAGTCTGTTCCTGTCCCAGTGCATGATGGGAACAGGGCAAACCAAACTACCAAGCCAATTCTTATACTGGGAAGGAAACAAGCTTCCGGGGACCGGTTTCTGGCATCACAGCCTTCTTCGGCCCGGCTTGCTTGAATCCTGATGGTGCAATGAGCAAGGGACTCACGTCTGAGTATACCCTCCCACAGGGACAGGAACAGACTAATTCAGAAACTCTGTCCATCACCACCCCCCTTTTCCAAAATCGGTTTATCCACACTATGTGTGGGAGGGTATGCTCAGACGTGAGTCCCTTGCTCATTGCACCATCAGGATTCAAGCAAGCCGGGCCGAAGAAGGCTGTGATGCCAGAAACCGGTCCCCGGAAGCTTGTTTCCTTACCAGTATAAGAATTGGCTTGGTAGTTTGGTTTGCCCTGTTCCCATCATGCACTGGGACAGGAACAGACTAATTTGCATATAGCCAGGTTCTGAGCTGGGATGGTGCATTGAGCTAAAAAACGGTGATGGATTAAAACCATGATCTCTTGACTTGGTAAGAGTATTCTGCATCATTCAGAAACTCTGTCCATCACCACCCCCCTTTTCCAAAATCGGTTTATCCACACTATGTGTGGGAGGGTATGCTCAGACGTGAGTCCCTTGCTCATTGCACCATCAGGATTCAAGCAAGCCGGGCCGAAGAAGGCTGTGATGCCAGAAACCGGTCCCCGGAAGCTTGTTTCCTTACCAGTATAAGAATTGGCTTGGTAGTTTGGTTTGCCCTGTTCCCATCATGCACTGGGACAGGAACAGACTAATTTGCATATAGCCAGGTTCTGAGCTGGGATGGTGCATTGAGCTAAAAAACGGTGATGGATTAAAACCATGATCTCTTGACTTGGTAAGAGTATTGTGCATCATTCAGAAACTCTGTCCATCACCACCCCCCTTTTCCAAAATCGGTTTATCCACACTATGTGTGGGAGGGTATGCTCAGACGTGAGTCCCTTGCTCATTGCACCATCAGGATTCAAGCAAGCCGGGCCGAAGAAGGCTGTGATGCCAGAAACCGGTCCCCGGAAGCTTGTTTCCTTACCAGTATAAGAATTGGCTTGGTAGTTTGGTTTGCCCTGTTCCCATCATGCACTGGGACAGGAACAGACTAATTTGCATATAGCCAGGTTCTGAGCTGGGATGGTGCATTGAGCTAAAAAACGGTGATGGATTAAAACCATGATCTCTTGACTTGGTAAGAGTATTCTGCATCATTCAGAAACTCTGTCCATCACCACCCCCCTTTTCCAAAATCCGTTTATCCACACTATGTGTGGGAGGGTATGCTCAGACGTGAGTCCCTTGCTCATTGCACCATCAGGATTCAAGCAAGCCGGGCCGAAGAAGGCTGTGATGCCAGAAACCGGTCCCCGGAAGCTTGTTTCCTTACCAGTATAAGAATTGGCTTGGTAGTTTGGTTTGCCCTGTTCCCATCATGCACTGGGACAGGAACAGACTAATTTGCATATAGCCAGGTTCTGAGCTGGGATGGTGCATTGAGCTAAAAAACGGTGATGGATTAAAACCATGATCTCTTGACTTGGTAAGAGTATTCTGCATCATTCAGAAACTCTGTCCATCACCACCCCCCTTTTCCAAAATCCATCTTCATTTGTGTTTCGTCAGTGTAGTTTGTGCGCACTTCCCTGCTGTGGTCAAATACAAAAATCCATTTGAGATACTTGACAATACACTTTTTGATCACTACAACATTAAGCAGAACACAACTCTTATGTAAGAAATAGCATCCTTAAGTTTCACAAGCAGACCATTCTAGAAGTCTTCTACGCATCACAAATGTGATTAGTTAATTAGCATGCACTAACTCGTCATGTGCTTAGATAGCACAATCTCTTGAACATAGGCAAACAGATATGCTCTGAGGAGGTGCGCACGTCGGGTCGGCTGTAGGGCAGTGCGAGCGGTGTGGCTGCACTGGAAGCTGAACAGTGGAGGGTTCGCTGACCTCAAGGGGGCGCTGTGTTGAGCACTGTCTAGTGACTGAAGAGATGAGGGTCACTTTTGCCCAGTGGTAGTGAGAGAATCCGCGGAGGCTGTTATAAAGTGCGGTGGCGCCAAAAGTGATGGTGGCACCGGCCAGTGCTAAAGCCGACCCTGGGTAGGATCCAGGGACAATAGCATGAGGAGCTGCACTGGCTAAGCACAGATCTGAGCTACTGTCTTTGTGCTGGAGGTGTGTAAAATGCAAACGCAAAACTTGGTATTTCTCGGAGTTAATGCATGAATTTTAGACAGAACAAGCCGGGAACAAGGCAATCTCAGCTCACTTTTTCCTACTTGTGCTGTCTGCATTTCATGCATTATTATCTCGGAGACATTAAGGAGCTCATTTACAAGGAATTAATGCAGCGCTGTGCAGTGGTGCAGCAAGCCATTTGGCTGTGCCGCGCTGCATTAATTTCGAAGCACAGGGATGCGTCATATCTGAAATGATCTGAGGGATCCCTTTGCTCTCTCCTGTGCTGGCGCACAGTTTACTGCCATGCGCCAATGCAGGCACCCTTGCACCATAGTACAAGGGTGCCTGCATTGAGGTGAATGATTGTTTATGTGCAGAAAGTTATCCCTTCCAGCACATAAACAATCTGAAATGGTGTTATGGAATTTCTATGTGTGCTGCTTAATGCAGCAGACATAGAAGTTGAAAACGTCACTTTTTTAATGACGATATATGTGCAGAAAGGGACACATTCTTGCACATAAACAATCACAAAAGGTGATTTCCTTGTTCTATGTGTGCTGCAGAATGCAGTACGCACAGTAGGAGAAAAAAAAACGTGGAGAAATGAAAACATTTCCATTTCTTCTTGTTGCACTTCCCTATGCCTCCCCGTGGGAGGTGTAGCATTCTCACACGTTTCCAGGTTTATGATTTCTCGTACATCTGGAAATGTGGCAGAAGCTATGGGTGTTGCGTGGGAACACCCACAGCAACACCCATGGCACGCCCCTTTCACACAAAGTGTTGTGTGTGAAGGGGGCGTATTTACAAGGACACGAAAAGCCACGCAGGGCCACTTTACATGTCCTTGTAAATGTGGGGCAGCAGGTTGTGCCGCCTGTGCGTCACAAAAAGTGATGCACTGGAGGCGCAAAGGGCTTGTAATTAAGCCCCTCAGTGTTATATGTATGAACGTTAGACTCTTAGTGGCTTATTTACAAGCCCCTTGCGCCGCTGGTGCGTCACTTTTAATATGAGAAACAATGATGTACTGTTGGTGCAAAGTGTTTGTATGTAAGTCCCTAAAACACACAAAACTACACAGCTCTTCATGATACCTTCCCAGCTGTTTACAATTCAAAACAAAACCATGCCTTCTGTTATACTGCGAACTGTTGGATGTTTTTTGATAGCTTCCCCTAAATGTCAGCCTTTATTAACATATTTAATACCCAAGTGTAGTTGGCATTCATTCATTAGCATGTAATGCCATTGATTCATTTTGAAATAACAGTATCAAAATATAAATGAACAAAAGATCCATTGCTGCCTAGTATTGTTGGCCTCCCACTAACAAAAATATACAATAATGTAAAAGGCCTCATTATCCTATAAAATGCAGAACTGAAATCCTTGTCTGGATGCCCACTGAATTAGCAAACACAAAAGTTGAGCAGTTTGATTGATGCAAGCCTGCCAAAGAGGCAGCCAAGAGGATTTGGGTAGCTTTATTAAAGCGGGATTGCATTGCAAGGCTAAGTATTATTTCTTAATATGGTCAGACACAAGGTCAGAGCATGTTTGCTGAGATTGTCTTTCCTCCTGTGAGATTACCAAGTTAAAGCTTACTGTCAAGAAAAGGGAACAGAGAGCTGGAGATAAAATGCTAGGTATTTACATTGCAAATGAAAAAATATATAACTCCACACGTATTACATTTTTGGCTACACTGCGATGTATTTCAGGACTAAAGGTGCTTTCATAAATTGTAACAGTTATAGGAAAAATATTCTGAAAACATGTTTTCTAAGTGATAATATTAGCTGTGAAGATATCAGAAGAAAGACAATTCTTCTGGGAATATTCTCAGTGGCTGCATTGTGTGTGTCATAGAAATAGCATGTTATGCGCATCCACATGTGTACACTGTGGCTTTCAGAAGGAATTATTTGGACTGATAAATGTACATCATTAGAGGTTCCCAATAAAGGAATATAATAACTGAAGCCCTGCTTCATATGGTCAGGGTCGAAAAGGAGATGTCTCGCTCGCAGAGAATTGAATATTAAGCCAGATACCTTGCTTTGGTATGTTAGTCCAGTATCTTTCCGGATGGTCAACATGTCAAGCCACAGAACAAGACAAGTAGTGGCAACAAGTTACTTGCAATGGCAGAGTTAGTGAATATGGGCTTTGTAAGAGAAGTGATTAGCTGTCCTGAGGGAGGGCTGACATTTTGTGAATGCGTTTTGACAATAAATTGGGATTAATGTTTCAACTGTTTGGTGGAAAATTGATTCCTTTGGCTATACTGGCAACTTTAGGGCAGTCTACCTGCATGCAAACCATTTATATTTATTTATTTCAAATCTTCCACAGTCAGTTCTTTCTACAACTCCATGCCAGGAATGAGTGACAAATACGTTTATTTCGACTATGGCTTTCTAGAGAACACTAAGAACTTAAGGAAGAGATAAAGTGGACTGTTATTTGACTTAAACGTTTGTAAACTGTGCAGTTTTGAAGTGTCAAAGGCCTTCTTGTTTTATAGGTAATTCTTTAGTAGCAAGAGTGACAAAAAACTTGCTGGGGAGAAGATAGTCATTAGAAGTACTATCTTTGTAATCACGTTCTGCTAATTCAGGTCCTTTTGATAAATTAGAAGATTATTATGGCCATACAGAACTTTCTAGCTTTTGGAGGCAGTCACTAATGTTCCAAATCTAGGTGAAAGCAGCTGCGGCCGTGGAGGGAGTTGCGGTGGGACAGGGAGGCAGGGCGGGGGAGGGGTGGAGTGGGGGGTTATAAAAACCGGCACATGGATATTTGGAGGTGAGTAAACAATTTAATTAATAAAATGAATTTCGTAGCGCGCGCTGCATCGCATTTTGCAATGCAGGGTGCGCTACGAAATTCGTTTTAAAAATGACATGGCGCTCTCTCAAGATCCATGTCAGTGCCCGGTACTGAGAGAACTCTTAAGAATGTTACTGTTAAGTGATATTTCAATATCACAAGTGAACGTTTTCTTGGGAAACTCCTCAAATATTCGGTGCTGTGAATTAATGTTTCACGTGTTCACCCCTTTATTGTAGAATTTTACCTTTAATGTAGTGTATATTGTTTGAAATGTGCTAATTTTAAAGTACATATACTGCAATTGTGCAATTGTTTTGTTTAAGTGACAAAAAACTAGCAAAGATACAGTCAAATGTCGATTTGCAAATAGAGAAAGAAGACAAGGTAGGCTTCTGTCAAACAGGGCAACTCCTAATCCTTGTGGGATTCCATGACATTTGAGTAGAGGATCCCATGTTAGGAACCTATCCTTATTGCCAATATTCACATCTTCATACCCTGTTTCATGGAAACCATTTTTGACATATCAAAGGTCATGGACAAGATAGATATCTCGTTGTGAAAAACTATACACATTGAGCTTGTACAACAATAGGGTTGATATATCTAATTTTAATTAAGCTTTTTGGGAGAAAAGAACTAGTAAATAATGTACACATTTCAATGTGATGCACCCTTGAATATCCCAAACTTCCATTAATATTGCCAACTTAGATCTCAAAATGATTAGTACAGAAAGTGTTTTAAATATGTGGTCATTAGAAGTTGAAGCAAGTGGTCATAGTCATCGATTGCAAAAGTGAATGTTTGCAAATACGCTCTATACTGAGTTTCACTCAGGGTATCGTTGCCATTTTGTTTGTTGTGCCTGCAGCCAGCCTCCCCACCCCGCCCCCGCCTCCCAGATTGATCCTCCCTCCCACGGACTTTAAAGCCCTGCCTCGCCGGAAATAGCGCTGTGACCTCTCTCGCTGCTCCGTGAGAAGCGGTCGCTCCCTGCTCGCCCCGCATTTCTACTCACACTGCCTGCCTGCTTTCAGACTGCCTTCTGGTATCGTAGCGCTCTCCCCATTGCCTTCTTTGTGCCAAGAAATCATAGCGCTTTGTACTTTGTTCCGCGCTCGCATTGTGCAACCTGCGTGTTTTGTGTGTGTTTGCTTTTGGGAACGTGGGAACGTAACTTCATTAATTTGGCCTGATTGCACCGAGACCATAGCATATTCCACCTCTGTGCCCCAATCTCGGCCAGTTTCACTCGGGGTATCATTGCCATTTTGTTTGTTGTGCCTGCAGCCAGCCTCACCACCCGCCCCCGCCTCCCAGATTGATCCTCCCTCGCCCCCGCCCCCCCACCATCCATATATGACAGATGCTTTCCCGCGCAGCATTCACGTGCAGCGGTCGCGCCCCATGTGCGCCGAAGGTGCGCCAAAGGTAAGCCTGTCTGCGCCCATCCGCGCCTGGACCGCGCCCAGCGCCTGTCCCCCTGTCCCCCGCCGCCCCCAACCCTCTAAAATCACATATGATGCCGCAACTCTCCTCGCCCTCAACCCCGGATGCACACCACAATACTGCGATGCCACACCAGGACGTACCCACGGCCCATTCGCCTGCCTCTCCTGCAAGTTCAACTGCTTCAGGACCTTCACCAAATCCACTTCCTCCATACACAGCTCTGACTCTAACCACCTGAAGTGCATCCTGCTTAAGACCCGCTCGGTCCACAGACACGCAACTGAAATCTGGGACCTACTCGACACTGCGTCACAGGACATCGCCTTTCTTACAGAAACATGGATGAACACATCATCAGCACCCGACATCGCAATAGCCATACCTGACGCTTACAAGATCATCCGAAAAGATCACACCAATCAAACAGGAGGAGGCATCGCCATCATCCACAGGAACACCATCAAAATCACGACCAGCTCCGACGATAATCTTGCAACCGCCGAACATCTCCACTTTCAGATCCACATCGACCCTAGGACCACACTTAGAGGCAACCTCATCTACAGACCCCCAGGTACCCGCACTCAATTCAGCTATGCCATCACGGACTTCGTCAGCCCACATGCCCTCGCCTCCGAGAACTACATTCTTTTAGGAGACCTCAACTACCACCTTGACAACAAACAAGACAGCAACACCACCACCCTGCTGGACAACCTGGCCAATCTCGGACTCAAACAACTTGTCGACACCCCCACCCATGAAGCCGGACACACGCTCGACCCTATCTTCACCTCCAGCAAACACATCTCCTTCGATCGCACCACAGCTCTCCACTGGACGGACCACAGCTGTGTACACTTCAGCTACAAAACCACCCCGACCCACAGCCGCCCTCAACCTATTCCTCGGAGAAACTGGAACAAGATCACCACCGACCAACTCCTCACATCGCTCAACCAAAACCCACCCGCCCTCCCATCGGACCCAAACCAAGCTGCCACCAACAAGAAAACAGAAATGGTAACAAGGAAAGAGGGTGCTCAGCTGGGAGTATGGCTATTATTAGGGTTCAAAGGTATTCCCAGCGACTGCTACAAGGCTGGAAAGGAAGGTTACCCAACTTCCTTAATTTATCCTGGACAAATCCAAGATGTAAAACTAAATCTGAATTCCTGCCGAGCAGTCTAATATCAAATTATTATATTCAAAAACAACAGAAATTATATTTATCAAGCTGCCACCAACCTCAAACAATGGATCACCCACAGTGCTGATGAATTAGCACCCCTGAAAAAGCACCAGTTCAAATCAGCCAGCAAAAAGGCTCCCTGGTTTAATGATGACCTTAAAACATCCAAGAATCTATGCCGTACCTTGGAGAAAACTTGGAGAAAAAACCCAACCACCGACAACATGGCCACCCTCAAGGCAGCCACCCGCAAACACCACCAACTGATTCAATCCGCCAAGAAATCAGCATTCAAGGATCGTCTCGACAACAACACTTACAACAGCAAGGAACTTTTCAACATCGTCAAAGAATTCACCAACCCCACCGCAGCATCTAACGACATCACTCCCTCCCAAGACCTCTGCGATGCGTTATCCTCCTTCTTCTACAACAAAATTGCCGACATCCACAACAGCTTCGAGAATACTCCCAGCGACCAACCCTCCCCACCCCCCTCAGATCCTACTCCACCAACTAACCACCTTAGCGATTGGAACCCAATCACCACTGAAGACACCACCCGCCTAATGAACTCAATCCACTCTGACTCGCCAACCGACCCCTGCCCCCACCACATCTTCAACAAAGCGGTCTCCATCATCGCACCTCACCTCCGTGATGTCATCAACTGCTCGTTCAACTCTGCCACCTTCCCAGAAAGCTGGAAACACGCCGAACTCAGCGCCCTTCTGAAGAAACCCACAGCAGACCCCTCTGACCTCAAAAACTACCGACCCATATCCCTACTCCCATTCCCGCCCAAAGTCATTGAGAAAGCCGCCAACAGCCAGCTCGCCGCCTTCCTTGAATCCAACAACTCCCTCGATCCATCTCAATCCGGGTTTCGAGCCAAACACAGCACCAAAACAGCCCTCATTGCAGCAACTGACGACATCCGAACACTACTGGACAACGGAGAAACAGTGGCCCTCATTCTACTTGACCTCTCCGCCGCTTTCGACACAGTCTGCCACAGCACCCTCTTACAACGCCTCAGCAACAGCGGCATACATGGAAAAGCCTTAGATTGGATCACCTCATTCCTCGCTGGGAGAACTCAAAGAGTCCGACTTTCCCCATTCAACTCAGAGGCCACCGAAGTCATCTGTGGCGTACCACAAGGATCTTCACTCAGCCCCACCCTCTTCAATGTCTACATGAGTCCACTTGCCTCCATCGCGCGTCAACACAACCTTAACATCATCTCTTACGCCGACGACACCCAGTTAATCTTTTCCCTCACCAAAGACCCTAACACCGCCAAAACCAACCTTCACGAAGGCATGAAAGAAGTAGCCGAATGGATGAAACATAGCCGCCTTAAACTCAACTCAGACAAAACGGAGTTGCTCATCCTAGGATCTTCCCCCGCTGCTTGGGACGACTCTTGGTGGCCTTCCGCTCTGGGCACAGCACCCACACCCACAGACCATGCTCGCAACCTTGGCTTCATCCTAGACTCCTCTCTCTCGATGTCCAGACAAGTCAACGCAGTCTCATCCTCCTGCTTCAACGTACTCCGCATTCTCAAAAAGATCTTCTGCTGGATCCCCCTAGAGACAAGAAAGACTGTCACCCACGCACTGGTCACGAGTCGACTGGATTATGGTAACACACTATACGCCGGAATCACAGCAAAATTACAGAATAAACTCCAACGCATCCAAAACGCATCAGCGAGACTCATATTAGACATCCCTCGCCAAGATCACATCACCGGACACCTAAAAGACCTCCACTGGCTTCCCGTCAACAAAAGAATTACATTCCGCCTTCTCACCCACGCACACAAGGCCCTCTACAATCAAGGACCCGAATGCCTCAACACACGACTGTCCTTCTACAAACCAACCCGCCAACTAAGATCGTCCAATCAAGCCCTCGCCGCAGTCCCGCGCATCCGAAAATCCACAATGGGTGGCAGATCCTTCTCCTTCCTCGCTGCCAAGACCTGGAACACACTCCCCACTCACCTCCGCCTTACTCAAAACCACATCTCCTTCAGAAAAGAACTCAAAACCTGGCTGTTCGACAAATAATGAATCCCTTCCCCAAGCGCCTTGAGACCCCCTGGGTGAGTAGCGCGCTATATAAATGCTCGAACTTGAACTTGAACTTGAACTACTAAGAGGTTCTTTTAGCGTTTGACTTGTCAGTAGCTCTTAAGAAGGGTGTCTTACTTTTCATTCACCCCCTTAGGAGGAATTTTAGAAAGTAGAAGGATTTGACCGAGATGATGTTCACCTACAACTCCAATGAATAGAGACTGTTTTGAATTTACAACAGATTTTTCAGGTTTGTAGCCCAATCAATGTATGAGCATAGTGTTTGGTTTAACTGCCCTAGATAAATTGTGTGATGAGAAAGCCCTCCTTTCGTCACTCTAATAAGAATGGGACGTAGGAGTTCCTCATCTGTTTGTTCCCTCATTTGGGGGCGACTCAAGAGGATTCATAAATGCAGTTTTGCTTTACAGTTAGATTAATACACAGCTATGACCTTGGTTGGATGTGGGCTAGTATGGATATGCCTTTAAGGGAAAATGAAGACAAAAAAAGGACATCAAGGTACATCATTTCAAACAAGACAGAGCTCCTCCCTCAAAACTAAAGCAGAGTTTATTCTGGAGCCCACTTATGTGACCTTGATTCAAAAATACCTTATGGTACCAATGACATAAGAAATCAAACCCATAAATATTGTTTACAATACAGTTTAATTATTGTGGCTGGGTTTTAATGGATCTTGAAGTCTGGCATCTCCAAAAAAATTAATATTCAATTTGAGGAGCAGACTGAATATTGGTGTCGGTATGTAGGGTATGTAGTTACATTTCTCAAATAGTTTATTGACTATGACAATAAGAAATGGTAACAATAATTAGTGTGAAGTAAGACAATTTCCAAGGCTGAAAAAATATATTTTAAGAATTATGTTATTGCCAGTCATTGTTGCTTCCTATTTAGTCTGCTTCCCATTTCTGAGACAGTGAGGTTTAATTTCTCGTCTATTGAACCTTCAATCAATAACTTGACAGGCATTTGATTTTGAAACTTCTGTTAAAAAAAGTAAAAAAAGCATTTGAAGAAATACTGGAGGGTGAAGTTAAACAGTGCGAGTCTGTAAAAATATTCAAGATCGTGGAGAATTTATCTGCTGTAATGTAGTCATTTTTTAAATTGAGTACTTGAAAATCAACAGGTTCTGTTATAATTGCAAAGGCACATTTTAATTTTTTTTCTGCCGTATGTGTAATTGACTACTTATGTGAAATTGATTGGTAACAAGTTTCAAATTTTAGATTGATTTTATTGTATGCAAGAAATCATCCAGGTGTGGGTATTCTTTTTCTCTGCAGCTATGCAGTACATACGATAGAATATTAAATACACATAAGTTCCTCAAACAATCATACTACAAAATAAATAGGAAAATCCCTGATAATATGTAGCGCAATATTATTTCAAAGGTACCTGCTCTCCAGACTGCGTTTTCATTAGGACAAACATTCTAAATTTAACAACTTCCAAATAAACGTCAAATCTTCGGGATGTATTATGAACATCTGTGATGGCATAGCACAGAGCTGAACGCATGATTTATGCATTTTCACTGTCTTAAGTGCAAACATTTAACTCAGTATTTATTTGTTAGTACACCTAGCTGCGTATTTGTAGTACATGTATTAATGAGGAGAAATTATAATTTAAAAGTATGTAATTTTGAAAGTGGAATCATGCAAAATAGGCGCCCTGTTAGCACACACCTTCATGTTACAGCCCCTGGGAACTCATTGCTATTATGACACTAGTTAGTACAATTTCTTATGTTTTTCTTATATTATCCTTTTGCAGATATGCTTTTTCTTTTTACTGCTTAGTAACTATCCGATTTTATATTTCCTGCATATTATAACATCCCTCAAGTGTCTGATTCTTGATCTTTTTTACATATGGAGATATTTCTGCAGCCATTACATCTTTTGATGGGTAAACCAGGGACATGTATAAAACTATTTACGTTGTGCAAAATTAAAAAAGATAATACATTTCCCCCAAATTTAGCATTGCCAATTAGTGTATACTTGGGTACATTTAGCAATGTAACATGTGTGTGCATGTACAATCATGGTAAATGATTTTTGTAGGAAGTTGTATTCATACTCAGTCAGAGTGGCCTCAAGAGTGGGTAACAAATCTTGCAGGGGCCGCTCTGCAAAGTGCATGGAGGGGCACCCCACACCCATTCATGAGCTACCAGGCCAGCCCATGCACAGTGGCGGAGGCTGCCTCCTGGAGCTCGGGGGTCCCCTGCACCGCGGGGACTGTGGGAGCCATTGATACGCCACTGGGCCTCAGTGCTGAAATTAATTATGGTTCATTTCTCACAAAGACAAATCCTGTGCCAAATAGTTAAAAACAGGTTTTTGGGAGGAATCCTCATCTTCACTTTAGTAGCGTGGCAGAAACATAGAGGGTTTCGTGAGAAAAAGTGCCTGTGAAATATGACCAGCTGTGTAAAACGCTACATGACAGGAATTATATTCTAAAAACAATTTAGGTAGAAGCCATTTTAATGATTACAGTGACAAAAAGAATGAAGCCAATAGGAAGAGGGCATCAGGAGACGTTCAGAAAATACAATTTACAATGGAGATTGGGCTGAATTTACGAATGATCTATACTTTGACTTCTCATTCATCCTTCACCCATCCTGGACACACTGTTGAACTTAGTGCCAGATGTACAAAGCATTTTACCGGATGCGTCTGACAAAATGCATTTTGTCATGTACCAGAGGCAAAATATGATTCAGTAACCTGTTACCAAATCGCATTTTGCTTTTGTGATTCAGTATTAGGAAGAGGTGTGTTTAGGGCATCCCTTCCTAATACTGAATAGCACTGGTATGTATGAATGTTTTGTGACCAGACTGCGGTAAAAATATTCATAATTCACTGACTCCATAGAGGAGGCAGTAACCCATTTGCAAGGACCCCATCCCCTTTGTGAATGTGAGGGTAAGCATTGTTATAGAGCAGTTAGTGATCTCACGGACCACTGCTTATCTACTCTTAAAAAATTAAAGGACAACTTTTCTTTTTTTTTTGTAATGCAGCCATTTTCCTGAAAGGAAAACGGGATGCATTACAAAAAAAATATTGTTTTATTTAAAAAGCAATACAGACATGGTGGTCTGCTGACCCCAGCAGGCCACTATCCCTGTGATTTTAGCCATTCCCAATGGGTCGCAAATTGCGACCTGCCTCGTGAATATTGATGAGGCAGATCCATTTTCGACCCATTGGGTATTGCAAACAGTGTCTGAGACACTGTTTTACATAGCTGTTTGTAAATTCCTAACTGCTGGTTGCAAAAATGTGCAATTAGGAAATTGCAAACTGACTTTTTTGTACATCTGGGCCTTGGCTTTCTATCCTTGAACAGCACGAATAGAGCACTATGGATTATAATGTGTGGTCTAGTGTGGTGTCATTCTACATAAATGTATCTTAATAATGAAAACACGTTACATAGCAACATACATTAGAATACTAAGTTTTCTAGCTGTACTGGGCTGCCTGGGTTTTGAGATCATTGACCTAGGAGTATTCCTGGCTATACCCTGTCATCCACCCAGCTTTTATACAGCATTGCAGCAAAGACCACATTGGAAAACACAAGAAACAAACTGGTTCGACTCACTTACATGATTGTGAAGATTTGCGACTCCACATCGGTAGAGACCCAGAGGACCCGATCCTCATGCACCCCGGGCAGACCCATTATTTCAGCCCTCATGCTGCAGGCCATCACCCTTCCTGACTACCTCTTCCCTTTTCTGGAACGTGATGCACATCTGCAGCCTGCCTGAGAGGTTTCTAAACACTGAAGCATCATCGAAGTAGCCACAGCATAGGCGGTGCAAGCCCTCCCAGGACCATAGCTCAGCTGTCGACCTGGCACCTAATGAACAACCCATGTAAAGGGGCTTTATGACTGTCGACCTGAAGTACCGCTTAGCTGGTGAAGGACTGGGTCACACATGCAGTCTTGTGGTGAATGCCTGAGGCACTTCCTCCGGAGCTGACTGGATTATACCTAGATAGAGAATGGTGCATACATCTAGCTCTCTGTAGGGAACCATTGAGCCTCTCAGAGGCTGACTGGGGATGGGGGGGCTGGCCCGTACCTCAAGCATTTCCTCCGGAGCTGACTAGGACATTCCGGTGGGATTGGTGCTCGCCATCTGCTTGGGGACAGCTGGGGCTTACTTTCTGGCCTACTGTGCGCAATAAACTCCTTGGGTCTCACCCTCACGGACACCCGCAGCGCCACGCGCTGATCGCTCTCGGGGTTGGGAGACGTCCAATGGAGCACAGGTGTCCGCCTGTATATTTTCTTTGACTGCTGGGCTGAAGCAGAGCCCGCCTCTGATTCAGGAGTCCTCCCACTTGCACCCGATTAGGCATTGCATGAAATGTTGAAAGACTAAGCTGTGATGTCACAGGGTGTTTGTGTTCAGTGGAGGTCTTGGTTAACCCTCCATTTTAGGATAGGAGACTCCTTCTCCCTCACAAAAGGCCCTATCCATCTGTAAAATTGAGACCGTATCAATGGATTAGCATCAGAAGGTAGGACTGCAGTCACTCTAACTCATGAACAGGAAAGAAGGACTTAGAGGCATAACAACAAGAAAGTGTCTCTAATGGAGCAGACATCTTGTAATACCTATTATCCATTATATTAAGATGCCATTTTTTAGCCCTAATAAGACAGCCAATGTAAGAGCACACATGATCTTGCCATGATAGAAGTGGTTCACAGGAGCTCAACTTTCACACCAAATGAGTCTTAATGGTCTGAGATACAGTTTCACCCATACAGTTCACCTCCCTGATGACATTTCATTAATATCTGCATCTTTCTATGCATTAGACATTTATTTTTACTCCGATTTGCTCACATAAGGCTAATTTTAACATTTTGCTCAATTTAGACCATTAATCCATTTCACCATTAACCATCACCGTAAGGACCAAATCACTTATCAGTGCTCAACTCACACTCTGTGTAAAACTAATGTAAGTCTTAGGCCACAAAGGGTATAGAAAGCAGAGAAAGAATAAACTCCATAATATGCTTCCCCCTAGTAACTAAAGAATTGACCACTTAGTATTGTTTTAGATAATGATCCCCAACTCACTTTATACACCCCCCCAAGCCTTATGTAGCAATTTCCCTTTTTGCATAGTTATTATTTGCAAAAATGTAAACGTACCGTATCTGTTCATGACGTCCCAGATGCATTTCCTGAGGACCTGTGCTCTTTATTCTCACTCCCGAGTACACACACCATACCAGTAAGTAAGTACATGATTATGCATATGATGCGGAGGATATTCTGCAGTGGAACCATCTTTACCACAAAACCGAGTGGACTCTGCTTGTTCACAAGGAAAACAATAGATCACAATATCGACAGGGATAAATTGGGTCCAAATTGACCCCATTCATTTAGTGGTTCTGAATCTGGTCTTCCAGACATGGAGACCCACCCCACCAAAACTCCTGACATTATTCTGGAACAGGTTGTCTTCAAGGTGTTCAGACTTATTTATGCTTCTATTCTATCTAAAAATGCATCCAAAACTCTAAAGAACAGATTTCTCAGTTCTCACTCAGAAACGCTAATTTCAGGCCTCCATTTCTGCACAAAAAAATGAGCTATAACCAGTGACCCAATTTTCTAGATGAAAAGATGACAACATTGGAGGAAATCCCTACTCTCTCAGCTTTAGGTCTCAGCACTGAGGAATATTCCACAAGGGCTCATCTTGCACAGAGCTGTTGCACCATCACTGTATACAATAACAGGATCATCCACATAAAATCCTCAGACCACAACCTAGAAACTTTTGATAAAACCTTCTCTATCATAAAAAACATTATAACCAGTAATGACAAGGCCCCTGCCCAAGGCTCTTCTGTCCCTTTAGATGTCCCACAAGAAAACCCAATATTGTCCCCTCTAGATTAAGCCTTTACTACTGCAATATGGGATAGACAACAAAGAGACATGCCTACAAAAACAAACATTTCACCATGACTATCCTCCTATCTGATGAACACACATCTACCGATTATTCAAATGTGTCCAAAGCATTACATGTGGCCTAAACATTTGCCCCTGCGATGCCTGAAATCCCCATTATGAAGAATAGCTTACACCAAAAGACTCACGTGACCCTACCTAAAAAGCTCAACTGCTCTACACCTCAACGCCTCATGGTCCAATCTATCTACAACCCAACCTCTACTCTGCACGTTCTTACAGGCGAAATACAGGCTAACATTACAGGCATGATCACCCCCATCTCCTGACGTATTGGCCCATAATTCGCCCACCTGCTCTCACACATCTTTAGAAGTCAGACTTAGCATCATGGCGAAGGACCTACAATTACTTAAGGCAGATCTGAAAAGCCTTATAAGCATCACCTCAGATTTGACCACCAGAGAGAACAAAACAACACATGACACCCCACAGACAACAGGATCTCAACTGTCTTGGCATCACCTCATCTGAAATGGTGAAAACTTCCATACCCCAATGCCCATTCACAGCCCTTCAGACTGAAGGTTCCACTTACAGAGAGGGAAATTCACTCCCTCCTTCTCTTATATATAAATCCGATTTACCACCTACAAACTGAATCGGTGTGGCCCAAATCCAAACAGTCCCTACAAACCCACACAGAGATTCAAGGGCCATTCCAAGAGCCATTAACACATCTAACCTTAAATAAATACCCACCAATCAGCCATTTGCTTCTGACACCTACCCACAACAAATGAATGATGCTCAATTGCAGATCTGTAGTGAAACATGCCGCACAGAACTCATCCTTAATCACAAGCTAGACATACTAATCCAGAAGGAAACATTGCTAAATGATGCCTCATCATCTACAGTTGACCTACTAGTGCCAACTAATCACAACATCATTCGATTAGATAGACCAAGCACATCTGGCAGATGTATCACCTGCATACACAGAAACATTATCACTGTGAACCAGTCACATAAAATGGACATAACCTCTTGTGAATACCTATGCATTGAACAACAACAATCCATGGTGTAGACTGCATACAATCTATCACCCAACAGTTGACAATATCACATTCATAGAACAAATGATGGATATCATTTCAACCATTGTAGGTCAACATGGCACTCACATCTTCCTCAGAGATTTCAACCTACATTGGAATGACCCTAATGACCCAGCAGTCAACAGCCTTAAAACATTCTTAGCTGACCTCAAGCTGACTTAATTTTGTGACAGTCCTGCAAATAACTTGGGTGCAACCTCCGACCTTAATATTGCCAAGAGTAATATCATCCAACTGGAATCTACCATCCCTTGTGACTCGACAGATCTTCAGGGCATCACCTTCCTCATCTCAGAAACAGTGAAGACTAGAGAGGGTAAACCAAAGACACCCAAATAATGGAAAAGGAGTATGCAAAGTATTATCCTGAACGATCTGACATCCCTCAACAATATCATACAGATATGGATATGACAGATGTTCATGACCTCACAAACCATTACAGCAACTCCATACTGAGCATTTTAGAATCAATAGCAACCATGCAGCTAAAAAGATTGTCCACCAAGGACTCCAAACCTTGGTTCAATGGAAACCTTAATACAGAAAGACGAAAGCTTGGAGTAGCTGAACGAGCGTGGAGATTCTCACCATTCCTCGATAACCTTAAACTCTTGAGATCATGAAGGAGCATCTACAACAAAAGAATTAGATTCTTAAAACCAAATTTATTTAGAAGACAATTGAACAATGCTAGATATCATCCAGAAAATCTGTTCAAACTGGTCAAGCTATAATCTAATAAGCAACCTAACACATACCTCACTGGTTCTAATCCTGAACTGAATTGTGAGGACTTTGACTCCTTCTTCATGGAAAAGACAAGAAAGATTGAAAATGACTTGTGGTCAGCTGCAGAGCACCTTCCTCACAACAGGTAGCACAGCTCAGCCCCCTCCCTAAGACAATGCTTCATGGAGCATATTCAAAATCTTTGATGAAAGTGTCATCCTCAAAATCCTAACAACACTAAAACATTGAAATCACTTTAACAACCCCTTACCAACAAATGTCTTTAATGAGATCAAAATGACCTTACGCCCTCTCTGGACGATAAATAGTTAAGGCTTTTCTACTTCAGGGTTTGATCCCTGTTTGCCTTATAGTGGTGCAGGTGACCCCCATTTTTAAAACAACGATGGCAGACCTCTCAGATCTAAATAATTTCCGTCCAATCTGTATGATTTTGACACGAGCAGAGCTCCTTGAAAAATGTGTACATGTTCAACTATGCAATCACATTGATCAATTCAGTCTCTTAGATCAATTCCAATCCATCTTATACCATGGCATGAATCGCTGCTCACACACATAGTTGACGATGCACTAAAAATGTTGGATAAGAATGAATCCTGTTCTCTTATACGCCTTGACCTCTTATCAGCCTTCAATATTGTCAAAAATGGCAGCCTCCTTGACCTATAGAATGTAGGATGGGACTTTTAGGGACTATTCTTAACTGACTGGTATGCCTCTTTTCTTCAGAACAGAACTCAAATAATCAAGGTCAACATGTCCCTATCCAACCCCAAATAGGTCACATTAGGGGTTCATCAGGGGTCTTCTCTCTCACCCAGTCTTTTTAACTTATTCATGGAACCTCTAACTGAATTGTTGAATTCATTGATCATCCACTATCACATGGATGCAGATGACACACAACTATACTTTAAAGTCTCTGAAGATATTCAATCACTAAACTCAACTCTACATAAAACTAAAATAGCTAGTTGACTGGCAACTGCCTCAAAGTAAATGCTCTCAAAACAGAATTATTCTTAATTGACCCACCCGAATATTCAATGGATTTTGCAAAATGGATCTAACAGCGCTGAATTGCGTACCTCACAATATTGACTCAACAAGATCTCTGGGAATAACACAGGACAAGAATCTGAACATGCAGAAGCACATCCGATCTTTGCCACCAAAGGAGTCAACTTCCACATGAACATCTTTTGAAAAATCAAACCTTTACTACCCCTGGATGACAAAAGTCCAAAGTGTCACAGGAAAACAGCAGAGATGTATTCCTACAATGAATCTTTCAGTTTATTCCATACAGAAGTACATTTCTTTACCAAACTTTTGACAGGACTGTATGCACCCCAATTTTGGGACATTTACAGATGAAAAAACATTCCTTGGAAGACAGTAACATGAATCAGTTCTTGTCAGCAAACATGAAAACAGCCGACACATGTTTAGTCAGATCCAGTGACTTCCTCAAGGCTGTAAAAACAGTAATTTATATCAACCCTTAATTTTAATATGTTTCATGAAAGCACAAGACCAATGGGTTTTAAGATGCAAAAAGAAGGCCCAAGAGAACGGGAAGCGGAAAGATAGAATAATTTGCTTTAAAAATGAAAAACAAAATTTTCCACTGTGATTGTGAAGTATTGCACTTTACAAGCAAGAGAAAGCAAGATTCTCAACAAGAGGCACAGAAACACAGAATGTGATAGTGCAACCAGGATGGGAGTGAATGGTATCATCCGATTCGTAAAGAAGTTTCAAAAAGTGGACACTTGTTAATAAATATTATATCTCAAAACTAACCTCTGAAAGAGAGATTATCTATAGTTGCGTTGTTCGCAGACCTTAGTTCGCCATTGATTATACATGAAGGATATATCGCTTTAGTGTCTCAGTATGCTCTAAGAACTATAGTAGGAATAAGAAGATATTAGCAGGCTCCCAGAATAAAATGACTGGATGTGTTGGCTCGCTACGGTGTACACTTAATTTAGGTTTTGCCTAAGAAGGATCACTAGTTAGCAGGAAACGACCAAGCTGCAAATTTGTGGGCAAATCCTGATGGACTTCTATAGGCCCCTAATAGACAACAAGAGAGGATGGAATCAGACCGTTATTGTGTTATGTGATTATGTTTATTCCACGATATGCATCACCGACCCGCATAGACTTTTCTTAGCTCCAATGACTTACATCTTGAGAGGCGAAAAAGCACATAAAACCAAAATAAATTGTGTTTCCAGTATACCTGACTAGTAGGGAAGGCTGATATATGACCCTGCAAGAGTCCAAAAATTCAGTTGCTTAGTATTCATAGTTTTGGAATGACATTTAGTGATCTAGTGTCTGAGCGTATTAGATCACCATAATGTACACTTACTTTGAAATCTGCTCATGAAGATTTGCTAATTTACTGATGCTAATCGAGGCTATGCTAGGCCCCTACAAAAATTCAAAGGAACATAAACTGAATGTCCATAGAATAACACAATGAGCTGTTATATACTCATTGTAAATGCTGGCAATATACAGGTCTGCTAATGATATTCGTATTGCAAAATAATTACAACGTAACCCCTCGGCACAAATACGGTAGAAGGAGTTATTATGGTAACAAAAACACACACTGCACCCCTATACAGATCCAGGGTGTGCTGGTGTCCAGATTCCTACTAACTCGTCATTTGCATGGTGACACCCTCCCTGATCCAGAATGCTAATAAGTATAGATTCTTAAACCATATTTTTTCGGTAAAGAACATGAGGTATGTCGGAAAAGGACTATGTATATATACATGAGTCTGAAGTCTACAAGATTCCCTTGCACTCACCTCTTTAGAAACGAGCCATCCACAGTCGTGGGCTCCAATACTGTCATTTTGCATAGAGTGACATCGAAATGCATGCACTCTTTTGAATGCGAGGCGGACCCGGAAACCGGAAATGAGTAAATCAGAGATAGAAAGAGTCCCCAGTTGAGGTTATACTCAGTGTAATACTCCGTGTATTCCTAGCAGCTATATTGGAAACGAGTAGGTGTAAAGTGTAAAGTGTAAATAGTCGTCCTGGATTCTCGAATGGGATCACAGTACATCCTGCGTTCTCCTGTAGTCATTAGGAGAAAGTGATGATCACGAAGAAATTACTGAAAATATTTAAACAATTAGGGGGACACACAATAATGTGATCTCCCATAAAGTTATAATACACTCCCATCTCCCGCCAGCATCGTCAGGTGTACAGACCATTTAAATATCTTCCGTGTAATATCAGGTACAAAAGCCAGAAACATAAGATCAAAGGTGTCATCTAAAGTACTGTATAACGTGATAGAGGAGAAATAACCTCCACAGGTTGACTTTAGTATCTGAACCAGTAATGAAAAAAATACACCTGGTGTGACAAATAGAATACAAGCAGAGACATTGAGAAACCTGATGGAAACATCCAAACATAAATTGGACTGTTTTCCTAGCAATATTACAAGTAAGTGCCCAAGTATCCAGAGATATTTAGTAGCAATCCTACAAGCATACAAAACAGTGGAGCCACTCTTCAGAGTTGTTAAACATAGAACTTCATATAAAGTAAGACATGTTAACGGCACATATAGAGTCATATATCTAAATATACATTAATTTTCTTCCACCAGACAGAAAGACATGTAGCTCTTTATCAAAGTTGAGACCGAGCTCCACTGCCCGTAGTTCAAGAATCCATGGCGTCTCAGTTCTTTTTAGTGTAAGTAGTCTGTCTCTCCCTCTGGGGTTACTTTGTATGTGTGTTCTGCCATGAAACCTGATCCCACTCATGTTATCCGGAGTATGTTTATTGTTAAAATGGACCACAAAGGGATAGCTGGAATTGTTGTTGCAAACTGTGGAGAAGTGTGGCTCAGGGGTTAGAGGCAGCAGACCCGGAAGCTGAGATCGGTCCTGGACCAGGGTTCAATTCCCTGCCTCGGCGGGGTCTTGGGCTAAAAATTCCACGGACTCGATAATTCTCGCCCCGGTGCCTCCTCGACTCACGGGTTCACACTCTGCGACTCTGGGCAATAGCTTGCTTAATCTCCACAACGGCCCCTCGCGGCGGGATGCCTGACTTTCACCTTGTGGATACCCTGCTATCTCACAGGGGAATACCAGGAAGGGTTCCCTAAGCAAGCGCCGGGAAACCCACTGCGGGTAGCTGTGCGCTATATAAGCTCAACTACATTTACATTTACAAACTGCTCTTATGTGCTCTTGTATTCGTTCCTTAAGAGGGAGTAGAGTGCTCTCATGTAGATAAGCCCACAACAACATATGATGCAATAGACTACATAGCTTGTATTGCAGTTCATAAATAGTCATATTATTATTATTATTAGTTCTTATATAGCGCTCGATTACCCGTAGGCATCTCGGCGCTTGCCTTGGGAACCCGTCCTGGCTTCCCCCAAGGTGAAAGCCAGGCATCCCGCCGCAGGGGGGCCGTAGTGGAGATTAAGCAGGCTAATGCCCAGAGCTGCAGAGTGTGAACCCATGATTCGAGTAGGCACCGAAACGAGAATTATCGAGTCCGTGGATATTTGGGCACCCTGCCGCGTCGGGAATTGAACCCTGGTCCCGGGTCTGACCTCTGCTTCAGGATCTGCCTCCTCTAACCAGTGAGCCACACTTCTCCTATGTCATATCTTACTGAAGTGTTGTACTGAAATACAGTAAGTTTGTTGACTGCAAATTGGCAAACGTTACATTGTGGCATTTATATAAACCATGTGGTTTCATTGGTAACACTTGGCCCCTTTCCAAATGGGGGGTAGATAACTAGGGCATAGTCACTCCCTCAAAGTGGTACCTCTTCTGTGTGACACTGTTGGTTTAGTATATATGAATTTCTCCACTGATTTATCTAGTTTCAGTAAATGCCAATTTTTGTGAAAGATCTTAAAGATTTGATGACTATATGTATTGTAAATAGTCACCACTGCTAATTGTATTCTTGGTGCTTAGAAGGGAATGTCTCTGTTTCTTTTGAATCTTCACTTTAGCACATTCCAGTACCCCTTGTGAGTAACCTCTGTTTGCAAAACACTCTTCCGATGTATGCAATTCCAGGAGGAAGACAGAGTCCTCGCTACAATTCCTTCGAATCCTAGTCATTTCCCCCAATGGGATAGAATTTATTGGTGTCCTAGGATGAGCACTATCGGCATGCAACATAGAATTGCATGCTGTTGTTTTTCTGAATAGGTCTCTCTGTGCCAGCGAGTCAGCTAGGGCTTGTAAGCCCTTTTCCAATGGTATGCATGTATAGTGATCGAACATCCAAGGGGACAAAGGAAAACTCATTATCCCACTTTACATCTTCCAATTTGTTTAGATCACATGCATCTCTTTAGGTATGAGGGAAGATTGTGAACTAGTGGCAGCAAAAAAATCTATGTTCTCTGATATGTGCTCTGTGGGAGAGGCAATAACGGAGACAATATGTCTGCCTTGTGGAAAAGTGATAGGTTTGTGAATATTTGGTAGGATGTATAGGCACGGGCCCTAGATGTTGAGTTGTATAGATACTTGAAATCAATGTCCGTGATGTGGCCTTGTTCTCTCCACATGTTTAATCTGGTGTGTATAAGTTTAGTGATATCTTTCAAGGGATTGAGGTTCAGTTTAATGTAAGCCTGTCCATCCGTCAGTTTATCTCTCGATCTCTTTAATGTAGTCTGTGTTTTGCATAATGACTGTATTGCCTCCTTTGTCTGCCTCTTTTAATATTATATCAGACATGGCAGCTAGAGATTTTAGAGGCCTATTCTCCTCTTTAGTTCAGTTATACTTCACATGACCCCGATTAACATTCAGTCTGTCCTCTAACTTATGCATGTCATGTGTAACCGCCTTATAAAAGGTGTTCACCAGATTATGTGATTGTAATATATGTGTGAACACAAATATTTGCCTGAGGCCACTGTCCAAATTTGGATCTGGCATGATGTTCAGGTCTGAGTGTTAGAACAATAATTTAAGGATAATAATACATGCAAGTCCTGTATCTCTTTTATTGTTTTGTTACACAGAAGGGACACAGGATTCACAGAGTATAGAGGTACAGGTCTTTCATCAAAGATTTGTTTTTAATTCTATTGGCGGATACATTTGAACAGGTCAACATGGATATCGGTAAAGTCCAGTAACATAGTGGGACAGAAACCTAGTCCCTTGCTAAGCACATCAATGTCATATTTAGATAGATCATGATTAGATAAATTCACAATAGCTACATTTTCCATAGACGTCGTTTCCTCAATAGCATGACCTAGATTTTGGCACTGACTCAGTTCTTCAGATTGCGTGAGAACGATCGAATGGTTACCCCCTCCCTTGAGTTTGTGGTAGCCTCACCCCCTCCTTGTTTGTTTATGTTTTGTCTGCTGTAGTTGGTCCTTATGCCTTTTCTGAATCATGCCATTTCCTCTGAAAAAGATCAAGAAGTGGCGTTTGAGGATGGGCCCTCGTTCAGAGATTCTGGGTTCCCCCATTACTGATTTCACTGTGGATGCTCGAGACATCTGACTCCCTGATGGATACCGTTACAACTGGGATGATATTTTTCCTAGCAGGAGCTGTCTGGCAGGACTTGATATCATCAAATTGTTTTGTGAATGTAAAGACTCTACTGTTTTTATAATCATTATCATTCCTCTTCAGCTTCCTCATCTTTTTTTCTTTTAAATATAGTTGATGTGCACTCACAACTTCTTTGAGAATGTTGTAGTTCTTATCCGTGGCTTCCTGTAAATTGAGACTTCTAGTTTCTGACTCCAGTTTCTCTATTCCATGGAGAAGAATGTCTCTTTTGCGGTCAGCATGTCTTATGAGTATATCCATCATTGTGTATGACTAGGAGAATATTCAATCCTCGCATTCTTAAAGTAGGTCTGGGTCTAAATCCTCAAATGAGGGAAACATTATGATCCGTAAGCCCCATGGGACTTATTTGATGTCTATGTACCTCTTAAGAATGGTGGAGTCCCACCATCTGGACAATAATTGCTTCTTTGCACGTTCTAGTCTAATACATTTCTGTTTCATACCTTCTTGTTCTGAAGATAGGTGGTCTTTGTCACTCTCTCTGTGGAACCTGTGACAAGTTCACGGAGAAGTACATGTCTTTCATCATCGAGGGAGGCCATGTTGTTAAGTGCATTAAGTGTTGGATAGTTAGGACTGTGACGTAATGTGTCACGTTACTCGAGGGCCTGAATCTGAAGAACTGAGTGCAGACCACCACACAGAATATGCAAAACAATGAGCGGTAACGGCGTATATCGTGGTCGCACATCAATAATTATACAAGAAAAATGCGATAATCTGTACACATAACAATCCAAATATGTCAAGCAACAAGAAAAAAACCTGGCGGTACCAGTCAGTGAAATGAGTAATTGGGGAGACACAGAATTTCTGAATGCAGGCCCGAATATGGGAGTGCACCCTTATGTGGCCTACCTAGAGCAAAGTTGCCCGCACTAAGGGCCTCCCTTAACTCTACTGCGAGGCTCATTACAGGAGCAAAAAGAAATAATCAACCCAAACTTGAAATCTCTTAACTGGCTTCCATATGAGGCAAGAATTCATTTGAAAAATAACACATAAAGCCCAACATTTCAACACTCCAAGATACTTTCCACAAAAACTTAAGATATTCCGTGGCATCAGAGCATTTAGAGGCACTAGATCCCTACTGCTAAAACCACCAACATTTTGCAAAAAGAAAACATATGACTGATCCTTCTAAGGCATGAGCCAGAGAATCTCGAACTCACTTCTCCCTGACATGAGAATAAACCCTTTATTACTGAATCAAAGGAGAGAGTGAGGACTAGGTAAGCTAGTCCGGATCCCCACTTTTATATGTCAAAATCAAAAAGGACTAGCTAAGTTACGAAGGAAAAGACTCAAAGGAGTACGTGTGTCAAGGAAACCAGTAGGTTTTTTAGAAAGCCCTCACCCACCAACCTAGTTGCGGCGCCCTCACAACCGGGCGCCTCAGAAGGACGACAGGTCCAAGGAGGAACCAGGCCGACAATTTCGGTCTTTTTCTCTGCCAGGCGACCCAAGGAGGCTTTGAACAGCAAAATACTGTCAAAGCGAGAGGGACTCCCCCTCTCACCCATATAGCACCTTAGGGAGTGCTACACATAGTAAAATAAACACACTCACTATAATTTAGTTTATTTATTTAACTCACTTTTACACATACTCACTTGGTCCTGAGGAAAGCCTGTTTTAAATTAAGAAAGGCCAGGCTGAAACATGTAGACCACACAGGACACTGGAGGTCATAATCCATACTCCAACGTGTCCGTCTGCCTTTTAATACACCAGCACAGACCCAGTAAATTAAAATATTGTTTTACCCTCGGGTGCTGGGACCATCTGCATGGTTTTTTAATTTTCACCTTCACACTCACTACACTGCACACTCAGCAAGTATACCAGCTCCGCAGTAATCTGGCGTCGAAGCACACCCGGGGCACGCTAGGTGCCACTGTGGTGGGCCCGATGATGAAGCATGCCACCAACTAGGTTGGTGGGTGAGGGCTTTCTAAAAAACCTACTGGTTTCCTTGACACACGTACTCCTTTGAGTCTTTTCCTTCGTAACTTAGCTAGTCCTTTTTGATTTTGACATGAGAATAAACCCCTCATCTGCTTCATTCAAGAAAGAAGTAAAAAGATTACTGACTGACATATTTTTGCGATAGAAAGCAGGATCAGTACTACGGGGCAGGATTTATCCTTTAGCTTGCACCCTTGCCTATTTCTCGCAGATTATCCACATATTTTATGTTACTGTTTGTTGTCTTCCTGCGACCTGTGCTTTTCTCTCTAGAGACTCTCCTTTAGCGTGTTTGCTCCTTTTGATGTTTTGGAATTTTTATATATGTCCCCTTGGTCATTGTAAAGCGCTCAGTTACCCACAAGGGTCATGTTACCGTTAAATAACACAGTATAAATAAATAAATAAATAAAAAGATCAGATTTAACAAACCACACTCCCTGGCATTATGAAGCCTTTCATAGGTGCTTCTGCTAGTTCTGCAGCCAGCTTTTTTTCTGCTGTGCAGGATCCTGTACTTTGTAGTACAGTAGTGAAGTTTCTGCACATTCACTCCATGGGATTTCATCAACTTTAGTACCCAGCTCTGTGAAGTTCCACCCATGGACCTCTGCTATTCTACAGTCAGTCCCTTCCCACTGCTCAAGTCTGGGCCAAACACCCTGTTCCAATGTTTTGACTCATTATGGGGAAAAAAAGGTTCCAGATACTTCTTCCTCTGGTGGAGAATGGCATTATACATCCACTATTGTTATCATTTAGGCAAGTGCAATATGTACTATCAACAAATATTTTGTGCAAGTGGAGAAATGAATAAATACTTCTCAAGATTTACTTGTGGTTATGGTTAGTAATTGTAACGTGAGAAATTGGGTTATTGATTGAATGAAGGAGTGAATCCTGTTAAAGTAACATTCACAATCCCTGCCAGGGTGAACCACAAAAGTCACTAAATTAACCTGTGCTTAACCCTCTCGTAGCTTGGCACAAAAGCAGTCAGGCTTAATCTAAAGGCAATGGTATAGTATGTATGCAGCACAAAAGCAGTAGTAAAGTAAAAACATCCCAAACCACGTTAGAAAGATAGAGTACATTTTAATAAATAATTTGACATTAAAAAAACATCCAATTAGTAGAACCAGATTCATGAAATGTTAAATTTGAAGGTAAAAGCTAGTGCCTAAAAGATCAATATGCCAACCATGAACATCTAGAAGTGTGAAACCAGGTCAAAGGCAAAAAATATGGCAGACAGTGATGGAGTGCAAGACGAATACAAGAAGTGGATTGGGCCCAGTCAGGGCTTACCATTCAGACTTTGAAGACATTTTGCTGAAAATATTCTGAGAAGGTAAAGTTCAGCGGGGCTAGGCTACAGGCGGTGTCTGAGGAGCGTCGTCTTGTGGGAGCTGCTGGATGAGCTGGTGGTGAAGATTTCTCTGTTCAAACGTAATACTTTTTTGGGGAGGCAGAAATGTCCAAGGGGACATTGCTAGAAGTTTTAGTTGCCAATTGTTCAATGAGACCGGATACCACTTTGGAGAAAGAGCGCTGAACAGGATTTCCTGCCAAAAATTCAGGCAATGCAGCCTGGGCGTATTGATGAGCAGGTTAGGCCCAGTCTTTACAAAGAAGTTTTTAGCAAAACATTTTCTAAATCCTAGGTTTGGGATTTTGGCTATATGGGCACCTTTAACACCATCACAAAGGGTCCAGGACAGAAGGGGCACCACTTGGGGGTTAGGAGTCACTCAGGTTGGGTCCAGAACATTAAAGCCTTTTCTGTCACTGATGATCTGATCAGGAGGCTAGCCAACTAGCCCTTTGAGTCACTCTGGTAGTCATGGGTTCAGGTGATGAAACAGGATTCAAACAGCAGGGCAGGCCTCTAAGAGTTCAAGGCAGTCTCCAGGCAGCAAAACAGTCCTTTCAGGTGCAGCAAAGTAGTCTTCTAGAGCACACATCAGGTTACAGCAGCAGGCAGTCCCATGAGAGGCCATCTAAAAGCTCAGCAGGTGTACTGAAGAGTGGGTATGAGGGTCCTATGTTAATGCCTGACGCCTTCATTGAAATAGGGTAAGTTTCTAGAGAATTCCCTTTGAAGTGTTTGAAATGTATTGCTTCCCCTGCCCTGACTCCAAGCTGGCTGCGTGAACAATGCAGGGGTGACAAGTACTTTGTGTTAAGGCAGAGCACAACCTATCTATTTGCAAGTGGGGCGTTGCCTGTCTCCGCTCCATATCTGGCCAGTTGATGTCCCATTCAGGGACATCTAATCCCTCTATTGTGTGGCTGTCTTGCAAGAATAAACAAAGTCTTACTGCCAACTACACCAGTCATGTGACGTAGAACAGACTGGAGGCATCAAATAGCTAGGGAAAGAAAATACCAACTTTCTAAAAATTGATTTTTCAAAATTGTAATTTAAAATTCAAATTTACCAATAAAGAGGATTTTCATTCCAAATAGCACTAATTAAACCTACTAAGGCAACTCAATGTTACCCTGTGGGACAAGAATGTCTCACTGTAGAGACAAATGAATATACAGACATTTAAAAGTTAAAAGTCCTTCCTTTTAATAAAAATGCACCTTGCCCTATGGGGGTGACTTATATGCAGTAAAACGCGAATATACACATGGAACTACTTTCTACCGATACAGACTTTGACACAGGATGGGAGGGAAAGGGATAAATGTTAGTTAACTGTTCAATGTTGATATATCCTAGGATTGACACTACGATTATCACCCTTCTCACCCAATCTAAATGTTCATATTGGATTGCTTCACTTGTATGATTGGGAATGGAATGGAGGAGGGATAAGACAACTAAAACTACAATACCAATCTTCCTCCTATAGAAATGTGTATCTTGATGTGTTGAAATGCCAATAATGATATCAAACTAAAGGGGGGAAGTATAAGGCTTGGCAAAGTGGTTATATTACCAAGTCGAATTTTTAGCAGTTTAAAACTGTATTCAGGCTGCAATGGCAGAGCTGGGAAATTATTTAAGGGGATATTTAAGTTGGTGGCACAATAAGCACTGCAGGCCCACTAGTAGCATTTAATTTACAGGCATGGCAATATGGAATACTGTTCTACAAGGGACTTGTAAGGCAATATTGCCAATGTTTTAGGGAGTGAGCACAATCACTATTTAACTGTGGAAAAGTCAGGGCCACTCGAATTATGCTGCAGGAGAGGGTCAATTTTTGTGGCAGGGTTGAGTACAGTATGAGGAAAGAAAAGGCAAATTATGCAGCTTAATGCAGCACATTTTCTAATAGTATTTATTTGTTACTTTGTCATTTTTAAACTTGGTAACACTGTCTGGGAATTGTTTAAACCTCATAAGTACCTTTTTAATTCCCAAATATATCAATAAGCAACAAAATGGTGACCAGTCCAGCTTTTCATATGGCCTTTCAATATGCAGCAACACATGTTGCTGCATTTTTAGTGAGTTATGAACCGTTTGAGCTAGAGACAATTATTTTGTTAAAATCTGAAGATTATGAGGCAGATGATGGAGTATGGCAAATGCGACAAATATATAATTATGCACAATTTGCCATGGCCACACAATCACAGTGTCCCAGGGTAAAGTGCACAGAGTGCTAAGTCCAACAAAAATTAATTTCAGTAAAAAGTGAAGGGTAACAGCAGGAAGTGTACTGGAAGACCACCATAAGACTGACAGATCTAACAGACAGTGCTTCCATTTTCTTCCTCAGAGAGGCAGAAGAGCACTTGCATGGTCATTTAATAAGGTTTTAAGCCCAATAGAGTTTGAGGAAAAAGGTTTATAAGTCAGGTCATACAGTTCTTTATTTGCTATTGCCTTATAATGAATGTACACTTTTATTAATTGCCACCTATCCATCTAGTACATATCCTAAACCTTAGTAGGACAGATTTACCCTTTCAGGAAATGTGGATTAATTTATGTTCATTAGTGTCCCGCCTTCACAATTTTAAGAACTCTAAGAGTGCATTGCACCCTTCTTCTTTGGTAGGAGAAAATAGTAATATACTTGCTAGGGAAAGGGTGTAATGCAATCTCAGAGATTTTAATAATGTGAATAAGTGACACTAATAAATTCAAATTAGTTTAGTTCAACATAATTTAATGCCACATTTATAATTACTGTGATGATTGGGTCACACGAGTTTGAGGTGGGATTTTGTGAGGATTTTAGCTTTAATGTTATTTGAAATCTATTTCATTTCCTCCGGGCAAAGTTAATTATCAGTGTGGCATTGAGAAGGTGCTCACATTTATTTTATTAGGTCTATAGTTTCTTTTAGAAAAAAGTAATTATCAAATTTACCAGAAAATTTAATTGATTTTGTGGCTATAATTATGACGCTGTTCTATTGTTTTGTCGTGTAGTCTCTATAAACCTATATAGGACCTGCATGTTTAGACAACATACAATGTAGGATTGGTGACCAGACTGATTCTAGACACCCCCACCAGGAATGTTAGCCTGTACACCAGCTAGCTCACAGTGCCACTAGAAACCCATCTTACCAAGGAAAGAATAGTTCTTGGCAACTATTGAACATGACAACCCTGATCTCTCAGGATCGTGGAAGCAATGCGATACTTTGACTCAGTTGATTGTGCTCACTTTATCTCATAGAGATACATAGAATAAAAAGTGGGGACGTTTTTCAATAAGTACTAATCGAACCAGCGTCATTCTAATGTAAAATAGGTGTGCTGAAGCATCCATTAGACATAAAGAGATATAAATGACTAGAAGCACTACCAGAATAAAAGGATGGTAGATTTCTACCATCTTGCTAAAACAATGAATACAGGCAAGTATATAAAATACATAACAGTAATAAATGAATACTCCTATGATGCAACCCTAACTACATATACCTAAGTATACCTAGCATGTATGTAGGTGTAAAGCCAAGTATCCCTCCAGCATAAAGACAACCCTGTTACCTGAAGTGAGAGACTTTGGGACCCCCATCTTGGTCTTGAGATGGATACCCGGCAAGGGATGTCAGACCACTGCGAGCTGGAGTGTCTGCGTGCAGGAACATCAGTGCCTAGCCTAGCCTAGCATCAGTGTGTCAGCATGGAAGTCCTTTTCTCTTCTGACTATCTCAGCAAGATATTGGTTTTTTATATACCCAAAGTGGTACACTCCGTGGTTCTACCTTGCTGTGTCATGTTGGACTTAGGATGATGGAAGGAATGACCCTTTAAAATAGTTATTATGCAGGAGATAATAGTCCTGCTGAGTCCTGCTGAGTTTCCAAGAATTCTCATGCATAATGGAGGAGGAGCGTTAGATAGCGTAGGGGTAAAAAATACTATTGCCACTCCAGAGAGTGCAACAGTAGGGAAAGCGTTGGATAGCGTAGGGGTAAAAATTTCAATTCCCACTCCAGAGATTGCAACAGTAGGGAAAGCGGTGGATAGCGTAGGGGTAAAAAATACTATTCCCACTCCAGTGAGTGCAACAGTAGGGAAAGCGTTGGATAGCGTAAGGGTAAAAATTACTATTCCCACTCCAGAGAGTGCAACAGTAGGGAAAGCGTTGGATAGCGGGAGGGTAAAAAATACTATTCCCACTCCAGTGAGTGCAACAGTAGGGAAAGCGTTGGATAGCGTAGGGGTAAAAAATACTATTCCCACTCCAAAGAGTGCAACAGTAGGGAAAGCGTTTAATAGCGTAGGGGTAAAAATTACTATTCCCACTCCAGAGAGTGCAACAGTAGGGAAAGTGTTGGATAGCGTAGGGGTAAAAAATACTATTCTCACTCCAGTGAGTGCAACAGTAGGGAAAGCATTGGATAGCGTAAGGGTAAAAATTACTATTCCCACGCCAGAGTGCAACAGTAGGGAAAGCGTTGGATAGCAGGAGGGTAAAAATTACTATTCCAACTCCAGAGCGTGCAACAGTAGGGAAAGCGTTGGATAGCGTAGGGGTAAAAATTACTATTCCCACTCCAGAGAGTGCAACAGTAGGGAAAGCTTTGGATATTGGAAGGGTAAAAATTACTATTTCCACTCCAGAGAGTACAACAGTAGGGAAAGCATTGGATAGCGTAGGGGTAAAAATTACTATTCCCACTCCAGAGAGTGCAACAGTAGGGAAAGCGTTGGATAGCGTAGAGGTAAAAAATACTATTCCCACTCCAGAGAGTGCAACAGTAGGGAAAGCGTTGGATAGCGGGAGTGTGAAAATTGCTATTCCCACTCCAGATAGTGCAACAGTAGGGAAAGCTTTGGATAGCGTAGGGGTAAAAATTACTATTCCCACTCCAGAGAATACAACAGTAGGGAAAGCGTTGGATAGCATAGGGGTAAAAAATACAATTCCCACTCCAGAGAGTGCAACAGTAGGGAAAGTGTTGGATAGCGGGAAGGTGAAAATTACTATTTCCACTCCAGTGAGTTTAACAGTAGGGAAAGTAATGATTTAATATATTATTAAAAATAAATTAAATATCAATACCAATAAAACATTAATTGAAATTAATAACCAATTTAATATTATGTAATAATTAATTACAAATACAACTACATATTAGTTATTAAAAATGAATAACCTATTCATAATTATTTAACAACTAATTAATTTTAAATAACAAAAACTAATTAATAATACAAATTAATACCAATTAAAAATTAAAAGTAAATTAATTATCAATACACAAAAATATTTTTAATATGTAAATTATTACAATTACATTACTTCCCACCCTATTCCCCTATAAACCCACATCCCACTACAGAAAATACATTAATACAATGATCATAATTATCAAATATTTAATTAATACAAAATAATTACCAATTAATAAAATTAATTGCCAATTATTAGAAATTCATTACCAATTAAAAATTAAATAACAATACATTTAAAATCAATACCAATAAATGAAAAAAATGATTAACTTACTTACAATTAAATTACTTCCCACCCTATTCCCCTATAAACCCACAACCCACTACAGAAAATAAATTTAGAAAATTAACATAATTAACAATTAATCAATTAATACAAATGAATTGGCAATTAATAAAAATTAATTACCAATTAAAAAATAACAATAAATTCAAAATGAATACCAATAAATAAAAAAAAATATTTAATTACTTACAATTAAATTACTTCCCACCCTATTCCCCTATAAACCCACAACCTGCTACAGAACTAAAAAGCAAAATTTAATTAACAATTAATAATAATTGCTAAAAATTAATATTTAATTTAATATAATTAAATTACTTCCCACCCTATTCCCCTATAAACCCACAACCCGCTACAGAATTAAATTATGCAAAAATTAAATAACATAAAATTCATTACTAAAAATACATTAAACATACATTACAAAAATTAATATACACTAACATACAAAACACTTTAAAAAATAATTATATTTTGACTTCTATATTTTGAAAATCGATATTACTTACCTTAAATTCGATATTTTTAACCACTATATTGTGTCCATTCGATATTTTGTCCATTCTATATTTTTACTTCGATATTATGTCCATTCTATATTTTGGAATCTATATTATGACTGTTTACCGTAGGCACAATCATTAAATTGTGTTATTGATACCAATCCTCTTCTTGAATCAGACAACTTGTAATCCACTAGATGCAAGTGTAACTTTGAATTATAGTGACTTAAAAAATGCATTGTATTCATTAGAGTATGTGGCCCATCATACGTAGTGGCTGTATTGCCTTTTACCCAGCCCTCCAGGTCTTTTATTGAGATGTTGTGTGTCTATGTGTGTGTCCCAGAACGACTTCTGATACCTTTCAGATGTGAAACAAAACTTCTGCACAAGGGCATCCTTTATGTAAGTGTAGGCATCACCTGGCCCCCCTTCTCATCAGGAGTATATCCCTTCCAAGTGTTTGCACTACAGTTCAGAGTAAGGCTCCCAAATGCTATTGACCGACCCTCGAATTCTCAATGCTCTTTCAAAGGTGACATACCATGTGCCTGCCAAAGGTTAGGATTTTGTCTTAAGTTAGGATTTTGCCTTAAATTAAATTTACGTTAAACTTAAGTTTGTCTCAAGTTTTGGTCTTTAAACAAAATCCTAATTTAAGACAAAATCCTAACTTATGACAAAATCTTAACCTTACTACTACTAAATGCCTTCTGTGAATACCAAAAGTAGTAAGTTTAGGATTTTGTCTCAGATTAGATCAGTGAATCGGTCCCATAAAGAGTATTAGAAAAAGTGTCTGTGACTATGGTGGTGTGACAGAACACCCCACGAATCAACCAATGAGAGACCGAAGCTTAGTGAATGTTTCAATTACTGTGGATTGGACATGTAACTTTTAGGGTATAACTGGGGTGCCTTTAGGGGTGTGGTTAGGTCGGCATTGGGAGAAGCCTAGAGAGAGATCGTCGCTGTCCGTTGGGTATGCTGAGGTCTACCTGTTTCCTGTTCCTATTCTGCATCAGTATCCTGTGATCTTTGTTCCGTAAAACCTATCTCAAGGGACTCCCTACTATCCCTAAGGCCAATAGGTGGTGTTTCCTTATTTCCCTGGGTTAGTATTAGTTAGATAATGTGTACGTTGCATAATCATTTGCAAATGTATTTTGTCTCTGAAACTTTTGTCTCTTAACCTATCCACTCCTTCATGTACTTTTATTCATTTTGACATGAGTTCTATACGATTTTCATTGATATGTTTTTCTCTCTCTCTCCTCATGAATAATACATTGCTTGCCTTGTGATTTCTGTATATGTATGAGCTAATAATCTTACATTATTTGGTAATAAAAAGAATTACCTTTATACAGAGTTTCTGGTTATTTGGATAATCACAGATAGATAGATAATTATTAATATTACCATCAACTTCTCAACGTTAGGTCCATCGGCCCCAGGAAAGAAGTGGTATGCAGGCTCAGTTAGTTATCTAGAATTTATAGATACAAGCCTGTATAATGAAACACTGATTTTGTTTAGTCGTTTGGGACTAAATAATTACAGCGCCAGTTCAGCAGCTTCATATGTTGGGGTAAGTTTTTGTGTTATGGGCCCATTTGAATGAATCGATTAACGATCCCTGATTGGCTCTGGATCACTTCTGACTAAATGAAAAGGAAGGTCAAATGTCTGACCGGAACAAACCAGGTTTCTGAATCCGACCCGGGGTATTTATGCCTAGATAATGGTCAAATGCGACAGGTGGCCACATTTGGTACTTCACACTTTTTGGAGCTATTTTTAAAAGTTCATATTTTCTGTTCTCCTTATTTATGTGTGTTACTCTGGTGAAATTGGCTCCTATCACAGACACTGCTCAGTGTAGCAAAATGACACACACATAATATCCTATTCAGTTTGAATCAGGTTGATACATTCAAAATTATAGAGTATTCTAACACATATTTAATACTTAAAAATGATCTATGATTGCAGGTGTGATGGCCAAAATACTCCCAAACATTTTAAGCCATGTTTCCTTTGTCACACTGGTGGAAGGCATAATAAGTACTGCAGTTCAAAATGAACATTTAACTTCCTATGCCATTGATGGATATTCTTGCACCATATACTATGTTCCCCCATGATGTTAAATATGTCAATTGGGAGTTGCCAATTTTTTCATGTTTTAGGGATCCAAACACACACACACTGGGGACTACATAGCAATTCCCCAATGTGCAGACTAAAAAATAACAGCAACCCAGTCAGAAAAAAATTGAGGTGACCACGCAAAAAGAGTCACTTTCTCAAACTTATTACTTCAAGGAGCTGTCATTCTGAATTTGCGTAAATCTTTGCCACTCATGAATTATCATGTGTCTTCCTAAATTAATTTTATGTTCTCAGCACAAACTTGCTTACCATTAAAATTACATTTCCATTTACTAAGGATCATTTGCTATGCACAACATGCCTAATATATTGTGTTGTTCAATTATGGGTTTCCCACAGTGACACACTTATTTACTTCACCTGATCACAATTCTCTCACTTTTTTCCTTGCTATAAAAAATGTGGCTCCATCTATGAATTAACAAGTAAGTTAACATATGTGCTTTCATACTCGTTTTGTAGTAAGTTTTTTTTTTTGAGTGCTGCAATCTTCCTTTGTTTTTTTAACCGTCTCTTAATTCAGTTGGAGAACAGTATTCATTTTCCCTTGGTTGCTATGCATTTTTGTGTTTCTGATTAATCTCATAATTAGATCACTCCAAAATCCATAATAAAATAAACTCAAAATGATTGCCTAAAAGTTACATGGCTTCTCAAAATAGTCCTGTATTGCATCTTGGATCATAATGTGAATTCTAAGACTGAGTTTTTACATTAATAGTTTCATGATACAGATTATCCTTAATAAGACATGGTTCAATTTTTGCAAGGAGGTCTGATATATTTTTTTGCTCAGTAGCAATAAATAGTTTAGTGGCAGTGAATTATTATTAACTTTTATCCACACATTCAATTACTGGAAAGGAACATTGATATTTGCAACATTTCTACTTCATTCTAGGAACTGTCAAAGAATACAGTTTAATTTTGTGTCATTTAAATGTTATTTCTACACTGTTACCTGAAATTCCTCTCAAATGGCAGATTGAGTTTTCTTAGACACCTCTGATTAAGGAGGGTTTGATCTATTTTGGAAGTCTAAAGAGTTTGTTGTGGTATGGTATGGGAAGCCAAGAAAGCAGAGCAAAGCAGTTCTGTTTTTTTTCCCCAGTGATTTTAGTTGTTCCATTCTTAAGGCATTGATCTTGTTAACCAGAGGACGATGTACCGCTGTATCAATAAGGCTGTAGTAAAAGGCGTTAACAGCATACTGCCAGTGACCATTGGCCATGGAAGTTTCTTGTATGAGCTGGTGCTGGTTGTGTTTCGAATTGAATATGATGTTCAGAGCAAAACACATTGCAGATTCAAACAAGCATTGGAAATGCAATTGGTCTCACATTTATTTGTGTTGAAGCTATTGGCATTGTAAATGGCAATGTATTTTACTTATGTGTTATGGAGTGTATGTATGTGGTGTGTAGTGGAACTATGTGGGTTGGATTGGTTTAGTTAGTTGTGCAATTGTGTGGAGTGAAGTTGGGTGGTGTGGAATGGATTTGTGTAGTGGCATTATGTGGCATGGTGTGCTGTGAAAAAATATATGGTTAGCAATTTTGTGGCATTCAGTGTAGTGGTATTATGTATATGTCTCTTACCTATGTGTTATGGATTGGAGTGGATGTATGTGGTGTATACCAACTATGTGGGTTGGATTGGACTTGTTAGTTGTGGGATTGTGTGGTGTGAAACTGTGTGGTGTGGATTTGTGCAGAGAATTATGTGGTATTGTGTTCAGTTGTATTATGCATTTTTGAATGTATTGGAATTATGTGGTTTGAGACTGTATTTAATGGAGTGTAAGTATGTGCAATGGTATTTTGTGTTGTTTGTTGTTATGTAGTGGAGTTTAAAGAAGACGTTTTGTACAATTGAATGATTCTCTAAAAAACATATTTATCACAAAATGTCTTCTAGTTCTTTTTATCCTTGCAATGCCGGCAAACTCCTCCTGCCTGCTGTAATGCTTGTTATAGCTTTTTTTTCTATGCAGGGACATAAACAATAAGGTGGTGGAGATTGAGAAATAGTACCTGAATTACAACACGAGCAGTGGACGGACACTAGGAGAGAATCAACAGAGGGCACACAAAGGTGATGCTGAGTAATGCTGAAGTGGTGCTGAGGTGGTGGTGTGCTTTTTCAAATGTGATGCTCAGGTGATGCTGAATGAAACTCAGGTAGTGCTAAGTGATGCTGAGGTAGTTGTGTGCTGTGTGGAGGTGATACTGAATGTTACTGAGGTGGTGCTGAGTGATACTGAGGTGTGCTCAGTGACGCTTTAGCACTGAGTCATGCTGAGGTAGTGGTGCAGTGCTGTTGCTGAGGTGGTGCTGTGTTGAGGTGAGGCTTTGCTGATGCGGTGCTGCATGAGTGCTGAGTTGCTGCTGAGGTGGTTGTGGTAGGGATGCAGAAAAGGTGCTGTGCTGATGTTTATGTTGTGCTGTCCTGGTCCTGAGGTGCTGCTGCGCTGATGCTTAGTTGGTGGTGAACTGATGAGGAGGTGATGCTGAGGTAGTGCCGAATGATGCTGAGGTGGTGCTGAGTAGGCCTGAGGTGGTGCTGAGTGAGGCTGAGGTGGAGCTGAGCTGTTTCTCGGGTGGTGCTGGGTGATGAGTTAGTGCTGTGCTGAGGTAATGCTGCACTGATGTTGAAGTGGTGCTGCATTGACACTGAGTTGCTGCTAAGGTTGGACTGCTTTGGTGCCGAGCTGGTGGTGATGCACTGATGCGGAGATAGTGCTGTGCTTATGCTGCGGTGGTGTTGAGCTAGTGCTGAGTCATGCTGAGGTGGTGCTTCTACACTGGTGCTCATGTGGAGCTCAGTTAGTGCTCAATTGGTGCTAAGTGATGCTGATGTGGTGATGTGCTGAACTGATGGTGCACTGATGGGGTTATGGTGATATGCAAATGTAGAGGTGGTGCTGTGCTAATGCTGAGTGATATTGAGGTGGTGCTGAGTGATGATGAGTGGGGTTGAGTTATGCTGAGATGGTGGTGCTGCGCTGGTGCTGAGGAGGTGCCGAGTGATGCTGAGTTGGTGCTGATGCTGAAGTGGGGCTACATTGGTCCTGAGTTGCTGCTGAGGTGGTGCTGCGCTTGTAGTAGTGCACTGATGCAGAGATGGTGCTGTGCTAATGCTGAGATGGTGCTGTGCTGATGTTGACGGAGTGCTGAGCTGGTGATGAATTGGTGGTACACTGAGGAGGTAGTGCTGTGCTGATGCCAAGATGCTGCTGGGCTGAGGAGGAGGTAGAACTGTGCTGATACTGAGATGGGGCTGTGCTGATGCTGAGGTGGTAGTGTTCAGGTGGTGCTGTGCTAATGAGGAGATGATGCTGCGCTGGTGTTGAACTGATGCTGAGTTGGTGCTGCACTTGTAGTGGCTCACTGATTAGGAGGTGGTGCTGTGTTGATGCTGATGTGCTGTGCTGATGCTGAGGTGGTGCTGAGTGCTGCTGAGGTGGTGGTGCTGCATTGTTTTTGAGGTAGTGCTGAGCTGATGATCAGGTACTGCTAAGTGATGTTGAGTTGGTGCTGTGCTGAGGTGGTGGTGCGCTAATGCTGGGGTGGGGCTGTGTTGGTGGTGCACTGATGCTGAGATAGTGCTGTGCAGTGCTAATGATATGATGGTGCTGCGCTAATGTTGAGTTGGTGCTACACTGGTGGTGCACTGATGAGGAGGTGGTGCTGTGTTGATGCCAAAATGGTGCTCAGGTGATGTTGAGGAAGGTAGGTCGCTCCCCCTCCGCACAGCACCGCCTGTGCCTCCCTGCCCCAGCTGCCGATGCTGAGGAAGTCGAGGCCCTCTACCACCCGCAGGCTACTACCTGCGCTTCATCCCTGGTGGCCAGTGGTAGGCCATAGGTAGGCTTGTTCATCTTCCGCTGTATTGCTTTTATTGTATTGCCTGTATTTTCATTGTTGTGTCTGTGACTGCTGTTGTCTGTCTTCTCCCACTGCCTGTACGTGGTCCGTGCCCCGTTTTTCTCCCTCTGTTCCCCTCGCTGTCCCCGTGCTCTTTCTTCCCGGTCTTTCCTTCTGTACCCCTCACTGCCCCCGTGTCTCTTCCTGGCTTTCCCTTCTGTTCCGATCGCTGCCTCCGTGCCTCTCTGCCCATTCTGCCTTCTGTTCTTAGCTGCCCCTGTATTTCTGTACTCTGTATTCTGCCTCTGTTCCACTCGTTTTTTTGTGCCCTTCTGCCCTCTGTTCCATTTATTTTCCCTTGTTTTTTGTGCCCTTCTGCCCTCTGTGCCACTCGTTTTTCACTCGTTTTTTGTGCCTTTCTGCCCTCAGTTCCACTCATTTTTCCCTCATTTTTTTTCCCTTTCTGCCCTCTGTTCCACTCATTTTCCCTCGTTTTTTGCGCCCTTCTGCCCTCTGTTCCACTCGTTTTTTGTGCCCCTTTTGCCTACTATTCCACTCGTTTTTGTGTGCCCTTCTGCACTCACTTCCACTTTTTTCCCTCCTTTTTTTGTCCCTTTCTGCCCTCTGTTCCACTCATTTTCCCCTTGTTTTTTGCACCCTTCTGCGCTCTGTTCCACTCGTTTTTTGTGCCCCTTTTGCCTATTGTTCCACTCGTTTTTGTGTGCCCTTCTGCCCTCTGTGCCACTAGTTTTCCCCTAATTTCTGTGCCCCTTTTGCCTTCTGTTCCACAAATTTTTTGTGCCCTTTTTGCCTTCTGTGCCACTTGTTTTACCCTCGATTTTGTGCCCCTTTTCCTTCTGTTACCTTCATTGTCCCTCACCGCCCTCGCCGCTGCGTTCCATGTGGCCCCGCCCCCCTGACTGCCCACTGTCCATTCGCTGCCCCGCCTCCCGCCTCCCAGCTGCTCCTCCCTCCCACATAGATGAGCCCCTCTGCACCCATCCTGCGCCTGGACCGCGCCCAGCGCCAGAGCCCCTGGCCTCCGCACCTGCCATGACAAACGCCGCCACTACGACGCCAGCACTCTGCACGCTCTCAACTCCGGATGGAGCCACACCTGATTCAAGGCTGCCCAGAAATGCACACCCGGCCCCTTCACCTGCCGGAACTGCAGCTACACCAGCCTCAGAGCTGACGAACCACCCACCAAGAAAGACCCCGCCCACATCCGATGCATACTACTGAACACCCGCTCCGCACGCAAGCATGCCATTGAGCTCTGGGACCTGCTCGGCACAACATCCCCGGACGTCGCCTTCCTGACAGAGACCTGGTTTAACGACTCCTCCGCCCCCCCCAGCTGCCGCTGCTGAGGAAGTTTGAGGCCCTCCACCACCCGCAGGCTACCACCTGCGCTTCATCCCTGGTGGCCAGTGGTAGGCTGTAATTAGGTTTGTTCATCCTCCGCCTTATTGCTTTTATTGTATTGCCTGTATTTTCATTGTTGTGTCTGTGACTGCTTTTGTCTGTTTCCCCCGCTGCCTGTACGTGGTCGGTGCCCCTTTTTCCTCCCTCTGTTCCCCTCACTGTTCCTGTGCTCTCTCTGCCGGGTCTTTCCTTTTGTAGCCCTCGCTGCCCCCGTGTCTCTGCCCGGTTTTCCCTTCTGTTCTTAGCTGCCCCTGTATTTCTGTACTCTGTATTCTGCCTCTGTTCCACTCGTTTTTTATGTGCTTTTCTGCCCACTGTGCCACTTGTTTTCCCCTCATTTTTGGGGCTTTTCTACCCTGTGTTCCACCCGTTTTACCCTCACTTTTTGTGCCTTTCTGCCCTCTGTTCCACTTGTTTTTCCCTCCTTTTTGTGCCCTTCTGCCCTCTGTTTCACTCATTTCTCCCTCATTTTTTTTGTCCTTCTACCCTCTATTCCACTCGTTTTTTTGTGCCCTTATGCCCTCTGTGCCACTCGTTTTTCCCACGTTTTTTGTGCCTTTCTGCCCTCTGTTCCACTCGTTTGTCCGTCTTGTTTGTGCTTTCTGCCCTCCGTTCCACTCGTTTTCCCTTGTTTTTCTGCCTTTCTGCCCTCTGTTCCACCCGTTTTTCCCTCCTTTTTGTGCCCTTCTGCCCCCTGTGCCACTTGTTTTTCCCTAGTTTTTTGTGCCTTTCTGCCCTCTGTAATTGCAAACACAACAGTGATGGACAGAATGTGGATCAATGTCACACATTCACCCCAGTCCAAAGATCTGGGCCCAAATCCATCGTTTTTCCACTCCACACCACCCTGGGTTAGACAATGGCGATATGCAAATCAGCGCTGACCCTGTGCCCCATGGGAACAGTCCAGTCCGAACTACAAAAGCCATGTCCTTCCCAGAACGGAAACAAGCATCCGAGGACCGGCCCGGTTTCGAGGTAACACCTCTCATCAGCCCGGCTAGCTTGAGTGCAGTGGTGTGGAGTGCCTGGGACTCACGTCTGAGCATCCCCAGTACACTTAGAGCGGTAATTGCAAACACAACAGTGATGGACAGAATGTGGATCAATGTCACACATTCACCCCAGTCCAAAGATCTGGGCCCAAATCCATCGTTTTTCCACTCCACACCACTCTGGGTTAGACAATGGCGATATGCAAATCAGCGCTGACCCTGTGCCCCATGGGAACAGTCCAGTCCGAACTACAAAAGCCATGTCCTTCCCAGAACGGAAACAAGCATCCGAGGACCGGCCCGGTTTCGAGGTAACACCTCTCATCAGCCCGGCTAGCTTGATTCCAGTGGTGTGGAGTGCCTGGGACTCACGTCTGAGCATCCCCAGTACACTTAGAGCGGTAATTGCAAACACAACAGTGATGGACAGAATGTGGATCAATGTCACACATTCACCCCAGTCCAAAGATCTGGGCCCAAATCCATTGTTTTTCCACTCCACACCACCCTGGGTTAGACAATGGCGATATGCAAATCAGCGCTGACCCTGTGCCCCATGGGAACAGTCCAGTCCGAACTACAAAAGCCATGTCCTTCCCAGAACGGAAACAAGCATCCGAGGACCGGCCCGGTTTCAGGGGGGCACAGGGTCAGCGCTGATTTGCATATCGCCATTGTCTAACCCAGGGTGGTGTGGAGTGGAAAAACGATGGATTTGGGCCAAGATCTTTGGACTGGGGTGAATGTGTGACATTGATCCACATTCTGTCCATCACTGTTGTGTTTGCAATTTCTGCCCTCTGTGCCACTCATTTTTACCTCATTTTTTGTGCCCTTCTGCACTCTGTGCCACTCGTTTTTCCCTCGTTTTTTGTGCCTTTCTGCCCTCAGTTCTACTCATTTTTCCCTCAATTTTTTGTGCCTTTCTGCCCTCTGTTCCACTTGTTTTTCCTTCATTTTTCCCTCATTTTTTGTGCCCTTCTGCCCTCTGTTCCACTTGTTTTTTTGTGCCCTTCTGCCCTCCGTGCCACTCGTTTTTCCCTCGTTTTTTGTGCCTTTCTGCCCTCTGTTCCACTCGTTTTTCCCTTGTTTTTTGTGCCTTTCTGCCCTCTGTTCCACTCGTTTTTCCCTCATTTTTAGTACCCTTTCTACCTCTGTGCCACTCGTTTTTTTGTGCCCCTTTTGCCTTCTGTTCCATTTGTTTTTGTGCCCTTCTGCTCTCCGTTCCGCTCATTTTTTGTGCCCTTCTGCCCTCTGTGCCACTCGTTTTCCCCTCATTTCTGTGCCACTTTTGCCTTCTGTTCCACTAGTTTTTGTGCCCTCTTTGCCTTCTGTGCCACTCGTTTTACCCTCGATTTTGTGCCCCTTTTCCTTCTGTTACCTTCATTGACCCTCAACGCTCTCACCGCTGCGCTCCCTGCGGCCCGCCCCCCAGACTGCCCATTCGCTGCCCCCACCTCCCGCCTCCCAGATGCTCCTCCCTCCCACATATGCCAGCCGCTGGCACGCCTGTCTGTGCCTGGACCGCGCCCAGCGCCAGAACCCCTGGCCCCCGCACCCACTGCGACGACCGCTGCCACTACGACGCCAGCACTCTGCACGCTCCCAACTCCGGACGGAGCCACACCTGTTTCAAGGGTGCCCCAAAACGCAAAGACGGCCCCTTCACCTGCCGGAACTGCAGCTAGTCCAGCCTCAGAGCCGACGAACCACCCGCCAAGAAAGACCCCAACCACCTCCGATGCATACTACTGAACACCCGCTCCGCACACAAGCATGCCGTCGAGCTCTGGGACCTGCTCGACACAACATCCCCAGACGTCGCCTTCCTGACAGAGACCTGGTTTAACGACTCCTCCGCACCCGACATCGCCTTAACCATCCCAGATGGCTACAAGATCACCAGCAGAGACCGCACCAACGGAGTCGGAGGAGGAATCGCCATCGTCCACGAGAACAGCATCAGGGTCTCGACTAGCACCGACGGCGCGCTCAGCACCTCTGAACATATGCATTTCCAGATACACACAGACCCTAATTCCACCCTCAGAGGCACCCTCGCCTACCTACCCCCCGGACCCCGCTCCCAGTTCAGCGACTCCATCGTCGACTTGATCAGCACCCATGGCCTGACTTCCACCGACTACATACTCCTCAGAGACCTGAACTTTCACCTTGAGAACAACAATGACAACAACTCCACAACCTTGATCGATAACCTCGCCAACCTCGGACTGAAGCAACTCGCCACAACGCCCACCCACTCCGCCCGCCACACGCTCAACCCTGTCTTCTCCTCAAACCCCTACGTCTCCATCAGCCACACCATCAAACTCCTCTGGACTGACCACCGCTGCATCCACTTCACCTTCCAGAAACCCACCACACACCACCACACCCAACAGATCCCCCGCCGCTGCTGGAGCAAAATCACTGAAGACCAACTAATGGCAAACTTCGCTCTCAGCCCACTCACTGAACCCTCCAACACCGACGACGCTGCCCAGAGCCTCAGATGCTGGATCGAGGACTGTGCCAACATCCTCACCCCGCTGAAGAAACCCCCCCACAGAGACACCAGCAAGAGGGCCAGCTGGTTCACCCCAGAACTCCTAGCCTCCAAGCAAGCTTGCCGGAAACTAGAGAAGAAATGGCACAGTGAACAAACTCCGGACAGCCACGCAGCACACAAGGACGCCATCTGCAACCACCACCACCTCATCAGGGTGGCCAAGAGGACCTCCTTCAAAAACCGCCTCAACAACAACACACACAATAGCAAGGAGCTCTTCAACATCGTGAAGGAACTCTCCAACCCCAGCTCCAACACCAACGACATCCAGCCATCGCAAGTCCTGTGAGACTCCCTCGCCACCTTCTTCCACCGCAAGAGAGCAGACATCCACAACAGCTTCAAAACCCAGACAGCCTCAACAGACAGCAACACAACAGACGCTCCGAACACAATCGATCATGACCCCCTGCTAGCCTGGGCCAGCGTGAGCATCGAAGACACCATCAAGACCATGCGCTCAATCCACTCCGGCTTACCGTCAGACCCATTCCCGCACCACATCTTCAACAGAGCAAGCAGTTCCATCGCATCCCACCTGCGCAATGTCATCAATCTCCCCCTCAAGACCGCGACCTAACCAGAGATCTGGAAACACGCCGAGATCAACGCCCTACTCAAAAAACCTAAGGCAGACCCAAGAGACCTCAAGAACTTCCGGCCCATCTCTCTGCTCCCCTTCCCAGCCAAGGACATCGAGAAAACAGTCAACAGACAGCTAACACGATACCTCAAAGAAAACAGAATCCTGGACCCTTCCCAGTCAGGGTTCCGCAGCAACCACAGGACCGAGACTGCCCTCATCACCGCCACCCAGACATCGGGACCCTGCTGGACAACTGCGAGACTGCAGCACTCATCCTCCTAGACCTCTCTGGCGCCTTCGACACCGCCTGCCACCGCACACTACGTGCATGTCTGCACGCCTCCACAGACAAGGCTCTGGATTGGACCACCTCCTTCCTCTCCGGCTGAACCCAGAGCGTCTGCCTCCACCATTCCGTTCTAAAGCCTCCGAGATGATTTGCGGCGTACCCCAGGAATCCTCCCTCAGCCCGACGCCGTTCAACATTTATATGGCCCCGCTCGCACACGTAGCCCAACAGCACGACCTCAACATAATATCCTACACCGACGACACTCAGCTGATCCTCTCCCTCACCAAGGACCCCATCACCGCCAAAGCCAACCTCCACCAAGGAATGAAGGACGTCACCGACTGGATGAAGACCAGCCGTCTGAAGCTGAACTCGGACAAGACGAAGGTCCTCATCCTCTGCTCCAACCCTTCAGCCTGGGACGACTCCTGGTGGCCGATGGCACTGGGGGCAGCCCCGACACCCACCCCATCACTGCCAAAGCCAACCTCCATGAAGGAATGAAGGCCGTCGCCGACTGGATGAAGACCAGCCGTCTGAAGCTGAACTCGGACAAGACGAAGGTCCTCATCCTCTGCTCCAACCCTTCAGCCTGGCATGACAGACCAGCCGTCTGAAGCTGAACTCGGACAAGACGGAGGTCTTCATCCTCGGCTCCAACCCTTCAGCCTGGGACGACTCCTGGTGGCCGACGGCACTGGGGGCAGCCCCGACACCCACCGACCACGCACGCAACCTGGGAATCATCCTCTACTCAATGCTCTTAATGACCAAGCAAGTCTACGCCGTCTCCTCCTCCTGCTTCAATACCCTCCGCGTGCCCCGCAAGATCTACAGAAGGATCCCGACAGATACAGGAGAGACAGTCACCCAGGCCCTCGTCAGCAGCAGACTCGACTATGGAAACACCCTCTACGCGATATCCTGGACCAAGCTCATCAAATGACAACAACGCATCCAAACCCCTCGGTACGATTGATCCTCGACGTACTATGCCACGGCCACATCACCGCCACCTGTGAAACCTGCACTGGCTCCCCGTCAGCAAGAGGATATCCTTCAAGCTCCTCACCCACGCACACAAGGCACTCCCCAATACTGGCGGAGCCTACCTCAACAGACGACTCTCCTTCTACATCCTCAACCGCCAGTTACGCTCTGCCAACCTCTCACTCGCCACGGTCCCGCACATCCGAAGAACAACCACCGATGGGAGTTCCTTCTCCCGCCTCGATGCCAAGACATGGGACACCCTCCCACTGAGCCTATGACAGACCCAAGACCTGCTGACCTTTAGGAGGATACTCAAAACCTAGCTGTTTGATCAGTTGCGGCCCCCCCAGCACTTCGAGACCCTCGTGGATATGTAGTGCGCTTTACAAATGATTGATTGAATGATTGATTGATTGAAGTAAGGCTGAGTGATGCGGATTCCTTTACCACCACCCTTTAACAGTGTCCCTTAAGGCTCCATAACCACTAATGTTCAGATGAATTTAATTAATTTTAAAGCACCACACATACCAGTGTAGGGTGGCAGAGCACTTTGCATCACACACAAATTAGACAGAGACAATCAATGTTTAGAGTTTAAATTGGTGTAAAGGAAATGTTACATAATACAGAAGACTACAGGGTGTCGGAGGCACAAGTCACGTATATTGGTCAGCAGCATTGCTAAAGAGTGCTTGGGCCCCAGAAGCAAAAACACAGAATTGAAAACAGAACACCATAGTCAGGGGTTCTCTTAAATAATAACAATTGATTTCCATCCAGATGAACCCTTTTTGAAACTTTAAAATATCCTCTAATCTTTACTTTGCAGTGCATGCAGTTCTTTATAAGTTCACTGTTCTATGTTAGGATTTTAACTTATAAGCTGAAAGTAACAGTAGAGCAGTAACCCATTGACCTATTTACATTTTATGCACTTTGTAATCAACATGGTACACTTTCTTCGCAGCTGGCATATTAACCCTCTGGCTACCTTGCAATTAGTTGAAGTCTCCCAGCAGACAAGCTGATCTCCCCAGCAAGAACATCAATCACCGGAGTTATCTTAACATTTTTATTGTCTGTAAATTGCAAGATGCCAGGAATGTGTGGAGTGTTTTTAAAAGTAAAATAAACTGAGAAACATTGCCTCTCTGAAGTCAATATCAAGTTCAATGGATCACACAGCCCTAGTGCTGGCCCTGTGTTCTTATTCTGCTTTTATTTAATATGATACATTCAAAGGCATATTTCAAAGGGGCCATTTTCCAGAGGAAACATTTTGGCCGTAGTGCAAAACCGATAAACCGATGAGGAGAAACTTCCAGCTCCTCAGTCAACAGCCCAGCACAAGTCCTGGAGGGGAGGACAAAAACACAAGCAGCATGCATATTAAAGTATAATTTCAAGCTGTGTTTAAGTTTTGGTTTAACTTTTTACGTGATTTAGAGCTGCAGTAGCTAGAGAGCATCGCTGGCTGCTGCTGGCTTCGGACAGGAAGGACAAGACGTGAATGCTGCAATAAAATGTAAGCAATTACATCTGAGCACGCACGGTGTAGCAAGAGGTTGAAAACATAATAAAATAGTTCCCCTCACGAGCATATAAACAGAACAAAGTGTAATGATATTGTACTAAGTCCCTGCTCCTTGGAGGAAAAAAGAGGGAAAAATAGCCAGGACTGGCCACTAATAAGCTTGGATTCTTATAGGACATTGAAGCAAACAAATGAGAAGCAATAAATGGCATTTGGCCCACATAGATATGTGTATACTAAAATATACAAGAGGTCATATGCTTACGCTCAACATAAAAACCACATAGCTGTTGCTCTGTAATTTGCAGTGAGTCAGAATCTGTGGGAAGCAGACAAACACAATATTGCTGAGTGGTGGGTGAATGAGTGCTCTGAACCTGGCTCAAGGCGTTTACCATGTTGCATCAGAGCCACGTAACAGCAGTCATTGTGTGAATTTCTGCAACCTGGAGCACAAAGGAGGCAATCTGAAGACAAGTATACGTACGAGTAGCTAAAAATATGACATGATTAACTTTACAATGGTCTTGGTTGACAATAGACTGGCCTTGTCAGCAATATTAGGTCAATTGTCTGCAATAGGCAACTATGAAAATTATTTTAGAGTCACTTGGTAGGCAAGGGAAAAAGCGAATTGTGGAAATCATAGGTGACACATTTCCATACACCAAAAGGGTTTTTCACCAAGGTGAGAATCGCATTCTCATCAGCCTGGGAATTCTTATTATTCAGAGTGATATCCATAGTTATGATATTTAGAGTATTCAGAGTTTCTAAGATCATAGGTGTTATATGTTAGCAGTCTAGTAGCTGGGTGGGAGGAGCTAGGTGGTCAGGGAAAGGAAGAGGCGGAGTAGGGACAGGATGAGGGCAGTTAGAGTAGGGACAGGGACAAGTAAGGAGGCATGCAAATAAAGCTCCAGCTGTAACCCAAAGTAAGTGTCTGTCATCATTAGTAGCAGGATGCTACAACTGGCGACGAGGGTGGGATGGGCATAAATACAGCTCACCGAATCCCACAACAGCGCCCTGTCCCGTTGTGGCGCTGAAGAAAAGAAAACGCCGCCGAGTGGACCTGCCGCCTGAGAGAGAGGCCAGCAGCCGGTGACCCTGTCCATCCAGGAGTGGTCAGGGAGCGAAGGGGAGCCGTGGTAACAAGCGCTGAAACGCTTGAAAGAGGCACAGAAGCAAACGCTGGAACGCTCGAAGGGAAAGAGCAGTTTGCGCCGAAACGTAACCCCGCCGGATGCGTGTGATCCGGCGTGTGAGAAGAGAACAGAGGTCGGGAGCCCACTCCGACTCTGTCCAGTGCCCCAAGAAGTGCAGGAACATTGCCTCGAGTGAGGAACGTGACCTCCAAGAAGCTCGGCGGTGAGTGCAGCCGAGTGCGGTGAAACCGGAGCGTCCAAAGTGGCAGGCATCGGAAAATCTCACACCCGATGCGTGAGTTTTGGCATCGTGTTGCAGCGTGATCGCAGCAGTGAGAGCAGCAAGGCGGGAGCCCACCCCAACCTCACCTGACTGTGGCGGTGGTCTAAGAAGACTGAGTCCGGAGGTCTGCCATCTCCTGAAGTCGCCGGCCGGTGAGTCCAGAGTGACCTGGAACTGAGTGCATCGGGAGAGAAAGCCTCGTGTGACTGCAGTGACGGTGGCCATCTTAAAGTCAGGCGTTTTTCAGGACAGACCCCTTGATTGTCAGAGAGCGGCCATCTTGAAGTCAGGCACCCAGCAAAAGAAACAAGCACTGACTGAGGCTAATAAACAAGCATTGGCGAACAGAAAGAAACAAGCACTGTCAAAAGCAAGTAAACAAGCAGTGGCGCGTAGAAACAAACAAGCATTGGCGAGAAGAAACAAACAAGCATTGATAAGAGCAAAGAAACAAGCATTGTCAAGAGTAAATAAACAAGCATTGGCAAGAAGGAACAAACAAGCATTGACAAGCACCCAGCACAGCGCGTCGCGGTCCCACGATGTCAACATCACCGCGACGAAATGAGGTCAAGCCCCTCTTTGCAGGAGGATCACATTTGAGGGCCCCGGAACCAGTCACCCTAACGACAGGTGGAAGCATGGGCCCCAAGTGGCAGGAATGGCTCGAAGACTTCGAGGACTACCTCGAAGGGTCCAAAGTGACCGTTGACAAGGACAAGCTAATTGCTCTCCGGAATTTGGCTGGGCGTGAAATAAGTAAACTCATCAAGGATCTCCCTGCTGCAGATACCGGAACGTATGACAAGGTGCGCGACGCACTAAACAAGAGATTCCTCCACAAAAAGAACGTGGACTATGCGCGCCATGCTTTTCATCAGGCACGTCAAGGGAAAGACGAGGCAATGAGCACATTCATCACTCGACTGCGGCGACTATCGAGGCACTGCGACTTCGATAATTTTTCAACCGACGCTGCCATCAAGTCACAGATCATAGAGGGGTGCCACTCAGAATCCCTCAGAAGACGACTGCTGAGAAAGCCGCAAGAACTGGACGACATTGAGGAACTGACTCGCGTATACGATCAAGCCGAGGAGCATGCCGCCACCATTGAATCTGGGCGCAAAGTGAGCAATGAGCAAGCACATCGAGTTCAAGACCGTGGTGGCAGGCGAAGACGCTCGAGGGACAATCGTTGGACATCGCGACCGTCATCTCGCTCGAGGCGATCAGATCATGGGAGGCGAGAAACTGGCCGGAGAGAGAAGAGACCAGAGAGAGCAAGGAGGTGCTACAGGTGTGGATATGGCTATCCTCACGTGGACGTCTGCCCCGCCATGGGCCAGCGGTGCAGAAAATGTAGTCGGACGAACCATTTCGAGGCGATGTGCGGCGAGTACAACAAAGAGAGGCGAAGTGGAACCGGGAGGGCGTCTCGATCGAGCACCAGGAAGCACCATATTAGAGCCGTCCATGACAAAGACACGGGGTCCTCCAGCTCGACACATTCCAGCAGGGAGTCACACAGATTGCGATGGGAGCGCAGATCTCCGTCCCGAGGCTCCAGGTCCTCATCTCGAGACTCCGAATACACGACCCACCGTGCATACATGATCGCAGACCCAGATCAGTTGAAGAAGTATCCTCGGTTACACATTAAAGTAGGGAATCACGACACTAAATTTGTTATGGACAGCGGAGCTTCGCTGAACTACATCCCCGTCACTGAGTATGAGAGGATGCGCCCCAAGCCGACGCTCACTCATGCACCTGTACGGGTCTACACCTGGATGTCAAGGAAGCCGCTGCAATGTCTTGGCAAATTCCCGACTACACTGGCACATGACAATGTCACTATTGATGCCGTCATTCATGTCATCAAGGGCCCCGAAGCTGACTGTCTGCTGAGCCTGCCGACTGCGGAACGTCTCCGGCTTGTGGAGATCCTCTTCAAAGTCTGTGATGACCAGAACATCGTCAACCGTTTTCCTCGCCTTTTCATCGGGCTGGGGAAATTGAAGGATCGTCAGATACACCTGCATGTCAACAAACAGATCAGGCCTGTTGCTCAGCACCCCCGGCGTGTTCCTTTCCACCTTCAAAAGGCTGTCGAAGAAGAGATCAATGACCTCCTGTCGGCCGACATCATTGAACGCACCGACGGCCCGACCCCATGGGTTTCGCCAGTGGTCGTTGTACCGAAAAAGGGCACCACCAGCAAAGTAAGACTATGTGTCGACATGCGAATACCCAACACTGCGATAGAACGTGAACGCCATCCAGGGCCACTTCTATGTGACATGATCTCGGCTCTGAACGGAGCCAAGGTATTCTCTAAACTGGACCTCAACAAGGGCTATCACCAGCTGGAGCTGGATGCCCAATCACGCCCGATCACAACTTTTGCTACACACCTAGGACTTTTCAGGTATAAGAGACTAAGCTTTGGTGTGTCTTCAGCTGCCGAAATTTTCCAAGAGGCAATTCGACAGATTATCCAAAACATCCCCAATACGCTCAATTACAGCGACGACATCCTTGTTTATGGCTCCGACACCCGTGAGCACGACATTGCACTCAACCGTGTCTGTCATGCCATGCTTGATGCAAACTTGACCCTGAACAAGGACAAATGCGAATTTCATCAATCGACATTGAAGATCTTCGGTCATATCTTCTCAGGAGCAGGAATGAAGCCTGACCCGGAAAAAGTGGCATACTTGAACAACGCCCAGTGTCCTCAGGACATCAGTGATCTACGATCGTTCCTGGGAACGGCCAGCTATTGCGCCCGGTATATCCGGGATTACGCGACCATCAGCCACCCGCTCCGCACCTTGACCAAGCAAGGTCAACCCTTTGAATGGACTGCTCAGTGTGAGCAAGCATTCTCGGAGATCAAGCGGGCCGTGGAGTCCGCCGATAACCTTTCCTACTTCAACCCCAGACGCATGACTGAAGTCACAGTTGATGCCAGCCCCGTAGGGTTGGGGGCCATTCTGGCACAATATGACCATGACTCTGACCAGAGACGTATAGTTGCCTATGCCAGCCGCAGCCTGTCCGATCCCGAGAAGGCGTACTCTCAGCCTGAGAAGGAGAGCCTTGCAGTGGTCTGGGCATGTGAACATTTTCATGTCTTCCTCTACGGCAAGCACTTTACCCTGATCACTGATCACCAGGCGCTAGTCACCATCTACGGCAACCCCCGATCTAAAATGCCCCCCAGAATTGAGAGGTGGGGCTTGAGGCTTCAGGAGTATACTTTCACTATCGTACACCAGCCGGGAAAGTCTGAAAACCCGGCAGACTACTTGTCTCGGCATCCGCCTGCATCAACCAATTCTCATCCTTCAATTGCAGAGGAATACATCCATTTCGTAGCTGACCAAGCGCTACCTCCTGCCATTCCAATGGATATAATCCGAGACGCCACCGTACAGGACGCCGTCCTGCAAAAGGTACTCCGCAAGATTCGAACCAACAGGTGGAGACATGACCCTCAGGATGAAGAAAGTGAGCTGGACACCAAACAAGAGCTACAAGCATTCCGGCATGTCCATGAGGAACTGTCAGCGACCTCAGACGGAATCATACTGCGGGGACAGCGTATTGTGATCCCCAGAAATCTACAGCAAGGTGTCGTCGATCTTGCCCATGAAGGTCACCGGGGCGTTGTGTCCACGAAGCGAGCACTCAGAGAACGTGTGTGGTTTCCCCTACTCGACCAAATGGTGGAATCCACCCTGAAAGACTGTCACCCCTGCCTACTGACAAGCAAAGGTGATCCCCCGGCCCCTTTGCAAATGACCCCCTTACCGGCTGGAGTATGGCAAGAAATTGCTGTGGACTTCTATGGACCATTATCTTCCGGCAAGTATGTGATAGTCATAATCGACGAGTACTCTCGTTTCCCATTCGCACAGTTCGTACCCTCCACTGGTGCCTCCAGTACTCTTAAGGTGCTGTATGAATTATTTGCAACCTGGGGTGTCCCTAGAGAGGTGAAGACAGACAATGGTCCCCCCTTCAATGGACATGAGTTTGATGCATATGCCCGACACGTGGTGGACTTCCATCATAGGAAGGTCACACCCCTGTGGCCACAAGCAAACGGCACCGTTGAACGCTTCATGGCCACGATCAAGAAAACATTTCAGTAGGCCTGTGCCGAAAAGAAGGACCTACAGATCGCCCTCAACAAGGTCCTCAGAGCCTACAGGACAACTCCCCACTCGACCACTGGCAAGTGTCCTGCCACGCTGCTGTTAGGTCGTCCCATGAGAAACCGAATTCCAACCTGGGATGGAGCACTGCGAGCTATATTACCCACCCACAACCATCTAGAGATGGTAGACACAGACAAACGAAACAAGGACAAGATGAAGTCGTATGCCGACGCCAAGCGAAGAGCAAGGTCCCCCACCGTACATGAAGGAGACTATGTACTAGTGAAACAAGACCAACAGAAGAAAACGGACTGACATTTTCGCGATGAACCACTACTGGTCACTCGGCAGAAAGGCACTATGTTGACGGCGGAGTCTGACCACCGCAGAATTACGAGAAACGTGTCTCACTTTAAGAAGTGCTCCAGAGACTCGATTGTTGCTTGACCCCACTGCATCACTAGATCCTGAAACCCCTGAACAGGACGCTCTAGAAGATCTGGGCCAATTGGATGTACCCCAAACTGAAGAGAACACTGGTGAAGTGAACGCACGGCCGCGCCGTAATGTCCAGCGACCAAAGAGACTCATTGAAGAGATCTGATTGAATATGTCATTAGTTTTGTTAAGAAAGGGGGAGATGTTATATGTTAGCAGTCTAGTAGCTAGGTGGGAGGAGCTAGGTGGTCAGGGAAAGGAAGAGGCGGAGTAGGGACAGGATGAGGGCAGTTAGAGTAGGGACAGGGACAAGTAAGGAGGCATGCAAATAAAGCTCCAGCTGTAACCCAAAGTAAGTGTCTGTCATCATTAGTAGCAGGATGCTACAATAGGTGTGAGAAAGTATAACAGCTCCAGTAGGGACAATCATAATTTGAGAGACAGGAGTTACGAGTACAATTGGGAGCCAGTAAAAAAGATCAGAGAAGGAGGAAGATGATGATGGTTCTTGCAACATTAGTTGGCAGGACCATATGCCAAGTAAAAGAATAGGTAAGACTTCCGGGTGGTAAGAGAGAATTGAAATAAAAGACGGTATGAGTTTTAGGGTTGAGGGTGGGTGGAGTTTAAGGGAAGTATGTGGATTTTATTTTTGAGGGGTGAGTAGAGGTAAAGAGAGGTAAGGTTTCAAGAGGTCTGAGGCAGGTTAAGATATAAGGTGGTAAAAGTTATTTAGGATGTAGGAGTGCCTACAGGTAAAGAGATGCACTGTGTTTTTTTAAGATTAAGGGTTAGGAGTGATAAAGGGAGGTAAGTGGTTAAAAACGGGGAATTTGGGGTTGTCCCCAAAACAAAAAAGAAAAACAAAATATATTATGGGTTATATATTCATTATCCGGTGTCTACTTAGGTAGGACCATGTTTCCAAAGGAAAAGTGCTTTTTGGTTTGCTAAAACCTTTGGCACCCTTTGACGAATCTCCACAAAACGTTCCATAAAAAAACTTAATTCACATCAGCTCTTTTCTAGAAAGATTGACGCTGATCCGTAAAGTGGGTCCAAGAAAAGGGACATTTCAAAAGGCGTTTCCCTAATTTATTTTTCGATTGGAAAAATAAACAACAAAACCACAAAAATGGCTGTTTGGAATTACACCACATTTGGTCCAAAAAGCGTCTTTTTGCGATTTGGTGTAATTTTGTTCAGTAGTTTTAGAGATATTAAGGTTAAAAATACATAGTTATTTCAAATCACAGAGGATCCGTGGAGACAACAGATCTTACAATAACATGTGATTAGATACCACCACATCAACAAAGACGTGGCAGCAGCCATTTTAGGACTGTCTTGAAACAAAGGTTAAAATAATCCTGCATCCATAGGCCTGGTTGTGGGGGGTGTCTTAGAGTACCAAAATATTGTTTTTATTCAAACATTTAACCACAAACTCGTGTTGGATCGACAAATCCACAGGAAAATAAAAAAATTAAGTGCTTTGAAGAAAACCTCCCTCGGTTCACCATTTTTTTTATTTTTGGAAAGGGACATACATTCCCTGTCCCTGGTTATTTTTCTACCTTTGAGGATTCCAACACCCAGAGTAGGTATTTTATTAAAAGTAGAGGGGGGTGCAGGCTTGGCCCTGCCCCTAACCACATGCTTTTCACAGCGAGGGTAGGGCGGTCATGGGGTTAGACTGAGGACCAGTGCCAAACCCACCCCATGCATGGCCATTGCCATCTTACTTTACATTTACAAAAAGCATTGACTGCAAATACAAAGGTTAAAGTGATATTAGGTTTAGGAAATGTAATAAAGTGTTAATTCATATTTATAAATCTTATACATTTACTAACAAAAACAAAGGTTAAAGGAATGTTATAAATATGTGAAAATGTCATTTAAAACATTCCATTTTAACCCCTTCCACGCTGATGACGAGCTGGGCTCGTCATCAGGTAGCCTCCTCGCACGCTGATGACGAGCCCAGCTCGTCACGTAACATGCAAATCCGCAAAAGTCAGCGTGCGAGCGGAATTCCGCCCGCACGCATGCGGTTAAAAGACCAAATCCACTGAAATTCACCAGTTATAGTTACTTCAATCAACTATAACTCATGCCATAAAGTCTATGTAACTCATGCCCTCGCCATGCAATGCTTTTTACCTCACACATTACATCAATCTTGCCATGTTCAATGACATTGATGATAAGATCATAGAACATCTAAAATTAGATCATTTATGACAACACTATGTATGTCAAGGGCACTAAATGTATATATTCACAGTTTACCACCAATTTCAAATTGGTGGTAAGCCAGTCACAAATGGGAAGAAGTCCCTAAGGGAAACCACCCCTTTGTAAATGAGGGCGCCGACATTCTTTCAGAGCAGGCAGTGGTCCCACAGACTACTGCATATTCTGAAACATTGAAAATAAAACTTTAATTTCTATTTTTGAAAAGCATCCTGTTTTTGTTTAAGGAAAACGGGCTTTATTTTTAAAAGAAAACTGCTTTATTGAAAAAAACAGTCAGAGACATGGTAGTCTGCTGAACGCAGCAGGCCACCATCCCTGTGAGTGCTGGCCATTCCCAATGGGTCGCAAATTGTGAGCTGCTTCATGAATATTATTGAGGCTGGTCCCTTGCGACCCATTTGGGAATCGCAAACAGTTTCTGAGACACTGTTCCACATTTCATTTTGCGGCGCGCTAATTGCGAGTCACAAAAAAATTCCAATTTGAGCATCACAACAATAAATGGTCTACATGTGGTCCTTCCTATCTTAAAGTGTTTATTTCAGAAGAAATAAGAACCATTAACAAGTGGAAGTTGGTGTTGGAATTTAAATACAAATCACAATCTTTGTAGGAGGCTCCATTTCTATGGATTTAGTTATAATGTAGGAGGAACTGCTAAATTTTTAACCCATAAGTCAAAACAAAAATGTACGTGCATCTATAAGTTTGCTTGTTGACAGTCTGATTCACACTTTTTGTTGGTTGTTTCCCAGTTATATACATTAGAACATGTATTACATATCAAAAAAATCCCTGATTTTGAAGAAAATATGTAATTTCCTTCATCTTCCTAGTTTTTATTTCATTTGTTTAAAATTAAACAGAATTGCATTTTGTTTAGTCATGCATAAATACTCTTTATCTATTCCAGTGTCCCTCAGCCAAGGCTGGACCAGCATAAAAAAGTACTATGTATGTTAGGCAAAGCAGAAAAGAATCAGGACTGACTTTCTTAGTTTATATGGGTCACTTCACAAGGGAGTAATTGTATTGTTTTTATTGTATAGATCTTAATATAAATAATGCAGTTGACTTTTATGATAGCAAGCATGACTTAAAACAACAGGCGAACAGTGCATTTCACATAGTTCTGTCAAGAGGTTTCTGTTTTGTTACTCGGATCGGGTACAATAGGTAAAATTATGAGCGTCAAATAACTTAACCTGAGGCTTTATCAGACTAGATTATGCTTTTCTAGTGACTTCATCGTCGATCTGTTCCTAAATACTTTGAAATGTATTGAGAATGTGTGAATCAAATTGATTTTAGTAAGAAACATGCTTAACACTTAAATGTAATTGTACTTTAAAATGAATCAGTATCAAGTTACGGATGTAATTTACTACATGTTTACTGCGATCCAGTGGTGGCTAGTGACATTGAATGTGGTGAGGTGTAATTTAGGCCAGAAATTCATCCCATTTTTTCAAAAGTTGCCCCGATCATTCTCACTCCCTCTCATATTTACTCTCTTCCCCTCACTCACTCTAACTCACATTCTCTCACTTTCTCATTCTCGCTCATTGTAGCTACCACTCACTATTACTCACACACAAATGTACTCTTACTCACTGGTTCTTATTCTCACTTACTCACTGACCTTGGGCCCTGGTGCAACTGTATCTTCTGCACTATTGATAGCAACACCCCTGACTCACTTCCACTCCCTCTCACAATCTCCAACAATCACTCATTCTAACTCACTCCCCGTACTCACTTTCACTTATTCATGCACACTCAAACTCAGATTCCTACTCATTTTCACTCTCATCACAAACACACACTTTAATCCAATCCTATTGATGAGCACCTCAGGGGGCAGCATCAGAGCAGGAATCTGGTGCTGGATATTGGAATCACCATGGTATGATTCCCAATGGGAGACGCAGCAAGAGCAGAATTAAAAAGAAGACCTTCCTAGGCCCATCTCCCAGCTTCCTAATGGGAATGGAAGCAAAGCCCTTTAAGAAGCTTGGATAGTGTTGCATTCCTCCCCCTTTTCATTGCTTTTTAGTGGTTGCAGGATGCACAGATGTGCACCCTGACAACCACATATTAGCACGTATACTGTGCTGCTTGAGTCATGCTCAGTATGTCTACTAAATAAAGTGGAGTGTGCCTGTACAAAGGGACCACGTTGAACTACGCCTCTCAGATATGTGAAACCAGGCATCCAGGCTACTGAGTGTTTTATTTTAAGACATCAGTCTGTAGCTGGATTATGCCTCAGCCCCTTGATCCCTCTCCTGTCATAAAGAGCCTGGAGATGAGGCTGAGAGGGTTGACCTCTGCACTGGCAGTGTTCATGAGAACACAAAAGTTGTGTTTTCAAGAATACTACTGGTTTGAAAAACGAACAGAGGCATTTCATAGCACTTATCAGGCCCACATAGGCAGTGTACACGATAAACACACATTCAATGTGACCTGATATCACTAAGGACATTTGTCATTGAAGTTGAGGAGGCTGTGTATGTATTAAAAACACATTCACATATTCATTACTACAGTGTAAAGTTCCCATTTTTTTATTACCACTGGACAACAAGCTTGACATGAGAAAATACTTTATGTAGTCTGTAGTGCCCATTCCTGAGGCACCGGTAGCAGGCCTAGTTCACAGAAGTCTAATGGACCCCCCATTACATGGTCCTCAGGAAGTCCACCCTTGAGTGGGAGTCATGGAGCTGGTGCAACCAGCCCTTGAGAGATTTCAGAAAAGTCCATATTACAAGACGGGAGTTTCCAGACTTCTGTCAATGGGGCATCATTCCAGGCAAATCCTTCTCTGAGAGGTCACAGGTACCTTCTAAACTTTCTGAAAATGTGCAAGGACATACAAAACAAAGGATATTTCCTATGACACCTGAGGAACCCATCCAACCCAGTAATGCCATATCATCTTTAAACCTCTTGGTGTTACTCACAGATACCAGCCCAGTCCACCTCTATATTGCACTCCAAGAACGTTTCAGAATTCCATCCCACTTTAAAATTGTGGCATATATCCCTCCCTCCCTCAGCCTAGCTCCACAAGCTCCACAAACTCTGGCCTAGTATCCTACACAGCTTCAAAGAAACCTCATATGATGACTTGAGCCAAAGTTCTGCCGCCCTCCTTTGTCACCAGTGAAAACATTATCCAAACCAAAATATAGGGAGATAATGCCTACGTTTATTGAGATTACTACCCCACTACCTTAATCTATCAGGAAAAGGTTAAAGTCCCTAGGATGGGCGTATTGTGTTCTGAGTGTTTGCTCTAACCACAGGGTCATCAGAATGATTAACTTCGCCAGACATGCAACGCAAAGCAGGATTCTCATAAGGCTAGCTTGGAAAAATATACCAAATTTAAATTTAAATTAGCAAATTAACCCACATATGTACAATTAGGACTCATAATTAGGTTCTGGACCTGGTAAACAAGCTGGTGATTATGACCCATCTGTCAAACTGCTAATCCGGCATTACAGAAAAACACAACTTACCCTTCTATTGCCGAGTGAAAGTATTACACATATTACACTTGTTAGACTGGGCCCTTTTGGCAGGTTCACCCCTAAACTTTTTGCTTTTAAAGGTGACCTGATGTTAGTTGTTTTTGGCTTCTGCGCACTTTAGCACTGTGTCCCAGTGTAAAGTGCGTGCGCAGTCTAAGTGCGTGTGGTAAGATTGGCCTGCCCTCCCATAGGAATGCATGGGGGAGATGAGTGTCCATGGTAGTTCCTGATGTGAGAGGAGTGCAGGGGCAAGTTTGGTATGTGCAAACTTGTGATAATAAATGCTGCACAATGGTGTGTACAGATTGATTGTGTCTAGTGGAGAAGTGCCACTTTTAGAAGTTGGCATTTCTGTGTGCAGTGAATGTGAATTGACTGTCTGGCTTGTGAGTGATAGGGGCTGGCTGGTGTGCTTGGGACCCAGGAGCCAGGATGGGTCGGCCCGGTGGTGAATAGGGAGATCTGCATGTAGATGGGAGGGAGTAGTTACACCTGGGACCTGAATAGGACTTGGCTTCCCTACACAATGCTGGTTTCACCCCCTGTGGTGCGTCTGATGTCCCTAGCCTGCCCTGTGAATAGGGAGAGGGACTGAGCAAAACAAAGTGCTCCAGAACCAGTTGTGGTTCTCCCCTTGCCCTACAGCTTGGGACAAAGGAAATGTGTGTATAAAAAGGGGCTGTGACCCCATGTAAAATGTTCTCTTGATCCTGACTTGAAGAGGAGCCTGCTGCTGCTGCTGGGCACCAGGAGGAACCGCCACTGGGGATTGCCTCCCTGTTGGAGGGCCCTGTGAGCTGGCCCCTGGGCCCAGCCTTTGTCCCCCTGCCCACTGAAAGACTTTCTGTGGGCCCTTGCGCTTTATTGCCAAGAAAGCACTCCTTTTTATTCCTAAAGGGGGCTTTGTTGTCCTGAGGAGCGCTGTGCTCTGTCCCAGGAAGACTGCTGGGGGTCTGCAGCACGAAGCTGCATTATGTAGGATCCCCCCGGCATTTGTCTGTGAACTTTGGACCGATTTCGGTGCGGGTGCCCACCCCGCATATTTGCCATTTATTTGGATATCTCTAGTGGGTGCCCACCCCTCCAGGGACTTTGTGCTGTGTTTAATATCCCTAGCGGGTTCCTACCCCACCAGGGACCTTGTGCTGATTCTAATATCCCTAGCAGGTGCCCACCCTACCAGGGACTTTTTGTTGAAACGGGAGCCTACCCCGTATTGTGCCGCATCACCACTGCACTGGCCGCGGTAACCTGGAAGTCAGGCAGCCCAACAGAAGACGTGGGGGGTCACCAGCAGAAACAGGAAGCGGACGGGAGCCTACCCCGCTCTCCTGTGCCGAGAAGGGAAGTGAAGCCTGGAAGGCAGGGCTCCTGCGGCCGTGGTTTGAGCACTGCGTGTGCTGAAGGACGCCTTCAGCAGGAGCCTACCCCGGAGTGAGGAGCGGAGAGTGGCTGAAGGTGCAGGCAGCACTCCGGTGTTAGAGGAGAGCCCAGCTCTGCTCAGAGAAGGCAACAGGAAACTGACGGGAGCCCCCCGTGCTCCAGTGTCCAGAGAAGAAGTGAGCCGTGAGGGAGAGCCCCCGCTGTCTAGCCGGTGAGTGGGGCTCCAGGGTTCATTACTGTTCACATTGCCGTGCCCGCCCCCCCTCCTGCTGTTGCTAACTTCATTTTGGACTACATTGTCTTTTTAGAAGTCCCAGGGTGGAACTCCGACGTTGGGGTCAGACGGATTGCTAAGAGTCCCCCGAGTGGTACTCACATTCACAGTGGTGCCCGCACTGGTGATTAGTATTGCGTGGTGTGTTCCTACCTTTTACCAGTAGTTTCTGGTTGTGCTCTATATTTATTATCTGTGCTACATTTACAATTGGTGATTTGTGATTGTTCTGACAGTGGCCCAATTGGCCCTGTCAGGTGTATATAATCCCCTGTAGATAACGCCCAGTGCTTGTTGGCACAGTGTACATTGTGTGATTATGATCTAATGTGTTTATGGTAATACAAAGGCTATTTGTATATATAACCTTGTGTGGAGTTCCTTTTGTGGTGTGCCTAGTGTGTTGATGCAGTGTGTGTGTCTGACTAGAAATGCTTTACACATAGCCTCCGGGATAAGCCTGACTGCTCGTGCCAAGCTACCAAGGGGGTGAGCAGGGGTTATATTGGCGTGTGAATCCCTTGCCCTAACTAGAGTGGTGGTCTCTGCCTGGCTTAGCCAACCAGAGATCCTATTTTTAACAACACTGCATACAAAACGGTATGGTGCAGTCGCTTTTGGTTACTAATCCAATCACAATAAATTTGTCTGGGTCCCTTCTGCCACAGTGCAATATGTCCCCTGAGGACAAGAGGTCAAGCAGAGAACAGAAATGACAGGCTGAATCAAGGAATAGTTACCTTCACAAGGATGTGCACATGCTTGCATGCAACCTTTGAAGAGTTCTTAACTCTGATACATCAGCTTTTGGGGTTAACAGAAATGATTCTGCACAGTGTATGGTTATTCCATGGCTCTCCTTTACATATATTTATCTTTGATTTGAATATTCCTCATATTTTTTTCTGTTTTATTTGGTATTCTCTAAGTATTAGGAAATCATATAGACAGAGAACAATTTCAAGCCATATGTAGACACTGCTTTCTGATTAATATATTAAACATATAATTATGTTTGATAGGCCTTAAACAGGTATCCCTATAATCTATGAAAAGACATGAAAGCAAAGTTGCCACTAAACGTTAAACCATATGTATTTTGAAAATGTAATTTACATCAAGGTTAAATCGTCACAATAAACAGTAGAACCACAAAGTGGGATATTATAGAAATATGTTAATCATTTCACTATGTTCATTTTTAAAATTGTACATTTTCTGGTATATTTTAAAAGACTGAGGAGATAACAAAGCTCACTTAGAGCCTAGTGGGCAACCTATTAGCCTACCAGGTCAGAGGAGGCTGTGGATCTGTCTTCTGATAGAAGACCATCTCTCATATTTAGAGCTCCCATGCCAAATGTGTATCCTATTTGTTACACCCACTTTGAAATTTTTTCAGACAACAAACTCCCAAATCAAATGTTTTCTTTTTTAGAACACAAAAATCATTGACCCTGATGCACAGAAAGTATTGTAAAGGCACATCAGGGCTTTTTGTGTGCTTTCTGTGCCCAGGACTGTTGTACCTCGTCTGGTGCTCTCAAGTAGGCAAAATGATTGAAGATCGCTTTTAAGATGGCAGGTCAAGAAATAGATATAGCTTCACAGCTTTTCAGATAGATTTAATGGAGGGATATGGACCACCAACCACATACCAAAGCAGCTGCTTTCTAACAGCTAACCTATGAACTAGGGGGGGGGGCTTTTTGCCCTAAACTAAGATTGCCAGCATGCAGTAAGAGGACGCTCATTATGTTGATGAATAGAAGGAAGGGAGTGGCTAATAATCTCCAGTACTAGGCCTCAAACATGCACATAGAACCAAGGAAAGTGAGGTCAGTGCAAGCAAGCCTCATCATCTCCAGGCCTCATGGCAATGCCCCAACAATACAAATATGTGGGGAAAAACAAAAGCTTTTGTATTGAGCCTCACCCAGCGCCGTGTAACTGTTTCTTTTATTGAAGTAAGCTCATCCACAATTATCCTTTTGTCACATTCAGTTCACAAACAAAGAATCAAAACAGGTTCCTATTGTATATGTATTGCTATATGCATTACTTGGATATTCAATGGGATAACGTTATGTTGGGAGAATTTGTGGAATCTTGGGATAGGAGATGGGGTCTTGGATGGACGGTTGGCAGTTGTTTGGGGGACTCCGTCCTTATTACTTCATGTTTGGCAATGAGCTGTGGAGTGAATCTGGCAGCATTCACCTACTTCTCCTGGCACGTGCGGTTCTGTTGGTGTCAGTGTGTGGCTGTATTATTCTAATTTGAGGAATTGGTGAAGCTCAGTGTTTTAAAGAGTAGCCTGGTGCGAGACACTGCTTTGAGAATTACGTGTTCTACATGTGACGAGCAATAGGCATTGTGACTGTTGTGGCCCACTGCCTAGTGAGGAATAAACTATACAGTGAGTGCACATTTTAACTCTTTGGGAGCATCTCAATTCGTGTGCGGCCATCTTAGATGGCCGATCAACATTACCTGGTGATGCTGCATTATTAATCCTTGGGAAAGCTTACCAATTGAAAGCAGCCATTTTATTTGGGCTGGTTTTGAGACTTGGCGACCATCGAACACCATTTGAAATACATTCATAATTGGGGGTCATTTTGCTTTGGGAATCCAGTCAACAGCCAGCCCAGCAATTGTACTGTCGACAGCAGTCTATACATTATCCCTAACAATGGTGGCCATCTTGGATTGGGGAATTTCATATCAGGAAACATGGATTATTTTGGAAATGAAGCATGCTTTTTGTTTTTTCAGTTTTGGTTGGTTTTTTAAATTGCCTAATTTGAAATATTTTTCTTCTCGCCCTAGTAGAATTTACATCTTATATGTAGCATTTTCTTTCAATTTGATCAATACTGCCGCTCCTCCTGCCGTCCTCCAAACAGCAGGTAAACCTCCAATGGGATGGGAGCTTTGATATCCTACTTTATTTAGCCTATGTTCATGTTTTGGAAGAGGAGGAATGACAAGTGCAGAGGAAGTTGGCATTAGCAAATGTTGCCTAGTGGGTATGGGAATAAGCAAGTTTAAGAATCCACCCCCTTTGGAAGTCGTGGGTTATGTGGATGTCTTTGAGCAGGCAATAAACACAATGTGCATTACAAGTTATGAAAAGTTTTACATTTTCTCAAGTGCTCAATAGAATGATGAATCCATTAAGGATTAAGTTTCAGCTTTATGCGTTTTAGCCAGATTTTGTGAGTCTGAAATTATTACTTTTGGCTAGGTTCTATAGGACCAATTAACGATGGAAAAAACCTAGAAGTCTCACGAAAGGTTATTGGCAGGTGCTAAAACAAATTTAAATGCCCTTATTGACATCAGTAAAGGTGTAGAGCAATCTGAAACATTTGTAAGTGAGGTTAGGGGGCATTCAATCAAACATTGTGATATAAGCAATGAGGGTAATGTTATGAGGAACAATTCCAATGGCAAAAATAGGAAGGATTCTGACAACAGAGCATTTGAGAGGAAGACCAGTCCAGTGTGTTTCAGATGCGGAAGTTCGTTCCACTTAGGAAGTTTCAAAGGTTGTTCAGCAGAGGATAGAATATGCTTGCAATGCTAAAAAAGGGACACTTGGCACGGTGTATGATGCCGGTGTGTAAAGCCAGTGTGTCTAATAAAAGTCAGTTGTGTAACTAGTGGAAAAAGGTTGGTAATACCAATCCATTCTTTGTATGAATGACAAAATATATAGAGGACTTCCTAAATGTATTTTAAAATGGTGGGAAGTAAATTTCTGTGATGGTAGATTAATGTGCAGGGTAGAGCAATAGTGGGAAGTCTGTGTTTTATGATTTATGGGGAAGAAGAGCATTATTAGCTTCTGGAGTTTAACCATGTGGGTAGTCAGGACATAAAATTAAACCAAAGAAATGTCTTTAGCTGATTTGGAGTATAATGGGAGAAGAATGAGAGCAAAAATGCACGTGGCAAGAAATGGTATTCTATCTTGGTTTGGCCACATCAGCAGTAAATGGCTATGAAACTTTCCCAAATGCGCCACGTAGTAATGTCGGATATGCACTGCTTTAATTTTGAAACAGAATTTAAGTCATCACACACAATTTTTTCTGTGTTAAGTTAGGAAAATGTTGGGTATATTAAACACAAAATAATTCTTAAATATAGAGCAATTCCGGTCAGGCATAAGGTTCGAAAGGTGTCTTTGGCCTAACGGGAGAAATTGAAAGTAATGGGTGTCTCCAGTAGTGACTTCTGTGAAAGGGTCAGGAGGGATACACCTATGTGTGGACTTACATATCTTGAATGATGAAATGTGGATTTATAGGCATCCTTTCCTGAATCTGCATGAATAGATGTCTGCTCTTTCTGGTGCAACTGTATTTTCAACTATTGATCTTGCAAGTGATTACCATTAAGTTGAATTGCCTGAGGAATCTAGAAACCTTATAGCAATCGTGGCTCCAGGAGACATGTTTCAGTATTTTCTAATGCTTCTGTTTTGGCTAGTGCTGGGACAGTATTTCAATGATTAGTTAAACAAACTTTGCCTGAGCTGTAGCATTTCAAGGTGATATTTTGGTGTTTTGAAAGACCGACGAAGAACATGAGAAAAATGTTTGTGGTATTGAATTAGCTCCAATTGTAGGGGTTGAACTTACTGGCTTCTAATTGTAGTTTTCATAAGGAAAAAAGTTTAATGTTTAGGCCATGAATTTCTCAAAGTGGTATTAAACTTAAATGAAACTATGTAGAAGGTATTGTGCATGCTGCTGCACTGATTTCTAAGGACCAATTATTATCGTCCCTGGGTTTAACAAAGTTTTATGCCAAATTCTTACCAAAATATGTTACAAAAGTCTCTTAAGGTGTTTGTTAAGGAAAATGTGAAATTTGGAGGGAGAGAAAGTCAACAGAGAGCATTTCAGTTGTTGAAAAAATAAATGGTGGGAGCATCCTGTTTGAGACTGTATGAGGCTGGGAAAGAATGTGTGGTGGCTGTGGACATACCGTGAGATTAGGTACTGTTTTGATGCAAATATTATGGGCAAAGAATGGTTCGTATCAAATGCATTGCGTATCCTAATGCGTCCTGAAACAAATAACGTTGTGAATAAAAAAGAGTTGTTAGCATGTAGCTATGCTGTACAACATTTTGAACAATTCTTGTGGAGAACACAATTTATTTTAAGGACTAACAACAAGCCCTTGGCTCGTTTAGCATCCAAATTTCAAGAATATCAGTGCATTGTGCAGTATATATTACAGACCATGATAATGTACATGCAGATTGCATGTCTCATTTTCCACTTTTAAATGTTGATGTATTTGTTGCTGAGCTAGAATGTGATGTAGCTTACACTATAGATGATGTGAGAGAGTGGTATGAAAGTATGGGTGTACAGTGAGTGATTTCAGAAGAAGAATGGAAAAAGTCCTTGTTGAGTGATCAAGATTTGAATTTGGTTAAAAACCGTTTAAAGAATGGATAGCCTGAAGAATGCCAGCCAAGCAAGGATTTTGCTTTGTTTAGTAAAATAAGAAATTAATTGATGATTTGTGATGGTGTTGTGGTGAGGGGTAACAAGATAGGTATTCTTCAGACTTTATGTAAGAAAATATTTGTATTAACTCATGAAGGTCGTCCTTGTGTGCCTGCTACCAAATGGAATGTTTAAAATTCTTATTGGTTGCCAAGGATTGATGGCATCATTGATGGTTGTGTTAAAGAATGTGTGCAGTATGCGGGTAGTGATAAGTTGGTTAAACCTTGTGCTGTTAAAATAGAACCAGTGTAGTGTTTTAAAGGTCCATGGAGGAAGTTGGAAAGTGATTTTCTTAGTCCGTTTGCAGTGTTGCCGAAAAACTCTGCTTTCGCTATTTTTGTTGATAGGTTTTTTCTTAACATGGCCCGAGGTAAGGTTTTCATATTGTGTCTTTGAGTTTCGGATTGAAATATTTTGCAGAGCGGTATTGCCTGAAGAATTGGTATCAGACAGTGGGTCCCAGTTCATAAGTAAAGACTTGTAGATGTTTTAGCCAGGTGTGGGGTGGTGTGCTAGAGAGTGTCCAATTATCATCCCCAGGTTATAATCAGGTGGAAAGGTTTAATCGAGTAATCAAGGAGTCTATTTGGCAAGCCACTACAAAATGTGGATCAACTTGGAGAAAAGCAATACAGGTAACATTGATGTCACAATAGATCTTCTCCGAATTCATTTACCAGTATGACTCTGTTTGAAGGGCAGAGAGGCAGGAAACATGGAATTAAGTTTATTCCTTGGTAGCTTAGGGAGAACAATGGTTTAAATGTTACAGTTGATTTTGATACGAGTAAAGAAAGAGTGGAGTCGCACCAAAGGATGATGATTCGCTCTTATAGGAGAAGTGGTTCAGAATGTTCTAGTTTAAAAATTAGGGATTTGATGAGAATAAAGAGGCCCTTGAGAGTGATTGAGGTTTTTAGTCAATCAATCAATCAATCACAGCATTTATATAGCGCACTACTCACCCGGAGGGTCTCAAGGCGCTGGGGGGAGGGGGTCCGCTAATGCTCGAACAGCCAGGTCTTGAGCTGCTTCCTGAAGGCGAGGTGGTCTCGGGTTACGGGCGGAGGTGGGTCGGGAGGGAGTTCCAAGTCTTGGCGGCCAGGTAGGAGAAGGACCTTCCTCCTGTGGTGGCTCTTCGGATGCGGGGGACGGCGGCGAGGGCGTGGCTGGTCGATCGAAGCTGGCGTTTGGGAGCGTAGAAGTTAAGGCGGCTGTTGAGGTATCCTGGGCCTTGGTAGTGTAGGGCTTTGTGTGCGTGGGTGAGGAGCCGGAAGGTGATTCTCTTGTTGACCGGGAGCCAGTGCAGGTCTCTCAGGTGTCCGGAGATGTGGCTGCGGCAGGGGATGTCCAGGATGAGTCGTGCTGAGGTGTTCTTGATCCGCTGGAGTCTCTTCTGGAGTTTGGCGGTGGTTCCGGCGTAGAGGGAGTTGCCGTAGTCCAGACGGCTGGTGACGAGGGCCTGGGTGACCGTCTTCCTGGTCTCGGTGGGGATCCATCGGAAGATCTTACGTAGCATGCGCAGGATGTTGAAGCACGACGAGGAGACGGCGTTGACTTGTCTGGTCATGGAGAGGGAGGAGTCCAGGATGAAGCCCAGGTTGTGTGCGTGGTCTGTTGGTTTGGGTGCGCTGCCTAGGGCGGGGGGCCACCAGGAGTCGTCCCAGGCGGAGGGTGAGGATCCCAGGATGAGGACTTCCGTCTTGTCCGAGTTCAGTTTCAGACGGCTGTTCGACATCCATTTGGCTACGTCTGTCATCCCTTCGTGCAGGTTGGCTCTGGCGGTGGCGGGGTCGTTGGTGAGGGAGAGGATCAGCTGGGTGTCGTCGGCGTAGGAGATGATGTTGAGGTTGTGCTGGCGTGCGATGGCTGCGAGGGGGCTCATGTAGACGTTGAAGAGTGTTGGGCTGAGCGAGGAGCCTTGAGGAACGCCGCAGATGACTTCGGTGGCTTCAGATCTGAACGGGGGAGGCGAACTCTCTGTGTCCTTCCGGCGAGGAAGGAGGTGATCCACTCCAGTGCCTTCTCCTGGATTCCGACGTTGCTGAGGCGCTGTACTAGGGTACGATGGCAGACAGTGTCGAAGGCCGCGGAGAGGTCCAGGAGGATGAGGGCCGCTGTTTCCCCGTTGTCGAGCAGGGCTCTGATGTCATCGGTGGCTGCGATCAGGGCGGTCTCGGTGCTGTGGTTGGCTCGGAAGCCAGACTGCGAGAGGTCGAGGGAGCCGTTCGTCTCGAGGAAGGCGGCCAGTTGCTTGTTGACGGTCTTCTCGATGACTTTTGCCGGAAACGGGAGCAGCGAGATGGGGCGGTAGTTCTTGAGGTCGGAGGGGTCGGCTGATGGTTTCTTGAGTAGAGCGCTGAGTTTGGCGTGCTTCCAGCTCTCCGGGAAGGTCGCGGTGTCGAAGGAGGTGTTGATGTCCCGCAGGTGGGGTGCGATGACAGCGTCGGCCTTGTTGAAAACGTGGTGAGGGCAGGGGTCTGTTGGAGATCCGGAGTGGATGGAGTTCATCGTGCGGATGGTGTCTTCGGTGCTGATCGGGGCCCAGGCACGGAGGGTGGTGGTGGGGGGCGGTGGTCCGGTCGTGGCGTGCGTCGGATGAGTGCTGAAGCTATTGTGTATGTCCGCGATCTTGTTGTGGAAGTAGGAGGCGAGGGAGTTGCAGAGGTCTTGCGAAGGGGTGATGTCATTGTTTCCGGCGTTGGGGTTGGAGAGCTCTTTCACGATGTTGAAGAGTTCCTTGCTGTTGTGTGCGTTGTTGTTCAGTCGTTCCCTGAATGCGGTTTTCTTGGTGGTGTGGATCAGTTGGTGGTGTTTTCGGGTGGCGAGCTTGAGGGCAGTCATGTTGTCTGGTGTTGGGTCTCTGCGCCAGGTTTTCTCGAGTGCTCTGCAGTTCTGCTTGGAGCTCTTGAGTTCGTCGTTAAACCATGGGGCTTTCTTGCTGCCGGGTCTGCTCGGCGGGGTCTTCAGAGGGGCGAGGTCGTCTGCGCAGTCGCTGATCCATTTCGTGAGGTTGGTGGCCGCTTGGCTGGGGTTCGTTGTGTTGGTGGGTGGGTTCTTGCTCAGGGAGGTGGCGAGCTGGTCTGCCGTGATCTTATTCCAGCTTCTGCGGGGAGCCTGTTGCTGGTGATGGTGGAGCGTGGTCCTTCTGAAGCTGAAGTGTACGCAGCTGTGGTCCGTCCAGTGGAGTCCCGTGGCGTGGCTGAAGGCGATGTCCTTGCTGGAGGAGAAGACCGGGTCGAGTGTGTGTCCGGCGTGGTGGGTGGGGGTGGTTACCAGTTGCTTGAGTCCGAGGTTGGCGAGGTTGTCCAGCAGGGCAGTGGTGTTGCGGTCGTTGTTGTTCTCCAGGTGGAAGTTGAGGTCCCCGGAGGGGAGGGCATGTGGGCTGATGAAGTCAGCGATGTCTTCGCTGAATCGTGTGCGTGGTCCCGGGGGTCTGTAGATGAGGGTGCCTCTGAGTGTGGTCTTTGGGTTGACGTGGATCTGGAAGTGCAGGTGTTCGGCGGGTGCGAGGGTGTCGTCGGAGTTGGTCGTGATGCGGATGGTGTCCCTGTGGATGATGGCGATGCCTCCTCCAGTCTGGTTGACGCGGTCCCTCCGGATGATCTTGTAGCCGTCCGGGATGGCGATGGCGATGTCGGGCGCTGAGGAGTCGTTCATCCAGGTTTCCGTGAGGAAGGCAACGTCTGGGGCTGTGGTGTCGAGCAGGTTCCAGAGCTCGACGGCGTGTCTGTGGACGGAGCGGGTGTTGAGCAGGATGCACTTCAGGTGGGTGATGCTGGTGTTCGGCTTGGTGGGTGCTGGTGTGGCGTGGGTCCGGTTGCAGGTGAAGTTGCAGGAGTGGCAGCTGAAGGGTCCATGGGTGCGTCTCGGTGTGGCTCGATAGCAGCCTGGGGTTCGGCCGGTGTTGAGTGCGTTGAGTTCGGTGGCGTCGTAGGTCTGTCGGGTCGGCTTCCGTCGGTGGGGGCCAGGGGTCCTGGCGCTGGGCGCGATCCAGGCGCGGACTGGCGCAGACGGGCTTACCTTTGGCGCACCTTCGGCGCTCATTCGGTGCTCCCGCTGCGCGCGTCCGCTGCGCGGTCGCTCTGGGGGCGTCATAAATCAGGAGCCGTGAGGGCGGGTCAGCTGGGTGGCGGGAGCAGGGCTGCCAATGGGTGGACGGTGGGCGTGGCCTCAGGGGTCAGCGGCGGGAAACGGTCACAGGCGGGCGGCTCAGCGGCGGCTGGGTCGCTCGTGGCCGCGACAGCAGGAGGCAGGAGGCGTCTGGAGCAGGTGGGGAGCAGGTGGGGTGACCCGGCCAGTAAAGGCACAGCTTTGCGTGTTGAAGGCAGAAAAATACGGAACCTTAAGAGAATTTCTATGTTGAAAGGGAAGTCGGAGACTAGTGAAATACTTGAACCAGATGACTTGTTATAAAAGTATAAGAAATGGAAAGCTTTGTGAAAAATTAGTGTGCAATGTAATGTGTTAAAATTATTAATATTTTGTTTAGCAATAGTTATGGAAACTGTTGACTTATGTCTATGTTGTGAAATTTTTATTAGTTTGTACTTTTGGATTTTGACTGCATATTATTTGATTCATATAATTTTGTTATTGTTTCTATTCATTGTTGTTTTTGGTATTCCTTGTTAAACAAAGAGTGAAAGGTTTGTCTTATATGTATTGGTTTATGCATTACTTGGAAACTTCAATTAGGTAATGTTCTGTTAGGAGAATTAGTGGAATCTTAGGATGAAGGTTAGGAGATGGAACCTTGGGGGATGGTTGGCAGTTGCTAGGGCACTGGGGAGCAATGAGGTTGTAGCCTGTGCTTCTAAAATAAAGTCTTGGAAGAACCTACCTAGCAAATCGTTTCAGCGTCCTTGTTACATCATTCTTCCAGTAAGATGTAAATTGTGCTAGTGCGCAGATTAAATAATATCCACAATAATTTCCCACTATAAACAGGGTGGGGCAATTGCCATTGTGGCTTGGCGGCCTAGCAGCATATGGGCTGTCAGGTCAAGGGTCTATGATGGTGAAGTCTTCTGGGGATCTGCTTTTGTAAACCCAGCACTCCCCTTTTGACAGGGTGCAAGTACCAATTTTATGAGCAGGTACCCCATTTCCAAGTTATGAAGGCGCTCCTCCAAATCCTAAATGATGTATTTATGTATGTATGTTGAGCACTGTCAATGGATAATACACACATAAAGTCAACAACTAAGAGGAGAAGAAGGTTCCTTGTTTGCAATTATTCAATTGTAAAATAGTGTTCCTTAAAGATGTGAGTCTTCAACGCTTTTCTAAATTGGAGCAGATTTGGGGTGGTCCTGATGTAGACCAGGATGTTGTTCCAGATCCTGGTTGTATAGATAAAAAAGGGCTGCAGTCTTGTGTTTTCTTTTTTACAATTCTTAATCTGCTGTTTCATGGTGTCCTAGCTGCGGGTGCTTTGAGATCCACTAAAGATGATGAGTTGGTCTGCCAGACAAGCAGGGGGGTTCAAGTTATGATAGCTTTGTAAATAAGCAGCTTGTTTTGAAGATGGAACATGCCAGCAAGTGGAGCTGATGGAGATCCATCAGGATGAGGGTGATGTCATTATATTTATTCAAATGATCCCTCATAACTTGTGACTACGTTATTGACTCTGGAGCAGTTAGGCATCAGATCAACTGATATGCATCGACACTTGAGGAAACTGCATGACCACAAAAAAATAACTTTCTAGTGCAAAGTGAACACCAATTTCTGTAAACACTGAGAAGACCCCTCTTCTAAAAAAACAGCCTGCAGCTGTAGTTTGAACTCCTTAACTTTATTCACAGGAAACTGCCTCAAAGCAGTCCTCCCCCACCAGCCAGCCAACCAACTGATTTGTGTGGAACTCTGATTCAAGGCATAATCCAATACAATTCCAAATGACATAAATAACATTCTTATATCAACCTACTCCAGCTCAAAATATAACATCCCCCTGTATTCTAATGTTACACATGTCCATAACTTACATGTACACAATGTTGCACATAGGTATTCTATTTCAGTAGCACAAACCTTTTAAAAGGTAAGTCTAAAGGCAAATGCTGGCCTGGAGTATATTGCAGTTAAGCACACATATTTTTCCGTCCATGCCTCTATTTCTCAAATAATACAGTTTGTAGACCCATTACCTTTGAAATATGCGAGTGTATTTTTAAGATGTCAAGCTGTGCAACTTGCGAAGTTCTTTATGTTGGCAACCATGTCTAGGGTAATGAAATAGCATCTGTTTCTTACAATGTGACTCTGCAGACACAACTTTCATTTTCAAATATAAAAGTCAAATATGTTATTTCCACTGACTGGCTGCGATTTCATGTTTTATATGTCTTAACTACCATTACTAGTATGTTCTCTTAAAATTGAAAAACAGAAGAGCAACAAGTAAACGCAACCGCCATCACACAATTTGCAAATTATTGTTGATGCTTCTCTTCTTTTTGATTTAATTTAAGATTGTAAACATGGTAGTGAATGTATATGGAAACTGCATGCATAACTTAACTCTTAGGGCAACATCTACTGCCATCAGCAATTGTGACTATCAAATTGCGATTTTTAGCTATTCCTAATTTGCGAGTCACAAATCTTGATGTTCAACAGGGTCTCAGAAACTTTTTGCGGTTCCCATATGGGTTGCAAGGGACCTGTCTCATTAATATTTACTCACAAGGATGGTGACCTGCTGGGGTCAGCAGACCACCATGTCCATGACTGCTATTATATAAGCAGTTTTTTTGTAATGCAGTCCATGTTCCTTAAAAAACAACAGGATGCATTTCAGAAATGAAAATAAAACGTTTTCTTTTCATTTCTTTTTAGAGTTGTCAGTGGTCCGTGGTACCACTGCCTCCACTGAAAAAAGGGTGAATGGGTCTCTATGGGAACCCTTCCCATTTGTGAATGCCTTAACACCAATTTGAAATTGGTGGTAATCTGCAAATGGTTTGCAACCATATTCCCGGTTGTGAAATAGTTATACATACTAGTGAGACTCATTATTAGGAAGGGGCGCCTGTTACACCACCCTTCCTAATGGTGACTTGCAAACCCTATTTTTTGAGTCAGTGATAGGTTAATGTTAGAAATGGGGTTTCTGGTTGACTAGGGTATGCACCTCAGCCAGGCAGAACCCACCACTCAAGTCAGGATAAAAGAGTTACATACCCAAGGTACCCCCTACTCCCCCTCTTAGTAACTTGGCAGAGCAGGCAGTCTTATAGAGGCAACGTGTAAAGCAGCTGCACACCACACACACACCAGTGACACACTAGGTACACCACAAAAGAGCCTCTACACAAGGTTATATAAAAAATATCACCTGTATTATATATAAAACACACAGACCATATATCACATAAACCAATTCTCACTTAGCCAACTAGGCAATAGTCATATCATCACAAGTAATGCACGGGTCATCAATCACGTTGCTATTGTTATAAGCAGAACAATTATTGCACTAAAGCCCTTACTTATATGTTGCCCATGTTATACAAAAATCCTGAAAAACAATTACTGTACATTATTATGCAGCTCCTGCAGTAAGAACATGTTTTTGAATGGCATCACATTTAGGGCAATAAAGTAAATACTTACAACTTTCACATACCACGAAAACATCAGGGCTTGATATGGAGCATATAGTGAATACAACACAACTAATATCAGCAGTTCACCACAAGTCCTCCATGGCATAGAAATTACTAAACCATGCCATAACCACACAAAGAGCGGCACCTGCGGTACTATTGTAAGGAATCTGGTGTCCCTGTTATCTACATGTAGTTTCCTGGGCCACATGCCCACCTACAATAGGGAATATGGTAACGGTTGCTCTTGATCGTTACTCCATGAGCCGGGAGGACTCCTTCAAAGTTTTTCATGGTATGGCGCTTTGAAGCAAATGCCCTAAGGTATGTTTTGACAATGAGTGGGAGCTCTCTGCGATTGCACCAGGGGCACCTGCTGCCGAGAAACATGGCCTCAACGGGGAGTAGACCTCACCAGGTCCCCCTTTCCTGCAGTAGCCAAACTCAACAGCACTCTGGACACCTCAGACCCCCCCGGCGCAGCTCCTCCTGGCTACACCACTTGCACTGCACTGACTTCCTGGACTGGTCCTCGGAGCTGAGGCACATCTCTGGGCTACCAGTGCACAGCCACTGCATCTCCTGGGGATCAACAGCTGCCGCAACTTCCAGGCCGGAGCCTTTGTGCTCCAGGGAATCAGGCCGGACCGCACTCTGCTTCGGCAGGTTGCCATGCAACATTTTCAAGCCCGGGCCCCGTTGGGAGTCTCTAATGTGATTCCTTATCTCCATGTCTTCTCCGCACCAATTGGGCACATACGCTAGACTCTGGGGATTGGGAAGGAGGGCACTTTTACGCTTAAGCTCTCCTCTACCAAAACCTGTGGGACAACACACACCATGTCTCTCATGATTCTGCCTGGTGCAATTAGAAGTGCACCACACATGCTTATTGTAGTGGAAGGGAGTTTCCCAATAAAAGTGCTCACCACTTTCTGGCACACCATGCAGCCTCCCACCACTCTAAATGCAGAACAGGTCTATTCAGCCCAGTGATGAGTTACCCAAGAAAAGCAGAACACACCTTAGCCCCCGTGTGACTGTCTAGAGTGAATGCACATCCCCAGATCCTGTCACTCCAAAATCAGATGCTGAATACACAAACAGCCAGAGGCACCCAGAATGGTCAACTAAGATAATGCCCACTTTCTAAAAGTAAAAGGAACAAATGATGGACGGAATTCTGAACAATGCAAACATTCATCCCAGTCACAAAGATCTGGGTTTAATCCATCGTTCTTTTGCTCAGCACGCCAACCCAGTCTTGACCCTTTGCCTCATAGGTATTAAATTGGAATGGCATGAGGAGCAAACAAACTATGGATTTAGGCCCCGATATCTGTACTGGGGTGAATGTATGACATTGTTCTACATTCTGTCCATCAATTGATCTTTTTGAATGTGTTACTTTATAGAACATTTCTTGGAAAGGATTAATCTACAAAATAATAAAAATATTTATAAAAATCCAGAAATATGAAGTATAGGTGGAAGATTATGTACATTCCTCACAACGTGTAGGTTCTGCCGGTATCATAGGAAGCTTTACTAAGAGTCCACAAGTTTATGCATAATAAGTGGATTTACAGGGGTGTGGACTGGCCACTGAACATGGCAAACGCAAACTGAGGGAGCTCACTAGCCCTGCAGTGATTTGCCTCAATCACAGGGAACTGGCTGCCCCCACGACACTCTGTGTGACCTGCCGGAGCTCATGGTCTCTACTGGCTACTGGCTCAGATTGTGATGGGAGAACTGCCGCAAGCCCGGAGATCAAAGACTACTAGGCAAATGGTCCACTGATCAGAGCCTGGTGCAGGAAACACTGGGCTGGCCCTTGGGCCATGTGCAGCAGCCGGAGAGGGGGAGACCTTCCGTGACTTACTGGGCTGAGGAATTCTGTGCCTGAGGGCCAGCAGGGCACCTCTTCTTCCTGTGGCTCTCTCAGCCAGATTGGTTGTGAGTGTCGGCTCACCTAAGGAGCCGCCTGTGGCTATGGAGCATGGAGCTGGAGGTAACTCTGGGGGCATGCAGGATGTGAAGCATCATCTAGCAAGGTGCTGTGGTATGCTGGTGCCTGTAGGCCCTCTCTCCAGCATCATAAGGGAATACCAGATTCCATGGTCTGATGTGCGACTAACTGCCCCTCTGGTCCTCTACCAGCAGAGAGGATACCCCTGGCACTGACCTCAGTGCACTGGAGCTGTTCATGCCTCCAATGGCTGCTATAGATTTAGTAAACCTTGCACTTTTAATTGACTACTCTCAGGGGATTGGTGGAGCTGACCAAGGAGACCCACACACAAGTTTGGATCCCTTAGTCTCTCCACGTACTTGGATGAATGTAATGTAATTTGTTTTATTTATTAATTTAGTTACTTATATCCGTGCGGCCATATGCCATAGTTTACTACCCCCCACCCTGTCTCTCCATCATCCCACCCCGCCCGCCCCACCGGCCGAACCACTCCCTCGAGGAGTTGCTACTGTCCTCTGGTACGGCACCTCCATCCGGCACCATCCAGAGTCAGTAAATCACTAAATGTGAACCAGCCTGGGAATAATAGAAAATGGAGTCTCCTTACTGTGTTGCCTAGTCAGTCGGGCAATGTTGTACGGGCCTCTTAAAAATACATGAAGGAGGCATTGCTGCAAAATTATAGAAAACATTACCCAATACGAAGGAAAATAAAGTAAAATATAAATGGAATTGAAAGGTATTGAGCCCTAACGTGTAACATGAGCCGGTGCTTGACACAGCATTATGGGAGATCAATTATTCGATATCGGCACGTATTTGCCTGCTTAGAAAATATTAACAAAAAGCATCAATATGGCAGAGCAAATTCAAGCAATTTTCTGTAGAAACATATATGACACAAGTGAGTGTCATGGTATATAAGCCAAATGGGAGAGATGGTCTACCTTCTCCAATAATACCCAGAGGACGGGGGTATTCCTGTCCTAAAATCATGATAAAATATTACCACATTCAATGGCTTGTCCCCATTGTATTGTGATTTGGTTGTGACCCTTGGGTGGACCAAGATCCCAAGAGGGAATCACAAGTCAAATATTAAGCTGTTCCTCTAATTATTTTTTAAAACACACTCTATTAATTTTGTTTTGTCAAGCCTTGTACAATCCTGGATTGGATACAGTTGATACATAGTTAGATTAGAGGTGCAGTTTGTCATACTTATTGTATACCATCAAGTTACAGCTACTATAAGGTTGCTATATTGCTGGTGCCGCCTTATTATATCTGAATACAATTACAAAGTGATAACTGAATATTCCAACCCCTCCCTTCCCCCACCCTTTTAACTGGCTCACCGTCGTTGATTATATTGACATTCGGTTCGACCTCGAATACCTTGTTGCCTCGTTTAGGGCCCCGTGCTTACTATGACATCGTACTGTTCAACTAACCCAGACCTAGATAAGTCCATACCCTGTTGTAACAGGGCATAAAGACCACTTTTATGTGTCATGTGTTGTGGAGAAGGGGGTGGGTTCAACGTCTTTGAATTCCTGAAGCATGAGGTCCCAGTCCATCGATATTGGATTCTTCTGTTGTCCGCGGCACTCCTCTCACCTTATGACTGTGCTGTCTGCTTTCCCCCCCAGCGGGCCACCGCCCCATGCCGATTGTGAACCGTTGGGAGGCAGGCCGACTTCCATCTCATTGTTATGGAGCACTTAGCTATAAGAAAGGCTAGGTCAGTAAAGCGGCGCTGCACTTTCTGTGTTTTTGGGTGCTGATGCCGTCCAAGTATGCAGTCTTCGACTGTGTCCCACACAGTGAGGCCTGTGACATTTTCTATGATATGTGTGACTTCCGACCAGAACCCTCTAAGATATGGACAGGACCATACATGTGAGAAATATCTGCCTCTTCTGCCTTGCGTCTAGGGCTGTGGTGCTGTGTGCTTGGATTCATGTGCAATGGGGACCAGTTTGTCTGAGAATGTGTTAAAAAATTTCATCTGTAGGCCATCTAGACCGGGGGCCTTATTGCGTGGCATCTCCCGGATGGCCTCTATAATTTCTGCTCTGGTGATCAGGCCTCAAAAGTCGTTCTGGGCTGCCCGTGTAAGTTTGAGATAGATTTGGTTGTCTAGAAAGGCGTCTATGGGTTCACTCACCTCTTCTGTCGGGGTTTGGTATAGGGTGTCATAGTACACACTGAGTGCCTCATTTACTGCTTGCTGTGTGTTCACAGTGTCTCCTCCAGGAGTGGTTATATCAAGTATTGGGGTGGGCGGGTGCGTCTCTCAGTAGCCTTGCTAGGAGTTCTCCTGATTTGTCTGCCTCTGCATGTTTCATCTGGATATAGGATCTGTAGTCCATGACCCTGAGGCGCTTCAGCAGATCGGTGTGCTGTATACGTGCCTCCTGCAGTAGCGCCATTTTTAGATGGGTCGCTTGTTGCTTTATGCTCTAATTTTCTCATGCTGTTTTCAACAGATTTGAGATTTGCATGTATTTCTTGTCTCGCCCCGAGTGTGGTACTCATAGCAGTGCCCCGTATGACTGTTTCAAACGTGTCCACTCTATGAGGTGACAGGGGCCGAATTGGTGTTTTCCTTGAAATAATTAATAATGGCGGATGCCATAGTATCTCAAAAGACAGCGTCTTCTCGTATTTGGGGCCATAGTTTCCAGGTGGGGACCGGTGTGGGGATCTTAGCCCATGCTAGAGTGATCTCTAATGGGTTATGGTCTGAGAATGTCTTCCCCAAATATGTTGTGTGGGTCACTTGTGTAGCTAGGGAGAGGGAGCAGAATAATCCATCTATTCGTGTCTGGAGTTGGTGGGTCGGGGAGTAAAAGGAATATTCTTTATTGGTCGGGTTCTTAAGCACCATATGTCTCCCAGTGCCCAGCCCTCAAACCATCTGTGCACTGCCTCAGACTGTCTAATGGACCCTGCGCCATGAACTGGGGGGTGTGAGTGATATATTTGGGTGTCAGGTACTGCATTGTAATCTCCGCCGACTATCCATGGACAGCCCTCCCAGTTTGCCAATTTTGTGTTGAGGTTTGTAAGAAATTGGTCTTGCTCATAGTTCTGGGCATAGAGGCTGTCTATTTTATGTGTGTGCCATCTAGCGTGCCATGAACAAGGATGTATCTGCCCTGTGGGTCTGCGCGCTGCTCCAGTGCCACAAACGGGACCCATACCTGATCCATATTGTCACCCTCTTACAAAGACGGAGTATGATGTGGTGCACACTTGTCCCCTCCACTTCTTTTTTCATAGTAGTTTTTTAGCTTCATTGTGGGACTCCTGGAGGAATACTACCTGTGCCCTATGCCTATTTATTTGTGCATGTATCCTCTGTCGTTTGTGAATTGAGCCCAATTCTGTTACATTCCAAGTTAATATATTATACGTGCCCATCATGTGGTTATGTTTCTGTGTGTGTTTCTTAGAACTGTCTTAGGCAGCAAGGTTGGCAGTACCTGTTGTGTGATGGGGCAAGCCAGCGTTCCCAAAAACCCTTGTAACATTCAATAATAGGTCCAGCTCTGGAACTGTGCTGGTTCAAACTAAAAACACAACTGTGTGAACTTTTATCATACTATTGTTTGCCTTTGCAATGAGGGGGGTGTCTCTTGTGCCTGGCATGATGCGGTAGGCTGTGCATTAGCCCCTAAGTGTCCGGACCATGTTCATTTGCTAGGAAATTACTGAAGCTGGGGGGAATACATGTGCCGCTGGCTGCGGGGACCTTTCCTAGTCATGGTTGTGGATAGTTCAGAGATGTCGTCATCTGTTTGGGGGGGTCACAGTGCGGAACAGGGCGATACTGTTCTCAGAGTCAGAGTGCATGTTGTTTTCTTCAGTTGATTCTGACTAGGAGGGGGGTTGCAGTCCCTGAATGTAGCTGCAAGCACCAACTCTCTTCTGTTTAGGGCCTGCTCAGGTGTAGGGCTCTTTGCGTGGGACTTGTGGCTTGGTTTGGCACGGCATGTCCGCCTTCCGGTCGCACTTTTTTGGCTCAAATGTGTGCTTTGCGGCGAGTTTGGCGATGCTTTAGGTGGGAATATAACCTCTAACCGTTCATCCGCCTCTTCTGAGAATACGTCTTTTGGACATAGATGACCTTCAGGTGAGCAGGGAACGACAAGGCGTACTTGAGGTCCAGGGTTCTAAGTTTCTTTTTAGTCGCTTGATATGAGGATCTCGTGTCTTGGACAAGGATTGTGTAACCCGGATATAGCGAGATCCGTTGATTCTCGTATTGGAATGGATATCTCTCTCTGGCCATCTGTAATGAAGTGTCTTGTTCACTGTAGTTTAGTAGACGGGCAATCATGGGGCACGGCATGGCACACGCCGTCGGCCTACCAGTGTGGTTCCTGTTGGCCCGTTCTACACAGAAGAGGTCAGAAAGGCCCATGGGGACCAAGTGCTCACAAAGCAACTGATCCATGAATCTGGTGGCATTGCGGCCCTCACAGCCTTCTGTAAGGCTGATGATGCGGACGTTGTTCCTTTTTGTTCGCCCCTCAGCATTCTCGATCCTGTCCTGAAGCACAGTCAATTCCTGGTGTAGCTGCGCTTTTTGTTCCGTATGCTCTTTGTGTTGTGGTAGCATTTCTGTCAGGGTTAGTTTGTTGGCCTTTACCGTGGTTGCTAATTTTTCATGGTCCACTTTGAGGAGGGTAAAGCCGGTAGTCAGTGACACTATTTGCTGTTCTATTGCCTTTCGTGAGTCTCTGACCTCCTGTAAGATTAAGTCCAGCTCATCCTGGTGTGATTCCATAGATGTGGGTGGGATGCAGCTGAGTAGGGGGGTTTGGGGGGTGTTTTCTGTCTCTTCTGGCTGTTGGGTGCTCATGGCGGTTGCATCTGCCAGCTTACCTCTTTGTCACCCCATGATGTCGCAGTTGTCGATTCTGGTTGTGAGTAGTCTCTGTTGGACTTTCAGGGTGGCCGTACCCTCCATTGCTTGAGGTCTTTGGTGTTGGCGTGTGTGCTAGTCAGGGCACAGTTACCGTCCTTTTTACTTCCACTGTGTTGGGGGTAGGGGCATCAGGTGCTCCTGCCACATGCACCTGTCCTTTTATTGCATGCAGTGCTGGGAGTGATGTGGAATTAATTTGTAGGCTTATTTCTTCTGGTGTCCTTGTATGCAACCCTGGTTCCCAGTCTCAATGCAGGTTTGGAGCACATGGAGTGTGCCCAAGACTGTGCTCCACCTGCCTCCATCCGCCTGCAGGCTGACCACTGCTTCTGTTCTTATGGGCTCTGGACTCATTGCCTCTGAGATATTTAAGGCAAGACCATGCTGCGTTATCTCTGTCCTCTGGTGACACCTCTCTGTACTGAGATGTAGGCTGCTGCTTGGGGCCCTGGTGTCGGCACCAGCCTCAATTTATGCTCCGCAGTGCTCAAGGATGCACACGAGCTGGCCCACCGCACCTCCAGCCGCTCTCACCGGACTGGATCCCCTTGCGGTGGCGCCGGGTCTCGTAAGGGTGCCTATGCCTCCATCTCAGGTCACTACTCCCAGATGCCACATGATCTTATTCCACATCAACCACAGAGTCCTATCCCTGCCTCCTGCTCAAGATCCCCCCAAATGGTCAAGAAATCTCAACCAGATCCCCATGGACATCATGGAGGATAGACTCAAGTTGCTTCGCCCAATGACAAAGATCTCTCCACAAATGACCTCACCTCGCTCTATAATGCGAATATGGGTTCCCTTCTTGACCAACTAGCACCCTTGAAACTAAGAAAAAAGTGAGCCTTTCCAACCAGATCCTGGTTCGACTCTGACACTAACGAAGAAAGGAGACAACTAAGAGCCGCAGAAAGAGGCTGGAGGAGCTTGCCCACCACCTGCCATCGTGACAAACTCAGATCTATCCAGCAGAAATGCAATATTCACATCAAGAACAAAAAATCCATGTTCTCCCGCTCCGCTCTGGAGAGCGCAAAAAAAAACACAGACCTCTTCAATATTATTAGACAGCAAACCTCCAAACCAGATACTTCCCTGGAGCAGGCCTCCAAAGAATGATGCGACAACTTCGACAACTTCTTTGATGATAAGATCTCCAAGATCGAGCACTCTCTGGTGACCAACTGCTCTCCCCCTCCCACAGCAGACACGGTGGGGTGCTTGGTTGCGCCCCCCCACCCACTACTAAACCCTGGTCTCTCTTTCAGCCCATTCTAGAAGAAGAGATAGTCAAACTTATCGCCACCTCCAAACCTTCCTCTCACATCCTTGACCCCCTTCCGGCTCAACTCACCAAAAAACTGAATCTCTCCCATGCCCCACTGTGGTGCAGGATTATGAACAGCTCCCTAAAAATGGAGTAGTCCCAGACTGTCTGAAAGTGGGACAAGTCACTTCACTACTAAAAAAAACCAGGCCTGGACAGAAATGACCTAAATAACTTCAGACCCGTCTCCAACCTACCCCTTCTCTCCAAAATCCTAGAAAGATGTGTTCTCCACCAACTAACTCGGCACTTGGACAATAGCAGCCTACTCGACTCACATAAATCGGGATTCAGGAAAGGGTGCAGCACAGAAACTGCAATCCTCAACATAATTGATGACTTACACAAATCACTGGACTCAGACCATTGGTGCCTCCTCATTCTCCTAGACCTATCGGTGGCATTTGACACGGTCGATCACAATCTCCTCCTCAAAGCTCTGGAAGAAAGGGCCGGACTCGACGACGTGGTCCTCAACTGGTTCTCCTCATTCATGCACAACCGCTCCCAAAGAATCAAAATCAGAAGCTTTGAATCCGACCTCCACCCAGTCAAGAGGGGAGTACCCCGAGGTTCAATGCTCTCTCCCCAACTCTTCAACATATACATGGAACCCCTCACCACCCTACTCAGAAAAGGTAACATGCCCTTTCACCTCTATGCTGATGATACACAACTCTATTTGGAAATCTCCTCTTCCAAAGACATCCATAGACTCAATGAAACACAAAAGGATGTCCAACATTGGCTGTCAAGCAACCATTTAAAGCTTAACCCGGACAAAACCGACCGACTCCTCCTCTCGAACAAAGAAGAGAACCCACAAATGATCAAATGGTTAAAAGAAATGGATGCGCTCAATGGGAACCTCACCTTGGCTGACTCCGTTAAATCATTAGGTATCACGCTAGACTCCAAACTTGACTTGACCAAACACATTGAGACCTCGGCAAAGAGTTCCTTCCTTAACTTGAAACTACAACACAAAATTAAACCTTTAATTCCATCCAAAGATCTCAAACAAGCCACCCAAGCAATGGTGTTGTCATGACTGGACTATGGAAATGCAATCCTCTCGGGAATAGCCAAAACTCACTTTGCCCCTCTGAAAACAGAATGGTCACTGAAATAAAGAAATTTGATTACATCTCTCCGGCACTAAAAGAACTCAAGTGGCTACCTATAGAAATGCGGGTGAACTTTAGGACAGCCTCCCTCACACACAAAGCCCTTCACACAGGAAAACCTGAATATCTGGCGTCCAAACGGGTCAGAACAGGACTCTCAGAAGCTCCAACACCCTACTTCTCATCCCGCTAAAAGCACAAAAACTAAAAACTGTGGCCAGGTCCTTTGCCGGAAATGCTCCTAAAATATGGAACTCTATCCCCCAACGACATCAGAACTATTCCTTCCTTCCCTAAATTCAAAAGCCAGCTCAAAATCCTTTTCCTCGACCGCTCCCTATCAAACAGATAGGAACAGCTCGGAGTGTTTAAAACGCCACTGCTCTCCTCTCCGTTGCGGTTTGTCAAGACCTTGTATTTTTTGGTTTTTAACACGTCAGCACCCTCTCTACTAAGACTCGTACCCTGAATGTCTTGCTGTCTGTATTATGTTTGCTTTCTTTTGCACTGCTCTGTACTTCTTGTGAAGCGCTCCAATACCTTTCGGTCAGGCTAGCGCTATATAAAACCTCTTAAATAAAATAAAATACATTCTACACCACGCCTCTCCAGGCCTGATGACGATGCTTACGTATTAGGCCATAACTTGGGCCTCCGGTGGCGCCTCTTTGATCTGAGTTGTAGGCCGCGACGTAGAGCCCAGGTGTTGGCTCCAGCCTCGATTGATGCTCTGCAGGGCTCGGGGATGCGCACAAGCGGGCCCGCCATGCCTCCAGCTGCTCCCGCCAGTTCTGGATCCCCCCGCAGTGGCGCAGGGTCTCATCAAAGTGCCTATGCCTCCATCTTAGGATGCTGCTCCCATCCAACATCCCATTAACGTACTGCACCACAGAGGTGACTGTCCCGGCCTGATCAGAGTGCTTGGGTAGGAGCCCACATCTTAGGGCCCAGGCTGCAGGAGTCAGCCTTTGCACTGGCCTCCCCCCAGTCTGGGGCTCAGATCGTATTTGTGGGTGGGGCTCCTCGTTTGATCCCCCCGTCACCAGATTCTGTGCTCCACAGCGTCGCTCTGCATGCCCCAGATCTGTATCTGGCACCTCCGGGTACTGCGGCGATTGGGCTCAGGGTGCCTCAGCCCTCCGCACAGCCCTCCGGGCCGGGTTCTCTACAGGCAGCGGCCAGTCTCCCAGGTCAGGCCCAATCAGGGCCAGGAAGACACTCAGTCTTCGCAATCCACAGCTACAGTCCTCTCATGGAGCACCAGGGGCTTGCGAGGTAGGGAGGACTGCGGGGCAGCACAGGGGGGAGGCAGGTTGCAGGTCTGCTCTGATGGGGGACCGGAGGCCTCCACTGTTCCATCACTGTATCTTGACCCCAGAACCCACGGGAGGATTAGCTACCTCACCTCTCAGCAGCGGAGGCGTCTCAGCAATGGCACTCCGTCCTTGCCAGTGGTGTCACTCAGCTCCAGTATACCGCTGCTTCTCTGTCCCCGGGCATGATTTCTCTGGTGCATGTGCGGCACCCTGTCTCCACCACCTCTGGGAATCAGTAGGTTGCCAGTGTTTTTTGGGTCAACCGCTTGGTGCTCCTCTGCGCCGCTCCATGCTGGGGGGTGTCGCATTAATGCATGGCCCCCAGCTTCACTTGATATTGCAGGATATTCAGTCCGGACATGGAGCTTGGCTAAATTGTGACCGCCATGTTCGCCGGTTAGCCACGCCTCTACTATACTGTTCCTTGATGTGGCTAAGTCGTAATTGTGTCTTAAAGGCCAAGCCTTATGATGCACAGGGTACTTAACTCAAGAACCCAGTGTGCATAATGACCGAATATGTCCTATTCTTCAGATGTTATACCTGAATAATCAAGTGTTGTAAAGGTTGTCAAGTGAGCCTAGCAAATGTTAAATTGGTTCCAGGGTATCTCGTCATTGACCGCTTGTTTATGCACTTGTAACTTATGGACCCATCTTTTTTCCTTTTCCAGGAGTTTGTTGTTGCTTCCAGGATGATCAGTGATTTTCTAGATAATGGACCAGTGTTCATGTTTACCATTGTGCTGTCTTTCCCTGAAGTGAGCTGTCAATCTTTTTGATGTTTATCTGCATCTGATAGTACTCCAATGTTCGCTTATGTACATTTTGATCTTCCTAGTAGTCACTTTTATATAGGTGATTACAGAAATCATGTTGCTACTGTTGCAATTCATTTGTACCCTCTGCTCCCAGGGGGTAAAAAGACCCAAATCAATAGTTTTGGTTTGTGATGTTAAGGGACATACCAAGCAATTCCCACATGGGAAATGTCCTGTGACAGCGGGGAGGTCTCAAAGGGTGACTTGGTGATCAAGTGTTACTGTGCACAAGCCTGTCCATGATACATCTACTCCTCTTAAATGAGAATATAGGTTTTTGAAAGGTGAGTTGGTTTGAAGTAAGGATACACCAGTGTTTATTAATGATCCTTTTGATGATGTTGGAAGAGGAATCATAGGTGCTCCCATAAATGAGGGAGTTGGTGTAGTTTTTGATGTTAGTTTCCAGCAGTGCTTCATGGGGACATTTTGTGCCTTGTTCTGTGCCTTGGTAATGATCCTCTCAGGATGCTCTCTTCCCTTAGTTTTTTTGGTGAGTTTCTTGGCTTTATTTTTGTAGTCTTGGAGGTCAGAGCAATTTTACCTGATCCATAGAAACTGGCCTACTGGTAAGTTCTCCCTCCAGTGTCGCGGTGTGCACTATTAAAGTGTAGCAATCTATTGCGGGCAGTGTATTTTGTGAACAAGGAGCTGATAAGCGTCCCGTCTTTTGCAGTGATGTTGACATCCAAAAAAGGATACCTGGGTTTTGTTAGTTGGCATTGTAAAACTGAAGAAAGGGTGTCTGTCATTAAGCCATCGATTGAAAGGTTTAATGGTAGTTTTATCCTCAGACCATATGATCAGGGTGTCAATATATCATCGCCAAAGCTATATGGCGCAAACTATATAGGTTGCTCGTCCAGATGTTTTCTTCTTTAAACCAAATCACGTAGAGGCAGGCAATGCTAGCAACAAGAGTGCTTCCCATGGAAGTCCCATGGTACTTTAAATAGATCCAATCTTCTAGGCAAAGAAGTTCTCTGTAAGTGCCAATTCAGCCAATTTCATTATTTGATGGATTGGGGCAGCCCAAGTCCAATTTTGTTCTAGTGGAAGGTTGTTGAGATTCTCATGTAAAGAGCCTCAACGTTAAGTCAGGAATTAGTTCTATTGACGGGTCATATTCTTCCTCTTTCAGTAGATTCAGCAGATTTTTTGTGACATTAATGTAGGATCTTGTGTGTAGCAAGGGGTCTCAATAGCCATTCTGTCTACTGTGACAGTGGTTCGAGCACTGAGCCAATGCCCGAAACAATTGTTCTGTTGGGGTGGGTAAGATGGCATCCTCCCCTTATGGATCTTGGAGACTTTTTAAAAATGGGGCATCCTGGGTTCAGTTGTAATAAGAAAGTCTTGTTAATTTGTAGTGATCCACCCAGTGTCTCTTGCCTTCTCAGCTAGTTTCTTATTTTTATCTTGTAGGTGGCTTGTGGGATCAGTTTAGGGGGGCATGTAGTTTATGTCATCATGTAGGAGGGTGTGACATGCCTCTGTGCAGTCTTCTTTGCTTTGTATTACAATGGCATCCCCATTGTCTGCTGGTTTGGTAACAAGATGATTCCATTTGCTCAGCGTCTACTATGCCATATTCTCCTTCTTGGTTAAGCTGTGAAATGTATTCCTATTCAGGTTTAATTCTTCAGTTTCTTTAACCACCGACTCTTCAAAGGGCCACACCTTAGGGGGAATTGTGGAAGCAGGCGGGATGAAGTTAGATTTATTTCTCAGGTTAGTGTATCCATCATCTGCCTTTTTGAATGGACTGTTTTGGAAGAAATCCTTCACCCTTATTTTTCTAAATCAGCCAACTCACATCTCTTCCTTAATTTGTCGATTTGCGAAGTGGTGACAAAGCCGAGTCCTTTGTTGAGTGGTAATTCCGCCATTGAAATGTTCTCTTCTGTTACACTGCTCTAGCCTGCTTGTTGTTGGCCCTGAGTCAAGGTTCTGAGTGTTCATACCTTCTGTTTCCTTGTTGTCCCACTGAATCCTTCTTTGTCTTTGTCGCGCTCTCCTGCCACCTCTTCCTACAAAATGCTTGTTCTAAGGTGGGCTGGATATGGGTGGGCTCCAAAAATACTCTGGCCAAAACATCATGTGTGGTGGTGGATATGTGGGGTCGAAAAAACTTCCTCTAATTTGTCTTCGCCTACCCCTCCAGTTTTTCTTTTTGGGGGGGGGGGACATTTTTCCAGTAAAACCAGAGTTTTTAGGTAGAGGTGGCAGGAGAGGAAGACCAGGAAGATGGGACTAACAACATCCAGGCCCAAGCAGCCTATGAGCATGGGAAATTGGGCAGAGGGACATGTGGGCTTCGAATGCATATTACATTCTGATCTTCTCAACCCCTGTAGGTAATGGGCCATGTAACACTGGTGAAGACGGTGATGTTACCCTGATTCCTTTTTAATTTCATTAACCTCTTGCTCTTACTCTCACATTCCATCTTTAAACACCTTGACAACATTGATATGGGGAACTGGTAGGCGCCAGGGTTTTCTTGCCACGTTAAAGCTACTGGTATAGGTAAGAGGACTAGCCCTCCCAAACTTTGAATGCTATTACCTACCTATACAATTTCAGTGGTTGGCTCAGTGACTGTCTGGACTCTCTCTTTAAGAGGTGAGCCTCTCAATGGTAGACTTCCATTCTGGTCTTGTGAACTTTTATCTCCCCACGCTCACCTCGATGCCATTCGCACCAGTTATTTCTTTGCTGGGTCGACCAACAATGACATAGTGACTGCAAGGAGGACATCTTACACCCTGGCATAATATGAGTCTTTTCATTTTTGGAAACCTGCTTCTTAAAGGGGAGGTAATGGACTTGCAGACTCTAGTACACTGCACAGCGGGTGCTTGGGTATAATGAGTGAGATGGATTTGTAGAGCCTTTTTACAACAGATCAAGAGTTCCCGCGTTATTCTCCGTACTGTCTGGGAGGCTGGCTTAGCCAGACCACTCCATTAGAAGGAATTGGTAATGGCTTTGGAATATCCACAAAAGATATCTAGGGGGCCCCAATTTAAATACATCTAAATTAAAATTCTAGATGGAGTTTACCTCACAAAGTCCCACATTAATAGGATATTCCCTTGCTGAACTGTGACATGCCTTTGATTCCTGCTTTTGGTAGTGGACCTCCTTCATATACTGTGGGTCTGTTCCTTGTTGCAGACCTATAGCCTCAGGTGCAACAAGTACTGTCACATACAACTGACCTTTCGGTTCCAGAGACCCCTCATGCCATACTTATAGGTTGTTTTTCAGCCCCAAACTAGAGTGACCTGAACTTTGGTTTGAACACTTAGCTCTGCTATTAGACAACAAGTACTCAGGTTGCATTTCAAATGGCCATCAGCCCTCACCTTGACATCTTCAGGAGCCGGGCAAAAGGTAAGCTATTATATAGTGAGGAGGAGGGGGGTCTACAGACGTATTATATTGCCCAGGCCAGGGATATGTCAGTGGAGAAGTTTAAGGAGCAAACTAAAGACAATATGCACCCACCATGATGACATCTTGATCCATACTTATGGACCTATACTTGCATGAAGTAAAATGTTTTAACCACTGGCTGATTGGTAGGTGACACGCTACGTGAGGGACTTTCATTGGCCCCTGTCTTCCATAGCACATTGGGAGTGCCCCAAGTAGACACATGCTTGATCGATAAGCTGACTGCTTTTTATCCCGATGATTATTGATGGAACTGGGGAGGGGGAAGAGTGGTTGATGTTTGCTTTATTTGGTTCTTTAGGAAATAGTACATGAAGAACAATGCTCTAATGTAAACTATACTCCATACAGTTTATCAGACGATAGCTTTATGTAATGATTTTGCGCTGCACTCAAATTATGTCTATTCATCTTGCAATATGGATGTACTTCAATAAAAACATTTATAAAAAAATAATAAGTGGGCTCACACAAGCTGAATAAACTAGTGAAAACGTCTCTCAAAATATAGTTTAGATTTAAGGACCCAAAAATATCAGAGCTCAGTTATGTTGTTTCAATCAATTAGTACCATTGTCATGCCACTGTGTTTATTATTATGTGGTTGGTGGCACTATTCTATGATGATGAACATCTGTTGCCAAAAAGGGTGCTGTCTGTGGTACCAATATATGGCGAGAATGACTTACAGGTGGTTAGTCGTTGCTGAAATAGAAATCAGTGTCTGACAGTAAGGAGACAGAGATAAGTAGCATAGTGATGTTCATGAATTCAGCACAGGTCCCAGAAGAATCACTGCTGACAATCTTGGCTGAAGGGAGTGTATTTTTGTGTTTTCAAATATTTTGAGGATTTAGTTGAGCTTTCAAAATCATTGACAAGGTAATGAAAAATTAGATTTCCTATGCCACTTACAGAAGTCCATTAATAGTAAAGCTTAAAAGATGCTTGCAATCAATACACATGTGCAGTGGTGAGATTGGCAAGCAGAGGTAGGTTATCGTACAGAATGCTGGAGCCTCCTGTTAACGCATCTTATTTTATACAGGCGAGTCTTGCAATGTACCCTTTGCAGTGTGAACTTTGTTCAGTCTATTGAGTTACACTTATTTCCAGGTATTTACAATGCCTACTGCTTTAGGGCTCATGATAGAAGAGGTGGGAATGAAAATATAATATTTGTCCGGGGTAAATTACAGTGAAAGATGCACCTTTTACAAAATAGGGGTAATATTGTTAAAAACATCAAATTCACAAAAAACAATAATTTCTATCAAAGTGTAATGCCTATCATTTGACTGTGTTAACACATTTTGCTCTGTCTATTTGGTGCCATGATTCACCAATGGCGTCCACTGCCTCCACACTCTCACTGTTGTCCTGTTCTTTTGGGCATTGTTACACTGTTCATCACCCTGCTGTCTCTTATTGTCCATGCAGTTCATGTAGGTGGTATAATATGAAATTCTGTCTTTATGAGACAATACACCTGACTTTTATTTGGCCTAATCTCTAGTGACCTTTTGCAGGGAGCCACTATCCACTGTACCTGTATGTTAATGTATGCCTTCTGTCAATGTTGCTCTTCAGTACGTTTTACCCTGGATGTTTTTACCAATACTGAAGTGTGAGTGTTGTGTTCGTCCACTGCATCCCCTGTTTTAGTTTTATGTCCGGGGGGAGAGCTTTATTTTGCATCTCGCAAATCTTTTACTTACTTGGAAAAAAGAAATTGAAGCTTTGGGTGGGCATTACAAGTGCCTGGGAAATTAGCCTGTATGTCCCCACCAACAGTGTTACTGATACTGGAGGTACCAGTATATCCGGGGGTAGTGGGAAATCTGGCTCATCATGAGCTGGACCCTGTTAGTCCACTAAAACATAAGAAATAACATAGGGCCAGATGGACGATGGTATTTAGTGTGCGCACACGGGTCTTAGACCCGTTTGCACACGCTAAAAACCATGGGCCCATGTTCAAAAAGTATTTCGTGAGTCGCAAATTAATTGCAACTCGCAAAATACTGTTTTGAGACTCGGTATTTGTAAGGGTCGTTCCCTTCCAAATAGCGACTCCATAGCAATGTACTAATGTTTTGCGACCGCAATTGTGGTTGCAAAACACTTGCAAATTACCACCTACTTCAAGTAGGTAGTAATGTATTCGCAAATGGGAAGGGGTCCCCAGGAGACCCCTTCCCCTTTGCAAATGCATGCAGAATTATTTTTTAAGGGCAGGCAGTGGTCCAAGGGACCACTGCCTACCCTTGAAAAATTAAACAAAAACGTTTCTTCATTTATTTAAATGCATCCCGTTTTCCTTTAAGGAAAACGGGCTGCTTTAAAAAAAAAAGCTGCTTTATTTAAAAGCAGTCCCAGACATGGTGGTCTGCTGAGCCCAGGGAGGGCCAGCCATTCCGAATGGGGTTGCAAAATGCGAGTGTCTCATTAATATTCATGAGCCTCGCATATTTCAACCCCACTGGGAATCGCAAACTGTGTCCAAGACACAGTTGTTTATGTCAAATAGCGAGTCGCAAATTGCGAGTCGCAAAAGTGATGCAATTTGCGAGTCGCTAATTGGCAGGTCATACATCTGGCCCTTAGTCAATAATTCCAGACTTGATTCACTTTCTTATTCTTTATTTTGGGTTGACTTTTGCAGACAGATGACACCCCATCAGGTTTCACGGTCTACTCATAGTGAAAGTCATGTGACCTCTAGTTTAAAGATAAAAATAACACTAAATCCTGCTTTACTTTGATTACAAAATGTTGCCTACAATCAGTTTAGTATGAGTGGGAAACTGTGTCTTGTAGTAGCTGGCACGAAAATAATTAGACTAATACAAATAAAAAGTGTACCTCTAGGCATTTATAGACCTAAGCATGAATGGCCAGATGTACGAAATTCGGGGCATATTATCAATGGCCAGCGATAATTATCGCTGGCCGTGCTTAGCGATAATTTTATTATTGCAGGCTATTGCTAGAATTTATCGACCTGGTAGCGTGTTATTAACAACGCGTTTCTCCAGGGTGACAAAAATTCCAGAGATAGCGAGGTTATCGCCGTTTTGCAGGGAACATCGCTGGTTTTCCAGCGATGTTCCCTGCAAAAAGGCGATAACCTTGCGGATACGACCCATAAGGTGGTCCCAGCATGTTAGGTATAGGTAAGTCTGCATTTTAGCGGGCGTAGTTTTTGGAGAAAACAGCAGCTTTCTCCTAAAACTAACGTGTGCTAAAATGCTAGGGCAGCTTTGTAAATATTGCAATTTGAACATCAGCGATATTTGCAAGGTTGTCTATCCAGGGTACGCCCAGTGACGCCCACTATGCATCTCATTAGAGATGCAAAGGGAGGCTTTGGGGAAAATGGGTGCTAACATGCGATTATGGATGTTAGCACCCTCTTGTAAATAGGGCAATAGTTTTATCGCCCTAAGAGATAAGGCCCTTATAAATATGCCCCACCGTTTTTTACATTCACTAAATAGTGATTCTGTAGGAATCGCTATTTGTGAAATGCCAAAATGATATGTACAAAATGAGTGCTTTTCTAATAGCGATTCCTTCATAGTAGGAATTGCTATTAGGAAATTGTAAATAGGAAATGTGATTGAATTCCTACCAATAAATAAAAATGGAAATGGTTTGTATTTCCTAAATTGAGATTTCCTTATAGTAAATCACAATTTAGAAAATCAAAACTGAAGGGTGCCTCTGGATTAAAGCCCCCTGGAGACACCCCAATATTGGTGGTGCACGTGTAAGTGCATATATGCCCTAGGAGCATATGTGCGCTTCACATCACAATTAAACAATGCACATGGTTACCATTGACTTTGAGTCGATGGTAACAGCATTTCCTAAATGCTCAATTAGCATTTAGGAAATGCTTTGAAAACGTGCTTTAGGAATCGCACATCCGTAATCCCTATTTGATATTCCCTAAAGTGTGGTTGCAATTTGCAATTTCCCAAAAAGTAGGAATCGCTATTTGCTATTTCTACCAGGTAGAATTTGCAGATTGCGACTGCGATTTAGCATTTGTACATAGGAAAAGGCCATTTAGCATTTCTAAATGGGTTGAAATAGCGATTCAGCTCGTTAAAGAATGCTTAATGGCTTTGTGAATTCGTCCCGAAATGTCTAGAATCACTCACAAAATTGATACTCAAGCAACCATAGATCTTTCACATTTTCAACATTCCTAGGGTTATGACAGTAAGTCATGACCCAATGATTGTGTTTCGTTTTGTTGTTTTAAGATTTAAATGTATTTTTTCCAGTTGGTAGCCAATGTAACATATCTGTTTTATTGGAACAAATATCTTCCATTTCATCCCCTCAAAAAAGGTAGTGTACCATATAATACCATTAAATTTTTAGGTGTACTTTGCAGTTAGCAAGAGAAATTCCTTTCAAATGTTCATGAATCTCCGCATTATAAATGTTTTAGCATTTTTTACATTTACACTCCACACACTATTAGCTGTATGTACAGCGGCAGAAAAGTATGCTGTTAGACTTGGCCCTCTCTATAGGGTCACTCCCATACTTTTTGCCTATACCCCTCCTCTATCCTGAACCACTTTTGTGGGCTTCTTTTACTGCTCTGTGCACTTTAGCACTGCTAGCCAGTTCTAAAGCACTTGTGCCCCACCCCCTTAAAACATAGTTAAATTGTCTTACGCCTGATTGGCCTATTTAATTTGCTTATGAGTCCCTAATAAAGTGATATACCACATACCCAAAACTAGTAAGGTAAATGCTATTAGTGGAATTGCAGCATTCATAGGGTCACTCTCTTAAGTAGCTCTTAGAACATGTATCAGACCTGCCATTGCAGCCCATATCCATTTTTAAACTGCCAATTGGACTTGGAAAAAGAAACATTTTTCCAACCCTACAACTCCCTTTTCACACCTAGGGTAGGTCCTAAACACAGCCTAGAACAGGGTGCATAGAATTTAAAAAGTTGTACATGTATTGTTAAGTTTTATATGTCCTGATAGTGTAAAACGTGCAAACTCAATTTTCACTACTATGAGACATACCTTTCCCATAGGATAACATTGAGTTACCTTATTTCATGTAATACGTGATAACTTTTGTTTAGGTGCTGGTAGAAATATCATGTTTGGAGTCTAAAGTATTGTATTTTAAAATCCTCCATATTGGTAAAGTCAGATTTTAAGTCACAACTTAGAAAATGCCACGTTTGGAAAGTTGGAATTTTATTATTCTAACCATTTGGTGCCTGCAGCCTTTTTCTGGGTCACATGACTAGGTTGAGTTGGCAGCTGGCTTATCTATATTTCTCCCAGACAGCCAAACAATAGAGGAACTGGGGATTAGGAGGATGTGCCATCCTGACATGATGGGAGAGGTGGAGCTGTCATCTGTACTACTTGCACTTCAAGTAGCTGCCTCAGCTCACCCGCAAAGTACTTCACACTAGCCTATTGTGCCCGCCATCACCAAAAGGTGCTTCCTAGGTCCTGGACCTTTAGTGCGGGATAAGCTGAACTTCTCCTGGAAGAAACTCAACTATTCATGCTACAGCGACAGTGATGACCGGCAGTGCAAAATCTGGACTTCACCATACAGCATTGAGAGTTTGCGGTGGCTCCAACAATGACCGTCCTCTATACTTGACAAGATGTTCATGCTACAGCAACAAACAGCTGGTATGCTATCCTAGGGCTGCTCTTCGCAGTACCACATCAACCAACCTCTTGACTCCTCCTGCTCCTTGTGGTCTCCTCCACCACCAACTGGACATTTCATGCCAGACTTTGAAAAGGTAACTTGTGACCTTCACAAAGTCTCACAGGACCTGGTAACTGTGAGTGATGCTCTGTGCTTTAAGGCACTATGCTTACCATAAGTCTTTGAAATTGGATAGCTCTGGTTCTACTGAATAGAGTTTTGTTGTTTTTGTGTCAAATCATTTTTTAGAATTAACTATTTTTCTAAGTTAGTGTGGGAAAATTCTTGTGTAGTGTTTTCACTGTATTACTAGGACCTGCCCCTATTCCTAAACAGACCATAAGAAATCTGGGAGTGCTATTTGATCAGTCACTGACCTTCAAAGATCACGTCAACCAGGTTGCTGGTACCTGTTTCGGGGTTATCTCTCTGCTGAGAAGGGTGTTTCCTTTCCTCCCAGATCACCACCGAAAGACCTTGGTCCAGGCTCTGGTCGTCAGTAGATTGGACTACTGTAATGGCCTTCTTTTGTCAGCTAATGAAGGCCAATTTAACAAACTACAGGTGGTCCAGAATACGGCCGCGAGGTTAGTCATGAAGGCTCCATCCAGGACTCCCTCCCGGCCACTACTGATGGAACTTCACTGGTTGCCAGTGCGACTGCGGACTAAATTTAAAATCTTGTGTACAATTCACAAGTGCCTGATGGGGAAAGGGCCGAAATTTCTCACCACAGCCTTCCTTCCTTATGTTCCTGGCCGCTCACTACGATCGAGCAATCTCCAGCTCCTTAAGGTTCCAAAAATTAAAAAAACTCACCAAGGAGGCAAGGCTTTAGCATACACAGGGTCTGTTCTTTGGAACACCCTCCCCCTCGCACTAAAGCTAATTACGGACCACCTGTCTTTTCGAAAAACCCTGAAAACGTACCTTTTTTCCAGCATTTAATCCATTCCCCTCCCACCACCCACTAGAACTGTTTCGGGCAGAGTAGCTGGTTTCTTTTGTATGGCAAAGCGCGGAGATACCCCTTCGGGGGTCTATTCAGGCGCTATAGAAGCATATAAATAAATAAAATAAATAAGTGCTGCATACATAATTTACACATTGCCTGTTAGTTAAGCCTGACTGTTTTTGTACAAAGCTACCAAAGGGATAAGCACAGGTTAATTTAGTGACTTTTAGTCATTCACCCTGGCAAGGATTGTGTTTGATGTTTCCCCTTCCGTCAAGTGGCAATCCAGTTTCTCACATATTCCCATCCAGAATAAGTTCTGCTGTCCTAAATGCCATTTTGCTCTGAAAGAAAATCCTCAGGTTCTGATTTTGTGGTCAGGATTTGTTATTTGCAGGAAGAGGTGGCCTTGCACCAACACTTGTCTTAGATGTAAAAAGGATTTTAAGAAACAGCATCACAAATTCCCAACTTTCCATATAATATCACAATTCTAGTTGCATACAATGGTGTTGAATATTCCACTACAGCTTTTTGAATGGTGTAGTGTGACACTGTGAAACATTAGGATTATTATGCAAAAAATATTAATGCAATAAAATTGAAATTCGTTTTTTTCAGACAGTTTGGCACTCCTTTGCAGTGAGTGATACATTTGCCTGGCATTTTCACTATATAAAATGTTTACTGTCACAACAAAATGCCTCAAGGCAATGCCTAAACTTTGACAGACACATAATACAATGTATTAACTACATTAAAGAGTAGAGATAATTCAAACATGAACAAGAATTAAGAATATTACAGAGGCAGATTAAAGATATCAAGCAGTAGATAATGCATGGTTCATTCTTCCATAGAAAAACTTTGTGACACTTTGGTGGTCTTTCTAACATTTTATTAGTTATAATACCTTAGATTTGGAAGACCTATTACAATATAGACTCATTTAGTAGTGGATTTGAAAGATCAGAATTCACAAACATTCTGTGTTCTATCATACTGAAGGTCTTTTTTAGTGGGGATTGAATCTCTCAGCATTTTTGCATTTTATAAATGTATTAGCCATCAATTCTAATGACCATATTTAAATGTGTTGGCCAAAATTGTATTCACTGGACTATAGATGTCAGAAATATAAATTATACTAGGTAAGGAGGTTGAAGTCTGGAGGGTCCAAGATGGCCAACTCTCAGTGAGGCTCCTCACCATTCTGGTGCTTTCTCACTGTTATCCACCCATGGTTCCCGCAGACCGTGGCGTGATGGAGCGATGATTGGACTGAGCGGTGCCTTGGCTGATACCTCATAAGCTAGTACCGGAGGCACAAGCCCTCTCAAAGCCTCCCAATCGGCAGCAACTTGGGTCCCAGTGTGATCAGCAATTACAGGTGCATGCCCTGTGCCGGGACTGAATTCTCCTGTTGCTGTCCTGCAAGCTCCTAAGGAAATCTGTGCACTCCCTCCCCCCTCAGGTGGTGATCAAGAACTGGATGCCCTTGGAAGGGGCCTAGCACCAGTTATTTACATTGCCACAGGGGCCCCACTGCAATTCACATGTATCAGCAGTATGGAGGAGTCTATGGCAGTTTAACTTGCTAATTGGTTGCATTAGTGGGACAACTCTGAAACATTTTCCCTCTCTGCTTGGCCCCACCAGCCGGTAATAGGCTTCTGTGACAACAACCCACAACAACCCACAACAGTCCTGATTGTGACTAGCTACAGATTGTGAGGGAGCTTTTCTTGATCCTCCAATGAATGTTTCCTTTTGTCCCATGGGGAACTATTGCTCTACTGAGGGATCTGGCTACTGTTTCTTTTTTTTTTAATGCCCGGCATATGTGCCTGCTGGGGGTCTCAGTCCTAGCCAATCCCACTCTAAAGACCTCTGAGCACCTCATACATCTACTTGAGGACTCATGCCACTGACTGCACTTATAGGGGCAATCCCCCCTTATCATCTACCCTGCCTCCTGCAGCACTATTAGTCACTGGCCTAAATGCCCAAGGGAAATGCCACACATCATCTTCTTTTCACAGATGTCGTGACTGGGAGGTCGAAACAGCCCCAAGCTACCATAGCTGAAGTTACTTTGAAGGCACTCAAGAAGGAACTCACAAGCATAAAATTGATCATTAACTCGTTGCATGAAGATACCAAATCTACAGACGCAGAATTGAAATAGCTGCAGGTGACATGGGAACCTTAAATACATTATTCGAGGTCATGAACCACATAGTGATGGCATGGAGGACCGATTGAAGGTTCTAGAAATTAGACCTGACATTCGTAGTGTGGTCTGGCACATCTGTGTAAAACTGATGAAGTTGGAAGACTGTGGTGGGAAAAACAATGTCTGCTTCTTTGGGGTACTGGAGGGGGCTGACAGATTCTTATCCTCTTTCCTCTCAGAGTTGAGGGGTCTCACAGTCCCCCATCACTTAGAATTCCAAAGGGCCCTAAGAGTACTCCCCAGAGGGGACATTTATTGAAACACTCCCATATTGTTTATCGTCTGCTTCCTGTGCCACCAACACCCTCGTCAGGGCCACCCAGGTGTTTCATAGAACATCCTAGGGAAATGGTCTTTCTAAGTATGTTCATGATGATGCAAAAACATGGTTCCCAAATATTTGCTGGTAGGGGGAAGTCTCCAGTGTTAAAATGAAATTGAACTGTAATGAACAATTTAAGACTGTTGGTAAAAGGAAACAAGGTTGTCAACAATTCACTTATAAATAGACTTTGAGAGCACATTGTACTCTATCTGGAACAATCCAGAAGGTCTGAAACAAACCAGAAGGTTCAGGAAGGAGCCAAAAGGTTCTGGAACAAGCCAGTAAATAGACATTGACAGCACATGACAATCCATCTGGAACAAGCCAGAATGTTCTGGAAAGAGCCATGTGTTGTTGGCAGCCATCTTTGAGTTCAGGAGGGTACAAATACCTCTCCCTTGTACCACACCCTTTGCTAGGCAATCGTAATTCCAGTGTAGACATCACCGGTGTTTCTCCCGCTGACCCAGCTTACCTTTGCGTAAAGGAAATATTCTTCTTCTGTGAAGCTTGTGCTTTCTGGGGAAAGTTCTAAACAATCGGTGAGGTACAAAAGAGACAAAAGAAACCTATGTACATTTAATGTTTACCTCCTTAGTGCATGCATACAAGTCAGGAATTTGAGGTGAAGGATTCATGATTTAGCATCAGTAAAGGAACTTGGAGGACAAAAATACAGGATAACTGATTATTTATAAGAGGCTTGATGGACTTGGCCCTTTTTGGCAGGTTCGCCCCTGCACTTTTTGCCCTAAGCTCTGACATGGTAGTAGTAGTTTTAGACCTCTGGGCACTTTAGCACTGTGGCCCAGTGTAAAGTGCGTGTACGCTCTGAGTGCGTGTGGTGAGATTGGCCTACCCTCCCATAGGAATGCATGGGGGATATGTGTGTCCATGGTAATTCCTGGTATGAGAGGAGTGCAGGGGCGAGTTTATACTTGTGAGAATAAATACTGCGCAATGGTGTGCACAGATCTATGGTGACTGGTGGAGAAATGCCACTTTTAGAAGTTGGCATTTCTGTGTGCTGTGTGTCTGCCTGCCTGATGTGAATTGCATGTTTGGCTTGTGAGTGACAGGGACTGGTGAGGAGTGGGTGGCTCCAGGAGGGGCGGAATGAGTCAGCGCTAGGCTGAATGGGACATCTACATTTTAAGTATTGGGAGGAGAAGTCAAAGGCCCCTGAATAGGAGTATGCCTGCCATATGAATGCTGGCTCTGCCCCCCTGTCGTGTGTCTGATGGCGAGCCCTCACCTAACAATGAGGAATAAGGAGCCAGGTAAACAGAGTGCTCCAAAACCAGTTGCATCTGGTTTCCCAAGCCCTGTGCTGTGACACAAAGAAAAAGGGTGTATAAAGGAAGGGGTTGTGACCCCATGAAAATATAGTGTTGTGCTTGTGTTGTTCCTGACTTGGGGAGCCTGCTGCTGCTGGGCTCCAGGAGGAACCACCACGAGGGACTGCCTCCCTGCTGCAGGGCCCTGTGTGCTGGCCTGCCTGAGCCCAGATTTGCTTCCCCTTCATCCCTGACCTTTAGACTCTAGCGCTTTGCTTGTTTGTAAAAGCGCCTTTGTTTTCTTCCTGAGGAGCCCTCCTGTTTTTGGGCCTGCAGCACCGAGCGGCAATCGATTTTGAGGGAATCCCGACACAGGGATTCTTCCACCTTGCTGAGATCTTGCGGGAGCCCATCCCGTGTTTTGCTCAGTGGAGCGGGAGCCCACCCCGCTAATTTATGCTAAAAACTGAGCAAGAGACCACCCCACATCCGTACCTTGAAAAAGGTTGCCCACCCCGTTGTTGGGATTTTCGACGGGTGCCCACCCTGCTTTTATGCTCAGGAACACAGGTGCTCACCCTGCTCGTTTAAAGCGGGAGCCTACCCTGCATTGCCCTTGAGAAGAACTCGCCGGTCGCCACGTTTGGGCGGCAAAACAGGAAGTAAGGTCAGGTTGTTCCTGTCTAGGGGGGGCTTCCGGGAGGAAAGGGAAGCCCCGCGTGTTGCTAAGAGGCCCGCTGGAAGAAGGACGGGAGCCTATCCTGCCTCCATGAGATACCGCTGAGCTGTCCCGGTGTCCAGCCTGAGATGGAGGAGGGAGTGGCTGTGCTGCATGAGTGCAGCCCCCAAAAGAAGTAAGCAGACAGGAGCCTACACCGCGCTCCAGTGCCCGTGAACCGAGAAGGAAGCAAACAGGAGCCTACCCCAAGCGAGGGAAAAATCCAGAAGGGGACCGGATCTCCAGGCTACACTCCAAAGTCCCCGAAGATGGCTGCCATGACGGCAGCAAAGAGAGGACAAGCCGCCAGAGCCCAGGTGAAGAGGGCTCCACAGAGCATTGTGCGTACAAGGAGCAGCGCCAGGGGAGACCGGAGGAGTCCCCACAACAGCTCAGTGAGTGGGGCTGATTCCTGGTACTGGGGTGTGTTCCCTGAGGCCTGTGGGGCCAGTGCTTGTTTATTTTGGGCATCCTCAGCTGCCCCGCAACAGTGGGCAGCTGCAACGTTCTTGGGACACTCTTGCACCTAACCAGGAGTCCGGTGGTGGGTGTATGTCGGGGCACATTGTCGGTGCCCGCCCCCTGATGTCGCTTCTAAGGCACTGGCGGTGCCAGGCCCTGAGGGTTCTTCACAGATACCCGCTAGACAAAGGGCAGCTGCAACGTTGGGGCATTTGTTACTTAGGAGCCATAGTGGGGGTTCAGGAGGCACAGTAGTGCCAGCCCCATTCTTTTCCTTGGGGTCATTTTGTTTTGCGAAGAGAGGGGTGAGTTACACTCCTGCCCGGCCCCAGCGCTCTGCACACTTTTTCTTTAGCTGTGAGTGGCAGCTTCTAGCCCAGACATTTTGGGCATAGGGCATTTGAGCCCTCGAGAAGGCCAGTTGGCCTGGGGCCAGTTCAGTGTGCGGCCCATTGGGGCACACTGTGTTTATGCTTAGGAGATTTAGGCACAATGTGCTGGCCTAATGGGGATACCTCATGTGTAATGTATGTATGCTTAGGAGGTTAGTGCCTACTGTGGTTATGCTGGTAGGGCCTATTGCGTAATGTGGTGATACTAAGGAGGTTTGGGGCCTTATGTGTTGTTATGCCTAATATGATTCATGCACAAGGTGATTTGTACATCCTTTGTTTTATGTTACAGGATCTAGTTCTCAGTACAGTATTTCGCCAGTGGTTACTGGTTGTGCGTTATGTATGATTTACTTGTGCTCTTTTGAAGGTTCTGACTGTGGTCCGATTGGCCCGGCCCTGTGTAAATAATCCCCTGTAAATACTGCCTAGTGTCAGTTGGCACAGTGTACATTGTGTGATTATGATCTAATGTGTTTATGACAATAAAAAGGCTATTTTTGACATAACCTTGAGTGGAGTTGCTTTTGTGGTGTGCCTAAAGTGTTGCTGCTGTGTGGGTGTGGCACCAACGCTTTACTCATTGCCTCCGGAATAAGCCTGACTGCTCGTTCAAGCTACCAAGGGGTGAGCAGGGGTTATCTTTCGCGTGTAACTCTCTTGCCCTGACTAGAGTGGTGGTCTCTGCCTGGCTGTGGCGCAAGCAATCTGCGCTAACCAGAGAGAGACATTAAGGGACCATACAGCGTGTGCTAAATCCAGAGACTATTTGAATTCTAATGAAGAAACAACTAGAAGAGAAAGAACTAATGTTTTAAAGTGTTCTCATGCAAACTTACATTGAGCGTAAATTGAGAAAGATAATGTAAATTATTGAAACTGTATATCAAAAGCTGTAAAACGGTTGTTTTTAGGAAAATGCTAAATATTTATTGTTGTTGTTGTTCAAGCACTTGCATTCCGAGAGGCAGATGACAGACAAGCCTGAAGGGTGATACAAGTAAACTGTCATACAGTCAGTGGTTGGCTGCTTTATTATTTTGTTGCATTCCCCCATTTCCATTGGTATTCCTCCAAAATGAGTTATGTGTACAACTTGCTTGATTGAGCATCAGGGGGTGTGGACGGAAGCATTGTGCATCACTCCTGCCATGCCGTTTATCAAAGGTTAGTCACTATCTGTTCAGTATGTGTGGTATCTGACAGATTGCCTAGCCCACATTGATCTTCCCGGCATGAGCGATGGACACCAGCTGAGACTATTTTGAAAACCATCATCACTTTGCAACAAAAGTGCAATTCTCTGGGGCAGACAGTCAGGATTTAAGAAAGGAGTTAGGAACAATTCAGAGAGAAGTAGTTGGTAAAACTGAGACAGGTGGTGATATGCAGTTATATGTTTAGACTGCTTCCTCTGCATTGTTCTTGTTTGTTTGAGGGAAAGGACAAATTACATTAGAGTTTTTCGCCTATTGATCCTTTTACCCCTTGTTTTTAACTCACACATCTTTTGATTTTTGCACTGGACTCGATCCCATCTTTATCATTTGTTCATGGGTACCTTAGCGATTGATGGTGCGACCCAATTGAGTAAGGGCGATGGATGGGTCTCATTGATCAAGAGACAGACCACCCCATTTTTGGATGACCAAATGAGAACACTTGATCTACATACCTATTTGATGGGAATCCAACACATCTCTGTACGGGTCTTACCAACAATCTCAGTAGGTCCTTCGACAGGTTTGTCCTGGCACACATTCTGATATAGAGACTTATGTAGCTCTATTAGCGCCTAACTCACTTATGTAGGAGTTTTGCAGCAGCTCGGAGTACTTGAAGTTCCGTTATAGACCCCCGGTTCTTTTGTTGTTAGGATTACAGGTGGTGGGAGACCTGGCGTAACTCTAAAACCTTGGACTCTGCCTCCTCCCTTGTTAGATTTTACAACTACTTCTCCTTCAAATGGTGGATTTAAAAGCGTGGTTTCTCAATCTGCTTTTCCCTTTCCTGAGCAGACTACTGCCAAATCTATTCATGTTCTTCAACCACCTGTACTACCATTAGCTCCACCGGAACATTTTTAAAAGAATCCATAGAAATGTGTTACTTTTATTCATCAATGTAAGCTTCAATTTTTGTGTAAACCAGTGGTGCTTCCTAATGAACAGACAAAGACAGCTGTTGTGTTATCCCGTATGTGAGGAAATTCTGCTAGTAGGTAATTTCCTATAATTAAAAGAGATGACACTATTCTATATAATTTTACTAACCTCTGTGAAGAAATGAAAACACTATTTGACAGGAAAACTCATATTTCTCCTTATACTAAGAGCAAGGGTTGCAAGATCTTTCAACCTACAGTGAAACCTTTAACAGATTGGTAGTTGAGATCAGTTAGGAAGGGAGCTTCCCTTTTCTTTGAAGGAGGAAAGAGTGAACTGAAAGATGTGATGGCTCGAGTTGTGAATCTTCCAGATAATTGTGAGGAGATGATAGAGTTACTTTACAACTTGATCACATAATGTTATAACAAAAAGTCAATAGGACTCAGTCAGACTCTAAGGTCATTGTAACACGACAGAGCAAACCTGTAACAGATGAATGGAGCAAATGTCAAATGGTGTAGAACCAATGCAAATTAATGGAATATGGGATCCTTTGACCACTGAAGGGCTGATCAAAGAGAAGAAGACCAAAAATGCGTATGTACTGAGGGAAAGAAGGGCATTTCCATTTTGTAAAGGATTGTATATGCAAGAATCAAAGTAACTGAAAGTAAATATCAGGCAGGTTTGTTAATTGGTTCCAAAATCAAGGAGGATTAAAAAAGCAAGTTATCTCAAATAAGATTCAGGTACCTTATCCCGGAGAGGCCTTTGCTGAGATCTCTATGGTGCAGGTCAATACCCAACAAATTGCTGTGGCTCATTTGTACATTAGCATCCAAGTTCAGTTACCAAGTGGTCAGGAACTAGAGATTTGTTTGAATCTGGGGCCACTGGGAATTTTATTGATCAGAAATTTGCCAGAGAGTTGCGAATTCTTGTATCGGGAATCACACACCGCAGCCAGTAAAAGCGGTGGACAGAACCACCTTGATGTTGAGACCAGTTTGCTACCATACCTGCTAAGTAGTTCTGAGAATTGGTGAAGATCATTTTGAACACATTAGATTTGATCTACTCAAGGCAACACAAGTTAGGTTTTGATTCAGAATGCCTTGGCTCAAACTCCATGACACCTCAGTTCAATGGGCAGCACAATCAGTACTTATGAATTCAGATTTTTATAAGAAACATAGTGTAAAATAGTTAGTACTGCGAAATCCAAATCAAGGCAACCAGGCAAAATGCCTAACTTATGGAAATGCTTAATCTCAGATGTATTGTATTAGTACTCTTCTGGAATGGTTGAGAGATTTCCATGATGTTTTTGATAAGGAAAAGCCAAGCAGTTGCCCCTACATCAAGAGTATAATTGCTGAATAGATCTAGTCCCTAGGGCAGCAATTCCATGAATCAAGATCTGTGCCTGGATTGAGCAAGAGACCCAACACTTGAAAGAGTACCTGGATAAGGACTTATCAAAATGGTTTATCCGACCCTCTCTGTTGCCAGCATCCTCTTCTTTGTGCCTAATAAGGAAGGGGAGTTATGAGCATGCATATAGTATTGAGCAATAAATCGGGTGACAGTAAAAAGTAGATGTCCTCTACCTCTCATGCCGTTGTCAGATCAATTGAAAGGGGCGACCATTTTTACCAAGTGTGATCTCTGTGGGGCTTACCATCATGTTAGAGTCCGACAGGACCAAATTTGGCCTGTTCGAGTATCGGGCCATGCTGTTTGGGTTCTGTAACACCCCAGCGGCCTTCCAATATTTCAGGAACAATGTATTGCGAAGATACTTAAATGTGTTTTGTACTGCCTATATTGCCAAGATTTTAAAATACTCAGCTACCATTCAGGAAAATATTGGGCATGTGAAGGATATCTTGAGTCAATTGAGGGAATATCGACTGTTTGCAAACCTTTAAAAGTGCCAATTTCACATCTAAGAAATCAAGTTCATAGGGTATATCATAAATCCCGAAGGCATAAGAATTGATGAGAAAAGGGTGTCTGCTATCACTCAATGGAAGTCTCCATTAAAGGTAAAAGCTCTCCAAAGCTTTCTAGGAATTGCCAATTTTTACAGAAGTTCAATTAAAAACCTTTCATCCATCGGTCAACCTATCACTGGCCTCTTGACAAAAGGAGCTATATTTACGTGGAAATGATAATCCGAACAAGCATTTCAAACTCTGAAACAACAATTCATTTAAGCTCCTATCATGAGGCATACGGAAGTTACCATCCCATTCATACTTGAAGCAGATGCTTCATTGTATGTAATGGGAAGGATTCTCTCACAGCGTCTCCCACATACCAGTCAAATTCATATGGTGGCTTATTATTCTTGAAATTTTACCCCATGCAAATTAACTATAGTATCACAGACAAAGAGTTCTTGGTGGTAAAACAAGCATTCAAAAAATGGCACCATTATCTGATAGGAGCAAAACATATCAATGAAATTTATTCTGACCACTGGTATTTACAGTTTTTAAAATCAGCCAGGGTCGTCACTCCTTGACAGATTCGATGGTCCTTGATTTTCATGGATTTTGGCTTTGTCATAAAATACCGACAAGGGGCTCAGAAGGGGAAGGTGGATTCCATTTAAAGGTGTTGCTTGTATATGAATTTTCCTTGAAGAAACAAAAGACAAGAGGCGTCTGGCAAATAAGGAATATTTGGTTTAATTATACATGTCAGCAGGAAGTATACCTTACAGAAACAGGTCTGAGGACTGTCTGAAAGTATAATTGATCTGAGGAATTTTTACACAGTTTTGGGTGCCATAAAGGTATATCCGGTGATCCTTGTTTGGTAAAAGAATGTGGGTTTTGTCTGTGAAGTCATAAATAAAAGGTCCCTGATAACATATGCAGGTGGGCCTCAACCTTACGTGGACACAATATGGGCCCGTGGGTAATGTGTCCAAATGTCCGATTTGAGGGGTGCTTGATCACTACATGTACTGTGTGGGGTGTGTGTTCCTAACCCCATGTGGCATCTGACTTAAAGGTGCATTGGGAATGTGTGCACCCCTCTGGTCATGTGTGCTTTATTGGGGCCAATTTACCTGGACCATTGTGGTGTTGCTGTGCTGTGCTTATCTGGGGGATGGGCCTAAGTTTCCTGTTCACACGTTTGTCTGACGGCTACATGCCACCCCAACTGTGACCTGGAAATCAGGTACTGCGGGCGTATGTTGCAGAGCCTGCCTGATCACATATGTCTGAGTCAGGGTTGATGGAGAGTTCATGACAGACTAATTTGATAACATTGATGTGATTTCGTTCATGTATGTGAGTGTACCATTATAAGTATTGGTATTGTTTTTATCAATATCAACATTCCCCCCTCTCATTGAATTTTCAACTACATTATCTAACCTATACTTTATGACAGTCACATTACTGGGCAACAAAGGTCCTTGGCAGAAGACAAATTACATAGGCTAAGAATGATTATAGGCCACAATATGCACTATAATGAGTTAGGTGTCCATCGGACCCTGGATTAAATCAATGTAGCGAATAGAAAACATTAAGAACGGCATATATATAGTGGGACACAATCCTGTATCCACAACAAAACAAAACAGAACATACACTTTACACAAATAGAAGGTTAACAGGCAATTTTGCAAATTGTGAGAAGTTGATACAAGTTTAAAAAGATTAATCTAGCTTTACTCTTGTAGTGAAAACGCATTTATGTCACACAATGGAGAACTAATGTTTAGACTACAACAACTGTCGACGGCGTTTCGATCCTATAACCATGAAGGATCATCATCAAGACAACCAATGAATTGCCTACTATGTAAGTCTGTAAATCAATTGGGAAAACATAAAAAAGACAAAAAACAATTGTTTAGATCCTTAATTCATCCTATAATTCATAGAATAAACAGATTCCACGCCATGCTTAAAGGTGGAAAACCTGTCATACGTATAGGTGAGTGCGTAACCAGTGACATTCAACCACACTGTCTTACTCGTGATCTAACAACCAGTAAATAGGTTAGTGTGTTTGACATAGGATAAGGGGGTTGAATTTGAGGTAGGTAGAGCAGTTGGTCTAAAGTGTTCTGTGTCGAAATTAAGGTCAGAGATAGTGACACGACGTGATCAGATATTACCCGTGTCTAAGTAAAAGTGGATAATAGTGACTCGACGTGATCAGTCCCAAGGATTCGGAGGAACCTCTTGAGCCCATATTCAATGTACCAAACTTTTAGTGAGGATGTTTAAGCAAGCCAATGTTGATAAGCGGGCTTACCCAAATAATAAGCAGGGTTAGGCATCTGGGTTCGCTGCTATTGTATTAAGGCAGGAAGGGTCTGGGATGGAAATCTGAAGAAGGCACTTAATTAGACAAAAGCCAAAATCAGGGGTATATAGACACAGAAGGGGTAATAACAGTGGTGCTTACCTCCGTGTGTTTCCGTTGTAAGGAAACAATTCATGGGGTGTTGGACGCACTAGTTGCGGTGAAGCTGGGAGTAAAGAGGGGGATGTCAGTCACGATTGGGGAAGGGACTACCCGTTGGGATAACCAGGGTCTGATAGGAGAGTGCTCACCTGTATAGATGGACATGCATTACGTCCCGTCTAGCGGCGCCACTGCAGTCTGACGAAGGATGATAAAATCTATAAGGGAATTAAGGCAAGAGGGAGAGGTGGCAACCAGATTAAGGAAGAGTCTAGGAGCCGATTTATGAGGGTGAGTAAGGGATCGGTTGAAATGCTTACCAGCGTATAGAATCCGAAAGCGCAAATAAGCGCAATTGGCGGTGAACACCAGAAATCAAGGCGGCACCTGCGAGAATTAATTGGTGTAAGAGATGGTATATGTGGCTTAGGACTCACGCACATGCATCGATTGTGAAAGGGGGAGAGCTATGATTACCTCCGTGTTCCAGTGGAAGAGCGGAACCGGTCGGTCGGGCAGGCACAATTGGCAATAAAATAAGACCTCGACGGGACCCATAGATTGAGGAGTATATTAGCAATTGTATATAATGTATTACAAATTTTTTTATTTTTTTCATATGTTGTACAATTATAAAATTAAATATCACATTATAATATTTAATATTATAGTTAAAAAATATGTATGTTTAAAAAAAGGTGAAAAATAACATATATATTTATTTCCTTTAAAAAATTTAATTTCCTAATATTTGAAAATTATTAATATTAATAAAAACATATTAATATTATTAAAATTCATGAATTTAATTCATACAAAAATGCTGAAATGTTAATATATAAAAACTGTATAGTATAAAATTTACAAGATATAATGTAATCCATTTACTTTACATTTATATTGACATATATATCCTAATTGTTTGAGAAAAATAATATGCAAAATTTATAAAAAAGTATATAGGTATACAAATTTTGTAATACAAAATTAAAATTTCATCCAACTATATGTACAAAATATATTAAAATGTATAATGTATTTACATTGACTATACTGTTTCTATATTCCTATAATGTACTTGTCTCAAAAACTATACAAATGAAAAACTATTTGTATTAAATTTAAAAATCCAAATACTTATATATTTTAAAAAAATGCATACTATTATGTATAATAAATATTTGTTTTGATTTATGTACTCTTGGAATAATGTAATAAAAAATATTTGAAAAAAAACCTTGTAATTTATTTTAATACAAAAAATAACTAACACTAGCATTGTACAAAAATGTGTATTTTTTTTAATTTTAAAATATTTGTACTCCAGGCTACATTTAATTGAGGTAAGTGCTGGATAATAAACCTAATTAATTTACTATTCCCACTCCAATCTACATTTAATTGGTGTAGGTGCTGGACACTGAACCTAATTAGTTTACTATTCCCACTCCAGTCTACATTTAATTGGGCTGGGTGCTGGATAATAAACCTAATTAATTTACTATTCCCACTCCAATATACATTTAATTGGGGTAGGTGCTGGACGCTGAACCTAATTAATTTACTATTCCCACTCCAGTCTACATTAAATTGGGGTAGGTGCTGCACACTAAACCTAATTAATTTACTATTCCCACTCCAGTCTACATTTAACTGGGGTAAGTGCTGGATTGTAAACCTAATTAATTTAATATTCCAACTCCAGTCTACATTTAATTGAGGTAGGTGCTGGATAATAAACCTAATTAATTTACTATTCCCACTCCAATCTACATTTAATTGGGGTAGGTGCTGGACACTGAACCTAATTAATTTACTATTCCCACTCCAGTCTACATTTAATTGAGGTAGGTGCTGGATAATAAACATAATTAATTTACTATTCCCACTCTAATATACATTTAATTGGGTGGGTGCTGGACACTGAACCTAATTAATGTACTATTCCCACTCCAATATACATTTAATTAGGATAGGTGCTGGGCACTGAACCTAAATAATTTACTATTCCCACTCCAGTCTACATTTAATTGGGGTAGGTGCTAGACACTAAACCTAATTAATTTACTATTCCCACTCCAATATACATTTAATTGGGGTAGGTGCTGGACACTGAACCTAATTAATTTACTATTCCCACTCCAGTCTACATTAATTTGGGGCAGGTGCTGGACAATAAACATAATTAATTTACTATTCCCACTCCAGTCTACATTTAATTGGGCTAAGTGCTGGAATGTAAACCTAATTAATTTAATATTCCCACTCCAGTCTACATTTAATTGAGGTAGGTGCTGGGTAATAAACATAATTAATGTACTATTCCCACTCCAGTCTACATTTAATTGGGGTAGGTGCTGGACACTAAACCTAATTAATGTACTATTCCCACTCCAATATACATTTAATTGGGGTAGGTGCTGGGCACTGAACCTAATTAATGTACTATTCCCACTCCAGTCTACATTTAATTGAGGTAGGTGCTGGATAATAAACATAATTAATTTACTATTCCCACTCCAATATACATTTAATTGAGGTAGGTGCTGGACACTGAACCTAATAATTTTACTATTCCCACTCTAGTCTACATTTAATTGGGGTAGGTGATAGACACTAAACCTAATTAATTTACTATTCCCACTCCAGTCTACATGTAATTGGGGTAAGTGCTGGATTGTAAACCTAATTAATTTAATATTCCCACTCCAGTCTACATTTAATTGAGCTAGGTGCTGGATAATAAACATAATTAATTTACTATTTCCACTACAATATACATTTAATTGGGGTAGGTGCTGGACACTGAACCTAATTAATTTACTATTCCCACTCCAATCTAAATTGAATTGGGGTAGGTGCTAGACACTAAACCTAATTAATTTACTATTCCCACTCCAGTCTACATTTAATTGAGGTAGGTTCTGGACACTGAACCTAATTAATTTACTATTCCCACTCCAATCTACATTTAATTGGGGTAGGTGCTGGACACTGAACCTAATTAATTTACTATTCCCACTTCAATCTACATTAAATTGAGGTGTGTGGTGGACACTGAACGTAATTAATTTACTATTCCCACTCCAATATACATTACCATACTATTCACAATCAAAATTAAAATAAATAATACATTTATAAATTATAAAAAATTTATTTCAAAATCAAATAAATATATACATTATTTACATTATTCTTTTCTAAAAATGCAAAAGCGTACCCACTATAAACTCAACACCCCACTTTTAAATTATTCTAATATTGATAAAAATATTTATTTTAAAATAAAATGTCTTTTACATTTTACTAATAAATCACTCCCAATTTTTGAAACAATCCCCCCCTTCATCCCCTAGAAACCAACATCCCATTCCTAAAAATTATAATTAATTTCTAATTCCAAAATCTAAAATGATATTTAAATTAATTTTTTTTAAAGTATCTATATTTTTAAAACACTCACCAACCTTATCCCCTATAGACCCAACATCACACTCCTAAATTTTATAATTACTTTATAAATTCAAAATTTTGATTTCCTAATTCAATTTTCTTTTTTACAAATGATATATTTTTAAAACACTCCCCACCCTATAAACCCAACATCCCGTAATTTTTTATTTTTTTAAATTATATATTTGTAATACAATCCCCACCCTTACCCCCTATAAACCCAACATCCTGCTCTAAAAACTTTAAAAATAATTTCTAAATTTTAAATTTTAATCTCGTAATTCAAATGTTCTATTTTTTTTAAATTTTATATTTTTAAAACACTCCCCACCCTTATCCCCTATAAACCCAACATCCCGCTCCTAAAATGTTAAAATTATTTTCTAAATTCTAAATTTTAATTTCGTAATTCAAATTTGTTATTTTTGTAAATTATATATTTTTAAAACACTACCCACCCTTATCCCCTATGAACCCAACATCCCGCTCCTAAAATTATAAAATTAATTTCTAAATTCTACATTTTAATTTCGTAATTCAATTTTCTTTTATTTTAAATAATTAATTCTAAATTCTAAATTTAAATTTCCTATTTCAAATACATTTTAAACAAATATATATATTTTTAAAACACTCCCCACCCTTATGCCCTATAAACCCAACATCCCGCTCCTAAAATATTTATAAAATTTAAAATGTCTTAAATATTTCTTAGAAAAAAAATAGATAAAATATAAAAAATGACAATGTACAAAACTTATAACAGCGATATTTTTACTTTTCGATATTTTGGACATCGACATTACCTACATGACGTGACATACACTAATCAAAAAACGATATTTAATACATCGATATTAATGTAATCGAAATTTCTTACCTGCGATATTTAGGTGTCGATATTACTGCATGTCGATGTCATAGACTCGATATTTTGACTGTGCACCGCAAACCACGGCCAGCTAGAAACTTCCATTTCTAACAATGACTTTCTCAAAAATATCATACCCCACTCCAAGCGCATGCTATCCTGAGACCAGGGGAAGCCCTGTGAGGTACACAGAACGAAGTGAGCCCGATAGATAAAGAAAGCAACAACTTATTCAGAGAGACAAGGAATAACTCGATGAGCCAAAGTCCCCTCTTGGCCAAACACAAGCTCCACCTGAACACCCAGATCCAAATCTTTCCCTTGTGTCCGAATTGAACACTGTTTCACACCCAGGGGCTTAGCATACCATCTGTGTAATGCCCAGCAGTCTAAGTGAATGACACCTCTCACTTCTTTCAGATACCAACAGTTTTTAAGAGACCAGTAGTATGGAGAAAACCCTTTTAGATTTAATAATAAGATTGAGGTGTCCACCCTATATCCCACCCATTTCCCAAGCGTACCATCTGTGCACACCCAGCGGTCCAAGCAGTGAGGCCTCAACCCTGTATCACACACAGAGACAAGCGTACCATGTGTGTAACACCAAGCCGTCCAAGCACAAACCAATTCACTCTTCCTAGTATGCGGACTATTGAAAAAGGTGTCCTCTGTGGAAACGCCTCAGAGGCCATCTATTGACTATCCAGTTTGGCACATAAAATAGGTAACATGCCAGATTTCTGTCAGTGATAGGGCTCTCAGGTTAACTATGCATCAGATGTAGTCTCTTACCCTCTTACTGTGGCTTCAGGATGGACCTCCACACAGTGGATTCAGCAGAACTTCCAATCATTTGCGACATCTGGTCACCTTCCTTGAGGCGTAGATGTGAGTCCTTCTGAGTGGTGTCTGCTGTCTGAGGGCTGTCCCTTTTCTTTGGCTGCAGTCGAGCTCAAGGTACCTATCTCTCCTATCTGGCTCGCCAAAATGTTGCCTGAATATGATGTTTACCTTAAAAAGACAACGCAAAATGCATTGGGCAAAACAGGAACAGTTGGTTTAATTAAACACTTCTGCCAGGAGTACAGCTTACAGAAATGTGTCTGAGGACGGTTTCAAGGTACAATCAATCTGAGCGATTTTTCATACAGTTTTGGGTGCCATAAAAGTAAATTCGGTGATCCCTGTTTGGAAAAGGAATACAGGCCTTGTCTGTACAGTCGTAAATAAAAGGTCCCTGATAGCAAATGCTGGAAGGGCTTTACTTTGCGTGAACACTATGTAGGCCAATGGGTAATATGTCCAGACGTCCGGCATAAGGAGCGCGTGATCACTGCATGTACTGTCTTTGCTCTGCCCTGATTGGCTCTATGTTCCTAACTCTTTGTGGCTTCTGACTTTATGGTGTTTTGGGAATGCACACACACCTCTGAGCCTGTGTGTTCCCAGTACCATTGGGGTGTTGCTGCGCTTATCTGGGAGATCGACCTGAATTTCCTGTCTGTGCGTTGTCTAACTGCTACGTGCCACCCAACCTGTGTCCTGTCAATCAGGTACCGCAGGCATAGGGTGCAGAGTCTACCTGATCACATATTTCTGAGTCTGGGTTGATAGAGAGTTCATGACAGGCAAATTTGATAACAATTATACAATTTCGTTCGTGTATGAGAGTGTACCATTAGAAGCATTGACATCATTTTTATCAATATCAAAAAGGTCTTATATCACTTCAGTAGAATATAGACAAGATCCAATTTGTGAACCACCATTAATTATCCCAAAGACAAAAATGGTTTGCATAAGGTGATGATCATAGACAACAGTCATGACTCTTTAACCAAACTGAAAGAGTATATATGGAATATTGATAAGAAGACTTGGTAAAAAGCATAACAAGTCAGGAAGAGAGTGATGGGCTATTCTATTATCAAGGTAATCTATTTTTCCCAAATCTTGATTTGCAATGTCATGTTTTAACCTGGGTGCATGATTCCAATATGGTGAGGTCATGTGGGAATCCAGAAGTATATAGCACTGCTCACCGCTATTATTTGTGGACCATGAGAAAATTCCGATATTAAGAAACATATCACAACTTGTGTAGTTTGCGCTCAAGGTAAGGCAGAGCACAAAAAGCCTGCAGGGTTTGCTAAGCTCATTCCCATTCCAACTAGCCCTTGGCATACTATCTCCATGGATTTTATCATAGAAATGTCTTGCAGTCAAGGAAACGCAGTTATACTAGTAGTGGTGGAACATCTAACCAAGATGGGGCATTTCATAACTTTGACTAAGTTACCTACTGCTTTTGTAATGACACATATTTTCTCACACAATATTTTCCAATTACCTGGTATTCCAAGTGTTATCATAACTGATCAAGGCACACAATTCACTTCACATTTTTGGCAAAAGTTATGATCAGTGATGAAAATAGATGCTCGCTTGCCTACAAGCTTTTAGATAGCAACTGATGGTAAAGCACAATGTTTAAATTGAACATTAGAACGTATCTTAGGTGTTTAGCAATCACCCATACTGAAGATTGGAGCAGGCATTTGAGGATAGCTGAGTTTGTTTACAATAATTCAGATCATGCTACCTAGGGCTACTCCCCTTTCTATTGCAGAAATGGTTATCCTCCCAACATTCTCCCATTTGAATGGCCGGCAACCTAAAATCACCCCCAGTTCAGGGACATCACATGAACCTATGGTCCATTCTAAAATCTGCTAAAGAAATTCCTTGAGTTGACACAACACAGGAGTAAGAGTTATGCTGATCAGAAGCATAACACAGAACATCAGAATAATATTGGTAACAGAGCTTTGCTATCCACCAAACATTTGATGTTAAAAAGGCAATATTAAACTAAAACCAACATTCACAGGGCCATATCCTATCACGAAGGTTGATAACCCAGTGGCTGTTAAACTGGAACTTGCCTCTGCACTCTGGGTACATCCGGTATTCCACATTTCATTACTCAAAGCCTGCCATCCAGAAATGCATCTAGAATCTACCCCAGCTCCCATGATGGTGATGTAGAATATTAAATCAAATGTAATTTAAGAAAATATGAGGTCAATCTACTACTTAATTACCTGGAAAGGGTTCAGTCCTAAGTAAAGGTCTTTGGAACCAGCTCGTCATCTCCATGCACCACAATTACTTTGTAGCTTCCACAGGCAGAATCTCACCAAGCCAGGCCACACATAGAGAGGGCAGATATTAAGGGAGGGAACTGTCATAGGTGTCCAGGTTACAGAGCCAGGTTGGTCTTCTTGTGTATGTTCATGGAGATGCAAAAAGATGGTTCTCAAAGCTTTGAGGGTGGGGGTTCTCAAGTGCTAAAACATAATAAAATGGTAACGAACAAACATAATTTAAGACTATTGGTACAAGGAAATAAGGCTGTCAACTAATCACTAATAAATTGACATTACAAACTGGAACAATCTAGATAGTACAGGAACAAACCAGAAGGTTCTAGTACAAAGACAGTAAATAGGCATTGACAGCATATGGCAATCCATCTGGAACAAGCCATAATGGTCTGGAACAAGCATGAAAGGTTCTGGAAACAGCCATGTGATGGTGGCAGCCATCTTTGATTTCATTAGAGTATTAATACCACTCCCCTGGACCAAACCCTTTGCTAGGTAATCGTAGGTGCAGTGAAAACATCACCCATGTTCCTCCCACCGGCCCAATCTTCTTCCTATGTAAACCTTGCTCTTCCTGGGGAGAGTTCTCAATGATCTGCATAAAAGAGACAAGAGAAAGCTAGATATATTTAATGTTTACCTACTCCATGCGCGCATGGCAAGTTGGGAATTTGAGACATAGGAATCATGATTGAGCTTCAGTATAAGAACTTGGTGCACAAAATATTCAAGATACTTCATTATTTATAAGAGATTTTATCATTATTTGGTGAATCCCGCAATCTGCACTAACCAGAGAGAGGCATTAAGGAAACCACACAGAGTGGGCCAAATCCAAAGAATACTTTAATTCTAGTGAAGACAAACTAGAAGAGAAAGAACTAATGTTTTAAATGATTCTTAGGTCAATTAGGAGGTATATTGAGTCCAGATTGAGAGAGACAATGTAAACGATTGAAACTGTAAATCAAAAGCTGTAAATGGGTTGTTTTTAGAAACAAACAAAATATTTGTTTTTATTGTAATTCAGGCACTCACACACTGAGAGGCAGATGAAAGACAAGCCTGAAGGGTGATAAAAGTAAGCTGTCTTACTGTCAGCATTGGCTGCTTTCTAATTTTGTTCCTTCCCCCTTGGTGTTCCTCTAGAGTGAGTGCTGTGTATAACTTGCTTTGTTGAGCATCAGGAGGTGAGGAAGGGCAAGCATTGTGCATCGCTCCTGCTAGGCCAGTTATCCCAAGTTAGTCACTCTCTGTTTAGTAATTGTGGTATACGACAGGCTCTGCAATTCAGTTTGGCAGAAAAGCAACATAACAGACCATTCATCTACAAGGGAGCTAGGGTGTACGCTACAGCTGACTCTTCTCATGATACTGCCCTCCAACAGAGGAAGATCCTATAATAACTGTGACCTACCATCCAGAAACTTGCCATTCGGTACATACATCGGTAGCCTGCAACCATGCAGCACACTATTGTCTGTAAGAACAGAGAATTTGAAGATATGGATGATCTGGAGGAATTTCTGACCTCCCCAAATGCAACAGCCATGAATACTATAGTACAAGTGGAGGGCTTGTGGGATGCAGAGGGGGGCGGCAGAAGGCCATCCTGCCCTCAGACCAAGAACCCACTACAAGGGACACTTCTGAACATCAAAGACTAATAACAGTCTTGAAGAGGTGGGCGGAGATGATTTCTCATGATGGGACACCATGACTGGCAGAAGCCGAGACAAATCAGGCTCCCTCATCAAGCCCTGACTCCTGTACCCACTGAGGGGTCCTGGAGGAACTTTTTCAACTTCGTAATGCAACTGTATTGATGAGATACCTCTAATGTAACCTACTGCTGGACGGGGGGATATCATTTGTGTGCCGCCTGCTGACTGGGTGAGTCCTTCATGGGCCTGTTGGGCCTCTCATACCTACATTCCTGTGACACCATTGTAACTTATTGCCTCTTGGTCAGGTGCTTCTCACAACATCACTGTATACCCACCACTTTGATCCGAGTACGATCTTTTCAGATTGGACCTGGTTGAATTGATTCGGGGGGGGGGTGTTGGATGGATTAAGAGGTTTGGGAGGTATACTCACCGGTTAAAAGTAAGTTTAGATGTTGTAATATTGCTGGTTGCCTGAAGACACATTCGGTGTTTTTCTCTTGCAACACTCACCTTTCCTGATCTTTCTTTGCACTGGTTTTGTTTCAACTCACCTCACAGTACACACTCCACACCAGCCTTCCCACACCACGCCAGTTTTCTTACCACTTTCCCACAGTACTCTCACAGCTTCATTAATATCAGATCACCCCTTGCAGTCTTCTGGAAGTACCATTGATTCCCTCATTCTCACTGATCCACTGTATTGTGCCAGAACACTTTTCTCACCCCATTCCCCTCCTACTTACCACACTTCCACTACACAAAATGGTTTTGGTATTGCAGCTCAAACACCCCTATATTTTATCTCTTAATATTAATAACTATACTCTTTATATCAAATGGATACCTATACTTCATAATATAGCTTCAGAATCCCCTGACATAGCACTACTACAGAAAACACATCTCATGGCCCCAGAAACAGAAAAGTTGCAAAACGACTGGGTAGGAAGGGTAATTTGCAGCTGCTATGTCTGATGTCCTGACATGATCCTGGACTCATCTTACTCCTCCTCATATACAAAGAGATGTGGGGTAACCATTTAAATATGTAAATCATTTCCCTTCTCTATTCAGAAGACATGGACAGATACACAAGGTCAATGTATTTGTGAAACTGAAGACTCTGGACAGAACCAGGGTGTTAGGATCCGTCTATGCCCCTAACCAGGACAGAACACCATTTTTTTTCTCCCTCACCAGAGTCATGATAGAATTTGACAATATCAAGGTGATTATATGTGGGAATTGGAACCTAATCCTTGACCCTTGCTTGAACCGATCAAGTCCCCTAGATAGGTCTAACTCAATGAGACCAGGCATTTAAGGGAGGCATTTAGCAGGATCACAGCTTGATTGACCTTTGGTGACTGACACACCCATGGGACAGAGAGAATACTTTTCTCTTCTGTGTGCTTGAGACATGCTTTAGGATAGATTACTTCTTCATAAACCACACATCACTGGCCTTCCTCTGGGGCTGTAGTATAACAGAGGAGGTGATCACAAACTACACTCTGGTGTCACAGCATCTGGACCTGGAACCCATTTTGCCAGTCTTCAAACGTTGGAGGTTGAATCGGTTAACCAACTCCCCAAGTTATACGGACATCCAGAAAGGCCACTTTGAGGTATAACCTAATGAAGGACTCAGCCACATGCAAATGGGAGGCCATGGGGAAAGTAGTTCAGCTGGAAAAGGAGGTATGCACTCTTACTATACGATACACAAACCAACCCACTCCCCACTACTTCCGTCGACTTGAGATCACAAAATATGCTTTTAAATACATATTTCACAACACAAGCAGAACAAGCACTGCTATGCCTTAAATAGTTATTTACAACAATGGGTGGTGATGGACAGAGTCTCTGAATTAAGCAGAGTACTCTCACCCAGTCAAGAGATCAGGGCTAGATCCAACACCCTTGCTCATTGCACCATCAGGATTCAAGCAAGCCGGGCCGAAGACGGCTGTAATGCCAGAAACCGGTCCCCGGAAGCTTGTTTCCTTCCCAGTGTAAGAATTGGCTTTTGTAGTTTGGTTTGCCCTGTTCCCATCATGCACTGGGACAGGAACAGACTAATTTGCATACAGCCAGGTTCTGAAACTGGGATGGTGCAATGAGCTAAAAAACGGTGTTGGATCTAGCCCTGATCTTTTTGACTGGGTGAGAGTATTCTGCTTAATTCAGAGACTCTGTCCCTCACCACCCCTTGTTGTAAATATTTTTGTCCACCCTAAGCGTGGAAGGGTATACTCAGACATGAGTCCCTTGCTCATTGCACCATCAGGATTCAAGCAAGCCGGGCCGAAGACGGCTGTAATGCCAGAAACCGGTCCCCGGAAGCTTGTTTCCTTCCCAGTGTAAGAATTGGCTTTTGTAGTTTGGTTTGCCCTGTTCCCATCATGCACTGGGACAGGAACAGACTAATTTGCATACAGCCAGGTTCTGAAACTGGGATGGTGCAATGAGCTAAAAAACGGTGTTGGATCTAGCCCTGATCTTTTTGACTGGGTGAGAGTATTCTGCTTAATTCAGAGACTCTGTCCCTCACCACCCCTTGTTGTAAATATGCCTTAAATAGTGCCACTACGAACAGAAGGAGAAGGCTGCTAGACTTCTGGCATCACAGCTGCTATGAGAGACCCAGAAGGACATACCAGCAATCTGGGTTGAAGAGGGGCATCTGGTAACTCATCCAGTAGCAATTGTGGATGCATTCACGTGCTTCCCGGACCGCCTGTCTCATTTGGAGGCACCATCGACCTTTTGTCCATACAGGACTTTTTTGGGGGTCTCCAGCTGCCTACTCTCTCGGAGGCTAGTACTGCGCTCCTGAATGGTGAGATCACGAAAGACAAGATCTTGGACTCTATTAAACACCTGGCCACTAATATGGAGCTGAGAGAGAATGGTTTTCTCCTCAAGTTCTATGAAATGAGTAAACACTTAATGATCCTTCTCCTCCACAAAATCTAGTGAGACAGAGGACTCTGATTTTCTATAGCTGCAATGCAATACGTTTCTCATTAGCATCATACTGAAGCCAGATAAAGACCACACTCTCAGTACTAGCTATCATCCAATTTTATTTATTTATTTTTCTTAATATGGATGTGAAAGTGCTCACAAAGGTGCTATCGACCTAGCTGAAAAAGGTAATTCCGAGCCTTATACATACAACGCAAGTGGGATTCATTCCGGGTCGATAGCCACTCAACCACATGTGTCTATTAATGAACATTCTTTGGCATGAGTGGAAGGATCCTGACAACAGGTTCCTGCTGTCCTTAGACACAGGGAAGGCTTTTGACCAGGTTGGATAGAGATACCTGTTTCGCACACAGAGCCGATTTAGGATAGGTCCCATGCTTGTGGCTAATTTCAGCCGACTCTACACTGGCCCAACAACACAGGTGGATTGTAGGGATCACAGGTCAAAGGTTTTCCCTATTTAAAAGGGAACATGGCAGGGATAACCATTATCCCATTTATTGTTCCGTCTGGGACTGGAGACCCTGGCAATGGCCTCTGCAAAGCCAATTGTATGTGAAGTGTTGAAATCCAGGCAGGTTGTTATAAAATTATGTTATAACCCAATGATATTCTGCTCTACCCTCAGTAACTCTGACTCTTCAATCCCACACATGATAACCTTTATTGGTGCCTTCTCGGTCTTCACCTTTTGCAAGAATAATAGGTAAAAATGTGAGGCACTATTGATAACAGCCAGAGGATACAGGATTTTCATGACAGCTTTTGATCCACATGGAAAACATCAGTGTTTAATTATCAAGGTATTCTCGAGAATGGATCACTGACACAACATCGACAGACAAAATATCGAGAGGACAAAATATAGAAGTAAAAATATCGACTGCAAAAATATCGACTTCCTATCTTCAAACAGGTAAGTACAAAAATATTGACTACAAAATATCGAGTGTAAAAAATATAGACTGTCAAAATATCGATTTTTTTAAATGTCCTAAAAGTAAATTAAAAGTAATATAATAATAAATTAAATTAATTTAAACATATTTAAAATACTTAAATAAACGTAAAATTGAGAAATAATTAATGTAACTAAAAAAATATATATATTTTAAATACATAAATATATATATACATATTATTTACAAAACATATACAATATTTTTACCGTAGGATAGTGTAGGGGTAAAAATTACTATTCCCACTCCAAAGAGTGCAACAGTAGGGAAAGCATTGGATAGCGTAGGGGTAAAAATTACTATTCCAACTCCAGCAAGTGCAACAGTAGGGAAAGCGTTGGATAGCGTAGGGGTAAAAATTACTATTCCCACTCCAGTGAGTGCAACAGTAGGGAAAGCGTTGGATAGCGTAGGGGTAAAATTACTATTCCAACTCCAGCGAGTGCAACAGTACAAAAAGCGTTGGATAGCGTAGGGGTAAAAATTACTATTCCCACTCCAGCGAGTGCAACAGTAAGGAAAGCGTTGGATAGCATATGGGTAAAAAGTACTATTCCCACTCCAAAGAGTGCAACAGTAGGGAAAGCGTTGGATAGCGTAGGGGTAAAAATTACTATTCCCACTCCAAAGAGTGCAACAGTAGGGAAAGCGTTGGAGACCGTAGCGGTAAAAATTACTATTCCAACTCCAGCAAGTGCAACAGTAGGGAAAGCGTTGGATAGCGTAGGGGTTTAAATTACTATTGCCAACTCCAGTGAGTTTAACAGTAGGGTAAGCGTTGGATAGGCTACGGATAAAAATTACTATTCCAACTCCAGAGAGTGCAACAGTAGGGAAAACATTGGATAGCGCAGGGGTAAAAATTACTATCACCACTCCGAAGAGTGCAACAGTAGAGAAAGCGTTGGATAGCGTAGGGATAAAAATTAGTATTTCCACTCCAGTGAGTGCAACAGTAGGGAAAGCGATGGATAGCGTAGGGGTAAAAATTACTATTCCCACTCCAGCGAGTGCAACAGTAGGGAAAGCATTGGATAGCGTAAGGGTAAAAATTACTATTCCCACTCCAGAGAGTGCAACAGTAGGGAAAGCGTTGCATAGCGTAGGGGTAAAAATTACTATTCCCACTCAAGAGAGTGCAACAGTAGGGAAAGCGTTGGATAGCGTAGGGGTAATAATTACTATTCCCACTCCAGCGAATGCAACAGTAGGGAAAGCGTTGGATAGCGTAAGTGTAAAAATTACTATTCCCACTACAATGAGTGCAACAGTAGGGAAAGCGTTGGATAGCGTAGGGGTAAAAATTACTATTCCCACTCCAGAGAGTGCAACAGTAGGGAAAGCATTGGATAGCATAGGGGTACATTTTAATATCCCCACTCCAGTGGAAATAAATTAATATAAATCACATATTTATAAATTAAACAATTAATACATTTTAATTACCACTTAATAATTAATTAATTACCAATTAAAAATTAATTAACAATGTATTTAAAATAAATACCAATTAATTAATTATCATGTTTAATTAATTATATTAAATTACTTCCCACCCTATTCCCCTATAAACTCACAACCCGCTTCTACAAATAAAATAATATAACTCACATCATTATCAATTAATCAAATAAAACAATTTAATTATCAATTAACAATTTATTAATTACCAATTAAAATTAATTGACAATGTATTCAAAATAAATACCAATCAATTAATTAATTAACATATTTAATTAATTATAATTAAATTACTTCCCACCCTATTTCCCTATAAACCCACAACCCGCTAAAGAAAAGAAAATATTATTCACATAATTGTGAATCAAACAATTAATTAAAATTAATTATCAATTAATCAAATAATACAATTTAATTATCAATTAACAATTTATTAATTACCAATTAAAAATTAATTGACAATTAATTCAAAATAAATACCAATTAATTAATTAACATATTTAATTAATTATAATTAAATTACTTCCCACCCTATTCCCCTATAAACCCACAACCCGCTACAGAAAATAAATTACTAAAATGAAAATATTTAACAATTAATCAATTAAAATTAATTACCAATTACATTTTAATTAATTACCAATTAATAATTAATTAACAATTAATTCTAAATAAATAACAATAAATAAAATAACATATTTAATTAATTATAATTAAATTACTTCCTACCCTATTCCCCTATAAACCCACAACCCGCTACAGATTTATATTACACAAAAAATTAAAATTAATATTAACTTACCCAAAATTCGATATTTTTGTTGTCTATATTATGTCTAGTCGATATTATGTCAATTCTATATTTTTGATTCGATATTATGTCCATTCTATTCGATATTAAAATTTTCTAATCGATATTTTGGTAGTCTATATTATGTCTCGTCGATATTAAGTCCATTCTATATTTTTTACTCGATATTATGTCTAGTCGAAATTAAAAACTCGATATTTTGACTCTACACCCTCATTATTAAAAGGCCTTGCAAACATGTTTACCCGTAGCTTGCAACCCCTAATGAAATAATGGAACATGACTTCCAGAGCTGGTCTACCTTGCAGATTTTCCTCTGGGGAAGGGTACAGATGAGAAAGATGATGATGGTACCCAGATTAAATTATGTCTTTGGAATGTTGCCACTTCTGGACCTACAAAGTTCAACTCAGCTTTTAATAATCAAAACAAGACTTTTGTATGGGCAGGAAGGAAACCCGCCTCAAGCCAGCCCGACTCCACGAGGATAAGTGGGCCGGCAGAATACGCATACCTGACATATACTTATACTATTTTGCACACTGTCTCTCACATTTAGATTTATCTATTGGTATCTGTAGATTATCGACCGCTATGGGTGCCTTTGGAACATAATGTGATATGTGACTCGACAGGAATGGAGTTACTTTAGAACACAAGTGAACCCTCTAATTTGAATGTGATGTACTACATCTGGACAGACTCCCATAGACTCTGGCAAGTAAGTGACTTCTTCCATAAAGATGCACCTGTCTGGTCGAATGGAATAATTACTAAAGGCCATGCAGAGATCAGATAGCTGCAGTGTGCGGAAAGAAGAATTCAGATGATTGATGATCTCTTTGGTGAGGATACATTTCACTGAGATACTTTCAGCTCTTTTGGACCATCACAATCAGACATTAGACCACACCAAACACAATCATGGAGATACTGGCAATTACAGCACCGTCTTCGGGGCATAGTGGGAAAAGACCCAGACTTTCTCCAACAATCTCCTCTTCTGGGTTATATAAAACAATATGGTCTCTCAAAGGATACTGTTTAGGATATGATTTATACCAGATCCTTATAGACAACTTGTACTCCAGTAATTCGCAGCAGGCCCTAAAAACATTCTGGCAGGAATTACTTGAGGTCGCCTATTCTGAAGACGACTGGACTGAAATTATGACCAATCATGTCCGATCCCTACAGGAGGCATGGGTAAAATTCTCCCACTTCAAAATCTTAAATGATTGGTATTAGCCTTGCCTTAAACTACATAGAGCCAGACTGAGGCCAAATAATGCCTATTGGAGATGTAAAGCTTAGGGATGTGATCTCTAGTATATTATGTGGTCCTGCCTTTTTATAGCTCAGTACTGGCACAATGTCTGGCAAACACTCCATGCTACTAGCCTTATCCCTTTCTCAGACTCCCCAAACATGCTCCATTACATGACTTTTTAAACATAGATGACACAACCTCATACAGGCGGAGGTGGATGGAGACAGCTCTTATGATCGCCAAGATATGTGTACTACAACACTGGTGCATACAACAGGAATGGATCACTGAACCATATCGCTTATCCTCTTATGAAAGGCGTATACATTAAATCCAGGACAAAATTTCCCGCATCAAAAATATATGGAGTCCCCTTATAAGTCTGCGGGAAACATAGAGAGATGGAATGGGGAGAAAATACTACCTACCCTCCCTTTCACCATTCCACGGGGATCTTATGATGGGTGGTCACCCATTGAACTGACATGGGATTAAACTGGACAATTCTGAAAGACGGCAGTTAGTTGATTTTTATATCCTATTTATTGTGTTGTTCTTGTCTGCTTTCCTTGTCCCTTTCTTTTCCTTTCTTGTTTTTCCTTTCTTTTCATTTTCTTTCCTTTCATTTTCTTTTTCTCGTTCTTGCTGATGCTGTCTTTGTTGTGTGAGGGAGTTCTGAACTCTTTTAGGAAATGTGAAAACTGTACGGTATGGCCATGTGGGAAATACTATTAACCACAATGGTGACTGAAAACCATGTATTTTACTTCTCTCTTGTTCTTCTTTCCTTTTCACTTTGGTGGGTCCCAAGTCTTGTATTGGACCATTTTCAAGGTCCTTATTATTGTGCAGTATGCACTCATTGGATGTCCTGGTGCTAAACCGATGTATGTTATATTGAAAGTTAAATTAAAAAAATTATCTCAAGAGAAATATATCAGATGGTGGAATATGGTGGCCAAAGTAAGCACCGTAAAATGTACTTTTAACAAAATAACATGATGCTGACAGCTTTTACCGGACAAATTCAAATAGCAAATCGTATATATGATGGGAGCATTACCATGACAATCAATTATGTTTAAAAGAAACAGAGGGGTATATTCACAAGAACGTGTGATAACTACTTCGAGAGTAGCCTAATGCAACTTTCAACATCGCAGCACATCGCGGGAAAACAACTCTGTGACAACGTGGAATTCACAACACGGCGGTGGCATGCGATAGTTTGCCGACACCGCTGCCAATGCCCGCGGCATAACCACCTCGATGAAGATAAAAATACAAACAAAAATGTGAAACATTTGTGATGGGGAAAAGAGCAATAAGAAAACAGTGACAACCAGCATGAAGGCAGCAATACACACGCCCAATGCAGGAAAAAGCACAAGAACAGCATACTGAAAAAACCACAGAACAAAATCCAACAACAGCGGAGTACCACTGATGCACCCAAGAACACTGCAGAGGACTACATGTACACCATAACTACCTAGCACCGTGGAGGAACAGAACCGACAGGCACACCACATGAAAGAGACCAGTGGCAGACAAATCAGAGCCGCACAAGCGACACACTCACCGTGCAGCATACGCACATAGGCAGGAGTGAACCTCGACATTGACAATATCCCGGTACAAACAGCACCCCCAACCCCATTTGAACACAGGACACAACTGATTCTGCAAATGTACACAACCTGGCAAACCACATCTGAAATCGCAGGGAAAAGTAACGTTAAAATGTGCAAGTACAAGCTGAAACCAGCAAATATGTTTAATCCACACATGCAGTGCATATAGACATTTACAAATGTAGCTTGATTGCCATGGATGGCCACATTGTGACGTGCTTATGAGAAGTAAGTGTCAATGATGGTATTCCTATGGGCCATTCTTGCCGCTGCTGCACTGGGATGTGGACGACCTGCCCATCACCTCCATCATCGTCCGGTACCTCTGGGACTGGGATCCATGGGGCCCTTGTGCGAACACAGATGTTTTACAACACACAACATGCAACGATCAGCTGCACACGATGTACAGGAGCTTCCCACCTGTGCCATCCAGGCACCTGTAAAGTGACTTCAACAAGCCAAATGTGCGTTCCACGATGCCCCTGGTGCATATGTGGGCCGCATTGTACTGCCTCTGGGCGGATGAATTCGGATCTCGGAGGGGCATCCCAGGGCAGAGTGAATATCCTTGATCACCTGTGACAGTGCAGGGAGAAATACTTGGTTCGGCCGAATGTGATGGCAGGTGCACCAATCTAGTGACGCCTGTGCTGGCTGGGTGTGGGGTGAGTGTAAGCCAGCCCGCAGGGAGTAGCTGATGCTGGCAACTACACCAACAGTCATCAGGCATCCAGAAATGTAATGTCAGAACTACAAGGGGGATGACACAGTTTGCACAGGGCTAGTGGCCCCGGCTGCACATCGGGTGAAACGGGCCCACCACCAAGAGATGCTGACCGGCGGGAGACAGGGGTAGGGTCATGTGGGCAGAGCAGTGCCTCAAATGTGTCATTGCTGCATTTCACAACTCCACACGTTCAAATGTTGTGTGGCTGTGGTGCCATGAAATGTCTGTTTTGGGTGCAGGGGTAGGCCAGGATGTCCATGGCGTGGTGTGGTCGTGTCGTGTAGGTGGTCGTGTAGTTTGACATGTTGATTGTGGTTTGGTCAATTGTGCATCCCCACAGTTGTGCATTGTGCTTTGGAGGCTTTGGGGTGTGTTAAATAGGTACTTACCAACGAGCAGTCCCGTTCCATCCTGGAAGCGCTGGTTGATGATGGACTGTCGGAAGATGAAGGAATCATGCACGCTGCCTGGGTAGTTGGCGACGACATTGGTGAAGAGTTCCCGGTGGTCCACTATTGCCTGTACATTGATGGAAGGTGTGTGCTTTCTGTTGCGATAGTGGTGTGCAGTATCCGCAGGGGGCACAAGTGGAACATGTGTGCAGTCGATTGCCTCCAACAGGGCGGAGAATCCGGCTATGGGGTTGGAGCCTTGCTTTGTCTCCAGCTGTTCCTGCATAGTGTTGGGGAAGTGATGGTACTGGGATATGAAGCTGAAGATGGCATCCAGGACGGGTGTGATGAACTTTGATAGGGCTGGCTGTGAGACCCCTCCGACTCTTGCAGTTGTTGGTTGGAAGGTACCAGAGGCCAACAGGTTCAGCACAGCCAGCAGCTTTGTCTGCGGAGGGATGTTGGTTCTCCGCTGTGTTGGGACTGTCATCCTGTGGGGGATGTGGGTCATGATGCAGTGAATGGTTGTCCTTTTTTAGCCTGTAGTGGGCAATGACTTCCTCGGGCTCCAGGTCCGGGAGAGTAGTGCGTTTTCAGTAGGTCTGCTGTCTTACTCTGCGCTGCCTCTGTGGTGGTCCAGGGGATGGGGGGTTGTGTGTCTGGGTCCTCTGGTGGTGGTGGTCCCGGGGGGGGGGGTGGTGGCAGTGGGTGTTGTGGCCCTGTTGGGGCTCCAAGCTGTATGATATGTAGCTCCGTGGCGTCGTTTGTTCTTCGGGTGTGGCTGTGTGCGGGGCTCCGTTGCCTACTGCAGGTAGTCGTCCGTCTTTACTCTTGCTTGAGGCAGGTGCTAAATACCTGCGGCTAACGCAGCTTATTGCCTGTTTTCGGTTTGCTTCACAGATCTGTCACTTCATTGTGAAAGTCATGATGTTGTTTTTTCGTGTGTTTCTGCAAGGGAACACCTACTCTGCATCTTATTAGCGTTAGTTGGTGGTGTCCGCCGTGGTGGTATGTATTGGAACTGTTATCGCAGGAAATCTGACGATGTCTGCTATTAGCATCAGCTTGTGAACGGTGGAGTAAATTTATCACGACTTTGACTGCGCTAAAGTGCTGTTAATTTGGCGACAGCTCCTTGTGAATATGCCCCAGAGTAATTTGAAAGCTGCGTCTCTCCCACGACTGTAAACCCGAGTCCGCAATGCATGATTTAAAAAAAGTATTGCAGCCGAAAAGAAAAAATATTTTTGAGATAGGTCGTAGGTCGTAGGTGCCTGCTGTAATCTGTGCAGAAAACAGTTTGAGAGGTTATCTTTACATAAAGAGAACACAGCTTTAGCATGACCAAAAAAAAGATGAACTTGAAAAGCATACTTCTTGTGCAAAACACATTTTGCTGTATGTTTACCAACCATGCTGAGGAAGTAGTAGCACAACTACTAGAAAATTAGGCCGTATTGCTAATAGGATACAATAAATGTCATCAAAAGTACAGCTGGTTGGAATCTGCAGGGAATAAAAGGTAAATGGATGTTCCTGGATACAACACACAAACCGGTGGTGTGCAATCAATGAACATCTCTCTTCCAATAATGGCACAATCAAAGCTTTCCAGCAGGGACTATGCTGATTTATAGATGTTGCCATTTACGGGGCAGGCATATTTTGATAAATTATGCTTCACTGTAATGTAGCACTGAAAAGAAAGAAAAAAACGTACTGTAGTTAAGCCTGTGGGATTTAAGGTATTCTTACCCAGGTGAGCAAGAACGAAGGAACGCTGCCCTTAAAAAATAAGAAATTGTTATCTTTCTTTATAGCGCACCTAAGATGTTTGTGTTTCGGCGGATGTCAAAACGAGGCAGACTCTATGGGGAGCATTGTAAGGGTCATACACAGAAAATAAGACATAATCAAATGGCGGAGTGTGTTCATGTGCGGTAAGAGAAAGATCGGTGAAAAGCTGTGAGAGAGGAAGGTTTTCTTAATTTGGAACTTGTAGCAGCAGGTTGTTTTATCAGTAATTGCAGTCAATGTAACACACAATCATAGAAGCGATGCCTGGAGCTGAGATTGCAAACACGAGCCGTTTACAAGGGATTATAAACACAGGTGGGGCTCAGATTGCAGTCAGCTTCGATCTGCTGGCAACTTCCTGCTGGGTCTTAAAACATCTATGTTAGGACCATGTGAAAACCACCTACCTAAAGTTTTTTCAACATATAGATTTACCCCGATAATCATTTTACATCCTTATTAATAGCTTGTTCTAACAACTGCATGGGAAAATCGCATATTAAAATATACTGCTGTGTTTATTTATCTGTAATGACATTAATCTCGCTGTCACTCACATAGGGGCATATTAACAAGCAGCAGCGATAATCATCGCTGCCCGCGTCTAGCGCGAGTTTCCCTATGGCCGGCTATCTCTGGAATTCATTGCCAAGCTAGCACTGTATTTACAACGCTTAGCGCATTGGCGATGAAAATACCAGCGATAGCAGGGAAATGTCCCAACATCGCTGGAAAACCAGCAATGTTCCCTGCTAAACAGCATTGACCTTGCTGATACAACCCTGTGGTCGTAACCCCACATTCCACCTCCCATGCAAAGTATGCCTAACACTGGATCTTAGCAGACATTAAAATCCAGTGTTAATGGCCGGTTAGCGCGATTTGTTTAACACTACGCCGGCCGGGCATTGTTGTAAATATCGCAAAGCTGCCTTTGCGATACTTCCCCATGTAGTCTATTGAGGCATGCCTACTTTGCATCTCATTAACTATGCGATGCAAATAGGGTGCTAAATCACAAAACACGGGCTAGCGTGCCCTTGATAACATTGCGATAAAATTATCACTGCTTTTCGGCCGAAAACGGACGCTAAAGCGGCGATAATTTTATCGCGGCCCTTTGATAATATGCCCCACATAGTGAGACCCCTATGCCTCCAATCACAGAAATTTCTCACATATAACATTTTCTCCCTCCCTGCTTACTACCTGTTCAGTACCAAATCCAATCACCACGCAGCTGAACTGCCTGAAAAGGGCGGGAGGAATGGCCTGAGTGATCAAGGCGAAAGACAGACTTAGAGTAATGCTATTAACGTTAAGTAATTGCAGCATTACCTTAGTCCTTCTCGTTGTGATCACTCACACAGTGAGATGTACCTAAGCCGAAAAAGGATTGTACCGCAGAGTATGCAAACACATGTTTAATACAGAGGCAAAAAAACTTTACAATACAGAAGCCAGAACCCTGAAACACAACAAATCTGGGACCTCTGGACACTGAACCACCCGATAATGGGACACAAAGGTGGAAAAATTGCCCACGTGGCAGCCCAATAGATCTCCTGCAAGGAAGCACCCTGTATCTCAGCCACAGAGGCAGACATGCCCCTAGTAGACCTCACCTGGATCCCCAGAGGGGAAGACAGACCAAACTTCTTGTAAGAAACCAAAGTTACAGACTTGATCCACCTATTCAAAGTCTGAGTCAAAGGTTTCTTTCCTTTTCGGGTGTGACCAAAGTCAACGAATAAAGTGAAAGAGCCCCAGAATTTCTGCACCTGGTCCAGATTGATCAGAATCACCCTTTGCACATACAGCGAATGAAGTGCAACCTCCTCAGGAGATTGAGGATCTGAACAAAACACCAGGAGAATCACCTCTTGCTGACAGTGGAGCAAAGAATTAACTTAGGCACTAAGGCTGGGCCCATTCAGAGAACAGGCTTGTCCTCGACACATAAAAGATCGGCGACAAAGGAGACAACGTGCCTAACTCCCCCTACTGGCGAGCAGATATGACAGCTACCAGACAAAAAACTTTCACGGTAAGAAGGCATACCTCTTCTTACCTTGAAAAGCCAGTTCCTCAAATGGAGGATACTGAGGAGCCTCCAACACCAGCGGTAAATCACAAGAAGGACACATGACCTTGGGAACCAGACAGAGATTGGAAAATCCCTTAAAGATCCGAGAAACTAGACCCTGAGCATCCACCAAACGCCTCCCAGGGGGACTAAAAATTCTTAATTGCTGCTCATTTCACCTTAAGAGTAGCAATACTCAGACCCAGCTGGAAAACATTCTCGAAAAACTCCAACACCTGAGGTAGGGAAACAGACAGAGCAAGCACCTGCCAGTGATCACACTAATCCTGAAACCTCTTCCAATGCCTAGCATAAGAAGACCTAGTAGAACATCACCTGGATGCCTGCACAGAAAAGGAGACCAAGCCGACAGATCCTGTGCCATTAAGCCTCCCTGCTCATTCACCAAACAGTGAACTTGAGCCTTGCCAGAGTGGGTATCTGGATTCTCTGAAACCTTAGGGGAGACAGAACAAACAGAGATCTACAATCTGGACCCACCTTCATCTCCATCAACAGAGAAAACCAGGCAGAACGGGGCCATGCTGGATCCAAAAGAACAACCTGGGCCTTCTTCATCTAAACCAGAAACCTCTGGATCAAAGGTAACAGAGGGAAAGCAAACATCAAGCCCACCAGCCAAACACACGTCAGAGTATCTATCCTTGAAGCCGTCTCCTCCCTCCCTTGAGAAAAGAACTGGGGAAGAAGTGCATTCCCCAGGCTTGCAAACAGGTCCACCCAGGCGCGACCCCACTGCTGACACACTTTGAAAAATATCTGGGGAGAAAGAGAAAGGTCCTGAGAGGACAGAATCTTCCTGCTCAGATGATCAGCCTGACAATTCAGAGCTCCCTGAATAAAGATGGCCCTTAACGAGCCCACATGCAACTGAGCACAAAGGAACATTTGATCCAAAATTGCATACGTGACAAACCCTCATCATTCCCTGTTGATTGAACTAGGACTTGGCTGTCGTTTTGTCCGTCTGGGTGATGGCAACCTTGCCCTGCAGATGAGGGGAAAAATGAAGGAGTGCCAGGCGAATCACCTCCAACTCCCTCCAGTTGGAAGAGCAGAAACTCTGGCCTACCTGCCACAGTCCCTTGACCATTAGAAACCATGTGAGAGAAAAACTTCCTAGGCAATTATAACAGGTCACATCGAATTAATAAACTTAAAATATTATTATAAAAAACAGGGAAAAGTAGACCAGAAAACATGTAGAACCATATGATATATTTAATCATTAAAAATAAAAATATAAATATAAAAACAATATTAATAATACATTCCACATTTGGATATAATCATTTCATTATTATTTGATGTACTGTAAACAAATGTGTGAAGGTGGCAATCTTTATCACTAATTTTTATCCGAGGCACGTTTCGGCGTACTGAAAACGCCTTCTTCAGGAAAAAAGCCACTGATTTTACTTCTTATTTGAAGTTGTATTACAGTAATGTGTAATCCACTTGTTTGAATGGAAACATAACCATTAGGATTGGTCCATATGTTCCTTCTAAATGTTATGGATATGTAATTGTTGTGACACTTTAATATGTGGTACTCTAATTATAAACCAAGACGATTAAAAACGAAGAGAACGGGATCACGATGAAGTCCCCAAGAGGAAGGAGAACCTTAGTGGTGGTGATCCTCGCGAAGTAATGAAGAGGGAATAAAAACCTTTCCAGTTTGACGGCAATTATATATTCATTGGTATTCAGAGAAATGGTGAAAATGCTGAATTGCGGCAACTTGTAACTTTTCAAGGAAAAACGCCCCCAGACGATATTATATAGTAGCGTTTCTTTAGGATAAAGGCATGCGAGGACGTCACTTTGATAAAGTCCTTCCTGTTGAGCACATTATGAAAGCGCAAAATAGCCCTCTGGAAGTTTTCTAAAATTAATGATTCATTGTGGGCGTTTTTCCTTGAAAAGTTACCAGTTGCTGCAATTCGGCATTTTCACCGTTTCTCTGAATACCAATGAATATTCCCTCTTCATTACTTCGCAAGGATCACCACCACTAAGGTTCTCCTTCCTCTTGGGACTTCGTCGTGATCCCGTTCTCTTCTTTTTTAATCGTCTTGGTTTATAATTAGAGTACCACATATTAAAGTGTCACAACAATTACATATCCATAACATTTAGAAGGAACATATGGACCAATCCTAATGGTTATGTTTCCATTCAAACAAGTGGATTACACATTAAGGTAATACAACTTCAAATAAGAAGTAAAATCCGTGGCTTTTTTACTGAAGAAGGCGTTTTCAGTACGCCAAAATGCGCGTCGGATAAAAATTAGTGATAAAGATTGCCACCTTCACACATTTGTTTACAGTACATCAAATAATAATGAAATGATTATATCCAAATGTGGAATGTATTATTGTAATATTGTTTTTATATGTATATTTTTATTTTTAATGATTAAATATATCATATGGTTCTACATGTTTTCTGGTCTACTTTTAACAGTTTTTTATAATAATATTTCAAGTTTATCAATTTGACATGACCTGTTATAATTGCCTAGGAAGTTTTTCTCTCACATTGTATTACCCTGTCCTAGAAATTGTGATATATTCACTTTTCAGGGGGTCCTTGTTTATTGCAACCATTAGAGCCCATGACCAGGCCCCCCAGCCACCCTTGCTGGTGTGCATTGCAATGATGATTGGCTTTGGATACAGCAATGAGAGCCCTTTCAGGCATTTGAATTTCAGGAGCCACCTTCCCAACTCCTCCCAGATCACCAGCATCACAAGGAGAAGATGTGTCAAATTCTGCAAATTGATGAAAGTGGGTGTGAAGCGCACTCGAATAAAACGTTACATTTTATATGTAACTCGGTATGTGTGCAGTGTTAGAATTATGCCTTCTGAGCATATAAATTTCAAGTATAAGTGGCCTACCTCCCGCGGGCAGCTAGGACTCTAACATACAACCACTATGACAAATTTCTTCTGTATAGTGCATACAAATTTAATGAAACTTTAAACAAATTCAGATTAAACAAAATATTTTCCACTGAAAACATGAATCTCTGATCATACATCTGATTCTTCTAATACAATTTTTTTTTAATATATCAATACAGTAATAAATTGACTCCTAACATTTGAAACATCCAACCCTATGCATTTCGGGACATTGTCCCTTCGTCAGGGGTTTATGATGAGTCTTTTGAACAGTTGCTGCTGCCAACTCAGAACATTAATCCTCTAATGGCCACTATGGCATGTCTCGCCACTGATTCGATATGTTCTAATGGCTAACAAACAAAAGGCCGAAAGCCAATATTATGCCGCTGAATTCATATCCTCGCAACTAATGGAGATGTCCGTATAGAACCGCGTTCAAGGAAGTAATACATTTGTGATCATTCGAAATATACTCCCGTCTTCCCGCAAATATCCATGCTTCTGCAAATAGGCCATCCAGTAGCTCAGAATGAAACTCATTAAAACATTAACGTGCCTCTAAGTCCAGGGCACCAAGAACACTGGGGCCACCAAGTTGCCCTGAACCTTTGTCCAAAGGGAGACTGACTGAATGGGTGCTGACAGAAGGTCAAGCAAATGCAATTAAATCTTCTGTACCCTGTAGTCTGCCAAGGTCACAATATCCAGATCCACCGAGAACCATGACCCAATCAAGATGCGATTCTGAGTGGGAATCAGCTGGGAGGTCCTCGCATTCCCCAAGAAGCCATGTGCCAGCTAGAGATCCAGTACCCTCTGCACATGAAAACAAGCTAGGGAAAGAGAAGTCCTCTTGACCAAACGGTCATAAAGATACGTGAAGACAGCAATCACGGGAGATGGAGTAGCTTCATCAGCGGAGACAACACCTTGGTAAACACACAGGGAGCCGAACTCAGACCAAATTTCAAGACCTGGAATTGGTAATGTGTCACCTCTACTGCGAACCTCAGAAACTGCTGATGACTGGGGATGCACAGGAACATGGAGGTGTGCATCCTGCAGATCGTTGTATCCATGTAATCCCCCAGACACACCAGAGGAATGAGCTGTTGGAGAGACAACATCTTGAATGGAATACACGTCACCTATTGGTTGAGATGCTTCAAATCCAAGACTGGCTAAATCTCCCCAATACCTTCTGTATCAGGAACAGGATCGGGTACACCCCTTGTCTGACCTGATCTAGCAGCACCGTGATGACTGTTTATTTCTCCAACAAGGCCTCGACTCTGGCCAACAGTGCTACCCACTTTGCTAGATTGCTTGGGGCAGGAGTAAAGGGGCACCCTGCACTTGGAGTAAGTGAGATGAAGTCTATAAGATAGCCCCTCTGAACTATGCTCCTCACCCATTTGTCAGAGACGGAAAGCCCCCTTGAAGGAAGGAAGGCTGCTAACCACCCACCCATGGGTCATGAGTCCATTGGAGTCAGGACCCATGGGTGGACAGGAGTGCTGACCAGAGGACTTTGCCTTGGGGGTGCCTTGGGGGTGGCACCCAACTGAATGGCCTCATCCACAGCCTCAAAATTCTTCACCAAGGACTTACCTGTCAGTGCCGCATATGATGCTGCCCAGAGCACCTGCTAAGAGGCAGAGAAAGACTTTTTAAGTCCACGTCCACTTTGTGGTCAACATGATCTAAAGGTAAACCGTCAACTGGATTTAGAGAGGAAAGACCAATGAGAGGGGCCATGATGGAATCCATCTTGACAGACTGGGGCAACTGCTAATTGCCTTCATCCAAGGCCTACGACTTTTGGAGGAATCAAGAAATCTGGCAACGTTCAGGCTCCTCACATGACCTGAAAATCACTTCCTTGATCCTTGGATGCAAAGGCAAAGCCAACGCTACAGGTTTAGTGAATTGCGAAGACAGATCCTAGGCATCCCTCTCCCTAGAGGAGAAGACAGAGAAGATAGATTGTCTCTAATATACGACCGAATTTCTGTCAGCTCTCGGAAATTACCTTTCCACTTGCCTCTCTGGCTCAGGAACATCAGAATCATCAGAATCCTGGTCATCATCCAGCCTGGCCGAAGGACGTTTGGACTTACACTTGGATGACAAGGCTTTGGCACCAGTGGCATCAATCATGGCCAGAACCTCAAAAGTTGTCAGGGATAAAGAAGCCCAAGCTGGGACTTCACCAGACCCCCTTGCTGGCATATCATAATGAGAATCCCTTCCTTCAGAATCCGGTGAATGAGACCGTCAATTGCAACTACTAGAGCAACACCCAGCCATGAAATCATAAAATAAATAGAAATGATAAAAGCTCTCATTGGGGTAAAATCCCTCCAAAACTGCTGAACATGTAAAAACATAACACACATGGCCCAGCCACTCACAAGGCATCTAGAAAATATCAGCCAATCATGAGCCTAACATGTACATAGAAATATATGGCAGAAACTAAACAACAGCAAATGTTCCTCAAAGCGCATCGCTGTACGAAAGAACTTCTGTCATTGCAGCCACCCCCTCCACCAGAGGCAGGCCTGGCTAATCGTCAACTGCAGAGGAGTCTCTGTCTCCTTGGTAACCCTGACATGCCCCTTAGCGGGATTGAGGCAAACCCCCCCGACCTTTGACCCGGTCGCAAAAAATGAGTGAAGGGAGGATCATCCTGAACTGCAGCATCGCAGACAGAAAAGCTTCTCCATTCCTTACTTGCAGTCTCACGATCACATCGCATGTGTTCCAATGCTTGGGACATCACCAGAACCACCGCATCCCACGCGGGCCGAACATTCTAGAGCTGTGACACAGGTGCTGTGCGGCCTTCCCAACCACAGGGTCCTCACTATGTGAGTCATCACTGTGAGAGGGATGAAGTGGTAATCCTCTTTACTGACACTTCACACCTAAAGTAACTATATTTTTCTGAACCCACTAACTGCTGACTTCATCATTTTGAATTGCCCATGACTGCACAGATCCCAGGAAAATATTCTGCCACTCAATTCATACTCCACAAATTTCCGATTCCACATTTTTGGTGTGATGCTCCTAACATCACTAACTCCAAAATGTACTCTTCTTGCTTCTCTTGACTGTTCCTCCTGAATATGAACTCAAATACATAATGATATCAAGCATTTCTCAATTTTGATGTAGATCTGTGCAGGGGATTTAAAAAGATGTGCCTTCTCATTTTAGCTTCCATAGGAAAGTGTGTTTGAGCCAACAGGCAAAACCACTAAATGGATTTACACCAAACAAGGAATGAAAGTAAAATGTAATTCAGAAAAGTGTGCTTTCATTGTATTGGAATAAGTCAATTTAGTAGTTTTCAGAAACAAACATTTAAAAATGGTGTTGGATACTCTTGAAAGGGTTAACATTTTTATATAACTGCTGCTTAAAGTCACAGTTTAGTGGTTCATGCCTCTTGTCACTCACATTTGAACTTTCTGATGAATGTGATTGGATGAAGAAAGCTGAGTAGTATTTTTTCAACATATCAAACGTGAATCAAATCCGAATCCCAGTTTATCACTATAAAAAACACACACAGGAGTAGAGATCCCAAGTAGTATCCTAGGAACAAGTGCTGAAAACAGACACTGATTAGTGAGTCAAATGTGATTATGATTTCCAGAGCTACCATGTTAAGTTTGTCCACAATTTGTGAAAAATGTCCTCAATCAGATTAAAGTAATGACTGAAAAAAGAAGCAAAGAAGCAAAAGGTCTCTGGCTATCAGAGAGATAGGGACAGAGAGAAAACGTTGAAGGACAAAAGCCAAAGACTGTTTTTTACAGAGGTTTTGCACAGCAAGAGTAGGGAATCTGTGGTGGATGGAGGTGCCGACCCCTGCTGTGCAACTCTGATGGCCATGAGTAGAAGTTGTTGACTGCCCACGGTGTGTTGAATGCTTGTCCTGAACCATAGACTGGGGTTAGGGCTGTAGGTTACTAATATGTTGTCCTGAATAGAATGTCATTGAACAAGGTGTTTCAGAATAATTGATCTTGAGCATGGAAATGTATTATTTCCATTTATTAATCTACTGGAACCTTACATGTTAGACAGTGAGTATCTTTGATTACAAACTCTTAAGAAAAAAGATGTCCCCATTCTCTACTATAATTTGTAAGGTTTGTCTTGACGTAAGGCTAGCGTCTGATGAAAGGTATAGTTAGTTAGTACGAGTGAGAAAGTCCCAGTATAGTCAGAAGGTACTGGATCTCAAGTGAAACAACAAGGATCTTTCACCTTTGGTGTCCTAGGACCCTATTATTGCTGACCCTCAAACTGGGAATCACATAACTTGGTTTGCAAGGCTTACTCAGGCAATCCAAAGCTTATTCAGGGGCTGCAGACTCAGAACTCAGAAAACCAGAGAATACCGTTAAAATTGTTATCCAATCAAATCTTTATCTTTTAATATGAAAAAAAATACTTTAATACACACAAAGCTACATACCACAGACGACTTAAAAATATAGCGAGGCAGAATTCTCTGATGTGAGGACTCGGAGAAATGATTTATTAACGTTTTTGGTGTTTCTGCGGCCTAAAATTGCTAAACTCAAACCGCTGTAATCTGGTTGCAGTAGACTGAGCCAAACTCAAATGTGAAACCAACTGCATCGGAGTGCAGTTCATATAAAGGGACCAGGATTGAACTGGTGGACAGTTTACCTTTTGACTGAGTCATTTTTCACAAGAAGAATTCTCTACAGGGTTGGTGGTGTGTCGGGGTGACAGCTAGATCTGCAGAAGGGTTCATTGACAGTGGCCGGGTAAAGGGCAAGACTTCAATGGGACACTCAGCACCATCAGGAAGTTTGAAATTCTTAACGTCAAAGACAGGAAAACTTCAAGCATCTGAAGTCGAGCCCAGGAAGGTGTTGTCAGCAGGATGTTGCCCGAAGTTAGTCCAAATGACTTCCTCTAAGTTGAGACTTAGAACATATTCAGGAAGTCAGGCTGCTTTCAGCAGGGCACAATAGCATGTTGAGTCCGATGGGCAGTTTGATGATGGGAGCTGCAGTTTTCTGGTGGTCCAGTGGATGTCTCAGGTTCTTTTTCAAAAAGTGTTCTAAGTGTCCAGTCTTGCAATTTTGGAGGGGGAAAGAATAGACTCTAACACCAACCAAGGGTTCAGAACCTTCTTGATACCACTTGACGTTAAGATTCAGTCGATGGCAGCTGCAGTTTTCTGGTGGTCCAGTGGATGTCTCAGGTTCTTTTTCAAAAAGTGTTCTAAGTGTCCAGTCTTGCAATTTTGGAGGGGGAAAGAATAGACTCTAACACCAACCAAGGGTTCAGAACCTTCTTGATACCACTTGACGTTAAGATTCAGTCGCCCAGAAGACACCAGTGGGATCCAGGACAAATCAAGGTGCAACTGGTCACATGGGCTCAGCAGTGATTTGGACTTTTTGCAGCTATTGTGTTAGTGGAGCTCAGCAGGAGGGTAGCACTTAAAGTCCACTGTTCTATCCTCGGTACAAGTGTGGAGCAGGTTCAACATTAACAGGTTTTTATCCACAGGTTTAATGGAAGGTGCAGGCCTTCTTCCATCTCCGACTGGTCTAGAGGTGTTCTGCAGAGGGTATGAAGGGTGCCCCATTTATGCCCAGTGAGAGCCTGTGCATGGGGGAAATCCTGGCCACTCCCTAACCAGTTGACACAAAGTTCTGAGGGGTGGACCGAGGGCTGCGTGTTTTGCTGTAAACTATCCCACAGTGCCCTTCTCTACCTAAAACCAAATGGCAGATCCTTTCTTCTCTTGTGCAGCGCTTAGGGCACACTCCTGAGTTGTGTCAAAGGAAATGATAAAATGCCTCTTCCAAAACAGATCTTAAACAGGGTTTCCCCCCACAGAATTGGTACCACTCTGGATGCTTTGAGAATAGATGTGAAATAAATCTACCTGTGACAGGGTATGCCTCTTTAACTCTTGTGCAGCTGGTGGGCATTTCTCCAAGGCCATTCTCTCAGGAGGACGTCACACCTCCTCCCAGCCAAGGCCCTTTTGTTTTCTTTCCTGGAAGTCATTCACACCTCCTTGCCGGCGGTCAGCAGGCTGACAGGTCACAGTTGAGGATTAATTCTAAAAAGGAGCCAAGAGGCTTTAGGCATGAAAAGTCCAGATTTCTAAAAGTGGCATTTTCAGAGTAGTAATTTAAAAACTGATCCGACCTTAGATTGGATTTTAAATTAGTATTAATTTGAGTCTCTGGATCATGGTTCTAGCTATTCTCAAACTGAAGTTGTGCATCATAAGGTGTCACACCCCACGCCGCTCGACTCCACCAAGACCCGAGTGCTGACGAGGGTTCGCCGCTGGTGTCCCCCAGGTTCTGCATTCCTTTGCAACTCTGCTATTTTGTTGTTTAGCTTCCTGTGTTTTTAGTGTTTTTTGCTGCTGTCCTGTAGAATCTTAGGAGATCCTTGTGCGCCCTGCTCCCGGTGCCCTCCCCCCGCTCCCCGCTTCCCGCCGCTGGTCCCCCGTGGCCCCGCCCCCTTTTTCCTTTCTGTTTCCCCTGCCCGCCCATAGGCCGCCCCGCTCCCGCCTCCCAGCTGCCCCTCCCTCCCACTTCGCCTCTAATGGAGGCCGCACCGCCACCGCGCAGCGGAGGGGCGCAGCAGGCGCACCACTGGCACGCCAAAGGCAAGTCCGTCTGCACCCGTCCGTGCCTGGACTGCGCCCAGCGCCAGAACCCCTGGCCCCAGCCGATGCCAGGGCACCCGACTGAGATACGACACCGCCAACTTCATTGCACTCAACACCGGACGACCTGCCACCTGCCATCAAGCCACCCGAAGCGGACCCACGGACCCTTCACCTGCCAAGCCTGCAAATTCACCTGCCACCGAACCTACACCCCGCCCACCGAACACAGCAACGTTAACAACAACCACCTCAAGTGCATCCTCCTCAACACTCGCTCCATCCACAAACACGCTGTAGAACTCTGGGAACTCCTTGATACAACAGCACCAGACGTCGCCTTCCTCACGGAAACCTGGATGAATGCCTTCTCGGCCCCCGACATTGCCATAGCCATAGCCATCCCGGACAGCTACAAAATCACCCGGAAGGACCGCATCAACAAAACTGGAGGAGGAATCGCGATCATCTACAGGAACACCATCGGCATCAAGACCAACGCTGAAGACACACTCACCGCTGCCGAACATCTTCACTTCCAGATCCACACCGACCCCCAGACCATCCTCAGAGGAATGCTCATCTACAGACCCCCGGGCCCACGGACACAATTCAGCGAAACCATCGCCGACTTCATCAGCCCGCACGCCCTAGCCTCACCAGAGTACATCCTCGTAGGGGACCTGAACTTCCACCTGGAGAAAAACAATGACAACAACACCACCACCCTGCTCGACAACCTCGCCAACCTCGGACTCAAACAACTGGTGGACACGCCCACCCATTTCGCTGGCCACACGCTCGACCCCATCTTCTCTGCCAGCAACCACGTCTCCTTCAGCCACTCCACTGGACTACACTGTACCGACCACAGCTGCATCCACTTCACCTTCAAGTAGACTATATCCCACCACCACACGCTACAGATCCCCCGCAGATGCTGGAGCAAAGTCACCACAGACCAGCTGACCACAACGCTGAGCCAGAACCCACCTGTCGACACCCCTGACACCAACGACACAGTATACAATCTCGCACAGTGGATCACCAACTGCGCCAATGACATCGCTCCACTAAAGAAACCCCCAGGCAAGACTGGCAACAGAAAAACCTCATGCTTCACAGACGCCCTCAAAATAGCAAAGAAATCATGCCAAACCCTCGAAAAAGCTTGGTGCCACAAATGGACATCAGAAAACATGACAGACCTCAAGAGCGCCACCCGCAAATACCACCAAATGATCCGCACCACCAAAAGGACATTGTTCAAAGAGCGGCTGGACAACAACACCCACAACAGCAAGGAAGTCTTCAGCATCGTCAAAGAGCTCTCCAACCCCAGAGCCAGCAACAACGACATCACACCGTCGCAAGACCTCTGCAACTCCCTCGCCACATTCTTCCACCGCAGGATCGCAGATATACACAACAGTTTCGGACCCCAGACGCCGCCTCCAGCCAACAAACCAACGACCCCCACCACCACCCTCAGCGCATGGATCCCCATCAGCACTGAAGACACCACCCACGTCATGAACACCATCCACTCTGGCTCCCCCTCTGACCCATGCCCTCATCATATCTTCAACAAAGCCGACACCATCATCGCGCCCCACCTCCGTAACGTCATAAAAAGCTCCTTCACGTCAGCCACTTTCCCTGAAAGCTGGAAACATGCAGAAATCAACGCCCTTCTGAAGAAACCCACAGCGGACCCCAAACACCTCAAGAACTTTCGCCCCATCTCCCTTCTCCCCTTTCCGGCTAAAGTCATCGAGAAGACCGTCAATAAACAGCTGATGGCATTCCTCGAAGCAAACAACTCGCTCGACCCATCCCAGTTCGGATTTCCAGCCAACCACAGCACCGAGACCGCTCTCATCGCAGTTACCGATGACTTCAGGACCCTGATGGACAACGGAGAGACAGCCGCTCTCATCCTCCTGGACCTCTCGGCAGCCTTTGATACCGTCTGCCACCGCACCCTAATAACCCGCCTCTACAACACTGGGATCCAAGGAAAGGCCCTGGACTGCGTCACATCGTTCCTCTCCGACAGAACTCAGAGAGTCCGCCTCCCTCCCTTCCACTCCACGTCCACCAAGATCATCTGCGGCGTTCCCCAAGGATCCTCACTCAGCCCAACCCTCTTCAATATCTACATAAGCCCCCTTGCCACCATCGCACGCAAATACAACATCAACATCATCTCCTACGCCGACGACACCCAACTGATACTCTCCCTCACCAAAGACCCACTCACCGCCAAAACCAACCTTCAGGACGGAATGAAACATGTCGCAGAATGGATGAAGCACAGCCTTCTGAAGCTCAACTCGGACAGGACAGAGGTCCTCATTCTCGGACTATCCCCATCTGCCTGGGACGAATCCTGGTGGCCCACGACACTGGGCACCGCACCGACACCCACGGACGACGCACGCAACCTGGGATTCATCCTGGACTCCTCCCTCACGATGACCAAGCAAGTCAACGCAGTCTCGTCCTCATATTTCAACACCCTGCGCATGCTCTGAAAGATCTTCCGGTGGATCCCCACCGAAACCAGAAAGACGGTCACCCAGGCCCTCGTCACCAGTCGACTGGACTACGGGAACGCCCTATAAGCAGGAACCACAGCAAAACTTCAGAAACGTCTCCAGCGCATACAGAACGCCTCCGCACGACTCATCCTCGACATCCCTCGCCACAGCCACATATCCGCCCACCTGAGAAACCTGCACTGGCTCCCCGTCAACAAGAGGATCACGTTCAGGCTGCTCACCCACGCACACAAAGCGCTCCACAACACTGGCCTAGAATACCTCAACAACCGCCTCTCGTTCTACACCCCCACCCGCCAGCTCCGCTCCACCAGCCTCGCCCTCGTCACCGTCCCGCGGATTCGCGAAACCACCACCGGAGGAAGATCGTTCTCCTACCTGGCAGCCAAGACATGGAACTCCCTCCCCACACACCTACGACTGACCCAGGACCATCTCACCTTCAGGAAACACCTCAAGTCCTGCTTATTCGAGCAATAGCGGCACACCCCCCCCTCCCTACAGCGCCTTGAGACCCTCACGGGTGAGTAGCGCGGTCTACAAATGGTTTGATTGATTGATTGATGATATACCCAGGGATTTTCTGTGGGAGAGCCAGCCTCGCCCAATGAAAAATGAGTTTGGAGAGTTTCCACTGCCAATTCATGTAAAACCTAAGCACATATGTCCTACTTTTAAAATACTGTGCACCCTTTTATATAGGTATTTAGGGCTTCCCTTAGTGGTGACTTAAAAACGAAAAAGGAAGGTTTGGGCCTGGTGAAAGGCTAATTTTGTGTTATCAAAAGAGACTAGCTTAAATATGACCAATATTGTTAGGACTCCGATTAGATTTGTCATGGGCACCTGGTAGCTACGAAAGGCTAATTTTGCCAGGTCAAATGTATATTTTTAGAACTATACACACAGGCTGCAGGGGCAGGTCTGAAGACATGCTTTGTATTGTAGAAGTGGGTCTGAAATGTATTAGTGACATTTAAATTACAGGCCCATGGTACACAGACGAGGGACAAAGAGCTAAGTTAAATATGTAAATTAGGTTTTAGCAAATTCGAAGTGTTTTTAGGGGTCAACGCACATACATTAGGTGCTAGAAGGCAGTGCTCACTCCAGGGTTCAGAGTCTAAACAAAGCCTCAACAAACCCAGCAAGAATTATGCGTGACCTCGCAAAATGGGAATTTTCTTTCATATAGTGATATGCCAAAAACAAGGACTGTGATTTGTACCACTCCATTACAACAGCCTAGTGCTGCAACTGTTCACTCTATGGCGTACTTGGAGGGGACACCGTTGAAGATAAAAAGTGTGCCAATCTTAAAGGACAAGCCTCACAAGACTAATTTAGTACCCATTTAACATAACAAATTCTAATGCTACTAGATTTGTTTTGCTATGAGCTGTTAGCAGTGTAGACATCCCTCATAGTTAAAGCAGCTGCTCAGATGGTGGGGGGTTCTTTTTTAGGCTAACCTGGTGCAGGTCTGTAAGGAAAGCAAATTGCATCCTACATGCATTCAATGGGTCACATGTTTTATTCTTTGTTTATTTAAGTAATCTGGCACATAAGAAAGCGTGAAACATATACAACCAAAAGAGTTCCTTTTTTATCATTTAGATATTCATTTTTGTGGATCCCTCGACTCATTCAGTAAAAGGTGTTAACATTGCTCTGTTCAGTGCTTCGATTTTAACAGTTTTATAAGAATGTAAAGGTAGTTATTCCTCATTTGATGTGACCCTTAGGAGCAGTGCTTCCCAAACTTTTTAGAACTGCATCCCAAATTTTCAAGACCCATCTAGCCTAAACGGACATGAGCCAGGGTGATTTTTTAATGTAATATTAGACTTGCTTTCAAAATGTGGTAAATTAACATACTCTTTACTCGTGTGTTGCTATCTAACAGCAATTGTTTGTTAATGATACAACCTTGACCCTGCCTTTTCATATGTCTTTGTCAAACGTTAGTCAAGATATTGATCTTCATATTGATTTGAAAAACTCTTTCTACAGCAGAGTATATTGTAAGGCATTATAACAATTTTTAAGTTAAAATGAGGCCCAGTGGTACATTTTGGAATGAATGTATTTATATATTAACTTAAAAAAAAAAGATCAAAGGAATTTGTTGGACGTGGCTGTTTTTGAAGTGTCATTCCCAATCTTTTTGCTTTCACCCTCCTGTTTTTAGGTTTCGACCTGGCGAGGGGCAAAGCCCCTCCCAGATCGAAAACTATTGTCTACAGTAGGGATGTTCGGACCGCCTCTGTTTCCAATTGGCTAGCTCCATAAATGGAGACTAGCCATTGGGAGACAGAGGCTGTCAATCGCGCTTTCTCTTGAAAACGCGATTCGGGGGCGTTTCTGGTGCTTTTTTTAAGCCCCGCCCCTTTGTCCCAGGCCGCGCTGCGATTGGCTGCCGGCCCGGGACACCCCCGTGACGTCATTCCCGGGCCGTGCTGTGATTGGCTGCCGGCCGGGACACCCCCGTGACGTCAGCCAATCACAGCGCGGCCCGGGACCTGACTTGTTTACACTTTACTTTCAACCATGCTGTGCTGCTGTACAATATAGCTAAAGGACATTGACAAAGGCAATAGCTCCCGTGGAGTAGGCGAGACCTATTGGCTTTGCCAATGCTTGCTAGCACATGCAAGGAGCACGAGTGAAAAAGAACACGGTAGTCGCTTAGCACTTCCAATTGGCCATTCGCGGGTAGTTCCTTGGCTGCAGTCGTAAATAAAAGTAAAGCGGAAATAGAAACGTATCAGCAACTCTGTGTATGTTATGATGTATCTTGGGCTAATCAACCAATAGATTTTCCAGCATGGCACTTACCTCTCAACGTGATCTTAAATATCCGATCTGTCACTTCAGCTTCTCTTCAGACTTTCAGATAACTATAATTTGAGGCGGCGTGGGACGGTAACCAGGAAGTTGATTGGCAACATACGAGGCGGAATTAGGAAGCGCTCAGCTGATCGCCTTGCAATTGGGTTAACAAACACCGTGTCCCGCCCCAAAAATGTCAATACATCCACCCACTTCTGTTCCGGAAGAAGTTTGATGCTCCGGAAGTCATGGCTCATCCGCTGGACAACCGGCCTGAGTTACTATGTTATGAATCGCAAATATAGCCGCTGCTTGCCGTGGCTCGTAGGAGTGCGGATAGAGGCCGGTGGAGATCACAATTGCGCACGAAACTGCAGCTGTGGAAGAAAGACCAGACCTGAGCAGCGGGGTCTACAGCGCCTCTAACCCGGTCAGTGTTCAGGGGAAAGCCACCGTGAGAGGCTGGGCTAAAAGATGTTGCATCAGTGAGCGACAATACATCAGCGTGATAGCTGCTTAATTAATGCTTTTAGCACTATCGCGGAATTTCGAGGCGCCAAGGCAAAGATGAGAGGGTCTCCCCCGGTTTTTCTATTTTAAATTATAACAGGTGGTGCATTTTCTAGCACTTTACTTCACGCGGAAATGTCTTAAAAAGCGTGTGGGAATATGATCTTACTTTGTAAAGCCCAATAAGCAAGTTGCTTGGGTCATAACTTATAATACGTAACGACCACTTTATCGAGGTTAGAAAGTGATACACATTTTAAAGGTAATTTGACCTGAAGTGCAAGGAACCTTATCCAAAGAACTTTATTTAAAATGTGTATGCATAACAGCATTGACAATGGACAGAACTAGAATGTGATTTAAACATACCTTTACAAGGGTTGAAGGAATTGAGGGTGGTTCTTACTAAGAATCTTGAAGTATTTGGTGCATGTGTTTTTAAAAGCGTACTGGACAATGCGTAATCCGTCTTATATCCTTTTCCTTTAATGTCTCGAGACAGGCTGTTTTTGCTTACACGGTGGCTTGTGCGTAGAACTGGTAGGGCTATCTTAGTGTACCAATGAGGATTGCCATAAGCCGGATTTCTTATGTAAGTTGGACTTTATTTAAAGTCTTAAAAGTCAAATATAAATGGACCCACAGCAGAGCAGGCTAGCGCAGAGTGGGACAGTAGAAGAGAATAGAAGGGACAGATAGAATAGAAATAGAAATGAAAGAAACACCAAGAAGGAAAAGAACAGAACATTACACATCTTCCCCTTTTTGGAGAAACTTAAAATATAGCATTTTAAAACAATTCACATTATTTGACATAATAAGATACAACCTTAAAAGAAGGAACAGAATTAAGATAAAACAAAATCCTTAAAATGAACAGGTAATTTACAAATTCTTTTTGAAGGTAAAATGGGAGGTGAAACAGAAACCAAATCAGGAGCAACAATAACATTTTCAGAAGATGAATGGGAGACCACATCTCTTTGTGAGATAGGAGAGGTGGATGTGACAACACTATTATGCAGATTAGATGATACAACATTTGAAGAAGAACCTGAAATCAAACAAAATATAATCATCCAAATTCTGAGTAATAGCAGTTTTTAGGTTTCGCCTATTATCATTCGCTTGCGAATGTAATAGGCGAAAATTCAAGGGCTCGGTCGACTAGTGAAACCACTGTGGTTTCTTCACAGTGCATGTGAGGTCACGTGGCCACAAAAGCGGGTCACGTGACCACACAAGCACGCGCATCTCCCTAATCCGCAAACAGCATTCATTCAAAAACACAGAAACCCCCGCCCCCATCCGGCTTCCCTCCGCGCATCTGCCTGCCACACTTCTCCTCCCCTCGCATGCATTCCCGCCCCCCCACCAGGCTCTCCCGCCCCCATCCGGCTTCCCTCCGGCCATTTGCCTTAATGTAGTGCTTAATTTGTAAAAGTATAACTGCTGTGTCCCAAAGTTTTGTTCTGACGCTCTCGGATTACCAAATAAACAGTGTTCATTCCACTTCTTGGCCATTTAATCGACCTCCCAACTCTCCATGCCTCCTCCTTTAATTGTTTTCCCGCCGCTACCTCTCCCTTTTGTCACTGTTTTTCCTTAATTACCGTCCTCTGCCCCCCTTTTGTGTTTCACTTTCTTTTGCACTGGGTCAAAGTTTGTAGAGCAAATTTTATGATTTGCCGTCTACAAAAATGAGTCCCCGTGGGTCCTGCTGTACAAAGATATTACCCTACTTTATCCAGACAAGTCAACACATTCCCTAAATTTTTCACAAGGCATGATCATGATATTAAACTCCACTGCACTGACTCGGTCTCTGTGAGGGTTGACTTACTAACTTGCAGCAGGACTCACTCCCTTCCGTGGCAATTTAATCAGTGCGGCCAAGGGTCAAATTTAGGGCAGCTGCTGAGACAGCTGAGACTTGAAGCAGGGGCGGCCGGAGGTGTGAGAAGACAGCACTGCCTGCTGTGAGCCTTGATCATGGTAATTTATTTGAATTTGCCGCCAAGAAGCCCAGCGCCTCAGCCTCCTGCCTCCCACAAGTGAACTCTGGCAGCAGGCAGCAGCACGTGACGTCAGGTCCCTGCCAAGCCTAAATCAGTGTTGAACTTGTTACACACCCTGACTGGCTGCGTCATGTCTAAGTAGCAGCCATTGGGCACTAACTCGACCTGACGTCATCAGAGAACCGCACCACAAATCATCCCCGAGCTGTGATAAATTGTTGAGGCATTACATTAGGCTGCAGAGCGAGTGCTCCAAGCCTGCCAGAGCAGCACAAACGGGGTGCGCCGCTGCCAGCTGCCCAGTAAGAGTCCACATTTTAATTTTGCAGACGAGCGCTTAATAAAACAATATGTCTTTGTAATACTTGGCATGACTGCATCACGGACTCACGGACCGAAAACAAAACCGGCCCCCTATCAAACAAGCACTGGCGTTGCCAATAGGTTTCGCATTTGGAAAGTTGGTGCTATTGGTTTTGTAAATGACATTTTATATTTATATATCGTTATTGGCATTGTCAATAACAATATATAAATATAAAATGTCTTTTACAAAACCAATAGCTCCAACTTTCCAAATGCAAAACCTATTGGCAACGCCAGTGCTTGTTTAACCTGTCTGCTCCCTTTTCCATTGATAACAAGTGTTAGAGTATGTGCTCTCTTCCTTTAAACATGGTATCATTACATTACACCCAACTGGCAGCACATTTAATTTACTTGAAAGTCCCTAGTAAAGTGATACTACTTGTACTGAGGGCCTGTAACTTAAATCATTCTAGTGAATGTGCCACCCTCTTAAGTAGCCCTTTTTAAACATACCCAGGCTTGCTTGTCTGTGCGTGCAGTTTTAAACTGCCATTTTGACCTGGCAAAATAAACTTTTCGCCAAGCCTAACCGTTCCTTTTTAATACATATAGGTCACCTCTATGGTAGGCCCATTACCCCCCATAGGGCAGGGTGGAGTGTATTGAAAAAGTTGGACATGTACTTTTTAGTTTTGCATGTCCTTGTAGTGAAAAACTCTTATATTTAGTTTTCACTACTGCAAGGCCTGCCCCACCCATAGGACAACATGGGGTTAACTTATTACTTTCACTGGGAGCAGTTAGGAATGTAGAGTTTGGTGTCTAATGAACTGTACTATACAGGTCTCTTTATTGGTAAAGTTGGATTTTAAGCTACAATTCTGAAAATGGCACTTTAGAAAGTTGGGATTCTCTTGTCCCCCACATCATCTTAGATTGACCAATCCTGCCAACACCTATCTTCCAGTTGTCTTACTGTCTGGGAGCAATACACAAAGACCAACTGCCTTCTACACCTATCATGTGACCCAGGATACAGGTAGTAGACAAAATGGTTGGGACTGGAAAATGTCAACTTTCTAGAATTGGCATTTTCAGAACCGTGATTCCATATCAGACGTTACCACACTAAACTATCTATCCTAGTTATATGTAATAAGGCAAACCAATTGTTTACCTATGGGAGAGGTAGGCTTTGCAATTGTGAAAAACAAAAGTGCGAGTTTATGTTTTCTGGACACGTAAACATAGAAATACATATCCGTCTGACTGTTTGAATACACTGCACTCTGCCCTCTGTGATGTGTAGGGCCTACCCTTGGGGTTACTTATATATATATTAAGAGGGAAGGTTTGGGCCTGGAAAATTGTTTATTTTCACTGTCAATGCTGGAGCGTCATCATGTTCCCCAACCCAGGATGCACAGCAATTGAATGTACCATATAGTAAAGCACCAGCCATTTTTTCAAAGTTTCTTGTATTTTTATTCTAACAGCAGTCCAAGGTTCTTATTTTTGTAGAGTTGCCCCGATGAAGGGCTGTCATTAGCCTGAAATGCATTGGGAAAGCCATCTTCACTTTAAATTATGAGAAAGGATGCATTTCTAGGTGTTTTGGAGCAAAGCCTGATAGGCACTCGTCCAACTTATAAAGATTAAAACCGTTGACTTTTTGGAATACTCTGGACAATTTTTGACTACTGCTGGAATAATATTACAAGACACATTGAAAATATGGCTGGTACTTTATTATATGGTACATACAATTGCTGTACATCCTGAATTAGGGAACCTGATGAGTCTCCAGCATTTACACTGGATATGGAATCCGAGGATGGAATGCATTCCAGGGTAGCGCTCTTTACATTGCTTTGAGTATTTTCAAATGGATTAAAGGACTTGATCAGTGGGTGTGCATTCCAACAAATCTTGTGATGAAATGGTTTATTTTGCCAGGTCGAAATGGCAGTTTAAAATTGCACACACAGTCCACAATGGCAGGCATGATACATGTTTATAGGGCTACCTAAGTGAGTGGCACATTCTGTGCTTTAGCCCCACTAGAAGCCTTTAATTTACAGGCCTGGGGCACCCGCAGTACCACTTTACTAGGGATTTACAAGCAAATTAAATAACAATTAGGAGTTAGCTAGTTTCACCATGTTTAACCCCTTCGATGCTCATGACGGTATACCTCTCGTGTGCTCATGATGAGCTGAGCTCGTCATGACCACACCCATTTCCATTATGGCCCAGCACAGCAGAGGAGCTTCTCAAGCAGCCAAGGTGTTAATGGAGAGAACACAATCACTTTTGCACTGATTAGCAGTGGTAAAGAGCACATAGTGCTAAGGCTAGCAAAAATGAATACTGCAAAAATGTGGAGGGTAAAGTCAAAAGGTTTGGGAGCGACCCTTCTGAGAGGGCCAGGTCCAACATCAAGTAACTATAGCATGTGCCATAAACTAACTAAAAGTCAAGCCCCCAGCATGCATAGTGTTGTCATCAATGACATCCTTTCAGATGTTGCAATGATGGTATCAATGAGGTCATAGAACATGCATTGAGTGATGTACTATGTGAGGTCATCAGCAGAGCAGTGCTAGAGAGTGAGTTATAGTTACTTTAGTGCACAAGTTATAACCACTTGAGGTAACTATACCTGGTTAATTTCAGTGGATTTGTTCTTTCAAAATAGTATGTTTTAACTGACATTTTCGCCTGACCACCGAAGCCAGGCGAAATGAAAAAAGGTGTACTTTGGGTGAAAGTCTGTTATGTGCCTGCTAGAAAAAAACGAATTAAAAGAAAAACTAAACCTCAAAAAGGCCATACAATGAACTAGAAAAGTTGCAGTATTTAGTTGGTGAAATGAAGCACACATTTGAGGACAAGAAATGTAACTTTATGCCAAACACTCACTTTTTTTATGATTTGTGATTTTTAATCGTTTATTTGTCTTAATATACCACTACAGTAGAGAACAAATAAGGTGTAGGGTGGGTTAGCTGTGACCTTTTGTACACTTGTAAAATATCTCTATCTAAATTGAAATCACCTTATTTTGAAGTAAACATCTTCAACTTTGAATGAAATGCTCTGACCGCCTTCTCTGTAATGCTTCTATACTGACCTATATGCCCCAGAACTAATTTTGTAATTTTAGTGCCCCTACTAGAAACTATAATACACAAACTTAACTTTACTAATGTTGTGGATTTAAAGTGAGCACAAATGTAGGTATGACTTTTTTAAATGGTACTTTGACAGCACTTGGTTTTCCTCCCTTGGTTGACTCTCCTGCCTATTGTGCAGGGCACACACTGGATGTCATTTTATCTATTCATAATCTTTTAGAGCCTGGCACCTTCCTTTAACTCACATGGTCCGATCATGTAGCTCTAGCTTTTAATATCAAGGTGAATAATCGCCCACTACAGCCCTCTCATTAGGCTGTTCGTGCAAATGCAACAAGGTTTAATCAAGAAAATGTCACCATGGAGTAGGAGGCAAAGCTACAGATAATGTGGTGATAGTGGCTCACTGCATAGTGATCCAGCGGCCTATAGAAAATATATCATAAACAACGCTACCCAACTTCATAACCTATAAACAAAATTCTATACTAAATATGGACCCATTTATAAACCTGACATATTTTGGGCCTACTGAATCAGGTGGTCAGACTAAATCTATATACACATTATCGACAAACTATATACAATTTTATACATCTGTGGAAAGAATATTGTCATTAGAATAAAACCTAACCATTTAAATGACCACCATTGGCGACGTGATCTAGCTAATAGTAACCTACACTTCTGAATAACCAAGACCAGCTTGTTTGTTAAAAGTAAGATTTTATTTACTAAATTATGGTATATAAGTTGATAGTTTTATAAATGAATTTTATTTGCAATAAAGCAAGCATGATTGTAAAGAAATGTGAGAAAATACAATTTAAGTAAGTGAATCAAATTAAAGTGAATATATAAAGTTTAGCATTTCTAAAACCTAATTCCCTAACTGAGCTAAATAGATAGAAATTAAAGTAAAGTTCTTTGAGGATTCTTACGTGCTCCACGCAAAGTCCGACAGCACTTCACCCTCATCGGAAAGTCAGAAAGCAGCAGCCAGCCCATCCCTAGGGGCATGACTTTTTATACCTTTCTACGCTAACTAAACTACGCAAAGGAAAGTTTTCAGAAATCTTCGACGTCCCATTGGCTGAGAGTGACAAGTGACATGTCACCCACATTTCAAAACTTCCATTAAGTCACTTTTTCTTAGAGACCATTGTCCCTTCCGAGTGCAACCAGGAGCTTCCTAGGATTGCAACATTTGTATAAAGTCGTTCTCGCTGCGTCCATTGACTTCCAATTGACTTCCGCGGATGCCAAGTTAAGGGCTGACAAAATGTTCTTTTTCGACCTTGGCCATGTCCGACAGAATGATGATAGCACGTCAGTTTTTGCTTAGTGAACACAGCTTTTGACGAACAATTTATTTCAGAATGGGCGTCTCATGACTTTTGCAGAAGTAAAATTCAGCATTTTGTAGCTCGGGCAGACTAGGCCCAAAAGCAGGCAACTTATGTTTTCTAGTATAAAACAAACACAAGAAAAATATTAATGTAAGAAATAATGTAGATTCTGTATCCACCCCAAGATTTACTAATTAATTAACCCACCCGATTAATCAAAATGTTACCTAGCCAATGCAAACAAATAAAGCAGCGTTTATATCTACCAGTCTCCGTTAATCCATGAGACTTATATGCACCTAGAATAGTAGAAATGACATCACACAGACAAGGAAAAGCAAAACAAGCACATGCTTCTTTTAAGTTTGCAGCAGTTAGTAATGACAAAAACGAAAACAATAAATTATTTTATTATTTTGCACGAACAAAAAGATGCAACAATTATGCACGTTTATGAGCACACATGTTAGTCCCCCCATGTGTAAAGTTTAATCTAAGTTGTATTAGTACGACAAATCACAAATCATTAATATTATTATTCATGTTATGGAAATGTGACTTCACGAGTTTAAACAAAATTTTGTTTTCTATCTCGCTCCATCAACTCCCTCATCTGGTGATTAACAAATCACCACACCAGCACTCAAAATTTTGATAATTTAAATTTCTAAGAAATCGATTCAAATTCATTTGTATCAGTAAACCTAAAAGTCTGTTTCTGCATAATCTTTGGAATTAGCATAACGCTCTCTATGTAACTCCTGTAATTCGATCTCCCTTTCTTCTTCTTTTCTAAGTTTATAGATTTTTTTCTTTTCTTTCAACTGTTTCTTTCTTTTATGTAACAAACAACCTATTTTGGTCAAAATAAAAATGAATATTATTATAATCAAAGGTGCCAAAATCTTGCCAAGAATTGAACTTCCGATATCATGAAACCAGTTTTTAATTGCTTGAAACCTTTTTGAAAGCTTCCCTGTAAAATCATCTTCTTCTAAAGGAATTATCTCTGAATGCATTTGTGTAATATTCTTAATATACATTTCAATATTCTTACTTTCGTCAGGTATATATGTACAACAATGTTGTACGTGTAAAATGCCACAGACTCCTCCCTCTTTTGCTAGGAGTATGTCTAAAGCAAGGCGATCTTGAATTACCATGGATCTAATTGCAATAACTTCAACATTTACTAATTGAAACCCATCAGCTGTGTCAGTTGATAATCTATCAACTATAGTGGACAATTTTCTGATTCTCCCTGCATTTAGGGTTATACCAACAAAAGGTATTACTGCTTGAAAAATATCTCCCAGAACTTCAGTAAAAGTTTCTCTTTTAACTCTATTTACATAATTATGAATTTTAAACAATCCTTCTGATCTCTGTCAACATGAAACACTTTAGGAAAAACAATTCCCACGTAACAAGTTCCATACCAGTGGTCTGGAAGGTTGTAGTAGGCTTTGTCACCACAAACAAAATAAATCCCAGGAAAGATTGGATCTTTTCCACCTTTGAATCCCCAACCTCCCAAAATCTGATAAGTATCTTCACAGTTACTTGCACCTACAAAGTAATTATCAAAAAGTGTATTATCTCTTCTAATGCAAAGCTTTCCACTAACTGGTTTGTCTATGTGAATTGCAATATTTTCAAGCATTTTGCCATTTAACTTATCATCCTCTTTCTGCCAGAAACTTGACTTAGTCTGCTTGACTAATTCATTCCTCTTATAAATTGCTCTTCTCTCCTCAACCATATTCAGAAATTTCTTTCCTTCAGCACTTAATTTGCATGTTAGATTATTCTTGTAAGCATACTCATAAGTGAGTTCGTTAGTAACAAGGAAAAATTCTCTCATTTGCTTTGCTTTCTTATGCTTATTTAAAGCATTATCAATCTTAATATTTGCAAAAATTTCATCATAATTTGAATAGTAATATTCTAAACGTCCAGTTTGATAAAACAAACTAGTTAATACACTACATGTTACAGCATAAGTGAGAGGAAGCATATTATATGTTACTCCCTCAGAAACAGAAGCAGGTAACTTAACGCAGACGTAGCAGTCTTTTGCATCCATTACCTTAACATATTCACTCAATAGCTTTGTGAATGTATTACTTGAAAAATCACCAATTGATTTATCTTGATGAATGTTAGGCTGATGATCAATAACTTTTGCAGACGCACTATGTTTAGTTTGGCTAACCAGAGCTTTGCTTGTTATGTTAACTTTGTGTAATTCTCTATTCATCTCCAAAGGGATAATCACAGCTAGAACCAACCAGAGCAGAATTAAAATGAGCAGACACACCAGAGTCATCTTACAGCATCTTTTAAAAACAGAACACTTTGAAGTGCTCTCCTTAACATAAGGCATTTTTGGTTAATTTTAGCCTCAAAAATTAAAAATAAAATAAATTTTAAAATTCTAAATATATTTACACCCCCCTTTTAAAATATTTTTTTTTTTTTTTTTTTAAAACCTTAAACAAGATTTCTTCGACCTTATGTCATACATAAGTTTTCTTCAACTAAACAGTTTTTCTTCGACCTTGTGTCAACTAACAAATTTTCTTCAGCCTTTTGCCAATTTAATATTTCTGTACTTCAATCATTGTCACTAATTTCTTGGATTTCGTTTTCTTCTTCACTACTATCATATATGTCAATAACAGGTGGAATTACTAAGTAAGTCCACTCAGGAGACTTGTATTTTTGGTTTGGCCTTACTATTCTCTTCCCTTTTCTCGATATCACTTCAATTTTTCTTCCAACTCCAACTTCTTTTCCAGGACTCTTTTGACTAGTGATTTCCTCAACTTGTTCTTTTGGTTTCTTGATCAATCTGACTCTCAATCTTCCACCAGGCCAGTAGTCTGCTTTTCTCACATACTTCTTCTTTGGTTCAGAATTATTTGATTCTGACTTCCAAGTCCTTTTCTTTCTGTTTTCACTTTCACCATCCACTTCACTTTCTTCAGTTTCGTAGTCTGAAATTTCAATTGACTCAGGAACTTCTCTATTTGGCAATTTCACTCCTTCAGGAACTTCACTTTGTCTTCCATCACTGGTACTCGGTAATTCGTCTTCCTTCTCTTCTTCAATTACCCCCAACTTCCCAGTTTTCGGATTTCTGTTCCTTACTTCAGAGTTTGTTCTCTGCCTTTCGATACTCTCCTGATCTGAAACTTCTTTTTGTTCTGCTTCTTTGTCTTCGATAGAGACAATCGAATCCTCAGTTATCTTTCCTTTTAACAGATTCTCTTCACCTTCAGAATCTATTTCAATGATTTCTAAGTCTTTTCTTGTCAGATTTCCATTCACTGGCACAGTTTCCAGATGTCGACTTTCTTGTCGATCTTCAGAATCTGGAATTATTTCGCCTTCTGTTTCGCCTTCTGCTTCAGAATCAGAATCATTTGTGGTATCACTTTCGACATCAGAACTCTCAGGAGTTGGTACTGGAATAGTATGACTAGGATGAATCCAGCGTTTCAATCCTCTGCACTTTACAGCATTAGTAGTGATCAAAATTATTTGCCTAGGTTTCTGCCATCTAGGAGCTAAACAATTCCTTCTCCGATGTACTTTCGTTCTGACCCAATCTCCAGGTCTCAGATCATGTGTCAAAACCTTTTCATCTGATTGTGCTTCAGTTCCCACCTGATTAGACACAGAAGTTACCATATCAGATAACCTTTTACAGTAATCCAAAATAGCACTGTCATTTATGCTCAACAGTTTACCTACAGGTACAAAAGCTTGCCTCATAACTCTTCCCATTAAAATTTCATGAGGACTCAAACCTGTCTTTTTATCTGGTGTACTTCTTAATGACATCAAAACAAGTGGAAGAGCATCAGTCCACTTTACACCTGTTTCAAGACACATTTTTCCAATTCTGTTTTTAATTGTTCCATTAATTTGTTCTACTACTCCTGATGCCTCTGGTCTGTATGCACAGTGTATTTTCTGCTCAATGCTCAAAGCTTCGCAAATTAACTTCATCAGTTTGTTATCAAAATGGCTTCCTCCATCACTCTCAATAGTGACTGGAAAACCGTACCTTGGGATGATTTCTCTGAGCATTAGTTTTGCCACTGTAATTGAATCACAATGTCGTGTAGGGAAAGCCTCTACCCATCTTGAAAATAAACAAACAATTACAAGCACATATTTCAAACAATTGTGTAAAGGCATTTCAATGAAATCCATTTGTAACCTGGTAAAGGGACCACCCTCTCGACCAATTATCCCTGTCCCCACCACTGATTTTCTGTTTGGATTCATTTGTTGGCATGACAAACACCTTTGACAAAAAGATTCTGCAATAGTTCTAAACTTGGTATTGAACCATGTTTCTCTGAAAAGTCTAACCATAGAATCTCTTCCCAGATGTGCTGGACCATGATATAATCTGGCCATGTCAGCAATCAAGCAATTTGGTAAGACTACTCTGCCATCTTTGTAAACCCACACTCCATCTTCTTCACGTGGTCTACAATCTGATCTTAACCACAAGTCTTTTTCTTCATCTTCTGCTTCATTTTGTAAATCTCTAATCTCATGCCATGTTTCTACAACAGTTGTTAGCATTAATGAATTTGAATCAGTTTCTTTACTCCTCTCCCGATTGTAAGAATAATTTTTCCTTGCGCAGTATTTAGCTGTTTCATCTGCGAAGGCATTTCCCTTGGAAATATAATCAGTTCCTCTAGTGTGCGCTGCACACTTAACAATGGCGATTTCTTTTGGCAACTGAATTGCTTCAATTAATCTCCTAATGAAAACTGCGTTTTTAATTGGTGATCCTGTTGATGTCATGTATCCTCTCTGTGACCAGAGTTGTCCATAATCATGCACAACTCCGTACCCATACTGACTATCAGTAATGATGGTAACTCTTATATCCTTTGATATTTCACATGCACGAATTAAAGCAATTAATTCAGCCACTTGTGCTGAACGAACTCCTTCAAGACATGATGCTTCTTCGACATCTGTGACTGTACAAACTGAATATGAAGCTTTTAAGACACCTCCTTCGGATCTTAAGCATGACCCATCTACAAAGTAGACAAAATCCGATTCAGACAAAGGTCTGTCTTTGATGTCTTTTCTTGGTTTAGTGCAGAATTCCATGACATCTAAACATTCATGTTCTGTTTCAATGTCATCAACAATTTCAGAATCAGGCAGTAATGTAGAAGGATTCAGATTTAAACATCTTGAAATCGAAACATTATCTGCTCCTAGTATGATTTTCTCATACTTTGTCAATCTGCTACTTGTTAAATGCTGAGTCTTACCTCTTGTCAGTAATATTTCTACTGAATGAGGCACAAAAACTTTTACAGGAAATCCCATAATGATCCCCTCACTTTGTTCGAGGCTGATACTTGTAGCTGCAACTGCTTTCAAGCAACCTGGTAATGCTTTTGCAATTGGGTCAAGAACTGCAGAGAAGTATGCAATAGGTTTCTTTAAATTTCCATGTCTCTGAATTAACACAGATAATGCACATCCTTCTCTCTCACTACAATACAGTTCGAAATCTTTCTCATAATTTGGCATACCTAAAGCAGGAGCTTGGCATAAGCTCTTTTTCAGGTTCTCAAAAGAATCCATCTCAGCATCATTAAGAATAATTGGATCTTTTACATCTGACTTTGTCAGTCTTTGTAGTGGTTTTGCAATTACTGAAAATCCACTTATCCATTGTCGACAGTAACCAACCATTCCCAAGAACATTCTGACCTGTCTTTGTGTTCTTGGTGGTAACATTGCTTGAATCATTTTTATTCTCTCTATTGTTACTTGTCTTTTTCCCTTTGCAATTCTGTGACCAAGATATTTTATTTCTTGTTTGCAAAACTGTAGTTTTGCTGGGGACACTTTATGTCCTTCTTCTGCAAGGCGATTTAACAGAATTATTGTGTCTGTCACACAATTTTCTCTTGTCTTTGCAGCTATTAATAAATCATCAATATACTGCACTAGCGTAGACCTACCAGGTAAGTCTAGGTCTTCTAATGATCTTTTCAATAATTCATTAAAGATTGAAGGACTTTCTGTATAGCCCTGAGGGATTCTTGACCATCCGAGGGTCTTACCTTGGAATCTGAAAGCAAAGATTTCATAACTGTCTGGATGTAAGGGAACAGTAAAGAATGCATTGCAAAGGTCAATGACTGTATACCATTCAGCATCATGTGGAATCTGGAATAGAATTACTGCTGGATTTGGAACCACAGGACAACATGGAACGACAATTTGATTAACCTTTCTCAAATCTTGTACGATTCTAAATGTTCCGTTAGACTTTTTAACTCCCATAATTGGTGAATTACAAGGACTACTCTCTATTTCTTTTAATACACCTTGCTTGATTAATTTTTCAATTATAGGTGTAATACCTTCAATTGTTTCTGTTTTCATTTTATATTGTGGAATGTTTGGAAATTCTATTCCCTGTTTCAATGTAATTTTTACTGGATCTACGTTTTTCATCAGACCCATCTCATTTCCAGTAAAATCCCATATTTCAGATTTCACTGTTTCCTTGAGTTCTTCAGGTAAATCCTTTTCTTCAAATGCAGGAAACAATTTTGTTTCTTCTGCTTCCATCATCATCATTGTCATTCTGTATAAACCATCTTCCTCCATTGTTTGTAACTCAACTCCATCAGGAGAACAATATATTCTACAATTCATTTTACATAGGATGTCTCTGCCCAATAAATTCACTGGACTACTATTACAAACCACAAATCTGTGTTTGTCTCTGTAATTTCCAATTTCAACTGGTACTGGATCAGTTAAGTCAGTTTTAATTTGCTGATTACTTACTCCGACAACTTGGATGGTATCCCCAGAGAGAGGTAGGTTTTCAATTTCCACTGATCTAACAGTAGAACGGGTAGCACCAGTGTCCACTAGAAAAGTGATGTCTACATCATTAACTTTCCCGTTTACAAAAGGACCTGACTGGTCAACCTCAAGAGTGGCTCCAACAACACACTCTTCCTCCTCTCTCGGGCACCGTCAGCAATAATCATCAGAATCGCTGTCTTGACTTTCTGTTAATAAAAATTGTTGTGAAGCATTTTGCATTTGAACCCTTTGCTGCTTTTGCTGTTTTTGTGGTTTTATTACCTGTTCACTTCCCTGAAATCCCACGTTTGGATTATATTTTTGAACTCCCCCACAATTCGGAAAAGGTGGTTGTGGCAATTGGTCTTGACGATTATTCACCTGTTGTTGTTGCTGTTGCTGTAACTGTCGCTGAATATTAAATTCGTTTAACCCCTGTTGCATCTGTAGCTGTCGCTGCAGGTCAACACCATTCTGCATCTGTGAATTCAATAAGGGATTCTTTAAGTTTTTAGGAGGATGAGGACACTCGTCTCTCCAATGTCCAATTTCGCCACAATTAAAACAAGGTAATCTTTGTTTCAACTCCTCAATTTTTGGGCTAAATTTCTTTGGGAAATTATTACTTTTAAACTTTCCTTGTATCTGGTTTGTATTTCCAGTTTGAACAAAATTAGTGTTCTTATTACCCATGCTGGCAATCTGTTGCTCAGCCACTTTTACCTGAGCCCACATGGCTTTCTCCTTGAGCTTCTTCTGTTTTACTTCTATTTCATCACTGCAATACTTAGCTTTTCTTAGAATATCATCTACAGATAATGATTGCCATCCGACAATGCTATTTCTGATCATTTCTCCAATTTCAGGTTTTAGTCCATAAACAAATCTATAGACAAAATGGCTCATGTCTTTTTCGTCTAGTTTTTCATAACCACTGTATTGTTTAAAGATTAACAGTAGTCTTTCATAAAAAGAATGAACTGATTCTTTTGTTTCCTGTTCTGTCCTTTCTATTTTAACCCAATCGACTTCTTTGGGTGGAATTTTGTTTTTCATCCAAACAATTACTTTTTCATAAAAATCCATTACAAGTGGATTTGGAGCACCTGTTTCTTTAATTCGCTCAGGTTCTGTTTTTGGCCAACTAATCGATATTTTACATTCTGTCCAAAGATCAGATGGAACGACAATATCAAAAAATCCATCTAAATCAATCCACAGAACTTTTGACACTTTGATAAATCTATCGACTTGCCTGTACCACTCAACTGGTTTTTCCCTCAATTTCGGAAAGTCATTTGTAAATAACAGAATGTCCTGTCTCGACCAAGGGACATGAACATATCCTCCACCTGCAATTTCTCTCATTGGAAATTGTTTTGACAATTTTTCCAATCTTTCATCTTCCTTCTTTTTCGTCCATTTTACTCTCCACTTATTCAGTTCTCCTAGCTTTTTGATATAGACAATCAAATCTTTTATATGCACTATTCTTCCCATTGAGTTCAAACTCTCAATGTCACTTTCTGAAAAGTCTAATCTGTAATGTTTCGCAAAATTCTTTTGTTTGCTCACATCAATTTCAAGTTCTGCTGCTAGATCCTCTAGTTGATCATATTTATTTTTTGTTTTCCATTGTATGCTTTTACAAATGAATAGTAGTTCATCATCTCGGTAGTAATTTAAACTATCTGGACCGATTGTTCCAATTATTAATTCTTCGATATTCACTTTTAATTTGGCCACATCAAGTTTTGGTGTAGTTACCCTGACTTCAGGACTCCCTATATCTGATATAGCACCCATTGGTGTTTTTGGAGATAAATCCTCATTAAAGGTTAAATCAGGCATTCTCGATTTAGAAGAGTTTATTTCAGATAAATCTGAATAAAATTTTTCAGCAGCTTTTTGAATTTCTGTATTTAAAGGAATAGTTAATCCAGTTTTGTTTGTTTCCTTTTGGTCAAATACAGGCTGAACAGGACCAATCGTTACTGGAACTGTCACAGCTTCCATGCCTTTTGTCATTCTTTTTATTAGTTCTTCTTTAGATCTTAAATATTCATTATAATCAACATCTTCAACATTTCTTGCTTCTCTTGTATAATCTTTTGGAGCTTCTCTTGCTCTTGGAGCCATTGTAAAATGTCTACCTTCATTTCGAGCATTCTCGAATTCTGGTCTTCTAGGAGTTTCAATAATTTCACAATTATTTGGATAAAGTTTAGGAGCTTCAATAATTGGAGGTGCACTCGGTGAAGTTTCAGTAGAAACCACCGGAGTAGACCATGATCTAGGAGGTCTCAAAGGCTGATTCTTTCTAGCAGTTGTATATATTTCTTCCATAACTGCATCTTCAGGTTCACTTTCCATAGATTTCCCCGTAGGAGTACCCATTACCATTTCCTGAATTAAATACAATCCTTCACTCATGTTTCCCTGTCTCCACATTCACAATCTATCTTCATGAGTTTCTCTTCTCCAAGGTGGATTTTTAGAAGGTCTTTTAATTCCACTAGCTTCTCTTTGTAACTGATACATCTCGTCTTCCCACTCAACTAAAGCTTCAAATTGAGTTGGTCTCGGTTTCGGAACAAGAGCATTCATTTTCTCTCGTAAATTTCTCAAGACTTTTACATTAAATGAACCATCATCAGGCCAAGTTAAAACACCGTCGTTCTTAGTATAGCGTTTCCAACTATCGAACCATAAGACAGTATGATATCCATATTCACCTTCCATATACGCTGCAGGTGTTTTATACTTATGAAGTAGTTTACCACCTCGCGTTTCGATTTTCTTGTCAGGTGAAAATAAATTCTTAAACTTCTGAAATAATGTTGGCTTTTTCTCAACATGTTTAAAATGATAACTCATTTTTAAGAGTTAAATCTAATTCACAAAATCGTTCGTAAAATATTTCCGGGATGTTCCGCAAAACAACCAATCCGTGCGCGAAACACACCAACAAGCCAATGACAGTTGAGCTACGTCACTTTTCTGCTCAACCAATAAAATTGGAGCTTTTCTGAAGAACCAATCAGCTCACAGGTCGTCAGAGACTCAAGAGCCAATCAGAATATAGCTTGTGACGTAGGTCACCCAATCCCAGCGCGGCTCTGTGACGCACACAGCAGCTGCGGTTTCTCGTTTCTCACTCCTGGCGCTTACCCCTCCTTCACAAAATCTTTTCACAGCGCCATTTTAAGAACACTTTTCAGAGTAAATTAATTCTTAACAATGACTATAAGGACAACATCTGTTCGTTTCACTATTTAGGATAGTTTACATACATTCAAGTATCCACACTTCGGAATAGACGGCGCTATTCACACTAAGGATAATATCCAATTGTCAGTAGAGTAACTCTTACCCCACCCTTCTAACACGTATAATTATGAACTCGCTTTGCTCTGAACCCACCGCGAAGTGAAAGTTCTAAGAGTTCCACTTGAACATAATATACAATTCAAACTCGCACTTTCACACTGAAAATTCCCTAATTTCAAACACACATGAAATCCGTACAGGACTCTCACCTGTTTATAGAGATCATGCACCGTTAGCAAAATAACGACGTTATCCGTACAGGGCTCTCACCTGTTTATAGATATGAAACATGTACCCGTACAGGACTCTAACCTGTTTATAGATAATCATGTACCGACGCTAATTTACCCTTCACTCAAGCTCGGATATAACTAATACTCTTATCACAGTGAGTTTTATGGAAGGCGCTTTGTCCCTATTCTCATGCTGTTCTAATTTCTTAGAAAACCCTCACTATACAAGATTCACACCTAGCCCTAAAACTGTGCTGCTCGGCGACAACACTATGGTACACGGCGATACCTCTTGTGATACTCGGCGATATCACTACAAACAGAACAGATGGCTTGCGTGACTAATTTCTCGCCACACAATCTATACCGGTATAGCTTACAGATAGCACGAAAAACTAACTCAACATGTGTTAAAACATCGATCCTATTTCCATACCATAACGTTTTAGTAACCCTTAGCAACCAACATATTACCTTGGTTACCCTTAGCAACCATCAATTTCTGCTACCAGAGAATTGATCCAGCGGCCTATAGAAAATATATCATAAACAACGCTACCCAACTTCATAACCTATAAACAAAATTCTATACTAAATATGGACCCATTTATAAACCTGACATATTTTGGGCCTACTGAATCAGGTGGTCAGACTAAATCTATATACACATTATCTACAAACTATATACAATTTTATACATCTGTGGAAAGAATATTGTCATTAGAATAAAACCTAACCATTTAAATGACCACCATTGGCGACGTGATCTAGCTAATAGTAACCTACACTTCTGAATAACCAAGACCAGCTTGTTTGTTGAAAGTAAGATTTTATTTACTAAATTATGGTATATAAGTTGATAGTTTTATAAATGAATTTTATTTGCAATAAAGCAAGCATGATTGTAAAGAAATGTGAGAAAATACAATTTAAGTAAGTGAATCAAATTAAAGTGAATATATAAAGTTTAGCATTTCTAAAACCTAATTCCCTAACTGAGCTAAATAGATAGAAATTAAAGTAAAGTTCTTTGAGGATTCTTACGTGCTCCACGCAAAGTCCGACAGCACTTCACCCTCATCGGAAAGTCAGAAAGCAGCAGCCAGCCCATCCCTAGGGGCATGACTTTTTATACCTTTCTACGCTAACTAAACTACGCAAAGGAAAGTTTTCAGAAATCTTCGACGTCCCATTGGCTGAGAGTGACAAGTGACATGTCACCCACATTTCAAAACTTCCATTAAGTCACTTTTTCTTAGAGACCATTGTCCCTTCCGAGTGCAACCAGGAGCTTCCTAGGATTGCAACATTTGTATAAAGTCGTTCTCGCCGCGTCCATTGACTTCCAATTGACTTCCGCGGATGCCAAGTTAAGGGCTGACAAAATGTTCTTTTTCGACCTTGGCCATGTCCGACAGAATGATGATAGCACGTCAGTTTTTGCTTAGTGAACACAGCTTTTGACGAACAATTTATTTCAGAATGGGCGTCTCATGACTTTTGCAGAAGTAAAATTCAGCATTTTGTAGCTCGGGCAGACTAGGCCCAAAAGCAGGCAACTTATGTTTTCTAGTATAAAACAAACACAAGAAAAATATTAATGTAAGAAATAATGTAGATTCTGTATCCACCCCAAGATTTACTAATTAATTAACCCACCCGATTAATCAAAATGTTACCTAGCCAATGCAAACAAATAAAGCAGCGTTTATATCTACCAGTCTCCGTTAATCCATGAGACTTATATGCACCTAGAATAGTAGAAATGACATCACACAGACAAGGAAAAGCAAAACAAGCACATGCTTCTTTTAAGTTTGCAGCAGTTAGTAATGACAAAAACGAAAACAATAAATTATTTTATTATTTTGCACGAACAAAAAGATGCAACAATTATGCACGTTTATGAGCACACATGTTAGTCCCCCCATGTGTAAAGTTTAATCTAAGTTGTATTAGTACGACAAATCACAAATCATTAATATTATTATTCATGTTATGGAAATGTGACTTCACGAGTTTAAACAAAATTTTGTTTTCTATCTCGCTCCATCAATAGCTCAACAGCATTGCTAAGATCCATACTGTGAAGCAGAAACGTTCAAGGCCCTCAGAGACGTGCTACTCGAGTAATCTGAGAAACCTTAAGCAGACATGCAGAAGGATTGAATAGAGATAAAGAAAATAGTACCTAGCTGATGAAAAATTAGATGTAGATATGCCATATTTGTTTGGAAGTCAACTTTGTGGAACAGGTAAGATATTTCCCTTGTAAAATAGAAGCCTACCCTACACTCTGAGTGTGTGTACTAACCCTTAGCTCCATTCTGTGTTGAGTTTAGTTAGTTACCAAACTATTTTGGGGAAAAAACATTGAGAACATCTATCTAAATTTTCTACTTGCCCTGATATTATCATTAGATACCTTCAGCCTCATGCAATCAAGTGATAGAACCTTTTTTTCAAGTTTGGAGAAAAACTGGGTTGCATTTATGTAAGACTATGAGAATGGGCAATCAGGCAATTTTCTGAATAATTACATGCAACTCCATGAGAGTCAGGGGTGCTGACATAAATGACATGGTTACTGTCCTTCAGACAGTTCATCAGCTGACACGTGTTCTAAATTCCTTATGATGCAATAACTGCATGATGTAAAGATGGACTAATATTTTCTAAAAGATCATATTAACATTAGCCCGCTAAATATTGATAGGTAGTAATACATTTGAATTTTAACAGTGGTATTTATGGTGTTGAAATTTTTGGAACAACAATGAAAATAATGGAATGTCTCGAATCTTTAAAACATTACAATGGATTGAAGATACCAGCAGCATTTTCCTTTCTGCCAAAGGAAGCATGTTTTCCCAACCTTGCTTTTTCTGGGGAAAAGTAACATTGTTTTAATCTAGATAGAAATATAGGGACACAAATACTTTTTTTGTAAACCAAAGACACGGAAAACCTATAAACATATATGTTTCTTCGCATTCCTGCCAACTAGAGTTTTCAAATACAGTTGTCTGCTTAAAGCTACTAGAGTGTGTCAGGCAATTCAATGATGCTTTTACAACGTGTGCTGAGTTTTAATTTACAGGGTTAAAGTGGAATAGAGCATATTCTCGCTTTATTAAATGGTAATAAATAGTTTGCTCGAGATATTTTATTTATGCTTAATTGTTGAAGACCAAGCATTCTGTTGGCTCTTAAGGGATATTTATTCCTCTTTTAAAGCCATTTACTGCATATATTTGTGTTTTTGTTCCGTGTTGTACTGCCCTCGTGTGTATGACAGAATGTGTCTCTTTAGGCGGAATATCCACAACTACCCTTTTAAATTCCCTTCCTGACAATCTCTTAAGGAAACATGACATATAAAAATTAAAACAGCAACAAGGAGAGGAAATCATTACCAGAGGGGAAGTTTTGAAAAGTGGAAGTGACAGCGGTTATAGCACGAGGCAGCAGCTGTGGAATTTAAGCTGCTCTGTCACGTACCATCAATTGGACTATTATCTGGTGCAGGAGGCCGATAATAAATTGTCAGATATGCTTCTGAGCCAGAATGAAGGGATGAAAATTGTGCTGCATTTTCCAAGGGCTGACAAAGAGTCGGGAAAAAAAGGACAGCGCGCGCTGGTCCAAACATGAAAGGGGCAGTGAGAGAGACGGAGGAGGTGTCGGCCACGCAGGCCCGCCAGAAGAACCAGGAGCAAAGGGCTGCGTGGAAAGAGTTCTGACTTGATGCTGAAGGTCAACCATTGAAGCACCCAATCCTGCAGACAAAGGGAATGATTTCAAAAGTCACTCAACCAATAAAAACTATAAAGAGGCTCTCAATATTTGACAAGATAGTATGACGAAGATATGTCTTTGTGCCTTTCCCAGTACTTGAAAAATTGATCTTCAACTGAAGGGTCAATAGGTGGCTAATAGAATGTCACCCTGTTTTTATCATGAAATAAGAATCAAGACCAATATTTCGGCAAAAACAACATTTGCAAATACATTCAAAGGGCCTGAATGAGAAAGACATTGTGCATGTTATGAATTAACAAGACCAAAAGGCTTGACTTGCAAACAAAAATTGACTTTTCCATTGCATATAACATGGATTCGCTTTCTTAGGGACTTATTTATGAGAGCCCTGCATCACTTTTGCACTAAGTAAAGTAGTACATGTGTGACCAAGGGCTCTCATAAAGATTTATGAAATCACGCAAAGCCACCCTGCGTGGCTTTGAGTGGCCTCATATATCATGATTAAGATTACACAACACAAATCACTGCGTCGCCTTACTCTGTGGCCAGGAGACGTTCCATGGGCATTGCAGTGGACTTCGCCACGCAGCATCCATGGAATTTGACGCTGCCGCAGATTTACAAAGTCATGTAAATCTGGGAAAAGCAAGCATTAAATAAGTACATCTCCCAAGGTGAGGCGTAACGAGGAAAAACATGTTTATTTCTCCTCGTTTTTTCCTCTTTCCATCACTTCTGCATTCTGCAGCACACATGGAAAGAGGAAAATACCTTGTAGGATTCTTTTAGTGCAGAAACATGCTCCTTCCTGGGCAAAAACCATCTTGCCTGAAACAGAGGCAGCCTTACACCATGTTGCAAGGGTGACTACATTGGCACTAGGCTGCCAAAACAGCGCCGGCGCAGGTAGAAAACACAGGAAAGCGCGGCACAGTATAAATACGGTCCATTACTGCCCTTTCCCTTCAGCGTAGTGCGGCACAGCAAGTTGCCTTGCTGCATTGCCCTAAGCCAAAACCCATAATTTAGTCCCTTGGTCTTAAACAGATTAATTGATGTGTAGTAGTACTTCATTATGGTGTATTATTAATCATGAGTAAGTCATCTCCAAGGTTTTTGTGGGTACTGGCATACTTCGTCGCAGTCCTTTCCAATCCTGCAAATTATGATCAACTTTTAGCAAAACTAATAGGTTTCACTTTAATGTTGCAATGCATGTACACGGGATATTCACAAATACGGTTTCATTGTGTTACAAGCACAAATGTTGTTTATCACATAAGATTGCATGACTGACAATGCTAGAAAAATTAGTAAATAAAGATTGCTTCTTATATAGAATTCATAACAGTGTGATTATTAAGGTCACTTTTTAGAAGTAAAATGTCCCTGATGCATTCCAATAGAAGCACATTCTGAAGGAAGAACGATGCACCAAATGGACAACAGCATGAGATGAGAGAGTAATACTCCTTTGGGGGGGAGTCAAAGCTCACTTTATGCAAAGTTTTAGGAATTTGTGACAATATGTATAACAGACAGCTGCACTGACAAGCCAGATCTAAATAGATTTTCTCCTGCCTGGAGAAAGAGAAAATCTGTCTCCAGAGAGGAAACACCCCCAAAGTGCGTGGTGCTCAAAGTAATGAGTTTCTACATGGTGAACACTATTTTTCCTGTTGACAAACAATTAAAGTTCATTTGCACTAATGTGAGTGCATTTTTGTATTGCACCCTATTGCAACTAAAGAACTGCCTCCAAGTGCAGTTTAAAACAGTTTTTTTAGAAATGAAACTGAAACCTGAAACTATCATGGCTTTTCAAATACACTCTTGGAAACCTTTGTGAATTCTAAAAATGAGCAATGTTGTATCAAAATGAGGGAGTAACATAAGTTCAGTTCATTCTTAATTAATGTTTAGACATCGTCTTTAAAACATACATTTCTTAAAAACAATGACATTTTGTATATAATTACACCTTATAACTACCAATTCATCATACTTCAGCTAAAAACCCCAAACCCATACTATTTACACTATAAGACACTAACCCAAACATTTTAAAGAACTTTAGCCAGTGGCAGGCCACATCAAAGAATTCCATCCTTAAAAGTAGTACTAGTGCATCATTTCGACAATATATATTATATTTTTTTTAAAGAGGTTTTAAAATCAGCAACATAGCCTATAAAAAAATAGGCGACAATCAATTGAAACATGAACATTGAAATTATTAGATGGCAGTCCACATGTGCAGTTATTCTCTTGAACTAAAAGGGCTTCAAATTTCTCAGCTCTTACATAACACAGTTTTAATACAGGCCGGAACTTTAGTAGTATTAATCGTAACCGTTCATCTGGGAACACAGATGAGTACGAAAATACATTCACATTTTCCCATAAATCTACCATGTATTTGGCGGAAGGTTTGTTCCCTACATATTTCAAGTCAGCCAACTTAGATTCTTTTTTACAGGCTGTTTTTAATTCTGCTTTGGAGAGTGAGGCTTTAGCTATTTTGAATTCTAGTTTTAAAGTTCCTGCAATGTCTTCCAATCTTTTCTTTACTGTCTTTGCTGACTGTAATTCACTTCTTTCTATTTTAGTGGCACAGCAGGCTGATATCGTTTGAGTATTTGGGACCAAAGGTTTATCCTAAAAATGCAGGGCTGATTCATATGTTAGGAAGTTCCAGGCTTGCAATTTTGCTTTTAATCCTATTGCCTGGGACATTGCACCTTGGGGAAGGGCCAACAATTGTTTCAGATATTTGCTTTCACAGCTCTCCCAGCTACCCTCTGTACTAATGGCTAACAACTCAGCCTCATAGAAGCATTGCATGGGTACCATTGCGTTGTAAGCTGTTAAAAGGGGAGACCAGGAGGGGCCACCATAAGTCTTTTTAAAATGGAGAAGTGCCCCTGTCATGGCTAATGTCCTCGACTCCACTGATTCTTTCTGCAAGGTCCAACTCAGCTGACTGGTAAATGTCATGCCCAGGGACTTATAGGAGGACACGACCTCTAACCTACTATTGCCTAACTGCCATTTATACGGTTTACTTTTTTTCCCATGTTTATCTTCAATTTGTTAGCCTCGCAAAAATGATTAATCTTGAACTTCCTCTGCAGGCCTACTTGGGTCACGTCCAGAATTGCCAAACCATCTACATATAGGAGGTTTGACACGTGTCTTCCTCCCATTTTGGGGGAAAATGAATGAGTCGCTGCCAGCTCTCCCGGCAGGTCAGCTAAAAATAGAGAGAACAATGTGGGAGCCTGGACACAGCCCTGCCTTAATACATTACCCAAGGGGATTTTCCCAGTAAGGGCCCCGTCTAAATCAAGTTCTACTTGGGCTCAGTTTCCGGTATGCAATTCCTGCAGAATTGCTATTAATCAATTGGGAATACCCAGTCGTATTAATTTCGCCCAAAGTATTCTACGATTGACCAAATCAAAAGCTGAGCTGAAATCAACAAGGCAACAGAATAAATTCCCTGTTGTTTCTTTTGCCTTCTTCCCCAAAGCCCACAGACTGAAACAATGGTCTATTGTAGAGTGCCCAGTTTTTTAGCCTCCCTGCTACATTGGAATAATTCTGTTTCCTTCAATCCAGTTATTTAAAGCCCTTAATATTTCTTCGGAGTACGGCTTTTCACCTACATCCAATAGACTTATCAACCGGTAATTCCCTGGGTCGTTGTTAGCACCTTTTTTTATGTACCGGTTTAATTATTGCCCCCTTCCAACTCGGAGAGATTATCCCGGTCTTTGGAGAAGAATCCTGCACACCTCAAGTGATATAACTTAATTATAATTGCTGGCAGGTTAAGTGGTCCCGCTGCCTTTGTTAAATTTAAGAAAGTTATCAACTTTTCTATGGATTTAATAGAGAATTACTCCAAAGCTTAAACCCACAGTTGGCCAGTCCTTCTTCACCACTGTCTCACTTGGCTTATAAATATTAGTTAAGGAGGGTACCCAATCTGCTTCTGACACCATGCATCTTGCTGGATGGACAGCCATACCACATCCCTTCTGGAGCAATTTCCAGAATGTTCTCAAACCTTTTTCCTGAAGTGTCCTAAGCATCACATCCCAATTCAACTCAGATAAAGCCTGCTACTTCCTCATCACCAGAGCTTCATATTCCCTTTTCTTACAGCGGTAGATATCAACTCGCTTTGCTTGATCATCTGATCGCCTTACCCTTCCTATTTTCCTTAGCTCCTTCCTAGCTGCAGCACACTCTTTATCAAACCATTGTTGGTTTGAAGTTTGGGACAGCTGGTCACTTTTTTCCCTCTTATTGCATACCCTTACTACTGGTATAAATCCCTTTACTACCTCTGCAAAGACAGTTGCATACCATGCACCATTAGGCTCTCCTATGGCCCTATCCTGGATCATATCATTGATTGATTGATACTGCATTAACTGCTCAATATACCACCCCTCAATTCTTGGAGTTAAGCCTATAAGGAAATCTAGTGTCATTGGAACAGCTCGCTCTCTAACTATATTGCTATCACTAGATCTAAATTTATCCCCCAATGATCACTTCCCTTTAATCTTAGCATCATAAATCCCATACAGAGGTTAAAGTACCATGCCTGTATGAACATGTAGTCAATGAGGCACTGTTGTTTCCCATATAAAATATGTTTAGTCTGCTGGGTCTTCCTCTTTGAAGCAGCCATTTAGGCATACAACCCCTAATTCTGCCAAAAAGTTCACCATAATCCTATCAAAGTGCGACTGAACAAATTTTGGAAAAGTTGCTGTAGGAATACTGTTACACTAAGGCATATCTGAGATTACAGAGTCAGCCTTCCATGGACCTAAATGAAGATTAAAATCCCCTGATAACAAACTAGGATATTCCCCCTTGAGCTCTATTAGAATTACCAGGTCTCTCCGGAACATTTCACATTCCTCTTTCTAAGATCCTTCTGATTTATGTAAACATTCACAACTATCAGCTTTTTGGATGCAGACTGCCCTCATAGAGATCCAGTAGGCAAGCTAAAGCTAAGACCCAATCACTACTTGTTTCATTTTTTTTGCCCCCTTACTAGATTTAGTAGATATAATAGTCATTACTCCTGCTTTCGCCCCCGTACCCGATTTGGATCCAATTTTCCTAAAATGCATGAAACCATTTTGATGAAAATCCTCACCCACCAACCACGTGTCCTGGAAGGAAATTATCTCATTCCCCTCCCATATCTCTGCAAGCTCTGTTGTTCTTAATAAATTATTCAACCCATGTACATTCCAGGAGACAAACCTCAAGCCCGCGGGTGTGTTGATTGCCTGATCTATCTCTTCGTCCCATGAGGAAGTTGACTCCCCCTCAACGCTTAGATGCGCAAACATATTGCGTACTGGGATCAGATCTGACAACCACTCTCTTTCCTCGATAGAGATAGTACCTTTTATTGTTCCGCAGTTTGTCCCCACCCACCGAGGAGGGTTTATTTCTCTCCCAGTCACCAAATCTAGCTGTGCTTGCCTGAAGCCTGCATGGTTTGACAACATTGGTAGCTTTAAGAAGTAAGTTTCCACATCTGCTTCCTGTACTAATCTTAGACCTCAGTTGTTTAGCTCATCACTAGCTTCTAAGACCAGGTCACCAAACACTGGAGATGCAAACACAATTTTGTTAACTCTCTCTCTGCTTTAGACTGAGTGAACAATGTGTATTCTGTATTATTTGATGCTACCTCCTCCAGTGCTTGGCAGTATGAGAATAGTATACACAAAATAGATCTGCAACCTTCTAGTGGTTCAAATGCAAGTATTCATCTCAATGTTAATCCTTATACATGGCTTTGTAAAGATGCAATGCTGTACTCATGTTTTCCCAAAGTGAAGTCAATCAAAGGCTCTTGAAGTTAAAACTTTTTCTTTATTCAATTTAAGCTGCCTTAACCAGATGACCGCATGAACGACGAACCACTAACTATTGCGGATATACTTTTCCTGTTTTTGAAAGTCACCATCGTTTTTATACTGCCGTTGGGACCAATAGGCACAATTTTGAAATGTACTGGGCTCTAATGAATGACAACTGGTCTATGAATCAGGACTACTATAAACTTGTTATGCCCTGAAGAAGTCCGATAACGGACAAAACGCGCTGGCTATTTCATTGAAAAGAATTTGAATACAGAGTAAGTTTTAACTTCAAGAGCCTTTGATTGACTTCACTTTGGGAAAACAAGCTTACATCAATGCATCTTTACAAAGCCATGTATAAGGATTAACATTGAGATGAATACTTGTATTTGTACCACTAGAAGGGTGCGGAGCTATTTTGTGTATATAAAGTTTGAGATCAGATGAGGATTAGATTCTCTTACTCATTATGGGACATAGGGGGTTGTGTCTCAAGCTACCAGCACCTTTTCTTTGTTGCTCAGGACTAGTATGGGATGTTGGACTAGTGAGGAAATGTTTGCTTTGATCCCCTTCTTTGTTGCAGTATGAGAATAGTGACAGGATGCATGACCTGTTCAGGGGTTTCTACTTATTTGCTTTTTTGCCCCAAAGGGTCACTTCCAGATACACATACTTTGTTTGTGATGGTCTACGCATAATATATACCTGGCTCAACTTTCCACAGTTCTTAACATCATTTATGCCTCTGGGATCTCTTTGTTCTCGACACGGGGTCTACTTTTCTTTGGCTACTATTGGGGTATACACTTTTCTTTGGCCTAATGCCATCCAGAAGGTTGACTGGACTAACTTGGCCACTGTCTTTGCTCCCTTTTAACAATTCTTTCTTTTTGGCCTGGCCCTCTTAAACCTTGCTATCGCTTCGACATGGTGGGCACAGATGGTGTAGCTGGCACACAAATTTGGTTCTGTCTGTGCTTTTGTACTAATTGCCTAACTTTTAAACCCCGCCTCAGTTTCCTCCATTTCGATTTTTCCAACTGCCAGCACTTCTCCCACCCACTGCTCCTCCAACATGGGCCTTTTGAACACATAAACTGTTGTCTGTTCACATTTCTCTTGAGCTAACAACTGCGCTTTGGATGCTGGTTGGGCAATTATCAGTCATACTAATGAGGGCATAGAAGCATTAATTTCAATTAATTCCAATAAAATGTCCTTTAAGCTCCAGCCTCCGGTCTCAGAGGCTCATTTGTGGCTAATGATGCTTCAAATAGCCCATGTAGTGTTTTCTTCTCCAGCAAAAGGATGTCCGACACCGGGGAGGGCCTTGAAAGTAGAGTCTAAACTTCCCCCGGAGATCCCCAGAGTACCATGGTTTCCTCCACAGGAACCTCCTTCAATAATTTTAGGGTCTCCTAGTAGCTCCCTCATTGAGTGACCTTGCAATGACACCCCTTCTACGGTGTTCTCCACTCCTGAGCCTGACACTTCTCCTCGCACGCAAAACTCAGCTCCGAGGTTCAAAAGAGGCAGGGCGAGGAGGAGAGCCTCGGATGGATCCGGCCCAAGGTCCCAATCAGTTCATGAGACTCTTCCACACAAGTAGCTAATGCCTCCACTGGAGTCTCCCCCATTGGCCCGTATTTATACAGTCCACTACCACACACTTAAAGTGCTTCCCTACAAAGTCTTTAATTGAAACTGCCTGAAGGCAGTTTCAATTAATTGGCTGAAGGATGGCCTTTGACTGCCCCTGAGTCTGGAGATCCCAATGACCCTCCTGGGAGCCTGTCAGGAGAGGGTGAAGGTGCACATTCTCCTTTTCTCATTTTTTCCACCTTCTTCTTTACTTCCTTCTTTCCTTTTACTGCGTTTTTTTCTTCAAGGGAGGCATCCTCTTTCACCAAGTTTAATCCTTAAAGTGTTGCTTAACAGGTCTCTTTTCCTATACTTACACGCTCCCTCCTTGCGACTTCACGACTGCCTTACTATTTTTCCTGTTCTTAATGCAGTCAACTTTACTCCCACCTCTGTCAAGCGCTTGTTGCCTGAATATCACTTTTGGGGGATTTTTAATTCTCTTCCTTTTAGTACCTTTGTTTATAAGCTAGTTATTACCTTCTTTGCTCACCCCTTAGCTGTTTTAACGCTGTATTATTGCTGGGTTTACTTTTCCAGCTATATCCGCTATTGGCCCCCCTTCCAGGAGAGAGAAGCCGGATGGTGTGGTGTAGATAAATCAGAGGGGAACAGAGCAAAGAACGAACTCGGCGCAGTCTCAGGAGTTCAAGGGAGGGTGGGCAATCCTCAATTGCACAAGCCACACAAGCCTAACACCGGCCGCCTCCGCACAGACGGGGTTGCCGCGGCACTAACCTCACCCCCCTCCCTGTAAAAATGCTCACTTGCCTCTCCGGTGAGGGTATCTAGCCGAATCTGTGACTTTGCAGCTGCCAGCAGCGTCTCTCCCCCTCCAAACATGGCTCTAAGTGCAGCTGTGGCTTGGGGCAACCTCCTTGTCGCAACTTGTTCTTAACTGGCTGGCAGTCACGGGACCCGGCGAACAGCCTGCTATGATCCTCGGACGCCGAGCACGGGCCACGCACGGCTTGCTGCCGCAGCTCCACGCCGGTCTCTGAGTTGACACTGACACTGACACCGATGCCAATGCCCCGGCCTGCACTGTTAACCGCACTGTTATCCGGTAAACAGGGGTAACAGTGGTAAAACAGCAGGTCTGCCTGCTCTGCCAGTACCTCTGCAGCCACGCTTACCGCTCACCACTCAGCACACGTTGGTCATAAGGATGAAAACGTACAATTAGTTTAAGAGCAAGCACTGCAGTCTACAAAAACGTAAAACTGTGCGATTTACTTTAAATATGCACATACACCGTTTTAGTCCAAAAAATAACAATGTCACAGCGTTCAGAAACGCATGAGAACGAGAAAACAAAGGCAGCAAATAATGGCGTCACTCACTGATGAAAATGTCACCTCAGGCAACTAAGTCAGGTTGCTGAGTTGAAACAATAGAAAGTGCAAACTAGAAACATGGGCACTGAAAATAGAGACGAGAAATGCTCCCTGTTTCGAAAAAACATTTGTTTAATGCTCATGTCTTTTGATTACATTCCTTGTACTTGTTTCATAATGTATTGCTTAAGAAGGTAGTCATCCTCTTTAATAGCATGATATTTCACAAAATGATTGAAGTCTCTTCACAAAATAAAACATTGCTCATTAAAGCACCTATCCAGAGGACAAATTTGTATTTGCTCTGAGACACATGCAAACTCACCTCTTTTGCCAACCTTTAGAAACTTCCACTTTGTAATACTACCAAACAGACGGTATTTATATTGCCATCAATAGTGACGCAGCTTTCTCTAAGTATGAAAAGCCCTATGCATCGCTGGACTTCAATTGTTAGGTATGGAGACGTTGCACGACAGTGGTACAGAAACAACGTAAGGTTCTGTGTACATGAATTTCCCTATTCTGACCTCCCAATATGAACACCCGCCTGAACTGCACCATGCAATCTGCATATGATAATGGTGCAGTGAGGTCATCATTACCACAGGGCAGAACATCCAAGCACCATTAGCAGCAGAATAAGGGCCACTGAAGGATTTGAAACGCCTGAGGTGAATCGAAGGACACTAACGCTCCCGGTTAATTATCTTGCCGATTAATGGTCCTTTCGCAGAGATTTTTATTGCTAATACACACCTCAGAGTATTTGTAAATTAAAATAAAGATTAGTAAAGCATAATTTTTTATGTAATAAGGCTTCCGAAGCCAAGATTGGAGTGACTGAATGATTCTCCTCATGTCGACTGTAACCTTGTGTTGTCGATGGAGGACGCTAACAAAGAGCTTCACGCTAAGCCAGGGAGAGTGGCCACATGGTGAGCCGACCACTCTGCATAGTTCTCTCCAAGGCGTTTATGGAAAGGAGTTGGGCAGTACTTATATTAGTTGCACCCAGGGGCATATTTACAAGCCACTATCCCCACCACAACTTAAGTTTCCATGATGTTGTGATGGCGATAGGCACCTCGCCTTTTTTACAAGGCAGCGTTAAGACGTGGCTTAATGTTGCCTTGTAAATAAGGCACCCTTTCACACTGTACTTAGCATGAAAGGGGAGGGCAGTGGGTGTTGCGTTGGGCATTCCACTTCAACACCCATTGATTTTGACACTGCCCTCTATTTACAAGGGTAGCGTAAATAGGAGGCAGCGCCAAAATTAAGCCCAGGCAAAACCTGATCTTAAACAGGCGAAACAAAAAATGCTTTATTTCTCCTCGTTTTTGCTGTTTCCATGTGTGCTGCATTGTGCAGCACACATATTAACAGCAAATTGCCATTGATTGTTTATGTGCAGGAAGGTGTCCCTTCCTGCACATAAACAGTAAAAATAAAATCACATTTTGCAACTGCTGTGTGCTGCATTAGGCAGCACACATAAAAGTTACAAAGCGTCATTTAAAGATTTTTTGTGTGCCTGAATGGAGATCTTCCTGCACATAAACAATCTTCCCCTCAAAGCAGACACCCTTGCACTATGGTGCAAGCCTGTCTGCGTTGGCGGTGAGCTGCTAGGTTTAGCTCCAGCGTAGGGGGAAATGCAGGGATGCACCGTATTGTTGTAAATATGGTGCAGTCCTAAATTTCTGACATGGCGGAGTGTGGCGTTAAGCCAAGAAGGCTAAAGCTGCACTCCGTCACTTCATTGTCAATATGACCCCCTGTCAGTTAACTCGTTTGAATACATATGCCCCAAAGAAACCCTGATTTAATACGAGAGTGACAGCCGTAGAGGAGAAAACTGATGGGGGGAATTCATTTATATTTCTAAATATTAGTGACGCAATACAAAAAGAAAAACATGCTATAAATCAAAGTAATACATCGTTATGCGGAATGCAGTCAGGCATCATACTTAACACATAAAATTGCCTGTAAGTTACCATCGTTGAGAGTAAATAAAATGTAATGTTTCATTTGTAATCCAACCATTTTCAAAGTTGCTAATTACATTTAAGACATTAACAGTTTAGCTCACTTATGAAGTTACGCATGTTACACTGACTAAAATAATAAAACTAATAATATATGGGATAAAGTTCCCCCTAACTTCCATTATAAGGATATTGCAAGTCATCAGGGAGTTCTGTGACTAGAGGAAGGAGGCTAAAGTATTAGGGCCTGATTATGAGTATGGCAGTCTTCCGACCGCCACACTCATGGTGGTGCTGCAGTGGCGGTCTACCATCCACCGCATTACGACTTTAAAAGTTGATTCAAAGGGCCACCGGATGCGTTTGTGTATTCCCCAAAGTTTGAGCACGGCATGGACGTCACCGTCCGAGCCGTGCTGGAAAATCTTTGCCCTCCTATTGCGGTGCTTCTTTTCGAGGCACCACCGTGGGAAAGGCAAAGGACCGTTCACCTTACACGAGTTCAACTCATAATGAGGTGGGCAGTCCTTCTGCGGCTTTGGCACAGCTGTCTCAGTGGAGAGCAGACACAACTGTGCTAAAGTCGTAATTAGGCCCTTAGTTCCTTTAAAAGGTGATAGAACTCCAAGGAGACTTGAAATGTCTGTTTAACGTATGGCAGTGGGTATTTTATTCCTTGAATACAAGATCACGCCTCCACCCTTCCCACAAAGCTTGGTGTCTTGCTCTTTTATTGGAAAGAGATAGTATGGTTGCAGACAATAGGAATAAAAGCAGGCTCTGTAGTGTGAAATGAAACATAAACAGGCAGTTAGCAATTTATTGCGAAAATATATAATAATACGGTTAATGACAGACAAAATGCTGTAGCTCAGACTGTGTGGCAACATGGGCAGATGGTCTTTCCTGTAGTGATCAATGGGGTGCAAGAGATGAACATGTTGCCTAAATATCTCCTTTCTGCTGGTAACAGTTTACAGTATAATATAATTAACATATTTAAAACGATTGATGTCTGCATTGCAGTTATTCAAAGTCAAAGAAGCCTATTGGTAAGGCCCATGCTCCATTCTCTGGTGGTTAACAGACCAATGGCTGAAGCTTGCTAACAAAGAGTTGGCATAACTTATAGGTATTAGTACAAGAAACCACAATGCAATTTTTACCTTCATAAGTTTTTCAGATGGGACTGTGACTAATCCACATTTCCCATTTAGAAGAAGAATACAATTGGCGGTTATTTATTGCAAATATTATTACACACATTCAGCATTTACCTCTTTACATTTAACAGAAGAAAGACAAGAATGGACTTTTGACAATTTTCACCGGAGGGAATAGTTTTTATTTCTTACACGAGTTAATCTCATTGTTCAGTGTGATACAGCAACCCAATGACTGTTTTTAGTATCTGCTATCATATATGTAGGTGTAATTTCAAAAACAATTCGGTCTGTAATGTCTAAGATGACACTTATTGGATCCTAGTTTATCTGCAACTGGCATTTTCTGTTAGGGGTGATTTCTAGCTGCTGAAAATGGTACTGCAGAATTCTATAGGTATTTAATGTGTGTGGGTATATCTAGCTCTTCAGAGTGTTACTCCATGAGTAATTTCTTTCTGTTTTCTACATGGTGATAGTGCAGGTTTACGTCTGTAATCGTAGTCTGTGATAATATCTACTATACTTCAGTATGCCTCCAAAAATAGCATTTCCTTTGAAAGTAACTTCTAAGCAACAGTTATACTGTAGGTTTTAGTCTTTGCATAATGTGTCCAATTTCTACGTGGGCATCTCTTCGGCACATTTGCAGCCGTTGGTTTAAACAACATCTATGAGAACATCTACTCACTGAGGTACTGAAGATTCTGTTTTCTTTGGAGTTTCTGTAGACGCCACTTTTGATTCTGATTGATACTGCAGAATTTCACTTGCTTTAGTGTAATATGTGATTCTCAATTACCAACAGCTTTTATGACATCACATGTCATTTTGCCATCGATGTCATCAGCAATGGCATTTGTTTTGAAATCTTTATTGGCTTGGGTTACAATTAAGAACTATGCTCTTTGGGAGCAATTGTTGCAAACCTTAGCATAGATTCGGATTGACAGTGGGGTTTATCTTTGGGTTAGGAAAGATCACGCCGATTAAACTGAAAATGCTTTCAGATAAATTGTACAGTACTTGAAGGAGCAGCATTTGAGATTTTACCATGTATGGCCATGGGAAATAAGTACAACCAAACGTAAACCCATATGTACTAAAGCATTTCCCCCTTCACACAGAATTGGACAAATCATTTTAAACATTAGCTCTTAGATACAAATCAATAGATTGCAATACAATAATGAGGATTAATAGGGGTGCAGATGTGCATAAGCTGTGAGGAGATTAAAGTTCATGGAATCAGGTTAGCTCTGCCCACATGCAGCAGAGTGCAAGTGGGAATTATTTTTGCTGTAAGCATGGGAGAAGTAATGGTAATTACAAAAGTGGATGATCAGTGGGAGATCACCTCTCCTAGGATGCAAAAGGCATAAAAGACACAAATGAAGTGATGCAGAGCAGTAGCCTCAGCCATAGACACTGATACAAATCACCAAGACAGAATAGTTTCTGAAAAAACAGAAACATGACAACCGTCAGAAGTTACTTTGGCAGCATATACAATAGAAATTTCTGATGACCGAGGGTTTTTATATGCTTTAATTAATTAGGTGTACAGTGATTATTTTCTTTCCTTTCACACACCTTAAGTTATGTGTACATTTGCTTATAACACACAATTTAGTTCATGTCACCCCTTTTAAAATGTGGTTCAGTGTGGGCAGGTGGTGCTTTGCAGGTGGCTTACATTTGGTTTAAATGTAGCATTCCAAATTTAAAAAAAGTTATTTTAATGTTCAAGGCCTATTTTTCTACAGTTAATGTCATATAATTTGCTCCATTTGTGAGAGCATGCAGAGTAAGACATTCCACTTAACTGGCATATTTAATTTACTTGTGAGTCCATAGTAAAGTGTTACATGTGCCCAGGACCTGTAAATTAAATGTTGCTAGTGAGCTTGCAGGACTATTTGAACTACCCATTTAAGTAGCCCTTTAACCATGTCTCAGACCTATCATTGCAACCTTTGTGTGCAGTTTTAAACTGCAAATTCGACCTGGCAAAATAAACCTTTTGCCAGGTCCAAAGTTTTCTGTTTACTCCATAAACGTCATACCTAGGGTAATCCCTGAACAGCCCAGAGGGTAGGATGAAGAGTATTTAAAAGTTGGACATGTACTTTAAGTTTTACATGTCCTGGTAGAGAAAAATTCTTAAATTAATTTTTCAATATTGTAAGGTCTACTTATCTCATAGGATAACATTGGTTTACCGTATTACATTTAATAAGTGATAACATTAAATTGGGAACAGGTGGAGAGTTCGAGTTTGGTGTCTATAGAATTGTAATTAAAACCACTCTATAATGGTAAAGTCAGATTTTGAATCACAATTCTAAAAATGCCACTTTTAAAAAGTTGGAATCAAACATAAGGAGATGATGGACAGAGCACTGAAACTTTTCAGACACTCATCCCTTGTCACAGATATGGGTTGAATCCATCATCGTTCCTTAGCTCACTTCACCGCCCCAGTCAGACTCATCTATATGCAAATCAGTCTTGATCCTGTGACTCATGGGAGCAGTCCAGCCCAAACTGCCAAGAAAGTTTGCATTTTCGTGTTCTAAACATGTGTTGCCTGCAGCCATGACTAGATGTAGTTGGCAGATTGTCTCCGTGTATTGCTCCTAAACAGTGAGACAAAGGGAAGATAGGTGTTGGCAGGATGAGCCAGTCTGAGTTAACAAGTGGTTGGAGCTGTCACCCAGCACTCTTACACATCACACAGGTCCTGCCTGAGCACTCTTTAAAAGGGGTTGACACTGGTCTTTTGAGACCTCAGACAAGCTGGTGCTAGGTCAGGACGCAAGGTGATGTCTGACACCAAAGGGATGGAAATCTCTAGAAGTTTGCACTCCTTCAAAGCGGGCACTATGTATAAATATTGGACTTCAGAACGCAACTCTTCAGTACACTTCTGGATCTGTGAAAGACTCTGCCAGGAAGAAGGTCTGCTGTGCTGTTGAAAAGACTGCCATTCTGCTGGACTACTGCCCTGTTGTACTGACCTGCTGCCCTTTTGCCTAGGCGAGAATGACTGGACCTCCAACCTATACCCAGGACCACCAAAGTGACTCCTTGGGCTCGTTTCTGGTAACCAGCACCTAGACTCTGCAACTGTGATTTATATACTGCTAATGCTGCCACCCTGGTCCTGGATTATTGCAGGTGGGACTGAAAGTACTCTGCCCGCCCATCGTTGGATCCAGCAGAACAGATACATGTCATCTGCCGTGCGGCACAATCCCTGATCAGAACCAACACATTTCCTCTGCTGCGAAGACGCTCTCAGCACAAGGACTTTCACATCACCCTTGCAGCCCACAGCCTCAACAGAGCTGTTGCTGCTTGATGCATCCCCAATGCAGGACTTCACATCACAACCCTCCTCTTCTATAGCCTCCTCGACGATGATGCACGACCTTGAATCACAATCTCACAGCTTCTTGGAGCTGATGCTGTGCAACACATCCCTGGCACGAACCTTGCATCACCTCAGCTGCATATCACATCTTCGACGTGGGACCTCTCAATGCTCTGCGACCAGAACTTAAGGTACTCTCTTTCTGTGGGCTACACTGGGTCCATGTTGCCGGCCAGCATCCCATCGCAGTCAGCCTAACCATGTGACAGTTTCTCTGTCCAGCACGACCGGACAACCACAGTTGGTGCTTTGTGCTTTTTGGCACTATATTCACTGTCATCTTTAAAACTGCATCTCTCTGGTTTTACTGATTAGGTTCTGTCTTTTCAGTCTTGTTTTATTTATTAAAAATACCCTCTTTTTCAAATTTGATGTGGAATGGATCCTTTTAAAATTTACATAATCAAAAATTATAAATCGATTAGTAGACAATCCATTATGGCATTAGGCAAACACCCCATCTCAGCAGATAAAATGTTTGGTAGGGCTGTCCATTAAATACCAGAGGTACAAAAAAAATGAGCAAAGCAAGGGTCAGAACTTTCCTAGAATTGTGCCACACCTCCGAGTTCTTGATGGACTTTACCTTTCTCCCCTCTGGGAGGTATGCAAAAAGCTCAACTAAACTAAAGTGGCATAGAAAAAGGATAATTGGCATGGTGGGTTAGCAGTAGGCATTGCCTCAGTTTTGACATTGGGCTGCATTCCATGTCATTGGAGAAATAACTTTCTGTCCTTATTGGGTTTGGTTGGAGGCTTAGAACCCATTGGATAAGGACATATTAACTGGAAAAAAGTCACCTATGACATGTGACCAGCTGGAAGTTCATCATAAATCAAAGGGATTTAGGGGGTCTGAAATCCTGATATTCTGCATGGTTAGTATAGGGCAGGCAACCTGATGGGGTTATGAGCAATTGTTATTGCTAGTAGGCAAACTGGCACAACATGGAGAGATATTTTGATTCCTGATGATGTCCTGTTGTAAACGGTGAAACACATTGGAAGACTACAAAAGTATGGGGCAGATGTATCAACATTCCATTTTGCGAGTCCATAATTGCAATTTATTGCGAATCGCAATTTCGGAATCGCAAAATGGGATGTTTGATCGAAATTGCGATAAATGTGCGATTTCTTAAAAATCGCAGAATAAATTGCGATTTTCATGCGATTCCTTAATTTGCGAATTTTGCAAATTTAGAGATCGCAAAAACTGGATCATGCAATGCAGGAACAGCCTGATGACATCACAACCAGGAAGTACCAGTGATTGCTTGCACCTGCTTCCCAGAGCCACACCCAGTGGCAGTTGGAAGAGTGTTGTGAGGCAGAGCAGACCTGTTTGGAGAGCAATGGAGTCAGAGAAGGCACAGGAGGAAATGACAGCTGAAAAGAGAAAAAGGAAGCAAAAGTTTTCAGAAAAAGAACAAGAAATTCTCATAGAGGAAATGGTTTGTAACCATGAGGATCTGTTTGGAAAAAAAGCATTAAAAGTTCCTGACTCAAGAAAAAGGAAAATCTGGCTGGAGATTCAGGAAAAAGTGAATTCAGTAAGAACTACCACTCGCTCCATTGACGAAATCAAAAAGAGATGGTACGACATGAGACTGAGATCAAAAGAGAGACTGGCAGATAGAATCAAAGAGGCAAACAAAACAGGTGGTGGAACTTCTTCTGTGGACCAACCAACACCCCATGAGGAATTGATTAAATCAACTCTGCTACCAGAGAGTGTGAGTGGAGTGGCTAGCATTGATAGCTCAGACCCTACAACAACTACACAAGGTAAGGTGCATGCAAATTGGTTCAATGTATGTGTGTCATGAATGTGTGTGTTTGTCCTGTCCTCATACTCATTGTCAGATAAGTAGTAGTCCAGTTCCACTGTAAAACCAGAACTGAGCAATGCATCATGGGAGTTGTAGTGCAATAACTATATTCACACTTATCATCATAGCAACACATGTCTTCCATGCAAGTAGTACTTTGGGTTTCTAAAGCAGTGTAGTGCAATTTTTTCTTTGCAATGAAATCAATTTATTTTGAAAAAGCAAAAATTCATTTTTCACACTCTACATCCACAGAACATACAAGTGACTCCAGGGCAGAAATCGATTTAGAAAATCCTCCTCCACATGTGATGTCAGACACAGAACAAGTAGTCATTGATGCCCCTGTTCAAAATAGAAACATGCACAGGAAGCGCAGACATGCTGCACCTCTGCCAGCAATGGAAGAAGAAGGAAATTCAGATGGAGGTCCAGTTCCCAATGAGACAGTCTCAGTGTCCCCTCAGGACTCACAAGAGCAACCACAAACACCAAGGAGGGCACAACATTCCGTCTGGAGGCATGTAGGAACAACAGAGGACCAAGTGAAGGAGGCACTGTATTTGCTGGCCTTGAGCAGGATATGCTTGCTGTACACCGCCTGCAACACAAGGCACTTAGGTCAATAAATAGTCAGCTATTGAAATCCAATAAAAATCAAGAATGCATGGCTGCATCTATTGAGAAACTCTGCCAGACCCTTGTACAAACTGAAAATGCACGTAACAGGGCTGCACAGGCAGCACATGTTAGGATGCATATGTACACCAAGGCAATCAACAGGCTTTGTCCAGTCACAAGCAATTTCACCAGGCGCAGCATCAACATGCAGCGCGAATTGAGTGACTGCACACGTGAAGTGGCGAAAAGTGTCGATAAGATGACATCAGTGTTGGAAACCATGCAAACCTCCAACTCTGGTGTAAGCGCTCTCCTGGGCTCTGCAGAAAGTGAGGACAACTCCAGTAGGAGCAGTAGAAACGCTACCCCAACTAACCAATTGAGCCAACGCAGAAGTGGAAGGCTTGCTACTTCAGGACCTGAACACGAAGCCATGCATTCACAGGAGCAACATGCTTCAACCCGCCAGCGCAAAAAATAACTTTTGGAATAGTCATCTATTCAGCATTGATGCATTGTGAAAGCAGTCTTTCAGTTACACGTTTGGATATTTTCTTTTACGACATTAGCCAGTAATGTTTTACACACAATGCAATATAGTTTGACTGTTGTGAATTAAAACAACAATTACAAACCTGAGTCTGTATTATCATTTTTTCTTACCTAACAATAATTTCATGTAATCTCTGTCCTTCTTTGACGGCCAGCCATTGCTCCAACTCCTGCCACTGCCATTCTTGGTGGAGGAATATCATCATCATCAGATGAGTCAGAGTCACTCACTTCAATGTCTGTGCCTTTGCGAATTGCCATGTTATGCAGCATAGCACATGCTGTTACAATTTTACAACATGTTTCTGGATTGAATTGCAAGGCTCCTCCACTTTTGTGTATGCATCTGAAACGGCTTTTTAATATTCCAAAGGTACGTTCTATTACCCCACGTGTGGACCGGTGTGCCCTGTTGTACCGTCTTTCACTTGCATTTGCAGGATTTAAGTATGGTGTTAGGATGAAGTCACGCACTGCATAGGCACTATCACCTGCATGTTAGAGAGAAAAAAGTAAATATATGTTCCATTTTAAACCAATGGATGGTTGAATGGATGTTTGCATGAGTGTAACTCACCTAGCAGGTATCCGTCTCCAAACTGACCAGCACTAAGACGTCTATGAATTGCGCTATGTCTGAAGATAAAGGAGTCATGTGTACTCCCTGGAAACTTTGCTACAATATCATTGATGATGTTTTTGGCATTGCATATGATCTGGATGTTGAGCGAGTGGTAGCGTTTTCTATTCCAAAACACATATTCTATGGCTGCAGGTGAAGTGATAGCAATATGGGTTCCGTCAATGCATCCAATAACATGTGGAAATCTTGCTATTTGATAGAAATCCAACTTTGTTTCCTGTATGGCTTGTTGTGTATTGGAGAAATATATATGATGTTGAAGTCTCCTTAGCATTGCATCCAGGAAGACATGAAACAAGCGTGATAGGGCACTCTGTGACACTCCACCAACCTCTGCAATTACACTTTGAAAAGAGCCTGAAGCCAAAAGTTGCAGTGAGCACAATACCTGCACATGTGTTGGAATAGATTGAGTTCTGCCTGTAGGATGCTCCAGGAAAGGTTCCAATTCAGTAATCAGGTCCAAAATGGTGTGTGGATGTAGTCTGTATTTGTCATAGATCTCCTCCTGAGTCTGATGGAACAGCGTAATGCGTATCCTGAAGATTCTCTCCAGTCTTTGTCTTCTCTGGGCTAGAGCTTGAATGCACAGCCTCCTGGCAATCAGGTATAGTCCCGCCATTTTGGTGTTTGAAAAAATGCATTCTGGGAGCCTTTTTATATATTTTTTCTATTACCACCTGCTTCTATTTGGTGGTAATTGCGATTTCTTATTTTGCGATTTTTGGAAAATCGCAATTTGCGATTTTTTCAAACATACTGATGCGATTTCTTAACTTGCGATTTCTTATGTGTGAAAATCGCTAATTTAAGGACATGCTAAGTAAGGAATCGCAATTTATTCTGAGAAAACTATTCTCGCACACTAAGAATTCGCTAAAATTGCGAATACTTAAAATGCGATGCGATTTGTTTCATACATGCCAATTGCACTTTTTAAAGTCGCAAACGCTGCGAAATTGCGATTCGCAGCGTTTGCGACATGCAAACGACTTGATACATCTGCCCCTATATGTTGGAAGATGAAAGAATACAGATGAATATATCACTAACAAGTATTCGTGAATCAATGGACTGAACTGAGAGAAGAAACATACACTGGAACTTTGAGATCAAGAGATTATCCGATTGTTTTGAGTTTTTTTTCTGAATTACTTAATAGAGTGTTTCTAACTTTTGTTGTAAGGGCATACAAAAGGCCTGTTACATGCCTATGATACAAAAAAATAAAATATTGATGGAATGGGGGCAGTATGTTCTTACATGCGGTCATACCGATTTCTGTCACTTGGGATTAAAATAACTTTTGGACCAAACCCCCTTAGAACTATATCAAGGCTTTTACCCCCAACTCTCACACTCCCCGTAAGGACATTAAATTCTTCCAAGAGTTAATATTTTGTCAAGCAAAACAATGGAAACAGAGTGGGAGGCTGGATTGCTAGCTCCGTTTATGCCTTACTCTGGCCTTTGCATTTCAGCTCTACTGGGAGAGCATTTATACCCCAGGGGAGCTTAGGCTTACTTACTGGAATCAATATTTTCTATAAGTAAGGAATTGTCAGGACCTGTTTTTCAGGGTGTAATGTCTACACCCCTTATTTCCTAACCCTGCTATTCTACACATCACTCTTTTAAAATATGACCTGATAGGGAGGTGTCCATTATGTAGATAAACAGACAAAATCATAGTACATTTGGCTATTTTTTTCATAATGTATATTCCACCAGAATAAACCGTACAGTACAGATAATTACAACTGTGCATCCACTTCAGTTAGCTGTCAAGATTATGATTAGTCATGAGGGTTCATATTATTACACATGTGGCACATTTTCCTTGTTTGCTCCTGGTGCACCTTTCAAAAATTGCTCCCAGCTCAAACAAGGAGAATGTGCCATGTTAGTTTAAATGCACTGTCCCCAAGGCAGCTGTGAAGTCATTTTGCCCTGGAGCTTTGAGGCAGTTGCTGTGTCTCTAAAATAAGTAATGAAAGAAAGTCTGATATTTTTTCAGGGATCAGAAAGAAGGTGTCAGCATGACATGAACCTCAGTGGAAGTTCAGAAAGAGTGACCAGCAGGAAGCTTTCCACTCAGAAGAAACACAGTAAAGAGATCACCTTTCCTCAAAGTCAGAGTATGAAGTTCTCCTAACAAACTATGGACCACTAATTAAAAGGAAAATCAAAGTTTCCAGTATATCCACATCTCTCTCCCACAGTACTGTGCTAATCTCATGGTGACATTTGCAGGAAACTGGTAAACTCCCTAAATTACTATCCTCACACAATTAGGTTCACATCTGTTTGTATTTGAAAGTTATAGCTTCCTAGTACGCTGGGTACATGAGACTCTTTACACTATCATCCTTCTGCATCTGCTGCCAGCTTTCCATTCTCAGGCCTTTCTATCAGCCTAATACCAAACAATAAACCTTTTCTCTAACTAACAAGGAACCATATAACACAACCACAGAGGAACGAAAAACAGCATACTGCCAAACTTTAAAATGTGCAATGCCCAGCTAAGGCTGAACGTCAAACTAAGTGAACTCAATAATGAAAATGGAGGCATATTACAGTATTAATAATCATTAACAATAGAACTATCATTATTGACATGTAAACATTCAGTAAATATGGTTCTATTGGTTGTTATTCAACTCAGTACAACTACATTTCTTATTGTGCTGAAAGCGGTGACTTATTAAAATTTTATTAAGGTAAATACGCAAGTTAATAAAGTTAAGCACACAGTTCATCTATATTTTGCATGAAAATGCACATAAATGATGTATAGAAGGTGAAGCCTAATTGTTATGCTTCTCCAATCTCATCTCTAATAGCTAGAATAGCCTTTACAAATTAAAATGAATCTTTCTTGAGACTATTTCAGAAATATGTTGTTTTCAATATCTTGTGTCCAATTCTTTAATTTCATGATAACATACACTGGCTCTCTTCTAGTTCTTTATCACTTCTAATTCTTTTAACTCCCGTTTCCTCAACCACTACTTCCTTTGATCTCATATACGTGAAACATTTGAACATTGCAAAAAAGCAAATCAAGCAAATTGCAATAATTATAATAAGCCTCACTATAGAGCTTAAAACCCATTACTTATATTTTCAAACCGACTACTTATAGCGGAAAATCCCTTCCCCATTGCTTCCCAAGAGGCTGCAGCATCTATTGTGATATTTGTGATATTTGGGATATTTGTGGGGTATTTCTAGAGCGCGACGTTCGCTCCGGAGGAAGCATCTTGGCACTTGGGAACCTAAATGAAACCAGTCCAGGGGGTTAGATGGAAGCTTTGGAGTAATCGTCCGGGAGATTAAAAATCCATGTCTTTAGCAGCTTTCTAAAGGGTTTTTCCTGGGTTTGTTGTCTGAGGGTTTTGGGCAGTTTGTTCCACGCTTTAGATGCAAGGAAGCTAAGGGTCTTCTCACCCTTCGTTTTCAGTTTGTATTTCGGGAGAAGAATGAGGTTGTCATCGGTTGAACGAAGGTGACGGCTGGGCACGTAGTGGGGAAAACGCCTGGTGAGGTATTTAGGGCCTGTCTTGTTGTAGGCACGGAAGGCTATAATCAGGATTTTGAAGAGAATCCTTTTGTGAAGGGGGAGCCAGTGAAGTGAATGAAGCGCTGCAGAGATGGAGGATCTGCGGGGTAAGCCCAGGACGAGACGGGCGGCTGTGTGAAGTACGCTCTGCAGTTTTAGGAGGGTGCTCTTTTTGACTCCTGCAAGCAAGCCGTTGCAGTAATCCAGTCGCGAGATTATGAGTGCGACTGTCACCGTCTTTCTGGCATCGATGGGGAGAAAGTCGAAGAACTTTCTCAGGGATCTGATCGTTCCGAAGCATTTACCTGCGATGGTTCTGGCGTGCTGGTCAAAGGAGAGTTCAGAGTCAAAGATTACGCCGAGGTTCCTGGCTGACGACACCGTCTGGGGAGGGGCAACAGAATTATCCGGCCACCATAGTGCTGGGCAGAAAGAGATATTTGTGCCAATCGGGAGGATCTCTGTTTTGCTCGAATTGCATTTCAGGTGGTTATTGTCCATCCATCGAAATACTTCGGTCAGGCAGTGTTTCAGGTTGAGTTCAGCTTTGGTAGATAGTTTGTCAAGTGGCACAATGAGTTGTGTATCATCGGCATATGAAGTGACGGGTATGCCAAATGATTCTATCAGATTAAGGAGGGGAAAGAGGTATACGTTAAAAAGGAGAGGGCTTAGGATAGATCCTTGCGGAACACCTGAGGAGACAAGTTTGTCTTTGGAGTGGAATGGGCCCAGAGTGACAGTTTGGGAACGGTCCGAGAGAAAAGACGTAATCCAGGATAGGGCGGTGTCGGAGATACCAATGTCCCTGAGTCTACTGATGAGGATGGTGTGGGAGACGGTGTCAAACGCCGCCGTTAGGTCGAGAAGGATTAGGATGGAATTTTTTCTCTGATCTTGTAGAGTTTTTATGGTGTCAGACAGTTCAATGAGAGCGGTTTCTGTCGAGTGCTTGGGGCGGAATCCGGATTGTTGGGGATGAAGAAGGTTGTTATCATCCAGGTAGCGTTTCAGCTCGCTATGGACTAGGTGTTCCGTAATTTTTCCCAAGGCCGGGAGTAGCGAAATTGGGCGGAGGTTGGTGAGATCCGTCAGGGGTTTATTTGCTTTCTTCATAAGGGGTTTGACGATACCTTTTTTCCAACGGCTGGGTACTGAGCCTGAGCTAAGCGAGGAGTTGATTAGGCTGTTGATGGTCGGGTTGACCTCATCAATTAGTTGGTGAAGTATCATGGGGGGACAAGGGTCGGACGGGGCGCCAGATTTGCAGGCCAAGATGGCTTTTTTCGACTGCTCAAGAGTGACAGGGGAGAAACGACTTAGTGCAAGGCCTAGGGGGACCAGTGGAGGGGACACTGGGGGAGCAATGGGGGGGGGGAAATTGATTTGGAGCGCAGCAATCTTTTCCTCGAAATAATCAGAAATTTGATCGCAAAATTTCTGGGAAGGGGGGATTTCAGACTGGAGTACCTTTGGATGCGTGAATGATTTAACAATCGTGAACAGAACCTTTTGTTTTTGGCCTGCGTTTTTTATGGCATTGACATAGTGTTTTTTTTTAGCCAGTTTAATTTCCGAAAGGTAGTTTTTCCTTGTAGCGATATAGGAGGAGCGGTTAGTAGCCTCGTATGTCTTCCGCCATTTTCTTTCTGCCTTTTTACATAGCAGATGCGCTTTTGCAAGGTCTGGTGTGAACCAGGGGGCATTGATTTTAGTTTTGGTTTTGCGCCGGGAAATACAGGGGCGTGAGGGCGGAATTCTGGATTTGATTTCTTGAGTGATCCAGTTTTGGAAAAGATCGGCGTCAGTGTCGACATTGCCGGAGAGAATAGGAGCTTGAATTTGCATTAAAGGATTAAGAGTGATGTTATCCTGGACCTTTTTCCAATTGATATAATTATCGGGGTGAAAGGCAACTTTGTCACGATTGGGTAGGTTTTTGCTCAGGATATGGAATGGGATCAGGGAGTGATCAGACCAAATCTGGGGCAAAGGGGAAAGAGTGATCAAGGAGGGGGAATTAGTGCAGACTCCATCAAGGGTATGACCTAGAGAGTGGGTGGGTGAGGTGACGAGTTGCCTGAAATTGAACATCTCGAGGGTTTGTACGAACTTGATGGTATGAGTATCTGTTTTTGATTCTAGATGGAGGTTAAAATCACCAAGGAGGGTGAAGAAAGGGTATCTAAGGGAGAGTTGTCCTAAAGAATCGTACAGAGAGTCGAGAAACTCAGATGCATTGCCGGGTGGGCGGTAGATAAGTCCGCCAGAGAACGAAGTGTGTTCGTTCAGTTTAATAGAGAAGCCTAGTCCTTCAGTCTTTTTCAGAGGCTCTAGACTTAAGGTGTGGCAAGGGAAGGAGTCTTTAAGGATGATTGCAACACCTCCGCCTCGGCCCTTGGCTCTATCTTCCCTGAAGAGGGAGTAGCCCAGGGGAAGAGCAACAGCAATATCAGGGTTACTATCTGCTGTGAGCCATGTCTCAGTTATCATGAGGCAGTCAAGGTCGGACTCCAAGATGAGGTGGTGTATGTCTTGGTTGTGCTTGCACATAGAGCGAGCGTTGATCAGGCCGCCTTTGAAGGAGGGTAGAGGGGCCTGAAGTATATTGGCCGATGGGACAGCTGAGTGGAGCTCTGTGGACCAGTGGCAGAGTTTGCAACTAACTAGGCCTGAAAAAGCGGTTGGGTCGAGAATACATGGACAATGCTTAGAGGGCTGGAGTTGAAGAAGATCGCTGGGTTGGTAGGAGGTACGGGAGGTGAGTTGGGCAGAGTTTCCTGCGCCTGTCGCGGTCTTGGCGCGGACGGGCGCAGACAGGCTTGCCCTAGGCGCGCCTTCGGCGCGCAAACGGCGCTCCCGCTGCGCTCGTCCGCTGCGCGTCCTATGCACGCACATTTGTGGGGTGAGGAAGGGGGTGTGGCCTCCAAGGGGGCGGAGTCAGCGCGCACGCCGCTGGTGATGGCGGCTGCAGGCAAGGAACTGAGAAGGCGCGAACAGCTTTTAAAATCAGCTGAGCGCTAAGGTGAGAGCGAGCGCTGAGTTGTGCTTCGTTTTTAAAAGACAAGAAAATAGTGACACCACACAAGAGACAGAGTGCAGTGAAATGTACAGGTTTTTTTTAAAACAACAGAGTACCTCCAGCCCCGGCTTTCCGCCTCAAGACTGGGTCAAGGTTTACTGGTGACCGCTAGGAATCAGCGGGTTAAGTAGGGCGAGTAGGGGGCGTGGCCTCCAAGGGGGCGGAGTCAGCGCGCACGCCGCTGGTGATGGCGGCTGCAGGCAAGGAACTGAGAAGGCGCGAACAGCTTTTAAAATCAGCTGAGCGCTAAGGTGAGAGCGAGCGCTGAGTTGTGCTTCGTTTTTAAAAGACAAGAAAATAGTGACACCACACAAGAGACAGAGTGCAGTGAAATGTACAGTTTTTTTTAAAAACAACAGAGTACCTCCAGCCCCGGCTTTCCGCCTCAAGACTGGGTCAAGTCCTGTTTAAAATCAGTGATGTTTTTTACAAACCCTCTAATGTCTCCACTCTTATCTGGTATGTAGTTGCAGCATTGCTGAACCTTGAACATCTTGCAGACTCTGCCATCTTTTGGGATAAAAGTATCTAATATAAGACAATTTTGCAACACTATATCTCTGATAGCTATCATTTCAGTATCAATTGCCAGCAATAATCTACAGAACTAGTTGCTAATTTAGCTACTATGGTAGAAAGCTTTCATTCTTCAGATCATTTAAAACATATTGTACAGAAGAAATCATGGCACCAAAGATTTCTCCTACTATTTCAGAAGCATTACTACTATGTTTTGGCCTAACAGGGAAACCATCATCGTGCTCATACAACTTCTGTATATGATACATCTTTGGAAATACCACAGCTAAATGAAATGTGCCGGCCTAACTTCTGGGTATTTTCAAAGTATATGCATGTGGGTCACACACGTGATAGGCTCTAAGAAAAACCGGATTCTTCCCTCCCAAAATCTGTTAATTTTGCTCCTCAACTAAAATGTGTGTTCAGACTTACTTTCACCCATGACCTTGTCTTGTACCACATTTATCCCCAAAGAATCTCACAACTTGACTAGGTGTTTCCAATCTAAAATTAATGTAGATTGAGTTATCAGCTCTTTATGATTAATGTCTTCCTTTGCCCATTTATCTTTACCCTGATCTCTTCCCATTTATTTTCTCCTCAACACCCTTCTTCTATCCTCTAAATCGTTGATACGTTTCTTGGCAATTGCAGTCATGCCACAAGCAAAATTCTGTCTATGGACATAAGCAGTTTCAAGCTTAATTAGAGGTTGAATGTTTCTATCGCATTTGCATTAGGTGTGAATCCAAGTGTTTGTACACCAGAATTTCTGAAAAGACTTAATATTAGTTCGAAAAGTAATATTCAAAGTGATCCTGTCGATATAAAGACTAAGTAAAACTCTAACGGTGACTCCATAGGAAAGAGGATTATGGCGGCATATATTACCCTCAGCTACTGAAGAAGGCATTTGGGTGCAAATGTAGCAATTCTTCACATCTATCGTGCCAATATATTCAGAAAGCAACCTACAATATGCAATTGAGAAAAAATCTCTCTTTGAAGTATTCTTATGTAACACCTTGAATAAAGTTGTGAAATTTTTCTAGGATATTAGGTTTAGGTCTAGTGACATCAGTGGGATCCCATAAGCAAAGCAGCTAATAAAATGATAGCAATGATACATTCTTCAGCTATTATTAGCCTATACCAGCCAGGATTATAAGTAGTCATGGCTTTATTACAATCAGACAATTAAGAGTAGAAATAGCAGCAGACATATCCTCTGCAAGGTTCGTACTTGTACAAAATGCAAAAATGATGAAATGTAGTTCTATTTATATAAAGCAGTCATCGGGAGTCATACCTATCCCTACTCCACCTTTTTCTGGAATGCCAATCTGTTAGATCTGGTGGTCTCTAGTTGGCAGAGGTAGGTACCACTGTCCAAATAGGGACCCTTGCTTCTAGGCAGGTTAAGGGGGATACACTCCTTAGATAACCCCTGCTCACCCCCTTGGTAACTTGGCATGAGCAGACAAGCTTATCAAAGGCTATGTGTAAAGTATTTGTACCAACACTCACAGTAACACAGTGAAAACACGACACAAGACCAAAATGACAAACATCCAACATACATAGTTCAAGAATATGATTTTCAAAGAATTCTAGGTTTTGCGTTAAAATAATCCACCGTTGCGTCACTTTTAGCCAAAAGTACCTTTAGATGCGACAAAAGTTCCAAATGAAAGCTATAGCGTTGAAAAACAAGCGATGTGTCACTTCTGAGACCCTGGGGAGGCGATGCGACAGCCCCGCTGGACGCAGCAGGTGAGTTGCGACGAATCCGGGCTGTATGGGGAGGGATGCAATACCTTGTATGGATTCAGGTGCGCAGGTCTCGTAGGAAGCATCTCGCAAAGGCACGATGAGACGATCTTTGAGACAGCGACGATCTTAGGTGCTGTGGCGATGCGCGGCACAGCGTCGATCTTTTCCTCTCTCGGTCCCTTGATGCGATGGCTCTGCAACGATGTTCGCACCGACGTGATGCGTTCTGCAAGCAAGCGGTGCAGCGAACTCACCCAGCAATGACAGGTTCTGCGACGATACTTGCTGCAACAGGAATCTTCCCGCACCGGGCTGATGCGTTCCGCAAGCGAAAGATGCGTCGGCTCTTGCAGCGGCAACAGCTCCTGCGATGATCTCGATCTTCGTGGCGGCGGGAATTTCCTCACACTGTCGGGGATGCGCTCCGCAAGCAAACGATGCGTGAGCATTTGCAGATTGTCTTAGTTTTTCCTTGTCCAGCTTCCCAAACAGCAGGCCACAACATCCAGAGGCCCCTCAGTCAGATTCAGCACTCTAGGAAGGGCAGAACTCTCTCAGCAGAGTTCAAGGGGGAAGCTGGGGGTGTAGTCCTTTTGTTCCTGGGACTTCTTAACATGAGGCCAGCTCTCTTCAGGCCCTTGGAGATCTCTTCAAGCAAGGGGATTACGCACCAACAAAGTCCTTCCCCTATCCTTGGAAGCAAAGCAACTGCAGGTCAGCCCACAAACACACAGCAGGACAGTGCTTCGTCTTCAGTCTTTTAGCTTTCTCCTTGGCGGAGGTTCCTTCTTGATTCCAGGATGATCTAATTTTCTGTAGTCTGGGTAGCCCTTCTTATACCAGTCTTTCCTTTGTTCCCTAGAGGCAGAGAGGCCTTGGCTTGGTCAAAACCAGTTCAGGTCAGTTTCTGAGCACTTTATATTTTCGTCTTCTCCTCGTCAGCCGCCCAGCAGGAGGTGGTGCCAGCATTGTGGAAGGCAGGCACAGCCCAATTCAGGCCCAGGTGCTGTTCCCTCCCACCACTCAAAATGCAGATGCAGTTATTCAGCCTAGGGCGGACTCATCCACCCTCCTGGGGGCTCCCCAGCCCCTGTCACTCACAAACCAGACAGTCAAATCACAAACAGGCCAAGGCACACAGAAAGGTTAGACAAGAGAACAGCCACTTTCTAAAAGTGCTGTTCTCAAACACAGGATTTAAAAACCATCCCTCCTAAAAGATGTGTTATTAAATTCTGGATACCAGACTTTCTTTTTCTATCTTGCTCCTATGGGAAGATATGCAGGTAAACATTATACTCAGCATTCCCCATTATAGCCTATGGGCAAGATAGCCCTCTTAATAGTGATAAACGAAAATGGCTGTAATTCACTACCAGAGCATGTCACACACACCAGTACATGCTCTACCTTTCAGATACACTGCACCCTGTCCAGGGGGTACCTAGGGCCTTCTATAGGGGTGTCCAATGTGTACAGAAAGGGAAGGGTTAGACCCGGCCAGTGTGGACAGCCCACAGACTGTGCACAGGCACTACGGTGGCAGGCCTGAGACACCATTTTAGGGCTACTCAAGTGGGTGGCACAATCAGTGCAGCAGGCCCACTAGTAGCATTTGAATCACCCGCCCTGGCACACTCAGTTCTCCTTACTAGGGACTTCTTGGTAATACAAATATGCCAATCATGGATAACCAATCACAATAACAATTTACTCAGGGAGCACTTTCACTTTGACACTGATCAGCAGTGGCAAAGTGCCCAAAGCATCTAAACCCGCAAAAAAGACATCCAGCACAGCGTCAAAAATACAGGAGGTAGAGGCAAAAAAACAGGGGAAACCATGCCAAAGATGCCAGGTCTAACACAAACCCTACTCTTATTCTGCAGCTTTAGCCCTAATGAATCTTCCTAATTCGGTAAGAAAAGTTCATTAAAATGTCAAAGTTCATGAAAAATGTCAAACTTCAATTTCAGAACTGGTTTAACATAAACACAATCCTTTGTTCATTTCATTTAGCCAAGGAATCAATTCAAGAAGCAACACTTTGTTGTGAGGCTCTGATTCATGGAGGCTCTGTTGGAACGGCATTGTTACTACACAAATCATAAATAACTTGGTCAATGTCACTGTTTTGATAATACATGCACACGGGAGCTGATTACCTCCTGTAAGGCATCCATGCACTTTTTAATCCTCTGAGTACTGGCTGTTTATCTTCACTGCCACTCAACTCATTGCTCTCAGTTTCATCAGAGACGGTTTGTGGAATGTGTTCAATGGACAAACTTGGCCTGACTCCCCATTGTCTCCTTAGCAATTCTTCCTCGCCTCAAGCTCTGTTTGTTATACTACTCGACCCTTCACCAGGAACAATGTCCGTCTACACCTGGGCCAAAGGCCAGGTTCTTTCATCTGCCTCAACCTCTATCTCCACTGAGTCAAAATCTGAGACAGCCAATGGATCTGGGGGCTCTTGATCACTCTCTGCACCCACCTCTGATCCATCAGGGTGTCTAGCCAGTAAGGTTTGTGCTTCAGTGATTGGTATAGTCACAATTTCTTGGGGACACTCCACTTGCTGAGTATGCAATGCATTAACCCAGTTAGGTAGTCCTACATATTGGACAGCTGTATTTGTCACCAGAATGACCTGGAAAGATCCTTTCTAGTGTGATGATTCCAGATATGTCTGCCTGACATGTTTCTTCACCAGAAACTAATCTCCAGGACTAAGGTCATTGCACTAGCCTGATGAGGGAGAGCTATGACACCTCCGAGCTGGTGAGACACAAATCACATCACATCAGCCAGTCCTTTGCAGTAGTCAAGAATCAAATAATCTGTCATATTTGCAAGTACATTCCCAGGTACAGTAGGCAGCCGCATTGCTCAGCCCATAATGATCTCATGGGGAGATATGCCTGTCCTCTAATCAGTAGTACTATGAAGGATCATTAGTACCAAATTCAAGGCATCTGGCCAGCTCAGGGACATGAAGGCACATACTTTCGCCAACCAGAATATCAACGTTCCATTATCCTGGTCAACAATTCAGGGAGCCCTGGGTCAATAAGTAGAGGCCAATTGCCGTTCCACCTGAAAATGAGTCCCCCCATTTGATTCCAGAGAATCCATAAATGGAAAACAGGTTATCAATATCACAAGCTCGACATACATAATTGTGACACGTGAACTTTTTAATACACACTCCTAAGCTACTGCAAACATCTTCAAAACCAGGGAAACAACACTGATCTTTCGGGCTGGTCTATATATTTTAAGGGCATGGACTGGGCTTGGGCAACTTCAGATTTCTTCTAGATTATTTTAGCTCTTTTCACTTCAGTGACATGCCATCCTCCCTTCAATACCACTTTCACTGGATGAAGGGGCAGTAGTTGAATCTCAATCTCTTGGTAATGTCATCAAACAGAATCCCCCACTGGTCATATGGATCTTTGGTTGTCAACCTGAAGTATTGAGAGGGAGCTTTCATCTAAAATATATTTCAAATACCGTGCAAGTAATGTGGATTTTCAGTAATGACAATGAAGACGGTATTCAACCACAAATGTTTATTTTCAAAATGTTTGTCAAATCACCATCAACAACATTGACAATGATTAAGGAAGTAGATTAGTAAAGCCAGCATATTAGTACCTTAACTTTATGTGTTATGAAATGCAGAATGGTAACAATCAGTATGAAATGAATGCACAATATCCAAATTAGGTGTTCCATAAAGAATCTCGCTCTGTCTAAATTAAGTAATGAAAGAGAGTTCTGGATTTCTACAGGGAAGGGAAAGAAGCTGTCAGCATAATGCAGGTCTCTGTAGAAGTTCAGAGGAAGCGAAAGAGTGTCTAGCATAAAGCTGTCCAATCAGGGGAAACCCAGTAAAGAGATCTGCCCTCCTTAAACCCAGAAAAAGAAGCCCCCTAACTTATTATGTAACAGTAATTACAAGCAAAATCAAAGGATCCAGAACATGCATATGTCACTCCCGCAATCCAGAGCCCATCCCACAGCGACATTCTCCAGAACAGGTCAACTCTGTAAATTCCCATACTTACCCAATTAGATACATATTTGCTTGTGCTTGAGAGTTGCATCTTACTAGTATGCTGGCTACAGGAGGCTCCTTTCACCGTCATCCCTCCATGTCTGCTGCCAGCTATTCACTCTCAGTCCTCGAGTACAGCCTACTGCACAGCAATCAACATTTCCTTTAACTAAGGAGGAAACCGATAACACACCTGCAGAGGAAAGAAAAACATCATACTGGCAAACTTTAAAATGGGCAATGACCGTCTAAGGCTAACATCCAGCTAAGTGAACTCAAGAATCAAAACGGAAGCGCATTACAGTATTACTATCATTTACAATCGAACGCTCATTAATGGATTGTAAATATTCACTAAATGTGGTTACATTAGGTATTATTCAACTCAATAAAGTACATGTGATTTCTTATTGAGCTCAAATTGGTGACGTACTACAATCTGGTGAGGGTGAAACACACAAATAAATGAAGTTAAACACACATTGAATATATATTTTAAATGTAATTTCGCATAAATGATGTATGGACGGGGGATCCTAATTTGTATTCTGCTCCACTCCTACTTTCACTTTCAGTCTCTCTACAAATTGGGCATCACGTCATTGGAGTTACTCCTGCATAATATTACATATTGTGTAGAAATGGTCTGCATGAGTAAATTGGTTTCTGATTGAAAGACCACAAATGTATGCAATTGTCTGGCTTACACTTGCAAATGGCTTATGACTTTTGACAGCAAGGTTGAATAGCAACAGGTGTGCGTCGTGCACTTAGTAACTTTTTGTTCGTTCCTGCTGATGGAGGGACTGTAATAAATTACAATTACAAACAAGGTTATGCAGTTCCTTAGAAGAGATTGTCAGTAAGATGGGGTCAGAAAAGAACTGAGAGATCAGATTGGGGCATTTTATTGCTCAGTAGTAAGAGCCCAGTCTAAATATTAATTCATTGTGTACACACAGTACTGAATAAGTCGTCTCCTATATCTCATTGACCGGTCGTTTTTCTTTGCTCACATCACCCCCATAGAATTTTTCAACAGCATAAGCTATCTGAAACTTGTTCTAGTGTTGAATAAGCAAACAAAACACCTGGAGATAATACACAGCCACAATTTCTTATTTATTTTACGTCAAGGAAACGCATATAAATTTCAGAAATAAACTATCGCATTTGGATGAAATGTGTTTGTGATTTGCAGCTGCTTCCAAGTCCTTTGAATGATTTGCTGTAACAAGCTCTATCATTATACCACACCAATGCAGTAATTTCAGCTACATATCCGTAACTCCATATAGAAAATAATCTGTGGGGAAAGGCTCTGTTAACAGCTGATCAGCTGCTGTTCATTGTGATTTATTTGTGATAACCCATTGTCCCCTAATGTCCTCACTGTTTTACAAGAGCCTATATCCCACCTAAGCTATTTCATCATGTGCCTTCCCATGCTGGTGAACTGTGCTTTGAGTAAAACAAGGCTGAGTCGTTGGAACAATGGTAGCTTGGTTGGCTGCAACATGTAATCCCGTTTCTCAGCTAATGCAGAGGTAACACATCAAAATCGTTCCACTGCATTTTGCTTATGAGCCATGAAACGGACTTCATGTTCCATCTGCTGTGTGTGAAGGGCACTTTCAAAACAGAACGCTATTTCTCAAAGCATCAGGACACCCATGCAGCTCCTGCTTCGCCTACCTGGTCTTTTGATAGTGATTTAGTAAGAACCTCATCACAGTTGACTAAGCCACCTTTGGGCTGTGTAATTGCTCTCACAGGGTGACAGAATGGGGACATCTCACTTTGAATTTCAGAAACTCACTTGTGTTTCAGGCATGTGCTCGAAAATTCAGATATGTTTGCATACAGATACAATGAGGCTGATATAGCTAACATTTAAGTAACACAAGCACGGTTATCACCACATTTTGTAAACCACCTGCCTTGCTCAATGAAATGTTTTTTTTAATTTCTGGGGCGCTAGGGGCACAAACCTATCCTTCAGTGATTGTGATTGATCCTTTGAACCATATGAATTCCACATATTGAATAATTTCACAGACAAAACTATAGCGATATGTCGTCGACTGGTGCCGCGTGCAGCTGACAACTCACTGCCTCATTTAGCGTGGTTTCCTTGTGGAAGGGGTTGAGCGTTGTAGTGAGTGTGATCCGTTTTGATGTTCTGGCTTGATAGCGCAGCTGTCACCAGACAATTATGTGAGGATCACCAAAACATGGGTTTTGGCTCCACCCACATGTTCGGAATACATGTTTTGATTTTACAGAAGATTTGTGCTTCCATAAATAAGTGCTTGCCCTCCACACAGCTGTCATCATTTTCTTTTTTTCCAGGTACCGGAGCTTGAACATTCAGGGGCACACATGACATTGTAGTGCTGCTAAAGTAACTTAAATAACAAGACAATGCATAGTGTGGGTCTTTCTCTGACAGCAGCACAGATTGAAGGGGGCAGCCATGAGCAATGTATTGCTGTTCTAGCACACTCGCATGTCATTATTAACTTTAGACTTCAGAGGAAAGATTTATGTTTGGGAGTAGTATACTATACCCAGGGCTGCACTCATCTACATGGATGTTAGGGTCATGCTTGACAGTGCAACTGGCACCTGAACTTATATAATCAATAACATAGAACTTTCAGGGTATTACTGAGAGACAGGATTTGTTCGTTTTTCATTTTGAGATGGACGTGTTTCTGTGAATCATTGCGTCTCACCGTAAGAAACCTCAGACCATTTTCTCCAACAGACAGTGGCCCCCATCACCAGGCAACCCCAGGATGATTCATATGACTTGGGTCTGCGTGTCTTCATTTTAAACAGAATCCTCTGTTCCGTAACATGGTCCATTCTGAGAAGCTGCTGAGTACTGCTCACTGCCAGATTTGGGTTTACCCCCTCCCGTGGGGTGGCCTCACTAGACACCCAGCTCTTCCATATGTGAGTAAAAAACATATTTTCCTTTTTCACTCAATTGGTGTGTACTTCACCATCTCTGGCATAAGATCATTGTGATCCATCAGGTGACCCCAATATTAAGGTTCTGTTGAGACTTCCTATTGTTTACAGGGTCAAAACGTCGTCAAATCTCACCATAATAAACCATTTCCAGTCTTTCTAAATTATCAAGAAGGCTGTTGTAGGACAATGGTCATTTAAAAAATTGTAGTTTTTATGTATTAAGAAACCCTGCTGTATGTTATATTTGGTCACTTACTTTTCGTTGGTTCTTTATCACATGGGACACCGAGCACAAACTGCATGTTTTTTTAGTAAAGGTACTATGTTGTACAAGACAGTATTTGGTTTCTGAATTGCATTCTTTAAAACGTTTCTCTTTCAACATCCTATTTTCAGTTTTAATTGACCAGAGTGCTTGTATATTATTAAGTATTTGTTGAAAAGTCAAAATCACGAAGCAAGACGAGGTAATGTAGAAGAGTTTTTTTATTCTGGTCATCCACTCTCACAATGAGAGTGTGTCAACATTCTATTGTGAACTCTAGTGGAACATTCTATTGTCCACGGGGAGGAAGGGGAGTACAAGGGAGGACTGTACCATTAGGAGGAACAGTCAGGGTACAGTTTAAAACAGGGCAGATCTCCCTATGGGGGGGGGGGGGAGAGTTAAGCTACGTTAACAAGTTAAGCTATGTTAACAAGTCCCTCACCAGTCCAAGCCTGACCATTCTCAAGATGAATCACATTCCTGCTTGCTTTTACTAACCGTTGGGGAGGTTGGAACTTGCTCTGTCCAACCTGGGTGGGTTTCCTTACCAACACAGGGTTGTTAGCCTTGAGGTTATGCTCCTTAACACCATGTCTCTGGTCTTACCAATTTTTATAGTACCTTTGGTGTTGTTGAATTTTCCTTTGACCTTCCCAGTGGTTGGGATAAACTTTCTTACCTCCCTCCAGCCACAGGGGGTTCACCTTGGTGCATGTCTCTCTCCCTCTTAGTGCCAGAAAAGGAGAAATCCCTGTGATGAGAGTTGGTGCGGTGTGATAGCCCAGATGCACTCCCCAAGGGAGTTATCTATCTTGCGGCCACTGGTAATGGCCAATTGGATATGTTTTTTATCATGTGGTTTGTTCTTTCCACTAGTCCATTAGCTTTAGGACAGTAGAGTGCAGTTTTTTAGTGTTTGATGTTTAGTTTCCTCTAGGAGCTCTCTCATCTCTTCGGACGTGAATTTCACTCCATTATCTGTGACTAAAATAGCTGGTAATCCTACATTGCAAAATACATTCTTTTAGGAATGTGGTAAGAGTGTTCATTGTGGTAGAAGATGTGAATTTGAAATTGATCCAGTGGGCGGTATAGTCTATAAGAAGAAACATGAATCTCTTTTGGGGCCCCAAAACTTCCATAGGGCCAATTATGTCAATGGCTAGCTTGGGCCATGGCACAACAGGTACCTCCACCGGAGATGGTTTTAGTTTTATCACTTTTAGCACAAATGATGTATTCTTTGACCTTTATCTCAACAATTGAATCCGTTTTGGGAAAACAGAAGCTGTTTCTGACTTTATTCTTCGTGATGCTTCTTTCTACGTGCCCCTCTTGGGCCAGGTCTATTATCTTACTTCTGAGGTCAGAAGGTGGAACAATTTTCTCATTTTGATACACTTTATCGTCTATAAGAGTTAGTTAATGTTTTACCTCCCACAACTTCTTCAATGCCTCATCAACCTCACTACACTTTGCAGGCCAGCCATTGAGAATTAAACCTTTCAAGCTGTTCATATTGACATATTTTCTCATGCCCTCTTCCCAATCCTCTTTGGTCAACGATAGCAGTTAGATGGCTAAAATCGGAACATCTAGTTGTTCTTCTGGAGTATTGGTATTCAGTGGAGACCTTGATAAGTAATCCGCCACAACATTTTCCAGGTAAGTATTCAACTTTAAAGCAAAAGTTTTCCAACCCCAGGACCCACTCGGATATGCGTGGAGAACTGCATTGGACTTTTTTAGATGAAAACATGAAAGTTAGAGGTTTGTGATCTGTACGGACGGTGAATTTGGTACCCCATAAAAAAATTGAAGTGATTGACGGCCCAAAAGCAAGCCAAGGCCTCTCTCTGGATGACTGAGTAGTTGCGTTCAGTTGGACTCAGGGAACTAGAGGCAAAGGCTATGACATTTTCACCATTCTCCCCTCTTTGGGATGATGACGCCCCCAACCCTTTGTTAGAAGTGTCTGTGGTTATTTTCTTTCTAGGGTCAAAGGGTCCCAGGGCAGGTGACTCAATAATTTCCTTCTTTAACATGCCCCCCATTTTGCTGTGCTGTGCCTCTCTTTCCATGTAACTTCTTGTGTTTTTTTAATAGTTCACTTAACCCATCACATTTTTCAGAAGAATTTCTTACAAACTTTCCCATATACACAATAAGACCTAAAAAGGAATTGAGTTCACCTTCAGTGGAGAGGTGTGGTGCAGCGGCCAGGGCAGCTGACTTTGGAGCACAGGGTTCACAATTCGATCCCCGGCTCCGGCGGCAGCTCAGCTCAGCACCATGTGACTCTGGGCAATAGCTCACTTAATTTTCATGATGGCCCCCAGCCCCTTGAGACCCATAAGGGTGAGTAGTTCACGCTTTACAAATACGGATTTACATATTTTTTCGTTTGTGGGGTTTGAAACATCACTAACAGCTTGAATTAAACTGTATTTAGAGGAGGAAGGGGAGTACCAAGGAGGACGGTACCATTAGGAGGAACAGTCATGGCACAGTTTAAAACAAGGCAGGTTATAACAGTATTCTTACATTGTCCACAAGAACCATGTTTTTTTCAAATATATTCAATGAAAAGGTTGCATTTACAGTACCTGATGGCATTAGGTAACCCTTATACCCGTTAGAGCAGAACTGAGATGGTCATAGTGGCAAGCCACAGACCTTTCTGATTTGGTCCTTATAACATGCTATGATGAAGTCAATATGGGTTATGAATGAGTGTGGAGCGATTGCAGTAGAGTATTGACTGAGTGTGGTGTCTCTATGGTGATTATGTGTAGTTGCATTAAGTGTTTGTCTTAATTTCGTATTTAAGTCAAAGTTTGTGTATTATCCGAAAGTAATTAAAAGGATTTTGCAAATAAAATGAAGAGTTTCAATTTGATCAGTGTGAGACCTTTGATTTAGTTTCATTGGTCCTATTATGAAGTATCATGGTAAATCGTGTTCAGTATTGGCATGTGTTTTGGTTTTGATGAAAAAGGCAATAGGCCTGACATATTTATCAATCGGCATTTAAGTGTTTATTGTTATCACTTCTTAATAAAACCTACCTATCTCTACTTTGTAATATGTAATCTCACAGATTACTGTTGTAAGTAAGGGTTTTGGCACTGGCCTCCCTCTCATACAGCCACTTGGTATTTTTATTATAATGATTCTTGTTAGGCCCTGTAGAGTGAGGTTGTAATTTGTTTTGCAAGCTGTATTTATCTATATATTTGTAATTGTATAATTGTAAGCTTGATAGCTGCCTATTTATGTGCACTTGAAGCCAATGTCAAAGGGTAAATGCTTCATCGGTTCATTTGGAAAAGTCATGCCACATTTCGGAGGTTTCATTGGTTTATTATGGAATGTTATAACAAAGACAGAAGGCCTGGCCTACTTATTGTGAAAAGCATGTATTACATTTTAAACAACAGGCTTTTAAGGATGGATTGTTATTACACCGTGCTAAAGTCTGTAGGTAGGTATTGTGTTACATGGAATTTCACAGATTACCATGGTAGGCAAGGGGTTGGGGTTGGTGAATCACCCAAACTAATCTCCGGGATAGAAGATTTCCACAACAGAAATCCTTTTTAGGCTCTCTTTGGAACAATTGTATTTTGATTTGCTAGCTGTAACTTTGTATACATTTGTACTTTTATGACTGTATGTGGGATAGTTGTCTTCTTGAAAGCGTACGCTCAGTACAGAAGGCTTGAGTTGGCTCTGGTGACATGCCAATGATAAAGGCTATAGGCCTCATTCTCTATTATAAAATGTTTGGATAAACATAGTATCTGAATTAAAGCTTACAGATTGGGGTTTTTATTAAATGAAACCTTACAGGCTACCTTAGTAGGCAAGGGTTTGAGGTTGTCACCTCCTCTGACAAACCATGGATTTGAAAGATTAGCACTCTGAGAATCCTTGTTAAACCCTGTTAGAAGAGAATTTTTTCAATGCCAACTGGAACTTTGTATATGTTTTGTGATTTAATGACTATATGCCTGATGATTGGGTTCTGGGGAAGCTTACGCTCAGTACAATAGGCCGGAATTGGTCATGCTGACAAGCCAATGATAACAGCTAAAGTTTTGATTGGTTTGCAGAGATCGGTTTATTATCAAAAGGTATTACAAAGGCGTTAGACCTGATTTATTTCTTGTGGATAGCATATGGGAAATATGATAGGCCTCTAAAAGTGGATGGGAGTCACATTATGTTAGAGGCTGTAGTAAGGTGTTTGGTTATAAGTAATCTCTTAGATTACCATAGTAGGCAAGGGTTTTGATTTTGGTCACCCACATTTTCCAGTGATGATTCTTGTTAGGCCTATTGAGAGGGGTTGTTTATTGTTTTGCCAACAGTAATTTTGTCCATAGTTGTAATTTTACATCTGTGTGTACAATGGTTGCCACTTTATGAACACTTAAGTAAACGTGTGTTGTATGCAGTGTCAAGCCATTGGTAAGGGACTAGAGGACTTGTCAGTAGACTGGGAAAGTAATGTTAGATTCCTTAGGTGTGATCTTTTTCTATGGAAAAGTTATGACAAACCAAGTTAGCTTACTTACATTTGTAACAAGGAATAGGCAATTAATGGTGAATTTGTGGTATTAAAAGTCTGGTAGCTAAGGTGTAGTTTATTGAAAATTGTTTATTGGTCTTAGTTAAAGTTTCATATATTCCTAGTAGGCTTTTGTTTTACTCCTTAGAATAACCACGAGGACAGCCCATACAACAGCCCCACCAGGAGCAGCCTCTCCAACTTACGTGCCTCACCTCACAGGCACCCAAACATGCCATTGGATCACCACCACCACTCAAGCATTCCACACAGCACATTCACATTGGCTGAACAGCATGGGCAAATCACCAGGAACGATGCATAGATAAGTACACAATATATAACACCCCCCCTTTATAAAACATATATAAATATATGAACGCAAGATAGAATAAAGCATTTACATGAGGAAACATGCATAGTTTAATTATACCCAATGTAACTCACCTTACTCCTTTATAGAACACATAAAAATATATGAATGCAAGAAGAAATAACACATTTACTTGGGGGTACATGTATAATGAAAATACACCCAATATAACACAACTTCCCTCTTTATAGAGCACATGAAAGTATAGCAGATGCAAGCTGGTCACAAAGCATTTACTTTAAAATCACAAGTTTCTGAACAAAAGACTGAGGAAGAATCCCATTATTCCTACATCACCATACAACATAAAAAAGCAATGCTACTCCTATTACCACCACCAACCACACATAGGTGGCCAGACAAGCATGACAGGTGGCATAACACAGCAAGGTGCACCAATGAACAGTAGCATACAACCATACAATAAAAAAAACTCCTAGTCAAAACTCAATCCAAGAACACATGTCCTCACACAGAAGTAATGGGAGAGTTGCACCCTACACAAATATCCCCAACCAAGGGCATCAAGAGTAAAATGTAGAAATGGGTGATTACCTCCCCACACAGTCATCCCTCATGTAAAAGAATCTAGTCTAAAATGTAGAAACTGGTGACTTCCGACCCATACCGTCATTCCTCATGTAAGGGCATCTAGCGTAAAATGTAGATACCAGTGATTTTCACCCCAAACCGTTATCACTCATGTAAGGGCATCTAGTGTACAATGTAGAAATGGGTGACTTCCACCCCATGCAGTCTTAACTCATATAAGAGTATCTAGCTTAAAATCTCGAAATGGGTGACTTCTACCCATACCGTCATCACTCGTGTAAGGGCAACTAATGTCAAATGTAGACATGTAGCAATACAACATGACAGTAAACTAAGTGGCGACTCCCATGTAAAAAAAAAAAAAAATTGCACACCAGAAGGAATTTACCATACACTGGGAATGAATATGTCACCACAGCAACTCAGTAGTGACAGCAACACAATATAAACTTACACACAGAAGGAATTGACACACACACCGTAAATAAACTATCACAGCAGAAATGCAGTAAAAAAAAAAACACCTACAGGAAAACTCCACATATAAGTATTACCGGGTATCTTTAACCACCACATTCCCAATTGCAGGGAATTTTTTTAAAGTGTAGAAAAGATAGCTTTCAAGCACTATGCACCGGTAGGAAATCATACACACACAGGAACTCAGCTCTCGAGAGTAGATGGCACAGTAAGCAAAATATTGAGAAAAACAATATGAGAGAAAGACCTGAAATTATGGCATACAACAGCATATCATTAGGCAGCAAATGGTTCCTGACCAAACTAAAAAAAAAACATTAGAGCAGCAAACATGACTTGAAGAAACATTACTTTATCCAATCATGACACTAGAAGTCTCCGGTGAGTGACATCTTACGAGAATTGGCACGAAACATCAACTAGTCCAGAAAACTGCCGAACTCAAGTGCGGTCTTATCATTATCCACAGGTAGAAAGTAATTTCAGCGTAGCATGTATCCAGCAGAATGCAGAATGCTGGCATTGAAGAGGTGATTCACCCCTCATCACATCCGGGTTGGAAACAAAGAAGCACGATTTTTAAACAATGCTGCCGGAATGCCTCCAGTGTGTCCACCAATTCGATCAAGAACGTATTCCAGTGTTTGGTGAAGACATGACAAAGACAGCCAATCGCAAGAGAGCGGAGTTTCTCCCGCACATGCTCCAGTTACCAGATAGGATCACACTGACTATGCTCCAACTGCTGTGTGGCTGCACTGATAACCGCTGCCTTATATCCACTCAGATGCACCAGAAGTGCACACAGTAGTCCATGTGGAAAATTCCAAAAGTCGCATCATATTGTGCCAATATCGGCCCGCACACCAACCCCCCAATAAACATGTTGCACATAAATAAATAAACAGACAAGACAACTTGTTGTTGGGAAAAAGTAGCTGCAGGTTTATTAGCATAACTTATGCCAAAACATGGTGGGTTATCTTACAGATGATCCAAAGGCAAGCCGCCCCTCGCAGCTTGCCACCTGATAGGCCAAGTAGCCCGCGGCCTTGGCCATACGGTGCTTAGCGGTTGTGGTGAGTGGATAACCCCTCCCATATCCGGTGAACCATTGGTCAACCCTCTTGCTCACATAGCCCCCCTACAAGGGGCGGAGCGTTCAAGCGACCCCGGTTGTTCAGGTAACCAACCGCCCGTAGGATAACGGGGCGCCGTCGCACCCCAGGGTCCACCGCACAGATCTCCCGGGGATATTGGGCCTCAGCACCCTTTGTGCTTCTGCATAGGGTACTCCTGAGTACCTTTCGCCTCTGGATCATCCTGTAACTCCTCCACAGCCCTGGATGTGGTGACCATCACAGCCAGGGTCCCCCACCTGAGCTCAACCTTCCTAAATGCAGCCTGCTGAAAGAAGGCCTTCCTAAATGTCCAACAGGAATAAATCCATGCCTACTCTGGAGTGGTGGACTCCTTCCTCGTCAAAGCAACCAGTGGATTTGGCGTGACGTTCCCCATGTCTAATTAAGCCAAAGCCCATCAGCTCCACGAATTTAGGCATTGCGCAGTTCACTTTCCTTCGCGCCACTTCTAGCGCTTGCCCAGAGCGAGCCCCTAGCCAAACCCGGCGTGGTGTGATCTTAGACCACCACAGCTCGCAAGGTCCTAATAAGTTGCTGATCTTGGAAATGTTCACTTTCATGTCCCTCAGTAGAAACCTTTTACCTAGGATAGGCAAGTCATTCCCTCCCAGGTGCAGGATAAGCACATCAGGGGGGTAGGGGTTCCCCTGTAATTCTTGTTTTAGTAAGCCCAGCACCCCGTTCCAATGCAAGCCAGTGATTCCACTTGATAATTAGTGAGCGGCGTGCCATCTGAATGCAAGAGGGGATAACCCTCATTATATGGGCGGATGGCTAGGTAAGCCGCCAGGAGGCTCACTGGGCAAAATTTGGGCAAGCCTAGGCTTTGTAACCAAAACTCTATCCCCCTTCCCTGCTGATCAGTTTTGAATTGCCGCAGGGTGATCTTGAGAGTATCACCTATTATCAACATATCCTACAGTAACATTGCTACACCTGACGTGTCATTCTTAGATTTGGCCACCAGCTCGGAGATCCTGAAAGCGCCTAAGAAAGCTAAACTGAAAGCAGATGCGAACAAAGCCGTTTCGTAAACAGAGGAAGTAACCTGAGGCAAACACAAGATCATTCTCTGGAGTGTTATGAAATCAATGGGCGATCTGTGTTCGGGCACTTTGGGTTCACCTCTAGCCCACCCCTTTAAAGCTACCCTGATAACAAAGGTCCTGGTAGGGTCCGCCTGCCCCTTCAACTTGGCATTGTGGCTAATGGCTGCTAGGTGGCCTGATATCCAAGAATGGCTCTCATTGTTATCTTTGGCCCACAGGATGAAGGCCTGAACTTTCAACTCTGCGGCTACCCCAGAGTCCTCCCACTGCCCCACAGTGGCACAACATTTTTTCACACATTCTTTGTATCTTTTGTTAGTGTTCGGCGCCAACGACATCTCCCCCAGGGCCCTCATTCTGTTCACCACTTCAAAAGTTACCAGAGGTGTGCTGGGAAGGGGGTGGCTTTCTCTCTCGCTCTTGGCCAAGCCTCTCGGAACCGTTGCCACTGAAAACGAGAGAGAGCATCAGCTGCGATGTTCTTGGTACCCTGAATGTGTCGCGCCATGCATTCGACATTGTTGTAAAGGCAAGTTCGCACTAGTTCGCGCAGCAGACATAGAACCAGGGGGCAATTAGCAGAGTGAGAGTTGATGGCCTGTACTACTGCTAAGTTGTCTGACCACAGCAGGACCCTTTTGGCTGACAGGATAGCAGGCCGTAAGTGAAAGGCCACTACGATGGGGAAGAGCTCGAGGACCGTGATCTTTGATGTCACCTTTTTCTTAATCCAAGCATTGGGCCATTTCTCAGCGCACCATTCCCTGTCTAGGATGGCGCCAAAACCGTGCCTACCTGAAGAATCTGTGTAGAGGGCAAGGTCAGGGCTGCCAGCCCAAGGAGCCCTCCAAATCACTGCCCCATTGAAGTTGCACAGAAACTCAGGCCACATGGCCAAATCGTGTTGAATACCCTTGCTCAGCTTCACCATGTGGTGCTTATAGGATATGTTTGCAGTAGCCCTAGCGAGTCTCCTGGCAAAGACCCTACCTGCTGGGATGATTCTGGCAGCAAAATTGAGGGGACCTAAGATGCCCTGGGTGCACCCCAGGGACGCCTTGTCCAGCCCTACCAGCACCTGAATCTTGTTAGTCAGGTCGCGCACCTTATCCGCTGGTAATCTGGACTCCCCTGCAATCGAGTCGATCTCTATTCCCAGGAAAGTCAAAATTTGCGCTGGCCCCACTGTCTTACCAGGAGCAAGGGGTACCCCCAGGTGGTCTGTGAGAAGAACAAAGTTTGCCAGTGCCTGAGAGCAAAGCTGTGTCCCGTCGCTCTCGATGAACAAAAAGTCGTCCAAGTAATGAGTTACCCCCTCTACACCGTATGTGTCTTGTAGTGCCCATTGCAGGAAACAACTGAAAGCTTCGAAATACGCACAGGACACAGCGCAACCCATGGGCATGCATTTATCATAGTAGAACTTGCCGTCTAGCTTGAAACCTAGCAGGTGATAGCTGCTCGGGTGGACTGGTAATAACCTGAAAGCTGATTCAATGTCTGCTTTGGCTAACCAGGTCCCTCTGGCCGCCCTCCTGACCAGATCCAATGCTACTTCGAGCGTGCAATTTGACACCGAGCATGCTCCCTCCTCTAGTCCATCCCTTTAGTCCCTTTAGGGTAGGGAAGGTGATGGTCGAGTCTAAAGGCTCCTGGTCCGTTTTTGGGAACGACCCCCAGGGGAGATACAACAAAATTCTCAAGTGGTGAGTGCAGGAACGGACCGCCTATTCTGCCCAAAGTTCTCTCTTTTTCCACCTTTGCCCTAACCACTTCTGCTTGATCGTTAGCAGATCTTAGATTGTCAGCATCCTTGCTCCCCAGAGCACCTGTGAAAGGGATCTTAAAACCTTCGTGGAAACCAAACAACAGCAAGCGGCTGTCTGCCTCTAAAGGATAGCGCCTGAGCAATGGAGTGATGTTGTCAAGGATCACGGGGGACACTCCTAGTGGCGCTTGCAGGTGCAAAATTGGTGGGGGAGGGGGTGAAACTGGAGAAAGAGAGCGCCCAGAATACTCGCTTAACTGCAACGGGGGAGAGTCTGAAAGCGTGGAAGGGGTAGCCAGAAAAGGAGAAATGCTGCCTATCACCAAATTACTGTCCCTCTTTACTTGCTGGCTGTGAGCTCTGCTTGGAGTGGCATGAAAATGATGTTGCGGGGTGGGGTCCCCCACAAGTGTTACAGGCACGTACGAATTTGCATGTCTTACCCCAGGAGCAATTCCCATTGTTGAAGAGACGGCAAGTGCCCGGGGGGTGCGCTTGAAGCCACCTCTGTGACCACCTCCTCTGTGGCCTCCACGAAAGGCGTGTTTACCCTTACCCCGAAACTGAGAGGACCCCCCTGTAGACGACTGCCCACCGGGAAGAATACCTGTTGCTCCAACCGAGAGCTGACCCCGTGCTCCCATGTGCTCCATCCAGAGCTGCACCTCCTTTTGATCCCAGTTCATCTCTGGGCATTGAGACATTTTAATTCTGAATTCCCTATCGTAATTGATCCATCCATTACCACCCCATTTCAAGGCCTCATTGTGAATAATCCTAGAATATTGTACCAGGCCTGGGCCCTGTTCAGGGAATCGTTCCATGGTGACTGACGCTAATATGGAGAAGGCTTCTAACCAATTAGAAATATTCTTTTCAGGCCATGGCTGATACTTTACCTTTTTGTCATCTTCCTTTGCCCCAAACTTTCTAGCGTCCATGCCTTCCTGACCCAACATAGGGAGGGTAAAGATATCTATAAACTCCCTTTTCCAAATACCCTCTTTGGCAGCTTGTGGTACCTGCCAAGCCAAAGAGCATCGCCCAGAGAGGAGCGGTGCAGTGGAGATCGCAGGAACAGGGAAAGGCAAGGGCACAGGCAATGGGCAGGCAGCAGGAGGCACCCCTGCGGAAACGTTTGTAGAGGCCGAGGGCATGCTGGGAACCAAGGGAGTGACCGGGGGAGGAGCGGCGGGTGGACTCCCCAAAGGCGCTGCACTCTGCGCCCCAGTCGTATTAGCCACTGTTGTGATCGCAGCCTGCACTGTATCCCCTTGCTTAGACGTTTGCACAGATGACCGCACAGTGGAAGCTGCCGGAGCAGGACTCAGGCTAACAACGCTACTTCCCCCACCTTGAGGCGAGCTAGCAGGAATAATCCCCCCTTGGAAACGCCCCATAAAATGTTCAATGTGTCCATCATTTTAGCCAGATCGTCTCTTGTTGCGAAATTACCTTGGACAGCCTGATTGTCCTTAGAGAGGACTGGGGGCGGCGGCGTAGCAATTAACCCCTGTGATGGGTCCTCATGGGGGGTCGCCACCGTTTTGCTTCGTGTCTGCGGCAGATATTCCAGGGGGAAATCCCTAACAGTGGGCTTTCTGATCCGTTTGGGCCTGGAGGGAGCGGCATCGGCACTGTTCTGGGTATCCGACGATGGAGAATCACCCGGGAAACCAGAATCATCTGGCTCTGGCGTGTGCATCAAACTCTGTGCCCAAGCAAGGCCTTTAAACTTTGCCATTTCCATAAAGTCTGCCCATTGTGCGTCTTGGGAGGTGCCTGGCAACAAGTCCTCCACCTGGGTATTTTCTTGAAAGAGGGGGGGAACTTTGGCTGTCCATTCTCACTTCTGTTCGCCCTCACGGGATCTGGGATAACAAGTATTATCAGCCACAGCACACACATGGAGAAAAGTACCTTGTCCGTCTTGTGATAACAACTGGTGCATGTCCCAGACCCTTCCATACTTACATCACAATGTTGCAACAAGGCGGAAACGAAAAGTGCGATCGATGCGGAGTAAACTCAGCGAGAGAGAGCAAAAAGGGGCTATGGAGGGAAATAGGTAACGTTAGTTGGTGCACCTGTAGGTGACAATCTTTCTGACATCACTCTGTCGTGTTCCCTCTCCCTTTCTGTGTGCATGCACCCTCCCTCTGTGTCCACACCAAGGACTGGTCCTTAACAATATGCCTGTATCTGGCCCACCAATTGTCCCCTGGACCGATTCCTCGTCCTTTGCGCTTCTTACTTTGCTTTGGATCCTGAAAGATAAAAGACATTGTCATAACGTTCCTTTCATTCCTTCAGCTGAGCTTTTCAATCTGTATTGCTCCTTCAGCTTCTGGCGTCGTGCCACCATATCCCCTCTTCCTTCTAATCAGTCCTCGCCAATCGTACACGTACCCGTTTCCTGAAAGTACACACATGTTAGTGTCGACTTATACATAACATAAATCAGCCCTGACCGCCCTTATGTATAAGTCCCTAAGCGCCTATGGGCGCGTGCCCGATAAGCAGGGAGGGGGGAAAGGGAAGATGCGGCCCTAGTGCCACTCTAATAAAAGCCGCATCTAATTCATCACAACCTCCCACTTGGGAAAGTGGTATGCAACAAGCCTGAACGGAAAAGCTAGGTCTAAGTGCCTGACGTGACTCCAAACGTCCTACAACGATGAACACAGCTCGCGTGAGCTTCCCCCCCCGATCCGCCTCTATTAGGTAACTGATGGGAATGACTCCCTAATTACCCTAAATTCTTCTAAATACGACTCCTACAAAGAATCGCCTTAAGCCTAAACGTGAAAGAGTCACATAGCAAAACGCTCATACCATAACCCCGCAAGAGAAACACAATGTGCGCACCACTTCGCCACACTCCCTGCCACTTGCGCCGACCGGGACCAGGAACGTCCCCCCCCAGTGTTGGCTAGCACAAAGCATGTGGAATTGCAACCTCCCCCCATCCCCCTCCACTTGCATCCGACTTGTTACTCCCCTAGCCTAAGGCGAGCCTGCCCCCGATAGCAATCCACGCTGGAGAAGAAAACCTGGACCCTGCTGGGAAAGCCTGTCAGCACCCCAAGCAGAGCGAGGGCAAACAGACGCTGCAAAAGCTCAAGGAAATCCACAGAGCAAAAAGACAGACTGCTCCATGTGAGGCACAAACTCACAACCTCGGCATCGCTCATTGCAAGTACTGCCATAAAAGTACTGCACACTAACTGATTGCACCACTGGAGCTGGCTAACTGTCCAGTGAGGCCTGAACAAAGTTGCACGGCAAAAACCGCCCGTCCCGGATATCTAATCAGGATGGATGAAAAGCACCACACTCTGTTCCCGGTGTTGCCCAAGAGACGCGGCCCTCAGGCCGAGCGGCACACCACCAGGAGAAGTAAATAATCCCAGAGGGTGGCGAAAGGTCGAAAATAATCGCTAAAGACCGCAAGAAAAGCCGCAGGGCTAGCGAGAGCACAAGCAAATCTCTCCGCTCCTGGTGCTGACCGTGAGGTGCGGCCCGCATGGCTAGTTGGTGGATACTACGGTGCAGATAAACTGAAACGCCTGCACACTCTAATGCAGACGTAAAGAAACTACGCAAGTTTGCAGCATGAAACACATGTACTAAAATTACGAAAATAAAAGGATCCGGCGTGCACTGTCCCCCCAAAAGAAAACAACAGAAGCATAATGGCGAAAACACGGTCACCGAATCCCCCCTGCACCGAACATCCAATAGGAACTACCATAAAGTTGACCGCACCGGGCCCCTGCCCCACATGCACCGGTCATCAACAAATACTGCCTTCAAGATGGCCGCGCACAAACCCCCTTCCATGTGCGCCGGACAAAATAAACAAGCTGCTCCTGAAAATGGCCACACTGGGCGCCATTACCCCTCTGAGCTGGACAATGGTGCCCCTAAAAATGGCCGCACCCAGACGTCATTCCCCGCGTGCGCTGGGCATAAAATCGGCAACAACATGTCCGAGACAAGAAACATCCCGGCGTTCGGTCCCAGGATCCCTCTACCATTCCCTAACCGCAACGAGCCTCACAAGGACTGGCGGAGAAGTTGTAGATCAACCTTGGGCTGCCCCGAGTACGAGTTCTCCCCCGGGTCTTGGACTAGCAAAATGAGCAACGGGACACAAGGAAAGAAGGGGCCTCTGCATCCCTGCCTGGCAGAAAATTCTAGTGCACCGATGCCCCGAACTCCTACCCCCAGAGATGCTAAAACAAGGGGAGGGGGTCAAACAAAGCCAGCAGCCCCCAGTCGCCAAGAATAACTCCCTACCTCCTCAGACCGCAGAGGCCCGAGTCGAAAGCATGCCGAAACCCAAGCCCCCGTCTTCTCAGACAGACATCGCAACATGCACCCAGGCAGAGAAAAGTGCAGTCCCCGATACAAAACAAGCCCCGCCATACACCTGGAGGGGAGGCACCCCGCACCGTGCCCAGCCCCAAATAAAGCCCCCAATACACAATAAGCACACGAAAAAAAACATCGTCTAATTGTATAATTTCCCCAGCTTCAGCAGCCCGCTACTATGCAGGCCGCCCGGCCCAGCTCCTCTCCCATAGTGGGGGAAGCAGGCACAAAGGGGGGAAACAGCTCACGTCAGATTCAGACGATCCTGGGCACGACCAACATCGAGGGAAGAAGGACGACAAAGAGGCCGCCTAGAGGGAGGGGGAAGCCTAAATACCAGACCCCCCACACCCCCCACCAGAAGTGACGCACCTGCAGCTGGCTGCTAGCCGCTGGGACTCCAAAAGGCTGGTGCCCTTGCCATCTTGTGGCACTACGGTGTCCGCCCTCCTATGAGGGTCCCCTGCGGCGACGAGTCGGTCGGCCTGCATTACAGTAAGTGGACACACTTTCTCCACCTATAATGGCAGCTTCACAGCCCATATAAATTCTGCACAAATGCAGCGGCTGGAGGAACACGCGCTCCTCCCCACATGGCAGCTTCACAAACCATTCAAATGCTGCACATACATACTGCCACAGAGACATGCACACTCCTCAGGACAGTTTGGGCTAGACACCCACAAAATGTAGCTCACCAGCTTAGCTTAATCCTTCTACCGAAGTAGATCACAGGAATATCAGTGGTCTTGCAATCGGTTTTCAAAGTTCATAACGCTGCTGGTTTTCGCAGAGTTAATCCAGTAGAAAAGCAATCAGTCCAGGCACCTGAAAGTTCCCTTAAATGAAACCAAAATTCTTACCAAGGACGCTGCCGGATATATGGAAACAAAATACTTGATGCTGTCAGCTCCCTTAAACAAACAATGTATAATCCTTAATCCAATGTGTTGCCGGTTTCACTGCCAGATAATCGGAATAGTTTCCATACTATGTATGATGTGCTGACATAACTCGCTGTGAAGATACTTCTTCTTGTCAGCCTTGCCATGTTCCTTAAATAAAGGGCTATCTGTTACCTTCACACAAATGTAACTGGTCATGCACAGTGCACTGGAGTAACTGAAAAGTTTCAGCACTCCATGCTTCAACTCTTTGTGTTTGCTTTCTTCACTCTAAGTTGGCAGAGTATGCCCAGGAGTGGGTCCCCTGTTCACTTTGCCACTGGATTAAAGCTAGCCTGACTGATGAGGGGTGTTACCAACACCAATAAAACTGATTTGCAAATGGTTGGGTCTGAACTGTGGTGATAAAGTGAGCTAAAGAAAAATTATCGATTCACCCAGATCTGTGACTGGGGGTGAGTGTCTGAAAGGTTTCAGTGCTCTGTCCATCAACTCCTTGTGTTTGCTTAGTTCACCCTAAGTAGGCAAGGTATGCCCAGACGTGGGTCCCTTACTTACTTTGCCACTGGATTAAACAGGGAAACATCTCTTAGAACTTCAAAATAATTTAACAACCCATTATTTAAATAAAGGCTGTGAAGTAGATCAGCAGACTTCACTCAGATGAGAGGCTGACAAGGAATATACGTGTTTCAGATGAGCTATTCAATCTCTCTTCTGATTTCTGTATTGATTCATGCATTGAAAGTCACCAACACCCCAAACATTCACTTTAGTCCTCCCGGATAAGCAATACTGTAAGAAAAATATCAATGAATTGGAATGAAAGTGGGAGGAATAATTTAGCAAGCTGGAATCCGAAACACAACTCCCTCAGAAAAAACATGATTGGCACAGTAACTCCTAATGCAAAAATGGATTGTGTGAGCAAATACAATACTATGCCGGCATTGATGCCAAGAGCTTATAGAGCCTCGACCCCATGAAAGAAAAGGTGCTAAAAAAGGGGCAACTTGATGTATCAGGTATGCACAGAGGGCCACATAATGCTGCAGATGACTGAAAAGAATAATCCTATGCTTAAGTGCAAAATATATCAATCACGCAAATGTTGATGTGACAAATGCTTGCAAAGTCCAACCACTAGTAATTTCATGGGGTAGCATTCAAACCCATTGTTTTTTGTGCACTGTGGCACTCTAGAAAAAAGTCTAGGATTGCTTTACTTCCCTCCTGGTAGAGCCTCACCTGCAATTCAGGATGGACTGTTCCCATGGGGGACAGAGTTATTTCTGATTTGGAAAAGGTAGGCCTATGTCTAGAGTGGCACAGGGACAAAAAATGATTGGTTGGAATGCTGTCCTGAATGATCGCCAGTGGGCAAGTATTTCTCCCATCACCTTTTGTGCGATACCTACAAATTATAAACTTGAGTTGAAAGGCACGAACAGACATATAAAAAACAAAGAGAAACTTGTAAAGTTCCAATGTGTGCCCCTATTGGAGATCATCAACAAAGTAAAGATCATTGGTAATTAGTTAAGAAGAGTATTCATAATGACAATCCATTTCCATTATCCCAGATGATTCCAGGAGATATTTCGGAAGCTCGCTATATTGCAACTGATACCAATGTAACAACTATATTGCTCGAAAATAATATTACCTTGAAAAAAAATACAAGAGGCATTTGACAAAACAGATACAGTGGGTTTAATTAAACACTTCAGCCAGAAGGATAGCTTACAGGAATGGATCTGAGGACTGTCTCAAAGTGAAATCAATCTGAGCAATTTTTATACGGTTTTGGGTGTCATAAAGTGTATCCAGCAATCATTGTTTGGTAAAAGAATACACGCCTTGTCTGTGGAATCATAAATAAATGTTCCCTGATAACAAATGCAGGTGGGCCACTACCTTAAGTCGACACAATGTGGGCCAGTAGGTAATGTGTCCAGATGTACAGCATGACGGGTGTATGATCACTGCATGTACTATGTCTGCTGTGTCCTGATTGCCTGGGTGTTCCTAACTCCATGTGGCATCTTATGGTGTTTTTGGGAACATGCACACCCCTCTGCCCATGTGAGCTTTATTGGAGCCAATTTACCCGGGCCATTGTGGTGTTGCTGTGCTTATCTAGGGAAAGACCAGAAATTCCTGTTTGGGCATTTGTCTGCTGGCTATGTGCCACCACACCTATGACCTGTCAATCAGCTACCCTGGGCCTAGGTTGCAGAGCTGACCTGATCATGCATTTCTGAGTCAAGGTTTAAGGATAGCTTATGATGGGCAAATTTGATAATAGTGATGCTATATCGTTTGTGTATGTGAGTGTATCATTGTAATCATTAGCATCATTTTCTGTTCTTATGATCTGTTCCGTTTTTTAAAATAAACAGTTTTTTCCTAAGGAGACTGCCACATTGCTGTATGTTGCTTTGCTGGGTTGGCCTGCAGTTGCTGCTTCTGACAAGGAAGAGACAAAGATTGGAGCTTAGCTGTGAACCTGCTTGTAAATGATATCCAAGGGCTTGTGTGTGCTTGCCCCCTGTTCTGAAGTCTCAGGGACACAAAGACTTCACCAACAGCTTCCTGCTGGAAGTTCTGACCTGCCGGGAGGTGCCTGTTCCAGTTCTGGGCCTCTGGAGGTTGTTCCTGTAGCTGGGAGCTGCAAAAGCTTGAAGAAACCAAGAAAATTCTTGCACCATCTTTCCAGTGTCTGTTTTTCCGACACCACACCACCATGCAGAAAGATTTTCCATGCACCGCTGCTCTACGGCCAAAGAATATGCACACCAAGTCCAGTGCACAGATCTCCAAAGTATGAGATCACCGACTCTGACACAGGCCCTGCTGTGTGGCTGATAGAATCGATGCATCGTGGGATCGCAGCTTAAGAAATCAACACAGGGCATGTTTGCCACCGCTGCATCAACCTCCAGGGCGTTCAGATTTCTACGCATCTCGCCTGTGTGTCAAGTTTTCAGATGCACCATCCACAGACCAGACCTGTCTTGGAATTTTATGCATCACTTCCTTCTACAGTCCAGATTTGATGCATCACTTCTCCTGCGTGCAGCAGAACTGTCACATTGCCTTCCCAAGGACTCAGGAACGCATCAATGTATTTTTCAATGCTTCCCTTCTCTATGGCTGTTTAGCCTTGTCAGTTTTGATGCAAATAAAGGTACATTGTGTAAAATCACACATCCATAGCTTTCAGATTTGCTTGAAACCTTTTCAAAGTCATAATTTGAATTGTGTTTGTTGAATGTTTGTTATTTTGCTCTTTCTTGGTTTTCAGAAAGATACTTTATTTTTCTAAACTGGTGTGGTATCCATTTGTAGTGTTTGCACTGGGTTACTGTGTGTCTGGGTACAAATACTGTACAAATTACCTTTGGAATAAGCCTATCTGCTCGTGCAAAGCTACCAAGGTAATGATCAGGAGTTATCTAAGGTGTGTAACTCCCTTATCCTAACTAGGAGGAAGGGTCTCTACTTGGAGAAGGTGCATACCTCTGCTAACTACAGCCCCCCATTCATAAAAACGATAATGCTCCAAGTTGTATTAGCCTCAAGCAAGAAGCGACCACAATTCATGGTGCAATGGCTCTGAGCTCCCTTGAAACAGAAACACTAAGGGAAGGATTGTAATCCTACCCCCATTCTAGTCATGTTTATACTACTCAATGGTATTTCACACAAAGGCTACATCATTGATGTTAGGAAAAATGCTGCAGAATGGGTCCCAGTTTATTCACTCGCTGTCATGACCAGGCTGAAAACTGGGTCAACAAAACATAATTGCTTGGCTAGATAGTGCAATTTGACAAGGACATGCAAAAAGGATGCTATACTGTGGTTATTCAGTCTAGTTGTAAATATGAGTTCATAGAGACTCACTTGTTTACCTCCACCAGTTTAGGTCTATGATTGAGGACTATACTCTTTGTTGGCAATACTTCACTTGTCACATCATGTTTTACCAGATGTGACACATAGCAGAAAAACATCTGGGATGCTGATTAATGGGGCACCTTAGCTCTCATACAGCGGTGGCCCTGAATTTTACCAGGGAGGGGGCCCTATTCACAACAGTCACTCACAAATACACATACATACATACTTACAGGAATGCAGGCACTAAGCATAAAAAGCACATACAGCTTATCTTCATTGCAGCTATCCGGGAAGGAAGCCTCAAAGGTCACAAGAGAGTTGGTACTGCCCGCTTTCCTCATTGGCTGACCTTAGGTCAGCCAATGAGGAAAGGAAGCAGTCCCTCACTCATCACCTAGTGGGATGGGATGAGTGAGACTGCTGACACGACCCCACTCTGTGACAAGGTATGTCTGATTGATACTCAAACCTGGGCATTTCAGGGCTTAAAATGGATGCGTCCAGGCCCAGGGAAGTCCTTGATGGTCCGAGGCACTTTTGTGAGGCTGAGGAGGTCACACCCACAAGGTTGTGAAATCCTCAGCCTGGCGAAGTTCAGCTCAGGCAGCCAGCAGCCTGTGTAATTAGTTAGTGCATGTCTAGCTCCTGGCTGCCTTACCTGAACAGGACGAGTGTCTGTCAGGCAGACCTTTGTTCAGCCTTAGAGCCACTCTTCTTGCTTGGAAAAAGTTGAGGGTGTGGGCCCATACAGTTGAGCCACTGCTGCTCCCATATAAAATCCATAACCACAGATTGTGTATGTATTTTCCTCTACATAAATCTATTGCAGCTGAGGTTTGAGCCCTGAATTAGTACATAGTCATCTTGGTGTCACACTTTAGTAGAAGTGCTCTTTAAGTCACTAGAACACTTGGGACATGCCTCTGGGCTTCAGATGTACAGAATCATGAAACAGCACTAAAAAGACTGATGATACCTATAGCCCACTGTGCCAAGATTGACTGGCAATGCTTGACTGTACAGAATTACTCAGCAGTCCTACTGAAAATGCAAGGCAGGTGAAAATGAGTGCCAAACAGCAACTGACCACCTATGCATGTCCAGCTGATTTTGCCATTGGGAATAAGTGAGCCTACCGATTGTACGACAAGAGATTTTACTCATTAGAATGGAGACCTTATGTATGCTTGCTACTACCTCCCCAACTTCAAACTCTTAAGTCATAGGTCTGTAAAAACCTTTACAATGACATGACCTTTTGCTACATGTGTGGGACACATTTACAAATTTTTCTACTGAGTCCTTTATACATATATTGTTGGAGTGCACCTTTTTTAACCAGACTTGCATGGCAGCAATTTCTCAGTGGATGAATATTGTCAGTACCCTGAATTTTTGGGTTGTAATCAAAATTCTGATTACTTCTAGTCATAGATCTGTTATAATGGAGAATATATATAATGGAAAATAAATGTATATGTAGATATCTATCTATCTATAGATGGATGGAAGGATGGATGAATAGATAGATAGAGATTTTTATACACGACTACAGCTTGAACCTCTGGAATTAATATAACCAAATTTGCCAGAAAGGTAGCTCTTTATCCAGAAAGGACCCTTTTTTTTATTTGGTATAAATCCATTCAGCAGTTTTGAATATAGTAAAAAAAAAAAATGTGTATACATAGTGACGCAGAACCTCTGAGGATCCAACAGTCTCTGCCCTGAAATCTGATTGGCTGCAAACACTTCAACAAGGACGTCTTGGCACCCAACTTGGTACTACGCTTCAGCTGAGTCCCCCAAAAAATGTTTTACAAAACAAGAAAAGGGGGCAGGGTAGGAACACTATGACCCTCTAAATGTGGTCCCCCTGTGAATTCCACAAGGCTAAACAACACTTTAAAAAAATATATTGTTGTGAGAACACGAAACAGTCGGAAATCTGCAGCAACTTCTTTTTAAAAAAAGACAAGCACAATCTCTTGCTTTTGTTTACATTATACCTCCTGGGTGAGCCATGTCCCAGGGGCATGTGGACTTTTTATTTTTTAAATTAGGGGTGCACAGAGCCCCTTCTTGGGCTTAATTGTGCCCCACTGACCACTACCTCTCTGTGGCTTAAATCTAGTAATGCAGGTAGGCTGCTCGGGTTCCCCTGGGACCACCATCTCCTCACAGTTATAAATGTATTGACTAGGGGCTTTGCAGACCCTGAGACCCAAGGACCACCACCACCTCCATGGGGTTAACTCAACAATATGGGGTGCTTCACAGACCCCTTTGAGACCAGCAGACCTGGTGGCCCCAGAGAGGTGGTCCTCTCTGGGGCTTTAAATAAATTCAGGAGGGGTGGTGCATGGACCACCACTTCACTGGGGCTTTCCTTTTTTTTTAAAAAGGCAGGGGACAACTTGCCCCCTTCCCAGGCTGTTCCAGATCCTGGTGAACACCACGTCCTGGGGCAGACTGTATAAACAGAAGGAGGGGTCTGCGCTCCCTTCTTGAGCCATACACGGCTCTGGGGACCACCACCTCCAAGGCTATAAAAAATTGACTATGGGGCCATGAAGCCTCCTGAGCCCTGGGGACCACCACCACCTCCCTGGGGCTAAATACAAAGAAATGGGGTGATCTCAGGCACCCCCTCAAGCCCTGATGACCATCATCTCCCGGGGATTTATTTCTTTTTAAAAGGAAGGGGGTTTGGCCCCCTCCCATGCGATTACAGGCCTTGGAGACCACTAGCTTCCCGGGGCGGCCCATGCAAACAGAAGGTTGGGGGTTACACCCCCTTGTGGAGCCATGCAATACCCTGGGGACCACCACCTCTCTCAGAACCAGCTCCTGCAACATAGCTGTTTGATTTTGCTTAGCATGTGCTTTAACAGATCCCACCAAGCAAAAGAGATAATTTTATTTACAGCGGGTAGGAGCACTTTGACAGGTCCTGTCCACTGGAAAGTGTAGGTTTCATTTATTTACCTGCCTTCAGAAATGGGGGCAGGGAAAGAGATGAAATTATTGCTCCTGCATGGTTGGAGCTGCAGTTCCAGTAACTCCTTCTGTGCAGAAGCAATGCTGGCACTCACAGAAGGCAGGCAGCCGGTTAGGATTGTGGGGACCTTGACACTACCCCTGCAGTCCTGGGGAAAAGAGCAGAAAAAGGCAAATTAAAGGTCATAAACAAACAGAAAGAGGCAGAATAAAGGTAAGAAATTAGCAGAATGATGTAGAATAAGGTCAGAAATTAGCACAAAGAGACAAAATAGAGGTCTGAAAAGAGCAGCAAGTGGCAGAATAAAGGTAAGGAGCAAGCAGAGAGAGGAAAAATGATAGGCAGTATAAGCAGAAAGAGGCAAAATAGACAGCACGTGTGAGGAGAGAAAAGGCAGACTGTAGTAGACTGCAGGCAAGCTGGACAGGAGGACCATTAATGGTGAATCTGGCTCGAGGACCTGTTCCATATGCCTCCCTACTTCATTTACCACAAATCCACAAATTCTTACCCACTCACGTACCCATTCACAGATCTACTCAGAGACTCACACACCCACTGACAGACACACTCAGATCCTCATACACCCACACTCAGATCCATTAAAGCACTCTTTCACCACCTCCCAGACCTTCTGGGAGACTCACATGCACACAATCACAGCCCCACCCAGGGACTGACTCATGCACCTACTAACACACTCATGAATTCACTCAAAGATCCACTCAGAGAAACACACTCACTTACAGATCCACTGAGACACTCAAGCACCTACTCACAGATCCACTCAGAGACTCTCACACATCCACCCACTAACAGACCCACTCACACACTCATTTTCCCATTCACAGGCCTACTCAGAGACTCATGAACCAACTCACAGGTCCACTCAGAGAGTTACACACCCACTGACCCACTTATGGACTCACACAACTACTCACAGACCCACTCACTCATGTACCCATGCATCCACTTAGAGACTCATCCAGCCACTCACAGACCTTCAAAGACACTCATGCACTCACTCACAGACCCAGTCAGAGACTCAGACTCTGACTCACAGACCCACTCAAACACTCATGCACCCACTCAGAAACATAAAATAACATAACATAACATGTGTATTTGTAAAGCGCACTTATCACACGTGGGTCTCAAGGCGCTTAATCACAGATATTTATTGTTACCCAACTCAATGGTGCTTATTTTATCGATCTCAGATGGATGAAAGGCTGAGTTGATCTGCCGGGATTTAAACCTGTGACCCTGAGGTTGAACACAGGCCCCTGCAGTGGATGCATTAGTCCACTAATCCACCAAACCCAGCAAAGACTCACGTACCCACTGAAAGACACACTGAGACACTCATGCACCCACTCTCAGATCCATTCAAGCAGCAGAAGAGCCAGGTATTGAGGCTCTTCCTGAAGGTGGGCAGACAGAGTAGGGGAGCATCTGATGTTGACAGAGAGCTTGTTCCAGGCTGTGGTCGCGATGTAGGAGAAGGCTCTTCCATCCACTCTGGTTCTATGTGTGGGGTTTCTGCCAGGGTGAGATCGGCAGAGTGGAGGTTCCTTTTGAGTAAGTGGAAGGATACTATTTTGTTAATCTATTAAGATACAATGTTGAGGAGGGATTTGTAGGCGTGGGTGAGTAGCTTGCATGTTACTCTCTTCTCAATGGGGAGCCAGTGGAGGTCTTGTAGGTGTTGGGTGATGTGCGCATGTCGTGGGATGCTGAGGACGAGTCTGGCTGCAGGTTTTCGAGATGGTCTGGAGTTTGCAAGAGCAGGGATTTGTTGATTCCAGCGTAATGGGTGTTTCCGTAGTCCAGTCTGCTTGTCATGAGTGCTTGGGTGACAGTCTGTTTGGCTTAGGGGGGATCCACTTGAAGCTCTTGCGGAGTACGAAGAGGGTGTTGAAGCAGGTGGAGGCGACGGCATTGATCTGTGAGGAAGAAGTTGAGTATGATGCTGAGGTTCCGATGACATTGTCCAGTGAGTGTTTCTTCTTAGAGTTTATGAGTGCTAAAGGTATATACTTGCCATCTACAAAATCATTGATTGACCAGTCCTCCCTTAATTGCTATACTTATTTGTACTTACCAATGAGAGACAAGTTTGATTAATTTAAAACTAAATGGCTAATGGGCAGTATATTTAAGCAAATACTGAGAAAAGCAGCGATGCTGAAACGTGCCTTTTCGCAGGAAACAATACAATTGCTTTTTAATTGACCCTATGTGTGACTGACTCTCTGTTTGGAGGTAAGCTTCATATGTACATGAGTCCGCTCTCATGAACGGTGAATTCGTCTTGCTAAGAGTTTGGCAGCTTTTGGGGGAACCTGAGAAATGAAACGTGTGAATGTGTGCACTAACTGCATATTGAGGATTATTTAATTAGAGGATATTTAGGAATCGGGCTAACTCCTGCTGCTAAGTGTTGAAAGATCCTGGCATGAGAACTTCTGCAGTAGATGAAGGTGTTTGTGAGGAATGTATTTGGTTTCCTGGACATCAAAGGCTAGAACGGGCATTCAGGATTGCGAGCAGGGCTGGACTGGGAACCACAACCGGCCCTGGCAAAGTGCTCGGCCGCCTCCCCCCCCCCACTCGGGGATGTTAGAGGTGCCGCCGAGCAGTTTCCCAGGGCCGGTTTTCGTCCGATTTTGGTACATCTGGGTTAATCCGATTTTGGACTCAGGGTTAATATATCAAAGACTTTCGTTCTGAGGTGTAGCCAGGGAAATCAAAAATGTAAGGACATGTTTGTGGAGGGACAAAAGATAGAGCCCACAAAGAGCTTCTCATATCTTGCGATACTCTTTGACCAAAAAGATTTATGGACACACGCAATATTAGCAAAACAATTTGCCTTTTTTGGAACAACCAGAGCTCTTGTCAATTTTTCGAGGAAACTGGGTAGGAGACCCCGGCAGTTCTTATAAAGATATACAAAGCTAACAGCTTCTCTACAGCCTTGTATGGAGCTGGGGTATGGGGGTTTGCTAACACTAACCCTCTACAAGTAGTAGAAAACATGTTCCTGAGATACATTCTGTCTGTCCCGCCCAGCACATCCTCATTTGTGTGTCATGCGGAACTGGGCTTGTCATATAGATCAGATCTCATTAAACTTGAACCCAATCTCTTATGGCACAGTGTAATGATGATGTACAGTGTGTGGACAAACATAGAGGCACAGCTAAATAGAGATATATTATCAGATAGCCTGAAACTGGAAGAGGTCTTAAAAATCCCGTGGGTATGGTATATTCGCAATTTTATAATGATCTTGGACGTCCTGAGTTTTTTAATAATCCAAGCACTTTACATGTGGTCACGACAAAGAACCTTCAACTTCTGGAAGCTGCAAGAGTGTCAGGCAAGATCTTAAAGCCTAGCGTCCTGCAGAATCAGCAGATTTTAACCACCTTTTCTATTCAGCCATATCTGACAGCTGTTCCTGGGTGCTAAGATCGATTTTTACTACCAAGATTTAGATTGGGGATCTTTTTTAGAATTGTTAGTCTTCCGATAATGAATGACTAGACTCATGAACTGAACTTGTGTTTATGTGATAATGTTTCAGCCCAATCCAACATACACGTCCTCTTGTTATGTAAGTTTTAGTGAGGACTGATTAAAACGTGGATTCTTCCTAACCTAAAAGGCTTTGGGTTGAGACAATGTTGGTCAGCTTTCACTGCTTTACAATTTCTAGACAATGTACATAACACCTGGAAGATAGCAATGTTTTTAAAGCAGGTAGTCATACTCAGGAAAAGGATGGCTATTCAAGTTTAAAGCATTATATTAGAGCAAAGGAAATGTTGGTATTATTCATGTTTTTAAGATTTTTAAGAGCCTTGCTTCCTATTGCTATTTCTTGTAACAATGGTTATGCTTTTTATCCCACGTACAATTAATTGAACTAATAACTTGTATATAGGTTGTTTTCTTTCATTTTGTTTTAATCATGTGCATGTTTTTCATATATTTCTGTTTTTATGATTTCTGAAATAGCAATCGAATAAAGCTGTCCTTGACTTGGGTTGTATTATGTGTAATATCATCCACCCAACTAAGTACTGCAATTTGGTTCTAATGAACAACGACTATGCGTGATAGGAGCTGTAAATGGAGCATTTTTGCTATGATTGTATTTGTATTTGTATGGGGTATTTCTAAAGCGCTAACTGTCGCTCCGAAAGGAGCATCCTGGCGCTGAACACATGTACAAACCAAATGATAAGATCTAAATGGCAGCCATTACAAAACCATCTGACAGACTGAAAATCCAGGTTTTTAAATGCTTCCTGAAGGCGTTTTCCTTTACAAGAAGTCTGAGGTCCTTGGGCATGGCATTCCAGGCCTTGGAAGCCAGTACTGTAAAAGTCCTTCCTCCTTTCGTTTTAAGCTTGAATCTAGGGATGTTGATTAGATTACCGCCTGACGACCTCAGGCATCTCGGGGGATCATAGCGAGTAAAACGTCTCGCAAGATATCTCGGACATGGCTTATTAAGGGCTCTAAAAGAGGTTAGCAAGATCTTAAACAGGATCCTTTTATGCAAGGGTAGCCAGTGCAGGGTCTGAAGCGCAGCAGAGGCGGAATATCTTCTAGGTAATTTGAGAACTAATCTTGCCGCCTCATGTTGCACACTCTGTAGTTTTTTTTGCGCGGCTTTTTTGACTCCGGCCATCAGGCCATTGCAATAATCTAATCGCGATAATATCAGAGCCACTGCAACCGACTTTCTAGAGTCAGTAGGCAGGAAGTAAAAAAACTTCTTAAGAGACTTAATGATGCTAAAGCAGCTTCCTGCCATATTCCTTACATGTTGGTCAAAGGAAAGGGAGGAATCAAATAAGACCCCTAGATTTCTTGCAGTTTCTACTGAGTGGGGCGGAGCAGGTGAATCCTCAGGCCACCAGTCCTTGGGACAAAAGAGGGCCTCTTTGCCCAAGGGTAAGATCTTGGTTTTGTTGGCATTACATCTTAGATGGTTATTGGCCATCCAACGGAAGACCTCCGTCAAACAGATCTTAAAATTTTGTTCCGCATTGGTAGAATTTTTATCCATAGAGACCATAAGTTGGGTGTCATCGGTATATGATGTTACAAATATGCCGTATGACTCTATCAGTGCAATAAGGGGGACCATATAAATATTGAACAGTAAAGGGCTTAAAATGGAGTCCTACGGGACTCCCCATAAGACCTTTTTTTCGTTGGAAATGAAAGGGCCCAAAGAGACCGTTTGAGATCTGTTGGTCAAAAAGGATACTATCCAGGCCAAGGCAACGTCTATTATACCTATACCTATCAGTCTATCAATCAGGATTTAATGAGAGATGGTGTTGAATGCTGCCGTGAGATCCAACAGAATCAGGACAGCCTTTCTCCCCTCATCCTGCAAGAATTTAATAGAATCAGTAAGCTCAATAAGGGCAGTTTCGGTCGAGTGTCTAGGTCGAAAGCCTGACTGTTGTGAGTGTAGAATGTTATGAGTATCAACAAAATCCTTTAATTCTTGATACACTATCTGCTCCGTTATTTTACCTAAGACTGGGAGGAGCGATATTGGACAAAGATTAGACAAGTCGGTGGTGGATTTATTGGGGTTCTTCATTAACGGCTTAACGATCGCTTTTTTCCATTCCCGAGGTACAACCCCTGAGCCTAACGACGCGTTGACAATTGCATTGATGGAAGGATTAACTGCATCAATTAACTGATGAAGTATCTGAGGAGGGCACGAATCAGAGGGTGCTCCTGACTTACAGGCCAGGATGACTTCCCTAGTTTGAAGAAGGGAGGCCGGTTGGAAGGCACTCAAGATGTGTGGCGTATTGTCCCCCACCCTCAGATGGCTAGAGGGAAAAGTAGGGGAAAGGACAGGAAAATCCCTCTGAATAAGTACAATCTTTTCCTCAAAAAAAGTCAGCGATTTGATTGCAGAAAGCTGCAGAAGGAAGAATATTCGGCTGGAGGGCTTTAGGATGCGTAAAGGATTTAACTATTGAAAAGACCATTCTCTGCTTTTGGTGTGCCTCATTGATGGCCTTGATGTAATATTCCTTTTTGACCAGTTTAATGCTGGCCAGGTAGGATTTTCTTTGCTGACATAGGAAGTTTTGGCTGATTGGTCATAGGATTTCCTCCATTTCCGTTCCATTTTTCTACATAGCCGGTGACTTTCTGCCAACGCCTGCGAAAACCAAGGGGCATTCGTTTTTCGCCTTATACCCTTATATTGGCGTACTTTAGGCGGGGCGCATTCTGTGATGACTTGATGCATCCAGGAATGGAAGCTTCTAGAATCCTGGGTTGCATCTCCCGACAGACTGGCAGCTTGCAACTGTCGTGAAGAGTTAGCCTTTATAGTCTCAGCCACCTTCTTTCAATTTATATCAGTAGTGAACTGCTGATTGTCCCTAGGTATTTTTACCTGACCTGGGAGACAGACATTAAACAGGATCAGACTGTGGTCTGTCCAGATTTGTGGGATCGGGATAAGTGTTGATAATGCCGGAAAATTAGAACAACACCGTCCAGTGTATGACCTGCAGAATGGGTGGATAACGCCACCGATTGGTGCAGCCCAAAAATGTCCATAGTCTGGTAGAAGTTAGTAGCTTGTGCATCATTTTTGGATTCCAACTGGAGATTGAAATCCCCCATAAGAGTAAAGTGAGGGTAGCGCAGCAGGAGCTGACCTAGGCATTCTCCTATTGAGTCAAGAAATGGAGTGGCGTTACCTGGAGGACGATAGACCAAACCTCCTGAAAATGAGGCAGATGCATTCAGCATAATCGAAAAGCCTATTCCCTCCGCCCCTTTAAGAGGACCTAAGTTGAATGTGTGACATTTGAGGGTACTTCTGATGATTAAAGCAACCCCTCCCCCTCTTCCATTCTGTCTATCCTGCCTAAAAATAGTAAAGCCCGATGGAAGGGCAATTGCCAGATCTGGATTGCTGGTGTCGTTGAGCCAAGTCTCGGTCACAAAAAGGAAGTCGAGGTCAAGATCAAGGATAAAATCCCGGATGTCCTGACTGTGGCAACATATGGACCGTGCATTAATCAATCCGCCTTTAAATTTGCAAGAGCCGGACCTCGTGGCGACTGCACATGGCAGAGACTCACATGAGAGCCATGGAGTGGTCCATTTACAGGTTCTACACGAGAAAGGGCCCCATATCAACTCCATAGAGGGACAGCTGGGGAATTTACCAGTGTCCTTATACATTAACAGGTCTTTTCCATTATGCATACGAGTTAATGGGATAGGATTAGGATTGAATTGGCCGGGATTTGATTGGATTTGATTAGCATGTCCTGCGCCTGTCGCGGACTTGGTATGGACGGGCGCAGACGGGCTTTCCTTTGGCACGCCTTCGGCACGCCTCCTGCGCGCCCGCTGCGCCGCCGGGGCCAGGTGTTCATTTTATAGCAGTGGAGGAGGGTGGGAGTCAGTGAGCAACTAGTGCGCTGCCCTGGGATCCACCAACGATGGCGGTACCCTCTCAGAGAGTGCGTCTGCGCCGAATCCTCCTAGTAGGGGTCGAAGATTGCAGTGCAACGAAAACGGAGTGGTTTAAAAGTTACATAAGGTGAATCAAAGGACCAAATTATAACACAACAAAATGTAATTCTATCACAGTTTTAAAATCGTAATTAACAGCTTAGAACCCCCAGCTCACGCCTCAGGGGATGGTAAATACACTCGAACTAAGCGCGCGAGATTGGGCTCGGTTTAAGTACTGCGGAGGGCGGGAGTCAGCGAGCAACTAGTGCGCTGCCCTGGGATCCACCAACGATGGCGGTACCCTCTCTGAGAGTACGTCTGCGCCGAATCCTCCTAGTAGGGGTCGAAGATTGCAGTGCAACGAAAAACGGAGTGGTTTAAAAGTTACATAAGGTGAATCAAAGGACCAAATTATAACACAACAAAATGTAATTCTATCACAGTTTTAAAATCGTAATTAACAGCCTAGAACCGCCGGCTCACGCCTCAGGGGATGGTAAATACACACAAACTAAGCGCGCAAGATTGGGCTTGGTTTAAGTACTGTGGAGGGCGGGAGTCAGCGAGCAACTAGTGCGCTGCCCTGGGATCCACCAAAGATGGCGGTACCCTCACTGAGAGCGGGTCTGCGCCGAATCCTCCTAGTAGGGGTCGAAGATTGCAGTGCAACGAAAACGGAGTGGTTTAAAAGTTACATAGGGTGAATCAAAGGACCAAATTATAACACAACAAAATGTAATTCTATCACAGTTTTAAAATCGTAATTAACAGCCTAGAACCCCCGGCTCACGCCTCAGGGGATGGTAAATACACACGAATTGGCATATCCTCCAAACCGATAATATACTAAAAGCCCACATTCCAGAACGCCCGCCTATCACATACAAAAGGTGTCCATCAATCGGAGACCATCTAATACACAGCCACTTTACTAAATCCAATGCCACACAGAACAAACTAGGAATAAATGGCTTCTTTCCTTGTAGGAAATGCAAAGCCTGTAGATTTAGTAAAAAAATCACTACTTTCGAAGGTTGGCCAGGGGACCCTTGGCCAGTAAGAACAATTAATACGTTTTATAATTGTAATTCTGAGTATACCATATACTGTCTCATCTGTCCGTGCAATAAAAGGTATATCGGCGGCACCAAGAACCCCACTAAAAAGCGAATATTAGAACATATGCGGGCCATTTCGAACAAAGACCCTACCTACCCCGTCGCAAGACACTTTGAACTATACCATCAAAGTAACAGGGATCTGTTGCAATATTACTGCATCGACGGGGTAGACAAACATGAACGGGGTGGAGACAGGCTGAAGAAACTCAGAGCCAAAGAGTCCCGTTATATTATAGAGCTCCAAAGTATGAGTCCGGCTGGACGCAACAATGATGAGGAACTTTGGACACACCTAGAATAACAAGTGGCAGTGTTATACTTAGAAAGAAACAGCTTCATTGTAAGAAAAAGGATGTAATGGAAAATATGTAATTTAGACATGTAAAAACACATATATCCTTTCATTCCCCCGAACCCTTTACGCTATATACTGCTGCTTTACATGAAACAATAAAAATAGGAATGTCCTATAGCAGCAAGTTTTGCTAGATACATACATATAATAATGAGCCCATTCAGGGCACAATTCTGCTACCACAACAGGTTTTGCGACAATAAGAAATTGATCTTATGTTTACGAATTGTGTAGATATTAATTTGATCTTTCTCTGTTCCTGCTGTGGTTAAGATTTATAACAGGGAATATTTATTGCATGTAATGAATTTTTTCTGCCTACAAAATTACACCTGTTTATAGAAAATGTTCTTAAATCCTTAATTTTGGTTTACATCTTTGTTAATGTTTTTAGCACTTGCACTTTATAAATGAAATTGATATTTTTGCATTTTATTAACCCACTATAAGATGGCCACCGCATAACTGATATCGCTGGGGCTGTTGAGATGTCCATCTTCTGTTTTCATGGCTATGATGACGAATGGAGGGTTTAAAATGGTTGTGTCACTTAATGGTAATCGACATTGAAAAAGCCGCAAGGCGAAACGCGTCTGTCGATAGGGGGGGAGAGGGCTCAAGCACTGAATAAAGCATTTTAAAGCTTTATAATCAACTCCGCGTGTGCCTTTTCATTTCTGCAAGCAAGAAAATTGCCTGCCATGTGAAGCAATATATATATATATATATATATATATATATATATATATATATATATATATATATATATGCGCGCGTGTGTGTGTACACCAAATAGCTAAATTTATACTAACAGATCCAGTAATAACTAAAATAATTTATTGGGGGTAAAGAGTGGTTCTTTCCTACGTGCCCACGTCATTTTGGTACTTGTATTCAAAAGTTTTTTCTACAAAATCAGTTTCCAGTGGGGTGCGTTTAGCCTCATCAATAATAATAATAAGAAAATAAACTATTGTTTCTGTTGTTTCGTTTTCCCAATCTGCTTCTACAATAAGCACCCCATTTTTGAAAATGTTAAATGAGCAGAACGTCTTTTGCTTCACATTTCCCGAGTGCATCGCCTGCTAGATACAGGCAAATTCGTAAAATGGGATTTGGGGCTCTACCATTAATTTCAATAACTGTTAATGGCTTAGAGAAATGATAGGCTCTTTGCTAAGTAAAGGAATGTGCGAAGCCTATACTAGTATTAGGTTGCACAATATTATAATTGGTTTTTAACACCACGGTAGTCACATTGAAAGGACGGCATGGAACACACCTATATATTTCTCTCCTCAGTGGACACGGAAATTACATATTTTTATGAGCCTAGGCTAGCGCTGCAATTAGCTCCGAATATTTCAAGGGCATGCAAGTATAACTCAAAAGAGGATTGGTGTATTAGAGACAGGGTAATTAAAGGCATAAAACACAGCAGAAGAATAGACGAGTGAGTAAGCGAGCATGTGGCTGTCCCAATGCATGAATGAGTTCATTAGTGGATGATAGAATAAGGTCATTAGTGACTTCTCGAGTGCGCAATTTACTTAGTACATGCCTCACACTGCGCTAGTACAACAATCAAAAGAGTAATTACATGGAAAAGCAAAAGTGGTGAATTTTCCATCTGGGGTCCTTAGAGGTCCTTCTGAACTCTGAAGAATGATCACTTGTTCGAGCACAGAAGAAGCATAACCTCCACGTAAGGTCGTAAAGTTTTTCCTGCACTTGTAGCTACCAGGTAGACGAATACTGGGGTGAAAGAAAGGCAACGTTTGAGAGACATTTGTTCTGGAGAGTTGATTAGCTCATATAAACTTGCCTGTTACTGCTCCATTAATTAATGAACTATGAGTTAATGAAAACCGCAGCATGTGCTGAGAGCCACATAAAGATGCAATTAATGCGCATTGGACATACAAATCAATATTTAGTTTATAGTGGTGACAGCCTCACCATGGAGGTTCTATCTTCTACATCCACAAAATTACAATTCCATTAGCCTTTCAGATGGAATCAATAACCATAAATAAGGCATGAAACTTTGGAAAGCATGCCTTCGGCTGGGGAACTAAGGCATTGATCTCAGTGAGAGGAAAAGGAGCTCTGGTGGATCATGCAAGCAGTATCTCTCTTCCTCTGATGACTGTTAATATGGAAAGACCATCTGAATATGTGAGATGTAGAAAAATGCATTCAAAGGCAAGTATATTGCAGCTCCTTGCGGCACACAGAAAGTATTGGGAATCCTGAGAATTGGGGCCTAGCCATATGCAAAAAACTCTCAAGAGATATACAGGTGATATAACAGTTGTGGGAAAGAAGAGAGGAAGTGATAGAACTGCTGATTTATTCGATGGGGGACAGCACCTCAGGGAGCAAGAGAAATCCAAATTCAGATACCACATTGCGCTCTCACATCATCCCCATGGCTGCATCTCCTGAATTGGAATTGGAATCCTAACAACAACACTGGAGGATTTTACGGAATATGACACAGTCCCAAACCCAATTGCAATTGTCCAAAATGCTATGCCTGAGGGAATTATTCAGAAGCTTAAGTTTAAGAAAGTTATGAATTGCTTTGGCTATTATAAAAAGATTGGCAATTTAAAGCTGCTTACAGAATTCGAGGAGCAATCGAAAGGCACTTCTTCTAATGCATATCGGTGATTAGTATTTTTTATTATAATGTTACTGTTCTTTGAGGAAGAACAGAATGAGATTGCTGGCATCAGTACCACAGCACAACAAATTGCAATCCCGGATGACCAGGATCATTTAACTGTATTTCAGGGTCACTACTGGATGACTTTTGGTCATTTTTGAAATTATGGAAAAAAATCTTGGATTTTGCCTAAGCATGTCTCCATGTATCTATTCTTACACTGTGGCAAAACAAAACTTAATGAATACATACTTGGAATGATGGTCCCTCGGTTTTCAGCACACAGTAAGAACAGACAGATGTGGTGTTGCTTCCAGTCATGTGTAAGTGTAACTAGAGGTGAAGCAAATATTTACATATTGAAACTCTGCAAATCAGTAGTTGAGTGTAAGCTTGGATGAAGCTATCAGCTTTTTATGTCAGTCAGTCAGGATTCTTTATTCGATTATTAAAAATCACCATAAAAGTACAAACATATAATATACATTCCTTTTAAAAAACAATTAAACAACATGAATCCTAACATTTATACAGACAAAATCACAGTATGTTAAAAAAGACATTACTAGCCATTAAAACCTATCATCGAAGTTTCACAGTTCCACCTCCCCTCCGGTTGCCCTTAATCGGACCGCTACTTTGATAAAATTAATGATATAGCACAATGTAAGGGGGTCGGTCGCTTGTTGCAGAAATATCAAAGCCTCTTGAGCACATTTTATATTAGCTTGTTTTAAAATGTCAACCAAAAATCTACGCCTAGGCTCTGAATAAAATGAACATAACAGTACAAAATGAAGGGAATCCTGCGGAGACCTATTGTCGCAGCCGCAGGTACCCTTCTGCTCAATTGTAGATGAATACCCTAGTGGTGACGCCAATAAATACGGTAAAAGATTGAGCCTAAAACGACTCATTAAAAACCTGTCCTGGGCATTGTGTATTAAATATAAATAGGGTTCCATTCCTTCTGTGATCTTTACAAGGTTATAAGCACACACAGTCGTTTTAGCCCCTTCCAATTCTGTTCTCTGTGTAACTTTGTGTGCCAAAAACACTTTTTTTACAATCATTTTGTGCTGGGGAATAATCGCTGCCGGGTCGGCAAAGAGATTCCCGAAGCCCAGTGTGTCTAGTGCAGACTTGACATAAATGAGCCACGGGATTCGCATCCATTTATCTCTGCCCAGGCAGTCGTTCATGATTTCCCTGCTTAAAGTCGCCTCTGGGTTAACCCATATTTTTAGCCAGGCTAAAATTGGCCTAACCTTCACCAGATCTTCCAGGTAGGGTATCCCTAACTCCCTGTGTGCAATTACTGCAGCTAGACTTTGTGGGGCTTTCAGGACGGATCGTAGATGTTTGTTCTCCTCCCGCTGCAGTTGGCAAGTATTCACGAAGCCCCACACCTCTGCCTCGTAAGTGACTTTAGAGCAACATATGGAGTTATACAGGTTAAGCACCTGTTCAGGACACCATCTCCCCAACTTTTGGCCATAACCTGCAATTGCGCCATTAGTAGCATTCATCTTACGGCAGCGTTCTTCCACCAGGCAGTTGAATTTTAATGACCCGTCAAATAGTAAGCCCAGATACGAGAATGATTTGACTTTCTCTATCTTATGGCTCCCTATCATGAAGAAACATTTGTTACAGGGTTTGTTGCCAACAGATAGGACGTAAGATTTACCCAAATCGACAGACAGGTCTAATGAGTCCATAAAAGATACGAAACCATCAATTAAAATCTGTAGACTCTTCGGTGTGTGTCCGAGGAGGACCGCGTCATCTGCGTAAAGTAACACAGGGACATGACGCGACCCTACTCGTGGACAATCAGATCTCAGCTGTAAAAGATGTTGTTCCAAATTATTAATATAGAGAGAGAATAGGAAGGGCGCCAAAATGCAACCTTGGCGGACCCCACTTTTACAGGGGAAAGAGTCAGTGCATCCACCCTCCATGTTATACCGAACCTGCGCTGAGGTGCTGCTATGCAATTCTCTTAGGATGGTAATAAGGCCGACCTCTATCCTTAATCTGGTCATCATGTCCCAAAGCTTGACCCTATTTACATGGTCGAAGGCAGCTGCCAAATCCATGAACCCCATGTAAATGGATTCATTACTAGCCTTCGTGTATTTGGCTGCTAGCATGTAGAGGTTCAAGCATTGGTCACTCGTTGACCGGCCCATCCTAAAACCGTACTGGGTGTCTGAGATAACGTTGTTTGCCTCAGTCCACTCAGAACAACGGTTTAGTATCACCCTTTCCAATTTTTTGACGGATACATCGATCAGAGAGATCGGGCGATAACATTGGGGGTCGTCCCTGTTTCCCTTTTTAAAAATAGGGACAATGATAGCCGTTGACCAGGAGGGCGGCAAACCACAGCATATTGCTGTGTTTATAATCCTGGTCACTATAGGGGCCCATAATTCCACTGAGCTAAGAAACAAATCGGGCGGAATACCGTCTGGGCCGGGAGCTTTGTTTTTAGACAAGCCCACAATCCCCACATTGATTTCCTTTAATGTAAAGACTATTGGCTGGCCCTGGTCAACATTCCCTGGTTCGTCAGATGTTCCCGCTTCGTGATTATATAAATCCCTATAATGAGTGATCCACATGTCAGGCGTGATGTTGGTTCCTATTTCAGGGGCCTTATCATCCTGGAATGTCGGTCTATTGATGATCCTCCAGAATTCTGTCATGTCCCTATTTTCCCCCGCCTCCCTTAAATCTGCCCATCCTTCTGCTTGTAGTGCTAATTTCCTCCTACTCAGCTCACTCTTATATTTTTTCCTACAAGACACGACTCGTAGGGCATCCCTTGGCCTCATTTTAATACTGTTTTTGAGTTCTCTCAAGGCCTTAGAGCAATCCCGGTCAAACCACCGCGGCTGACTGCTAATTCTTTTTTCAGGGGCGCTAGTTTTGAACAGGCCATCTACCATACCGGCAATCTGTGCGAATGCTGTAAGTAGATGCTGCCCTTCAACTGTCATGTCTAAACACACCTCAAAAGCTGATTTCCCCTTCTCCATCAGAGATCTATAAAACCTTTCTGCATCAATTTTACACCACCTAAGGCGTCTGCCCTGATCAGTAACCCTCTCAATTATCACATCGGTCTGTCTCCGTCTGGGGCAGGCTCGATAAAATACATCTAGTACCAGGGGGCTATGGTCGCTGAACAGGCTGCAGTCAATCCCCACTCTAGAAATTCTTTTTTTGAAAACCCTTGAAGCAAGGATATAGTCAATATATGTGGAGCATCCCCTGCCCTTAAAAGTTGGTGGCAAAATGCCATCCTGCGGTATATACACCATATCCATGGTGTGTACCAGATCTTGGTTATACAAAAATTGTGTTAGAGCATCATCGTCTACCGAGTGCTCAAAGTGAGCTCCGTTGCCCTCTGGGCAGCGCGACCAAGCCACATCCAGTGGAAAAAGAGCCAGGCAGAGGTGACAATTGAAGTCCCCCATTACCAAAGTGTTTCGAGCGTGGGTCCCAGTTCCTCCAGCAAAGTCCTGGGACAATCTGCACTCCAATTCACTTATCAGTGCTTTACAACCTCCACCTGCTGCATTATTATAAACGTTGAACATGGTCAATTTCAGTCCTTTACCATTAAACCGTACCTCTTGAATGTCATATGAGTCACAGTTTGTGGTTGACCATGTGCCATGGAGGCTCAGGTCTACATATAAAGATAGTCCTCCCATGGCCCTACCTGATCTAGATTTCTTTGCGGGGACAAAAAAACACTTGTACCCTTGAATATATAGGGAACTATTATCAACTGCCAAAGTTTCTTGTAAACAGATTATGTTAAATCTGCTTATATACTGGCGCCATTCTTTATTTTTAAATTTAGCTGCCACTCCGGCTATGTTCCACGACACTATTCTGATTACATCCTCATCCATTTCCCCAATTTTACCTCCCAATCCTGAAACTTGTAAGGGGGTGATTTGCCCCTCATCTGCAGCCACGTTGTCAGTCAGTATGTCCTGGGGGCATGTAGGCTTTAGTGGGAGGACATACGCATTGCCATTATGGATTGGTTCTTCAATTAAAGAGGGCACTTTTGGTGAACTAACAGCATCACCTAAGAAAAGTCAGTCTACTCCCTCCATGCCCGCTAGAGCCGCAAAACGGTTGTAGGTGGGCATGGAGTGATCGACCTGTTGGTTAAGAAATGGTCTAGGTCTGCTTTCCTGCATTTGGATTGAAGGGCCAAACCCGGCATTCTCATACTGAGGTAGAATACCAGTGCAATTACTCTGGTAATGAAACCGGGGCCTGAAGTTAGGTGCCGGAGCTACTAATCCTCTAGGGTAAAAGTAAGTCAAATCCCGTACGGTAATTGAGTTACTAGTATTTTGGGGGAACCAATTTACAATGTGTCCGACTGCTCTGACATCTCGAAAATTTATTATAACAATGTCACCCATTATGTCCTTGGTTCTTTGACCCAGCCAGGGAAGACGCCTGACATTGAGAATTACCCCATTTATATTTGGTGGTAGTGGGCAATTCTGTCTCAGCCAATATATTACTTTATTTTCAGCTGATGCTGGTCTTCACCACTACCCTCCTCTAAGACTGGCACTCCTGTAAGGACCACTACATACGGAACTGCTTCCGGTGGCAGATCTACTCTAGGCCTTTTGGGTGGTAGGGCCCTAGCTGGTTTTTCGTAGTCATTAGATTTAGGGTTTTTTCCTGGTGAAATTTAAACGTGCACAATCCTGTACCTCCTTCTCTTTGTTTTTAGTTTTTGACCCTACTATAATGGGGAGTAAAGTTTTCCGAGGTTTTGGTTTGGGCAAATTAGTAGTTTTTGAACCATTTTGGGCAATAGTAATTGGAGGCAACACTGGAGTTGGGGACACTGATGTTGGTTTAGATAAGTCCTTAATTGCCGTTTTAATTTCCCCAATAGCTTGTTCTAAAATCTCCAGTTGGTGGGTTAATCCTTTTAGCCTCTCTGCTAATGGCAGTGTAAGTGATTTCATTAGAGATTCTATGCTGCCCATTAGATTTATGCTAGATGGATAAATAGGTGGGATAGATGTTGCGTTAAGTATTGTGGAAAAGGTAAGAACATTAAATGTGGAACTTTTAGTATGCCCAGGGTTATGATTAATAGACTTATTTTTCCGTGATGGATTCCCCCCTTTTCTTCTTCTTTTGGGCGGGGGGCCTTGAGCTCTGGGGGTTTTAGAAGTTCCCTTTGATATATGGGCTGGATCTACTCGTGATGACAAGGTATAAGGCAGGACTTCTATCTCTGGTGTCAAATTAAGGAGAGAAGTTGAACCATTTACAATCAGGTCATTGGTTATGTCTAGTGGGGATGTTCTCTCTTGCAGGAGTAATGGAATGCTATTATTAAGGGATGCCTCGCCATCCTCATTTATAGAAGGGGTACTGTGGCGTGGTGAGATCACTAACTGTAGTGAACCCAAGGATGATCTCTTATTTTTAATAAATTCAATAGAGCGACGTCTCTCTGCACGTCGCTCTGCAAGGGTGAAATCCTTATCTGTACCTGTGGCAGCCTTTAGTTATATAGCTATCTAATGTGCGTTGGTTAGCTCCTACAACTGGTACGAGTTTATCCTTAATGGGGGACGACATCACAAGTCACTATTAGGACCTGTTAGATCCACACATTTATTGTCAACCCCCACGGGTCTAATCAAACTTTACGAACAACCAAAGTGACTAATTTAGTTAACCAGCTTACTGCTACAATATGCAAGGAGTCTGTGTCTCATATCAGAACTCGAATGATAGGGGGGGGGGGCCAGCCCGGTCTCCTGCGGTCTCTGAGGGCCTCAGAGGGCCCGCCCTTGTCCCGGCGCGTCCCGCGACGCGAAGGAAGCCTGCTTGAATTTAGCGCCTCCCAGCGCAGAAGAGGCTCTGGTTGGGGGCGGGAAACAAGCCGGGGATTCTGGGTGTTGTAGTCCTGTTCCCCCCACTCGGCGACCGCTAGATGATCTGAGAGCGGCGGCGGGGGGGAGCAGCAACCCAGGCAACCAGCGCTCACAGCGCGGGTCCAAGCGGCAGCCTGGCGGTCTCTCACACGGGTCCCAGGTAAGGGCAAAAGGCAGCTTCAAATTGTCACAGGGCTTTTTATGTCTATTGTTGAGAGGGGTGTCATATGGGTACATATGGGTACATTAGGGTTGGACTAAGATTTTTCTTGCTTACATAGGCAGCAGCAATCTAGAAATTCCGGGTTTCACAAAGAGCAGGCGTTTTCCCAATGTTATGCAACTTTGGGAGCCTTGGCTAAAAAAACAAAAAAAAAACAACTGCTCCTGCACATGACAATGTTCTGCTCCAGAATGTCCCAGGAGTGGGGCATCTTGGAGCAGGAAAATCATCATGGTCATCAGCAGGTGCCCTCAGCAGTCTGAGCCCTCCATGGTCACTGGTAAGATAAGGATGTTGCCGCGGGAAGTTGGCCCGGATTGTCAGAGCAGTAACAATAGCAGCTGTAAAGCCCTCATGGTGAAAGGTTCAATTGTGGCAGCCCCAATGAGCAAAGCTGCAGCCTACAATGATAATCTATGTTCCCTAAAATCTTAACACGACTTATGTGCAGCTCAAGGTATTTAAAAAATATGCAAAGATCCAAGTCATGGATTACACGACTTTGTACACCTCTAATGGATACATTTCTTTGCGTGTTCTTAGGTTGACAGAATGCTGACAGCGAGCATTCCTTTATCTTACCTGCACCCCCCTGTCGAAATGAGGGGCTAATCAGTTTGGTTCTCCTACTTTTCATGAGAGCAATGAACCAAAGCGTCTGTCCTTGGTCTTTTATCTATTAAAGTTTTTGTACATATATGGAAACATTTTTTCTTTTATATATTATTTTCTTTTGAAAAAATATATATCTGTAGGAATTAACTGAATATCTGTCCAACACGGTAAAAATCTTGTCTCTACATGGTAGATAAATTATCTGGCTTATCGTAGGGATCTTAGCTAGAAACAACAAGAAACTTCATCCGGCTCCTTTTCATTCCTCTTTTGATGACAAAGATTGTACAACTAAAGTCCTACCCAGAGGCTATTTTTGTCTTTGATTTGAAGATCTAGTCTGTGTTTCTTACGGAGATAATGAAGGTTGCTGTACTTTTAATAAGAGTTCTTTCTGTCACTTTGAAGCTTTCTTTCGATGCGGAAGGAAAGGTTTGCTATAATGCAGCAATAGTGCAAAGACACATGCTAACTTGTATCTTCAATCATAATTTCAACTATATTTGTCAAATTGAATATGTATGAAAAAAATGAACAAATGATAAATAGGAAACCTGGCATAAAGGTCACATGTAAAAAAAAAAATACAGGGGCATATTACCAAGCAATAGCGATAATTATCGCTATTGCTTGGTTAGAGACAAAATTGTACCGCTGAGCTGCGGCGATTTATATCGCAGATAAACCTTGGTATTACCAAGGTTTATCGCAAATGCGATAAAAAACGGCCGCAATGCATGAATATCGCTGAAAAGTCAGCGATATTCATGCATTACCGAGCTAATGCTCTTAGCCATGTTATCCACCTCCCATTGGATAACATGGCTAAGAACTGCTCAGGGCAGGTGTTAGCTTTTGGAGATATTCGCGCTTAGCGCGAATATCTCCAAAAGTTGGTAATAGGAGATAGCGATGTTAGCGACTGTTTCCAGTCGCTAACATCTTGGCACGCCCACTTTGCATGTCATTAGTGATAAATATCACTGACATGCAAAGTGGGGCCCAAGATGGTCGCTATCTCCTACTAGCTGTCGCTAACTGGTGTTAGCGACAGCTAGCTAATGGGGAGATAATTTTATCTCCGCTTTCTTGGCTTTTAAAGCCAAAAAAGCGGAGATAAACCCCCTTGATATTATGCCCCACAGTTCCAGATTTTGTACATCGACCTATGGGAACATTTTTCTAATCTCCAAATATACCTCACGTTGGCGTATACATATATGAATTGAGCCACAGGGAGAATAAACAGTTCATGAAGGAGTTCCCATTCAGGTGGAACCAGAAAATAAGTTCCAAAAACTGAAGACTCCCTTAGTGACATTGACAAAAAAACGCGAATTTAGGTAGAAATAATACCTGAAGACGTTTTCATATTCTATAAAGTAACATCATTTTGTCATTCTCGTCTTTTGTTCTAAACGCACATTGGTTGCCCACTTTTCGCTCTGTCAATGTCTGTGAATGTTTGTATAAAACTGAACAAGGGGACTAATTGTTGTGTGGAGGTTGATATTGTGCAAGAGCAGAATGATATTATGCACAGAGAGGTAAGTGAATGACTGTGGGCTGAACCTGTGTCCCATGCTGGGTGATGTGGAGGGCATGTGAATGATACAGTGACAGACCAATGGATGAAGAGGTTTAGCTCAAAGCCCCTGCAAGTATATTAAATATATACTTTTTAAATCAAAAGGGCTTACAGCTACTGGATCTTAACATCTCTCAAAGTGGCCAAAATTCATATTTGTCACTCTTCTAGTAGAAGAACATAGGCTTTAATGTATTTTATTAGCTCAACAAAGAAGCTAAATACAGAAATCACCTTCCAACTACGTATATATCACTGCATCATTTATTGAGGTACCATGGAGGTCATGGAAGGTCTCTCCATAGCACTTCTTCGATTCTATTCCACATTATGATAAGACAAGAGGTGGAATGTGTTCATTGTCCTTAAAATGCACCTATTTCAGCCTTGAACCTAACGGTGTAATATTTTATCCCATTTGAACTTCTCTGATTTTAAGACCACCTGCCTCGTTTCTTTCTGTGATATTTTAAAGTTGTTTGAATATGCATAACGCTCGAGCTTCCTTTCTCATTAAATTTACATGTATAATTCTATGCACCATTCATTAACCTATACCTGTCTTCAAACTTGAAGCAAGTAGATTGTTTATGCATTTGGCCCTTCTACACACCATCATTGCCTTATTTACTGTCTTACTAAATTGGGTAGAATCTGTATATGGAAATAGCACCGTCAATCTGTCAAAACAAAATGACTATCATAGCCCTCAACCGAATACCTAAGTTTCACAAATGACCTGTGTAACAGCAACCCATGGTCATTTTCTTGCTACTCCCACATTATGCCATTTTTTAGAAAATTCATATGCCCAACCTTTCTCTTAAGAGAGAGAACTGAAGTGAATACTTTTGCTTCTTAACTAACAGGGCTATCCACATGTGTAACTTTACTCTCATACTTATAAGCAACTTTACTACTTTTGTAAAGCTACTCAAAAGTGTCTCCACTCCCTCCAAAAATGGGGAGAAGCTGAATTTCCAAGTGCAAACTACTACTGCCAAACCCTTCAATAAAAAAACAATTGGTGGCAGGGACTTAAAATAGAAGCATATGGAAAAAAATTAAATAAATAAAACATTTTAAAATAGGTAGAAATGTAAAAAATATAATTGACATTTTAAAAAACATAAAAATTGCTTATTTACTATGTGATTATAAATGCATTTGACAAACCTTTTGGCTTTCTAAAACATTGTAACATTTTTCTAATTAATATACAATAAAAGCACATGTAATTGGTCTACACATTACTTTAAGCATTAATGCATAATACAAATTACATTTCGTACTTTTTGTGTAATTTTAATGTTAATTTAAAACTTTAGAAAAATATTTTAATATCATTTAATATCTGTAAAATAATTGAACATTTAATTCAAAATGAAGTTAGTGGTGCTGTGGCATTTTTGTTCCACATTTAAATTAAATCTACTACATGAATTTATAGTAATATTTAACATAAAATATGTTTACTAATTTATTTTAAAGATTAATAACATTTGATTTCATTTTCTCTATACTTTACTATGAAGAGATATTTACCACAACTGTAAGGACTCCAAATGGTAAAGGATAAGGCAAAGCAAAAGTATTTATTTGATGAAAATAATAGGCAATTTTTTTTATAGTAAATATTAATGTAAATTAATTTCATATGTTTATTTTAAATGCAGAACAAAATAAATAAAATGAAGCATCACTATAATATAACTTTTGAATTTAGTCTTCAATTAATTTAAATATATTAAATAAAGTTAAAAAAATCCATGTTTCAATTAAGAAATTAATTCCTTTATAAACTATAAAAAATGAAATTTTTAATTTGCATTACTAACTGTTATAGGTAATGTGAAGAATTAATTAAAAGTAATGTAATTCAATTTTCAATTCGAATTTCGTAGCACGCACTGCATCGCAAAATGCGATGCTGTGCGCGCTACGAATTTTGTTTTATTAATTACATTGTGTACTTACCTGCAATTATCCATATGCCAGTTTTTAGGTCCCTCCACCCTGCCCCTTCCCCTCCCCGCCTCCCTGCCCCACCGTAACTCCCTCCACGGGCCGTGGCTGCTTATTGCTAAGAAGATCTTACTCCAGAAAACTTCAAGCTTTGGACATGCAAAAAATATATGAAGCCAGTCTCCCTCACCGGGAGCCTGGCATTGAAAACACTTATTGTCCACTTCCGCGTGGCGTTTATTTAACGTTTTCAGGGTGTAATAGGCCAGCCACCGTGACAAAAAGGCCATTCTTTTCATGCTGGCTGCTCTCAGGGCCTTACTTCCTACCTGGGCTATAGAGTGCCATTCCTGGTGAGAGAAGGTGCAATTGGTTTCCTGAGTTACTTTTCACAGGAATTCCTCAACCAGGGGGTGTACCTTGCGTTTTATCAATAAAGAGTACCAGTTTCTTACCCCCTTTAATTTAGCTTTAAATACGGCATTACCCTGATTAATTGGCACACCGCTTGACAGTAGATTGTATTTTTTAATAAAATTCACGATCTGCTTGTACTCCAGAAACCCTGGTTTATTTTGATTACCAAATCTACTTAGAACTTCATACCAGGAGATCACTGTCTTGGAGATTAAGAAATGGCCCAGGTCCTCGAAGCCACTATCCTTCCATCTCTTAAGTCAACTGGAGTGAATTTGCAGACCAAAAACCTTACATTCCTCTAACTTCAGAAAAATCCACCCTGAAGAGTCAATTTGTTTAAAAAAAGATTGCAATCTATAAGAGTAATCACAAAATGTCTTATAGCAGGACTTTTTAGTAATTTGGATGTTTTTAAGAACATTGGGATGTGTGTTCCGGACTCATGAATCATTCTTTCAAGAAAAAATATGTCTGTTTGACCATTAGGTTCCACTAGACGTGCTGTAAGGTCTAATATAGCTGCCTCGTAGTAAGTTCGAATATTTGGTAAGGCTAAACTCTCTTGATTTATTTCCAGCTGTAGTATGGCTAATTTAATCCTAGAGGCCTTCTTGTTCCACAAAAATTCCCCAAACATTGAGTAAATTTCTTTAAAATATTTAGAATTAATTTTCAAGGGTACATTTGTAAAAAGTCAAATTAATAGGGGAAGAATAGACATTTTTAAGAGTGCTACACGGCCAATCAAAGTTAATGGTAGGAGGGTCCACTTATCCAGTAGGGTTTCAATTTTATTCTGCATGGCTAGGTAATTCAAACTAAATAATTGTTCTACTTGGTTGGAAACATAGATACCCAGATATCTAATCGGTTCTTCTTTCAGTGCCTGGATTTTTAGATTAGGGGGTAGGAAGTTACAGTCCACATTAAGGGGCCGATTAGGATGGCGGACGGACTTGCGTCCGTCCGCCATCCCAGAGGTGGAGGGACCGTCCGCATGGGCTGCGGCGGTCCCTCCGTGCCAATTAGGATGTGACCGCCACCCTGGCGGTCACATCCTGGATATTTAACATTGCGGCGGGTGCTGCTTCAAGCAGCACCCGCCGCAATGTTAAAAGTGCATGTTTTACATTTACATGCACAAAGCGGCAGGCACCGCGCGGTGCCTGCCGCTTTGTGCATGTAAATACTGGGGGGTACCATAGGTACCCCCCATGTGCACCCCCCACCCACCTACACCCTGGGGGCCCGCAACGGGCCCCCAAAATCAAAAGTACACATGCTTTTCCACGGCGGAAAAACCGCCGCGGAAAAGCATGTTTAAAAATGCATCCTAATTTGGCTGGCGGTGTCTGATAGTCACTGCCAGCCAAATGAGAGCTTTTCCGCCGCGGTTGTAATCCGACCGCGGCGGAAAAGCAGCGGACAGAAACCAAGACCCACCAGCCATCGTAATGCGGCGGTGGGTCTTTGGTGACTCCGCAGAGGATTTTCCGCCTCCTCCGGGCCGGAGGTGGCTTCCGCCGGCCCGGAGGAGGCGGAAAATCCTCAATCCTAATCGGCCCCTTAGTTTTAAAATCTTCGTTTTATTTTGGTTTATTTTGTATCCACCTATTTGTTCAAATTTACTAAATTCTGCAAGTACTTCTTTCAAATTCTGTTTGTCTGGGCATAAGTACATAATTATGTCATCCGCAAAAAGTTTCAACTTGGACATCCCTTCAATTGGAGCTCTAACCTGGGGGTTACAGCGGATTCTTACAGCCAAGGGTTCGATGAAAAAAGTGAAAAGTATAAGCGACATTGGACAACCCTGTCTAGTTCCTAGTTTTATTTCCACTACCCCAATTGAGTCACCGTTTACTAGAACCTGGGCTTGGGCATCTTGATAGATGTTTCTCAACATGCTTGAAATTTGGACCGGGATACCAAATTTTCCTAGACAACAAAAAAGTGCATCCCTGTTGAGGAAGTTGATGGCTTTTTCGGCGTCGACCATAGTAATAAGAGTGGGTATTTTATTATTAGTCATGTAGTCAAGGGCCTGAATGAAAAACCCGATATTAGTGGACATAGACCTTCCTGCAAAAAACTCATTCTGATCACAATGGATTAGTGCCAGGGCAATGGGGGTAAAACATTGTGCCCAGACTTTCATTAATATTTTAAAGTCAGCAATAAGAAGACTAATTGGCCTGTATGAGCTGACATCCTTACCGTTTTTCCCCTTTTTAACAAAACTGACCAGTATGGACTCCTTAAAACTTGGAGGAACACAGCCTCCCTGTTTGATATTATTAAACAGTTTTGCCAATAAGGGGATCAACTCCTTGAAAAAGGTTTTCTGAAATTCTATTGGGAGCCCATCGGCTCCACAGGCTTTAGCCCCTGCAATAGACTTTACCTCGTTCATAATTTCTTCTTCAGAAATATCCAGCTGGAGCTGTTCCGCCATTGGCCCTGCTAAAGTAGGAAGAACAACCTCCTCAAAGTAATTGATAATTTGGTCCGCTCCTGCTTCATATCTGGTAGTGTATAACTGCAAGTAGTGCTCTAAGAAAACTTGGGCTATGTCTTCTTTGTTGGTCAAAGAGGCTCTAGTCTTGGGGTCAATGATTTCAGAGATCATGGCCACTTCCTGCTTAGTTTTGTTAGTTCCGGCAAGCACGTTACTGACCATTTGACTACCTCATACACTCCCTGTTGATATGTTCTGGAGCTGGCAATCTCTTCTATTGTAAAAAAACTCCTTCATTTCATACATCGCCCTTTCTAGCTGAACTCTGGCATCCCCATCCCAGCGAGCTGTGTATTTCTTAGTTTCATTGCATTTTCTACTGCCTGCCAAAGTTTAAAGATTTTCTCTCTCCTGTGTTTAGCTTGTGTTTAGCTTGAGCGGCTGAAAGTGCAATCATTTGCCCACGAAGGGCTGCCTTAAACCTACCACAAACTGAAAAGATTTCTGCTGTATTTTCATTTATCTTGAAGAATTTGGCTATCCACTCCTTTGTGTCGGCCACCCATTGAAGGTACTGCAGGAGGAGACGATCCATCTGCCACCTGGGCCTTGGCCTCCTGCATTCCTCTATCTCCACTTCGAGTTTAATAAGGGAATGGTCAGAAAATGGATTTATCTCTATTTCAGTGCTTGTATAGCCCAAGGATTGAGATACTAAAAAGAAATCAATTTGGGACGGTGTGTGGAATTGATTAGAGTAGCAGGAAATCCCTACTAAGTTGGATTGGCGTCGCGCCAAGGGTCTATCCAAATATGGTCCTGTCTTAGTACTTCTACCACTTTTTTAGTTTTGGGTTTTAGCTCTTTTTTATTTTTATTCGAAGTATCTTGCTTTAAATCTTGAATAAAATTAAAATAGCTACCCAAAATTATCTTCCCCGGTACCCCCCTAAGTATCTCACTAATTTTAAGTAGGGCTGTGGTGTCATCTACAGAGGGACCGTAATAATTATTAAAATGTAATATCGTGCCATTTAATTTGACCTCGACCCAGATCCATGTTCCCTGGGGATCTCTCCGAATTTGGTCAAATTCCTACGGAAGACCCCTGTTTAGTTATGTTATGTTAATAACTATTTATAGAGCGCACGTACACCCGTAGGTTTCATGGCGCTATTATAGAGAGATAGAGTACAATCCCTAAGCGTAGGACTGCTTGAATAGCCACATTTTCAGGGACTTCTTGAAAGCCAGGAGATTGTCACAGTTCCTAAGTAATAATGGGAGGGAATTCCAGAGAGTGGCCGCCAGATAGGAGAAGCAGCTTCCTCCTTGCTTTTTCCTATTGAACGAGGGGATAGTAACTAGACTAGGATGGGCGGAACGTAAGTTATGCTGGTGTTTGTAGGTGGTTGTCACGTTCTTATAAATTTAGGGCTGTTTCCGTGAAGTGCTTTAAACGCAGTGCAGCCCGTCTTCAAGGTGATCCTTTGGGCCATCGGTAACCAATACAGTTTTTCCATGCCAGGTCTGGCCGACTGCCATTTGGGTTGTTTCCATATGAGTCTGGCCGCCTGATTTTGGACCATCTGGAGTCGTTTTAGCAGTCCCGCTGGAAGGCCAAGATATAGAACAATCGAGAAATCCAAGCGAGAAAGTACCAGGGCTATTACTACCTGTACGAGTGCCGAATGGGTCAGCAGATGTGAGATTTTCCTGATTTTTCATAATTGGAAAAAGCTAGAGGATACCACAGCTCCCACCTGTCCTTTAAGTGACAAGTCGGCGCTAAGAATAACCCCTAAGCTTTTGACCAAGTGGGAATCCGTGGGGGGGGGGGGCCATATCGGTCGGCCAGAAATGTCGGCCCCAACTGAGCTCACTCTTCCCGGGCAGTACTAATTCTGTCTTGCCCGGGTTGATTTTGAGATGGTTAGAATCCCTCCACCACTGTAAGAGTGACATTGTTGCCTGGAACTCGTGAGCAGAGTCCAGTGCGTTTAAGGGAATTATTAGCTGCAGGTCGTCGGCGTAATTAAAGATAGTAATTTTACGTTTTTTTAGGGAATGTAGTGGAGGTCTAAGGTACAAATTAAATAGAAGTGGTGAGAGTGATGAACCTTGAGGCACCCCACAAGAAGAAGGTAGCCTCGGGGCTGTAAATGTTCCAAGTCTCAGAGACTGCATCCGGTTGGTGATGAAGGAGGCTATCCATCTGAGAGCGGGGCCCCTGAGGCCGGCCTGCTCGACACGGTTCAACAGTATGTCGTAGTCGACCGTGTTGAACGCGGCCGATAGGTCCAGGAGCACCAAGGCCTGATTGATGCCCTTGTCCGCATTGACTCTTAGGGTGTCCTGAACTGCGAGGATCACAGTTTCTGTGGAGTGTGAGGGATGGAAACCGGCTTGAATCGGTGCTAGATAGTCGGAATGTTCGATGAAATTTGAAAGACATCTAGACACATGAGCCTCAAGTAGCTTAGACAGGAAGGGGAGAAGGGAGATGGGCCTGTAATTGGCCGGATCCAAAGGATCTGCACCGGGTTTTTTTATGAGTGGAACAACCGTGGCATTTTTGGAAGAATGCTCAGGGGTAGAGCTGAGCAGACCTCTTTCAAAATGTGTGGTGGGCAACTGTCCTTGGGTGACCGAGAGTTGACCGAGAGTTGACCCGGGATAGGAGCTCCGAAAGTGTTTTTGGGTCGATAAGGGGGAGGGCATCAAGAGTATGGCGGTTATTATAGATGTCATCCATAGGTTCCAAGCTAAGCGGGTTATGGATGCTCCTCTTTATGGCAGAGATTTTATCTATGAAGAACTCATTATTGAGTTGCAGAGCTCCTGGGTGGGGACCTGAGTGGGAGCGGTTCTCTCGCTATTGCATAAGTCGTTTAATATTTTAAAAATATCCTTTGATTTGTTTTGGGAATTTAATATTTTCATTGAGAAATAGTCAGCTTTACTTTTTTAAATAGTTTTTTTATATTTTCTGCGAGCTGTGCCGAACTCCTCCTTATCTTGCAAGGTGTATTTAGCTCTCCATTTCCTTTCTTTCTGGCGTAGTTCAAGTTTTCATTTCTTTAGGTCAGAAGTGAACCATTTATGAGCATGGGTGTCAGTGGCCGCTGATAGCCAATCCGTAATTTTTCCTTCCGTGATATCTACATCCTTGCAGATTGTAGGTAACGTAGATTTCAGAGTGTCTATAAAAGCCGATGTGTTTACGGATTTCCATTTTCTAGTTACACCTCCCGCCTGGGGTAATGGTTTGATGTAACCATTAATGGTAGTTGTGAACTGAATTAAATAACGGTCAGACCAAATGCTGGGCGTGATGGAGGGAAGGAAGAGTGAAAGGTTGTGAGACCATATTTGGTCCAGAATGTGACACTTTTCGTGGGTGGGAGAATGTATATGTTGGGCCAGGTTAAGGTTCAGAAGCAGTTCCTAGAGTTCGGCTGCCTGGGGGCCACCTGCGTCGTTATTGAGCCAGTAGTTCAAGTCCCCGACTAGGAGAACTTTCGGAAAGTTCACCACAAAGGAGGCCATCTGTTCTCCCAGAGATATCGGAAATGTGACCATCGCTTGAGGGGGACGGTAGATCAGTACAAGTACTAGAGCGCCGCTGTCCGTGTCGAGTTTAATGTCTAAATTCTCAGCCTCCGTAAGGACAAGGGGAGGGAGAGCCACAAACTTGTGGTTTCTGTGAATGATGGCTGCCACCCCACCACCCATTTTACCCGAAGGACGGTTTGCTGCTATAATGTAATAATCTGAAGGGAGTGCTGCTAGAATATCAGGCAATGAGTCCTGGGTTAGCCAGGTTTCCGTAATTAGTAACATATCAGGTTTTTCAGTGGCAAGTAGTAAAAAAATATCAAGTTGGTGTTTTACCAAGGAGCGGGTGTTAAGATATACACAGCGAAGATCCAGTTGGGATTTAGTGGAGGGGTAAGTGATGGTGGATGAGACGTTACTAGGTTCTGCACATGGGTGAGGTAGTGAAGGCCGAGAGATGCCGGTGATAGAAATACGGCGGAGTGTATTGGGGCCAAGGAAGGGCAAAGGTGTAAGGGGGGTTTTAGTGAATTTAAGCCACTAGCCGAGTAAGTCAAATGTTGGCCATAATCTGTGGCTCCTGGCCCAGGCCGGGCACGGACGGGTGCAGACGGGCTTGACTTTGGCACGCCTTTGGCGCGCCCGCTGCGCGCATCCGCTGCGCGCGTCCGCTGCGCGCGTCCGCTGCCCGCGTCCGCTGCGCGTGTCCGCTGCGCGCGTCCGCTGCGCATTAGCGTCATAGTGTACTTTATAGCCACATAGCTGGTTAGCCACTAAAGCGCCACCCTGCCACTATGGCCGCTCTGAGGTGCTTAACCAGGAAGTGAAGATGAAGTGCCTCCCTCCACACAAACAGCACAAGATTGCTGCGGTGGACCGGGGAAAGCGACAGAGCAAGCGTGAGCAAAGGTAAAACAATAGGATTTTAAAGTGACAATTTTAAAATGAGCACGCAGGTATTTCCAATTCAGCAGAGCTAGCGTGAGGAGATTGTACTTACTATCCTCGAGCGCGTTGGCCCCGCACTGAGCTTTAATACCCTGCAGCTGGTTAACCACTAGAGCGCCACCCTCTCACTATGGCCGCACTGAGGAGCTCAACCAGGAAGTGAAGCTGAAGTGCCTCCCTCCACACAAACAGCACGAGATTGCTCTGGTGGGCCGGGGAAAGCAACATAGCAAGTGCAAGCAAAGGTAAAACAATACGATTTTAAAGTGACAATTTTAAAATGAGCACGCAGGTATTTCCAATTCAGCAGAGCTAGCGCGAGGAGATTGTACTTACCATCCTTGAGCGCGTTGACCCCGCACTGAGCTTTAATACCCTGCAGCTGGTTAACCACTAGATCGCCACCCTGCCACTATGGCCGCTCTGAGGTGCTCAACCAGGAAGTGAAGCTGAAGTGCCCCCCTTCACACAAACAGCACGAGATTGCTGCGGTGGACCGGGGAAAGCAACAGAGCAAGCGAGAGCAAAGGTAAAACAATAAGATTTTAAAGTGACAATTTTAAAATGAGCACGCAGGTATTTCCAATTCAGCAGAGCTAGCGCGAGGAGATTGTACTTACCATCCTCGAGCGCGTTGGCCCCGCACTTAGCTTAAATACCCTGCAGCTGGTTAACCACTAGAGTGCCACCCTGCCACTATGGCCGCTCTGAGGTGCTCAACCAGGAAGTGAAGCTGAAGTGCCTCCCTCCACAGAAATAGCACGAGATTGCTGCAGTGGACCGGGGAAAGCGACAGAGCAAGCGCGAGCAAAGGTAAAACAATAAGATTTTAAAGTGACAATTTTAAAATGAGCACGCAGGTATTTCCAATTCAGCAGAGCTAGCACGAGGAGATTGTGCTTACTATCCACCCCTGCAGAAATATATAGCTACTCCTCTTTTGGCCAGTCCTGCTGAAGCAAAAAAAGCATGGGAATACCACCTAGGAATGAATAGTTTTCAAACGCGTTTCCTGCAAGAATAAAACCTGGGGTGAAGAGGTAGTTAACCACCTAATTAATGCTCCATATTTTTGTTTATTTAATATCCCATTGACTACAATATTACAGCACCTACTTGTCATTTTTTGACAGTGTATCTATAAAATATACCAAATACATCAATAACTCTCACAATCATAGCAATCTTTCCAAAAATGCCCTGCTACTGCTCATTCTACAACTGCTTTTACTGTTTCCCCATCCTCCCTCCCCCAAAATGTGGTCCCCTCAAGCCCCGCAACACGCACTTTACCCATTCAGTTGATGGGGTGCCCTGACCCTGCACCCTCAGTGACTGGTCCCCACCACACAGAAGAAGTACTCCGCAGTGGATAACAATTTAAAGCATATTCATCTTAAGCAGTGATCTCTATTAGAAACTCCTGGGCTTCCTCTACCCACGTGAGTAAGTGGAATTTCCCTTTGACAAGCACCCTTAACTTTGACTGCTGTGCAATGGATGCCTGCGCCCCCTGTGCTTTGAATAAAAATTATAGCATCATAAATTCTTTGTGTCTTCGCACTGCCCCTGCTGACATGTCCGAGAAAATCCAAAAATTTTTTGCCCTCATCGATGACAAACTGTCTCTGCCGGATTGCTTTTGTCAAAACATTCTCCTTAATTCTATAGTCGGAGAAGTTAACTAGAATTGTACGAGGATACTTTGGAATGTTATGGGCCGGAACCCGAGGATCTACTAGTTAATAGTAGATCCCCAGAACGGCCCGGGAGCACTTTTTGCTTGATAAATGCTTCAACCCAGCGGAGGGTATTGGAACCCTCGCGCACCTCGGGCACACCTGCTATTCGAAGATTTGAGCGGCGCAAGTGATTTTCCAAATCTTCCAATTTTGTCTCAAGTCTGCTTTGTCTGCTTTCACTTCATTAAATTTACAGATTGTAGAGCTCATCTGGTCCTCTGAGTGAGCGATCCTAGACTCTGCCTCTTCGAGCCTTGCTGGAATGCCAGCAATAGATGCCTCAATTTTTTCCAGTCTTAAATGAAGAGTGGTAGTCTCTTGTGCCTAGGATTTTTTCATCTCCCTGATTTCCTCCAATATGAGGTTCAGCAGCGATTTCACTTCCATCTGTTGTGAGATGGCCCCGGAGGAAGGGACTTCTGACTTCTCAAGCGGACTATCCATCCTCTGGCTTGATGGTTCCCAGCCCTTCTCTTTTGCAACACCAGGTATCTCTTGAGGCTGCGGCCCGCTTTCTGGCTGCTGCTGTCTTAAGATGTTTTCAGCGATTGAGGCTAATTCGCGAAAAGGCTGCTGAACGGCTGCGGCGCGTGAACTTAAGGGGTAAAGTGAAGGATTTACTTCCACTGGATCAATTATGGCAGAGGATGTTGCAGAGGATGTTGCAGCCACAAGCCTGACCTTGGGGGGTGGAGAGATATGCAGCCCTTCAAAGGGTGGGCCCTGACTCGCAAGAGGGTAAATACTCTTTTAATGAACACAGGGAAATCCTTACAATTTTTTGGTTCTGTCATATTGCATCCTGGTGTGGCTCCACCAGTCAATCACTTAGAAGCCTCAAAGAGAGTATTGGTTATGGGGGTGGGGATCCCCCTGTGGTAGCGGTAGTACTTGCACGGACTGTGACTCAGATTGCAACTCCGAGTGGTCTTCTGTAGAGCTCTCTGAACTAGACCTCGGCTTGGACCGATTCATAGTGGCAGAGGTTTTTACTCCGGGTGACGACCTCTTCGCTTGTACTAGGCACTTTTTGGCTTTCATTCCGGATGCCACCTCTACCCTGGCTACCGCATTAGCTTGCTTTTGGTGTCTTCCCATTTTGCTATATAGTTTTAGATTTTCTCCCCTCTTAAAATGTCCAAAGTTTCAAGACTGCCTGCAGATTAACCACTCTCCACCTCCACCTCCACTAGGTTTACTTCAGGCAGCACCAAATCGCCAGGTCTTATCCATGTCCACTCCCCTGCCACAGCCAGCTCCTTCAAAGAGTCTCCCTTATCTCTCTTATCAGGGCAACAGTCTTCTAGTATTTCAGCTATTATTGTCTGTCCGCGGGGCTCCGCTACTTAGCTGCTCAAATTTGTGCCTAAGGTAGCAGACATCACAAGGCACAAAATTAGACAGAGTGCTTGCCTCTTTGAAGGGTCTTAAAGGTCGTAGCTGTATACTGCAGATTGTTCCCCGTAGTCAGCCGTCCTCGGCCTTCCGCTACCTCAGCCTTCCGCCGCCACAGCCTTCAGCCTTCAACCTTTAATTAATTCTTTGCATCGTCCCGCAGCCTTCCACCGCATTAAAGTATTGTCCGCAAATTCAACCTGCACTCGCGATCTCGGCTCGTTATCTCAGCTGGTGTCTCCTTAGCGTTCTCGCTGACTTCAAAGCCGTGATGACGGCGTTACAAAGGGAATTCAGTTTGGCGTTCCGTCTTCTGCCGCAATCGCCAATCCTTTTGCCACTGTGGACTTCCCTCAGGTGGGTGGAGCTTCGGTCACCTCGACTATGGAGAGGCGGAGATCTCTTTTTAGTACTTTAGTGGTATTATTGTAGTACTAGTAAACATACTACACTGAATATGAATAGTTTATTGATAGATTAATAAAAAACCATTGCAATTTAAAATGCAGATAGCAACACTTCTTGTATTTTACCCCCACAATTTAAAAATAAAGCATTTCTTAAAAGACTCTGTCAAAATGGTCAGAAATATAATTGATATGCTTTCAATTAATGTTTTTTAAAAGTTTTATATACATTGAACACTGCTACAAGACCCTTCCAGAATGCACTCTTCTTTGCTAATGACCTTCAGATACTTGATAAGTAAATTGAGTTGGGTCCCATGATGCCACCATGAGCCAGTTATGGGAGTGTGCTACAGGATGTCTTTGTATCAGAAGCTCCATAGAAAGATATGCTGCGGTCAAAAGAGTGACTTCCATCAGAGTTTAATGGTATCTGTATCCGATTGGACTCAGGACATGTCTGCCAGTGGAGGTTGGTATTAGATTTCTTAAATAAAGTCGTAGCGAGATCCAGAAACCTCAGGAATCTTGTCAGGAGCTGTGCCTCAGTTCCATACAAACATTCATCAAGGGCTGCTTGGTGGATCTAACTCCAAGGCAAATGAAGCAGGTGTGTATCCTTCTGAGCTCTAAAAGATGTGGACATAGGCATAACATGTGGGCTTTTCTAATCTCCAGGGTTGTATAGATTTTAATGGGAGTAATAGAAATCTGCATCTGATAAATTTGAGGCGCTTTGAATGCTTCAGGTTGACAGAGAAATAGGGTTGTTGGAATGGTGAGGTTAAAGATGACAAAGGTATCTGTGCCCTTGAAAGGTTTTTAAAGGCCTCTTCTAAGTTGGATTTAAAGAAAAAGTTCTTTGCAGATGATCTGGCCATTGTTTCGTATTGAGTGTAGCCCGGTTCAGAGCCCCAAAGGTCCTTTAGGTGAAGATTGTTCAAAATCTTCTTCTGATGCCTCATCCCATTGGTCTGATGTATGTTATGAAAGGTTACTAATTCATTCCATATCAGGCTTTTTCGGGTGCTATCTGGTGCACTTCTCAGCCTGTAGCAATACTTTGAGAAGCTGAGGTCAGCTAATGAAGTTATATTCAATAGGCCGAACTCAAGCCTCAGCTGACTCACAGGCAAGAATGTTGGCAGAGCTAATAAGGACCTGATTGTTCCTATTTTATTTTTGATGCTTGATGCTTTACATATATCTGGTCTTGCAGGAGGTGAATTTAATTTTTTTTTATTTTGCCAATTTTAGTTTTAGTTCATTCTTGATATTGTAGGTATTGTGACCGGTGGGGGCTCTTTGAAGATCAATCAGAGCCTGTGGCTGTATGCTATATCATTGTCCAACAGTGTGATTTATTAATCACTTTTTTGCATCATACTTCTTTTGACAGGGTTGTAAATGTATATATGTATTTTTACAGCCCTGCTGAAGTCCTCTGAGAGGACGAAATGCATTTGTTGTGCTGTTTCTTTGATGTATTGAAGAATAAATAAGATAATATTTTGAGACTTCACACTTCTGGTCCCATCTTATTTTGTTGTTTTGGTACTGATATTGGAAGAAGAATATATTGAGGTTTACTGGACTGTATTCCTGATGAAATTGCAATACCATCTATGTGTATGTATTGAGGGTTGGCGGCATGTTTAGTCAGGCCATGGTTTGATGAAGTGTGATGTAAGGCGTAGGGCTTAATTTCTTGTTCATTCTGCATCCATCCAGTGATCATTGTGCGTAAGATGCTAGGTAAAGTCCCAGGTTTATTATTAATTTCTCTGCAAAAAACAATGAGCAGGGAAAGAGAACGTTGTCCTGTGAGAAGACACTTTATCAGTAAGGTCTAGCTATTGTAATGCTGTTCTTGAGAATATATCAATTTTCCGTCCATTTCAAAGGACAGCAGGTTCAATGCTTTCATTATTGTCAGTAACTTAATCATTGAATTCAAAGTCCTAGCTGGGGAGGTTGTAGTTGGGGTTACGGATGTTCTTTGTGCCTCTTCTGTAAAATCTGAGATAGTTGCTGTTGTTTCCGCTACTTGTTTATCTTTCAAGACTTCTGTGGCTCCTATTTTGCTCGGCATAGTTAGGTTCTACATAGGTGGTTGACCAATCTTATGAATTTAAATGGGCGACTCATTAACCACTTTATTTACTGGGATGCCTTGAATGGTTAGTTTTACTTGGTCGTCCTCCCTCAGAAAAAGGTCTGAGTTGTCTTTAAGATTACCCGGGCCACTGCCTCTGTGTCAGATACCAGTTGAGTTAGAGAATTACTTGGGGATGTGACCTTTCTCAGTGAGTTCCCAAAAATAGTTACGACGTGCCACTACCCGATGAATTCATGGCACTCTTGATGCAGATTGATGACCTCGGAGGACGAACCTTGCATACATATACTAAAAAAAATAATTTTGTGAACAGGACCCACACTTCCTAAAACCCAAATTAACATAAGGGGACAGATACAGAAATTAAATTAGCAGCTAATTTGATGAAGGGCTGTATCACATTTAGTGGATGGTGCATTTGCTTAACAAAGGAACTTCCCGAAGGAGAGTTTGGGTGACCATATGTCTGGCAGACAGGGAACTCTGTGCTGTTAGATTTTGTACCAGGGATGTATATGCATTGCCCTCTGAATGTGGTGTCCCTAAAAGTAACACGTCTTCATTTTTTTCAGCTAAGCTTTAGTAGAAGTATCAAATCATATAAAAACACTATTGTTTTAAAGAGTCCCAATGTGAGAGATTGGATTAGCTCTAATTGGATTAGCTCTGAATGGCTGGTAATACAGTCCACAGAGAGAAACTGCTTTCGATGGATACAACTATTGCATATATTGGGTAGCTTTACCTGAGAATGAAGAAAGTCCTCTGAAAAAGTTCAGATAATGTGCTTAACGAATCAAACATTTCAAAAACACAATACATAATAAAGATTCTCAAAGCCACCATCAATTGTAATTAAAAAAGATTTGAATGTAATAGGGCAAATTAGGTTGTTGAAATTATAATATTACCAAATAATAAACACTGAATATGCATTCCATTCACAATTTTAGAACATTAGACATGAAAAATCATGAAACATGTTCTCAGTTCTCCTCTAGAGAAGTGCACAGGACTTAGACAAGCCTTCCTCTGATCACAGGTGCACACGGTTGGATATAAAGTAGTGGTTGTCCTAGTAAAGGTTGATATCTTCACACTTTGATAATATGATGGAGTTAATAATTTATATTGAGATCAATCTAGAGACTGCATCTACTATGTTTTCCAGGATGATTATGACATGTAACATTGTGCCCCATTCAAAATGAGGGCTTCATGGCAAACACCCCCATGTAGGACAGTCAAAAGTCTGGTTGACTCATGAGCACGTGTTGTTTACCTAAATGGTTTGTCTCATTCTGATCAGGCTCTCTCTATTGACATATAGAGAGGTTTACAGAGTTTTACCTTATTCAGCAGGAGGAACCTAGAATGTCAGGTTTATTTGAGCTCCAGGAGGTTGGACTTAACTTGCAAAACCCCTCTGTACATATCTGGAATAAAGAGAATTGAACAGTAACAGGTAATTACAGCGTTTGCAGTTCAAAGCAGGAACACTGACTTTCATTTGACCACGCTCCGTTTGCAATCATGGTTTTTGATTTAACATTTCTAAAGTAGATACAGACAATTATTCCTTTATTAAACTTTATTATCGACCTTCAGGACAGTAGAGACCACTTCCACAGTGGTAAATATTGTCCCATTCACGAAAAGGGATCCTGTCAACACAGTGCCAGTTCTCTTCCAACAATACATTCTAATGCATTGAGAAATCTGGTCAACTGCAACGGCAAATAGTTCCCTCTTCTCTGGAATCACAAGACCTTCTACAAACAAGCAGCCGCGGTCGGTAGTGGGTGTACCTGCAGGGCGGTGACGTGTGGAGGGGCAGGATGCGGGGTAGTAATGTATGGATTATGGAGCTTTAGAGGTAACTATACATATAAATAAATAAAACTAATTTAGTTGCATGCACTGCATCCCCAAATGAGATGCAGTGTGCGCAACGAAATTCGTTTTATTTATTCATATGTTTACCCACCTGTAAATCTCTGTAATCCATACATTACTACCCCCCACCCTGCCCCTCCCCCTCCCCATGTCACCACCCTGCAGGTACACCCACTACCGACCGCATCTGCAAACAAGAGCTTCCAGACTTAGGGGCCGATTAGGATGGCGATGGACCTGCATCCGTCCGCCACCCCAGAGATGGAGGGACCGTCCGCAGGGGCAGCGGCGGTCCCTCTGTGCAAATTAGGATGTGACCGCCACCCTGGCGGTCACATCCTGTATGTTTAACATTGCGGCGGGTGCTGCTTGAAGTAGCACCCGCTGCAATGTTAAAACGGCATGTTTTACATTTACATGCACAAAGCGGCAGGCACCGCACGGTGCCTGCCGCTTTGTGCATGTAAATGTTGGGGGGTACCATAGGTACCCCCCATGTGCTCCTTCCTCCCCCGACACCCTGGGGGCCCGCAACGGGCCCCCAAACGCCAAAGTCCACATGCGGAAAAGCCGCCGCGGAAAAGCATGTGTCCTTGCACATCCTAATTTGGCTGACGGTGTCTTGCAGACACCGTCACCAAAAAGCCCTCCCCACCCCACGGATCAGTGGCAGATGGACCAGCCATCCGCCGCTGGTCCCACCGCAATCCCACCGCCATCCTAATCTAGCGGCGGGTGTTGTCTGTGGCTGCGGCGGTTAATCCGCATCCTCCAGTGCGGTGGCATCTGCCGGCCCGGGGGATGCGGATTAACCGCCATCCTAATCTGCCCCATGGTAAGTTAATTACACACACATTGAGTGGCAAAATAAAACATACCTTGCTATTTCTGGCTGTACTGACTTCAAAAACAGAATGGTTAAAGGGCGTTCAACAAAACAGAAAGTAAAATAATCTGCCCAACACAATTAGAGAAAACACCCAGCACATCAGGGCCACAGATTTTGTGTTTTTCAATAACAATATCACATTAAAAGAATGTTTGTATTTTAAAAAAATGTTTTCCCAGCAGACACCGCATGCATGACACCAGGTTTTAAATCTTCAGTGCCTTCAATGGAACTAACATGGCCATTTCTCTGCTGAACAAGGCACAGATATCACCACCTGCCTGCTGAAGATCTTTAATCTTGGTGGGTGTAATTTTTACCAGGGCACGGGAGGCCATAGCCTCTGCTGACCCGATGGGCTGCCTTCAATACAATAAATAAATTAAATAAAGCTGAAGCCCTTCTTTTTAGTGGCAATGCTGTCAATTAAATTCAATACATGTGCCGTTTTTTATTTTTAACACATTTCTCTTGTCTGGCCAAATATAATGAGAGTAACCATTCTGTATCTTGTTTGTTCCATATATTGGTCTGACTTATTTAGCAGCATCTTCTTTTCCACCTGACACAAAGTCAGTACTGTACAATTGCAGAACTCCTTAAGCAAGGTCTGGGGAGCAATCAATACATTGATTGTATTCACCAATGCTGATATCAAGTCCACTACACTCTTCTACATATCTAGTACTACCTATCAGCATACAATGAAGGGAATTCTTCCCTGGTGCACACTTCTTATGGCTATTGCCTCTACTTAAAAAGAATTCTTACATTCCTGCTTCCTTTTCCCGTTCATTTCAGGTGCAGAGTTTTTATTTAGCAGTGAGTTCCAATAGTAGACTCACACCATTGGTGCTACTTCATGTCCTAGTTTTGGAGTTCCAGGCCACTTATGATGGTAAACATCACTTACAACGAAACTTTTACAACGCACTACCATTACAACGCGGTCATTACAATGCAAACTATTACAACGCATTGCGCTGGGGGGCGCTCTAGGATAGGGAATAGGTTAATTTACTATCCAATAACCTTCCCTAGTGTCCACGGGGACTGAAGTTGGAATCGTAAATTAAACTATTCACTATCCAACACCCAAAAGCGCTATGCGTTGTAATGGTATGCGATGTAAAAACCGCGTTGTAAAGGCAGGCGTTGTAATAGCCTGCGGTGTAACGTCATACATCCCTTATGATGAATGCTGTCTTTTGGGTTAGGCTTATGTCACCAATATTCATTAGTTTCTCTTCACTTATAGTGCATGTCCTAGGACTGAAGTGTCCATTTGCCATAATGCTTTGTCTCCATTATATGTAAAACTCCACAACTTGTACATGCAAACTCCTGATAAATTTCCATAATGAGACCATGGTCGTATCTGAGCATCCCTCTGCTCCTAGTGTGGAGAACAGATTAGACTGTAGAGTGTTGATGGGAATTTAAATTGCCCTTCTTGTCTAAAGTCTTGAAGATGCCATCTTGATCTTATTCTACTGGACTACTTCTTGAAGATGCCATCTTGATCTTATACTACTGGACTTATAAGCATCATTTTAAGCTGCATACAATGCATTCCTGTGCAGTGACTGCCTTTACTAGCTCTGGTTTTTTATACAAATCTTGAATATTTTCAATTTTGTTGAGATGAATGGGAAAAACTAACACTCAAATTCAGTAGCAGCTCCTGGAGGGAATGGTGGGGGCGGTGGGGTGGTGAAGGGGCAGAGTAGGGGGTAGTAAACTATGGCACACGGCCGAACCAAGGTAAGTACATAAATAAATAAATAAAAAAAATTACATTGCGCACGCTGCTACTCCATTTGGCATTGCAGTGTGCGCAATGTAATTATGTGCTTACTTCGGTTCAGCAGTGTGCCGTAGTTTACTACCCCCCACCCTGCCCCTCCACTGCCCCGCCCCGCACTACTCCCTTCAGGAGCGGCTACTGCTTAAATTTCAAACTGAAGTATGTAACTGCCATCTGAACAGATTTCCAGTTGAGGAGAGGGTGGAATTCAAATTGCAAGACCTGACTCGAAAGAACATGAACAGCATGGTACTGTCTTATTGGAAACAAAAAAAAAATCAATTATATTTCCAGACACTCTCTTTTCAGTGGACAACCCTTTATTTTAGCTCTCATAGACCAGATACAAGCACAGAAAAGCATGGGTATTTACTGTGTTTTCCTCTCAGCTCTAAACTGCTATGGTTTTTACAGGAAGGAAACTCCATAGTTTTATTGTGTCCAGAAAGGATAAGGTAATATCTATACTGGGCGATGCCTTACCTATTTGTTACAATGCTATTAGGCAAGTTTGTCACACATGGCTGCCTTATCAATAAATACTATAAAAAATAAGAAAACTGTTGTAATGTCATTTCTTGTCTTCCTCCGACTTCACCCTGCCTTTCCTCTTTGTCCAGCTTGAGTACATTTAGAATGTCTTATGATGTCACAGAATGTGGGTGACTCTTGTGAGTCATTTGACTTCAGGCTGAACAGCTGGGAAACTGCTCCTGGTATACCATCTTACTTATTGACCTACCTACTTCCTTAGCTACTTACCTTATCATCTCTGTAACTGAACCATCTAATAACCTACAACTTGGAACTGCTTCCTGGACTCTTGTGGAGTTTCTACTACGAAAAAATCACATTGGGCTTCTATGGCAGGACGAGTTCAGCTTAAAAAGCAATAAATATATACTTATTATATATATATATATATATATATATATATATATATATATATATATATATATATATATATATATATATTGCTAAGCAGAATCTTTCTGAACATTTCCTTTTACATAAGTAGTACAGGAAGTACATCTTTATGGCGGATGTTCAAGTAGAGCCCACAGTACGTCTGCTTTTTGTTGTTTTGCACAGGCCCACTGAACAATTAATATATGGACTGGCTCAATCAGATTTAAAAGATGAAACCACTGCTTTGCCTTTTAGATGATTGGGAGCCACTGCTTCTCTGTCAGATGTCAAGTGAGTTAGAGAATAACTCAGGAATCCAAGGTTAAAATTGCTCAGTTAATTAGGGCATTTGTTGAACTGCAGTTCCCAAGCTAGGTGGGATATGCCATGCCATGATAAATAGGAGCCTGATGTACAATTTACTGGTTGTAGAAAATCAACGGCAATTTGCGACCAGTAAACTTTAACAAACTGACCATGTATTGATAGGTTGGGTTGTAAATTGTAAGTAGGACTGCTACACAATCAAACCTCCACAAGCATATTAACGATAGTTTCACAAATTGCAACTCTCTCCAAAAGGTGGACATCACACCGGGCAGGTGGCCTGGTAGGGTCAGCAGACCATCCTATCCTTGATTGCCTTTTTAGGAAGCAGAGTTTTTTAGTGTAGCCCGTTTTTGCTTAAGGGAATTGACACTGCCATTTAAAAAAAAAGTTTGTTTGATAGTTGGCAGTGGTCCCACATGTATTGTTCATTACTATCTTCATATCAATGCATCAGCGAACCTTATGGACATCATCATCTTCCAGCTAGTGACTACTTGCACTCAGTGCATTATATGTATCTCCCTTAGGAGGGACATTGATGGTTCATACTCCTCAAGATACTACAAATGTAGTCATGCTGTTTAACAAGTAGAATTGGTAAACATTTTGTTCGTTTATAGATAAGTGTTACAGTGCCAACTTTTCTCCATGTCCATTTGCTCTACTGTCTTTAGTCTCTGATAGCCTCAGGGCAGTTAGTTGTTCAATATTATGATAAACAGTCATCCTGTGTGGCTTCACAGTTTTAGCAACCAACAGCTGTACAAAGATACTTTTGGATATAAGGTTGGGGGTGCTCACTAAGCAGAATTGTCTGCCTACAAAGCAAGCCAAACATGCATAATGCACATTTTATGAAGTTTTCAAATTATTTTATGTGTGATAGAAGAGAAAGACAGAATCACAAAACAAACTATTGCATAATTACACAAAGTGCAGGATGAAATATATGGGGAAGAGATTGGCCAGCTACTCTCCATGGTTGTGGCTGTCTCCACGGCTAGAAATCTCACAGAGATTACCTGTACTTGACCTACATCGCACAGACATAAGTGTCTCAACAATCTTCTAATCATGGGGTCTGCCACTCCCTCCTTGGTGGGGATCCAGCTCCAAAAATGATGCCCTCAACTTCAAAGATTGACATATCATAGTAAACACTCCTTGTATGAGACTATGAACAGATATACCTAAAAGTATACACATTGTAAATGCACCTTGAGCCCTGGCAAATCTGTAACTGTCTCTTCTTCATTGACAATGGCACAACTGCCATAATCATTATAGTTTTCCTTTTTTGTTTCCTTACAAATCCTGTGATGACAGATACCCTGTGGCACAACTCTGCTCCTGGTGGGTAGCCTGGAGATGTCTGGGTTAGAGTCAAAGGTAGAGTAATGCATTGGCTGATCCTCGACGACCTATACCCCTCCCTCAAACTAACCTAGTATAATGATGTACTAGTATGTTCTGTTCATCTTTGTTGCACTCCTATTGCACCTTGAAAAACACCTAAACACATGCATAAAGTCATGGGTGCAAATTCATTGTGCTAATTTTTTTAGAATTATGATGTACCGACTCTGTGACATAAATAAGAATATTTTTTTCTGATTTTAATGTATGTAATCCTTCTCAGCAATGTAAAAACTATGATGACAAAAATCATGGAGGTCTATGTGTAAAAACAAAGAAAGAACACAAATAATAGAGATAAATGTAGGTTAATACCAAAGAATTGGCTCTTTTTATAAATAATTCTGTAATAATGATCTGTGGATTCAAGACATCAACTTAGTCTTTTTGTATACTTATGAACACTGATTTTGTGGTTAAGATGGGGCAATTTTTTTATGTAAGCAAATATTTCAATTAATTTTTTGAGAGTAATGGGTTTAAATCCTTTTAGACGTTTTGCAAATAGTTAATGCTTCTGGGAAAATGCTCGGTCAGAAATTGTGAAACGAATACGTGTCGTTAATGCAAGACATTATTTGTTGGAACCATTCTTCTTCTGATACCTTGGGTGATTTTTCTTCGTGAGGTATATCCTCATGTACACTTTTACACAAATGGTTAATGATGTGTAGTTCACATCGTCTGATTTTTTTTTGTGCAAAATTACATTCATTACACAAGGAAAATTCGTTCACAATTTTCCACCCCTCCACACGCAACAACGGTCTTATTTGTGTGTCTTTCTCGTGAATCTCTGGTAATGTTTCATCAATTATGCACTACAGAAAAGGTCAATATATATTTTTTTTTAAATCATTAACGCTTTATAGCTCAATCAACAAAGAAACTGCCATCTCTACCTGTAAAAATGTGGATTAATAACACATTTCTTCACAAGTGGTAGAATGCAACAAATACCCATTCCACCTAAACAAAATAGTTACACTGAAGATTCAGAGTGAAACAGGAGGCAGTGGACTAGGCATACACAGAAGAAATTAAAGTTTGGGAAGGAGGTCACTGAAATGATTGTAGACTTACTGATGTATATACTTAAAGACGGCGGAAGTCATCAAGGGACCTCACGTCTAACTCGCCCTACTCTGACTTGCAACTTCAGTGACTCTCATGCAAGCTAGTTTAAAATACATTAACTGTAATATTACATTTTACTATCACTACTGCACGTTTTAAAGAATCCATGATTGCAAGTATTTTTAATTTATATGCTAAAATTAGAAATTTATGGTGATAAAATGACTCAATTCTGACACGGACTCGTGCTTTTTTGGGCTTACTTGTGCATCAGCTGAACCCGCCTGAAAGCCTTTTTTACAAGGGTGTATAATTGAAGCAGTTGTTTTCTTCTACCTTCTAATAAAAAGCACGTTTGGTAATAAATGTGTAACAAGTGCATATACTGCAAGCTACGGGCTTAATTTATTTTCATTTTTCGGCCGTCTTTAGGGCATACAAAGACCCTTTCCTGTGTAAAAGCAGGATCAGTCGCTTGCTGTTAATATCCACTGTTGTAATTACGGCACAAGGCGTCTAGCCAGCTTTGCAAAAAGAGCAAAATTGAAGAACTAACCGATTAATCTCTTTGTGGCTGTGTAAACACAATTCTGCATATTGAACTGTGTTTGCAAATCCCTAACAGACATGTTTCTTCCAATTAGGTTGCTGAGCTTTAAATACTTTCAATCACAGAAGCCGAATAAGTACACTGCATGTGTTTAGGAAAAGTGGGAGGAGGGAGTAATCCTAAATTAAACATATTTCAATTGCGAGGACACGGCGAACAGCACACTAAAGTCCCAAAGAAGAGGAGTATAGAAATCCGTTTTCTCTACAATGCGATTGCCTACTGGGAATATGAAGAGATAAAATCGGGATTTTCAGCTTGATTAAAGTTTGATTCATGGAATTTCCTTGCAGAAGCGGAACGACAGGCAAAGGGGATTTCGTTTTAAACAGAGCGCATTCTTTAGAGCCCACAGTGTGGTTCACACAGGGTGAAAAATTGGAAACTCAAGTGATGAGCAAAAGGGCAAGCAATGGCTGATCAGACAGTAAAGGGGGTTAGTGAGAGAAAGATAGAGAGAGAGAATCTTCCTTCAGAGCCCGAGTAACAATCAGTTTACAGGTGTAAATTCCACTTTGTACATCAAATGCGAATTACATATAAATACAAATTAATGATTTGTCTTAATCGAATGTGATCGTACACATTTCATTTTTTTACTCACACCTATTACTTGAGTGTTGTGTAAGAGTAAATATTGCTCTCTATAATTGCAATAATATGTAAGAGTAAATCTGCTCCTCTCGTCTGGAATTGGCCGTTCTAGAGGTTAAATATCCTGAAAGGTCGGTGCATAACCTGAGCAGGTGAGATGGTGTATCAATGTAAGCCTTCATCAGCCACTGAATCCCATATTTTCTCAGCTAGAGATTTTGCCTCACTGGATCTTCGTTTTCAAGTGCTCCCACTTACCATATCCAGCGCTATAGAAACCTGGCCAGTTACAGGCTTCACCTTCTATTATTGTTGCTCTATCTCTAAGCCAAGGACTGAAGGTAATGTGTCAGACTGGCCAAAGCCACTAGTTCTGTTTTGAAATGTGCTATTGTAGTTCAGTCTTAACTGAGGACTAAGCGGCATAATATCAAGGACGACGTTAACAATTATCGCCGGTTTAGCGGCAGCAAAATTGCTGCTAAAGAGGCGATAATGGGCTTGATAATATGCCCTTGAGAATTCCAATAGAAGTCCATGTCCTGGTGTGAACATGGGCTTCTACTGGAATTCTCAAGGGCATATTATCAAGCCCATTATCACTGCTTTAGCGGCAGATTTCGCCGCTAAACCGACGATAATTTTAACGCCGTCCTTGATAATATGCCCCTGAATTCTGCTGAACCCCATGAGGTCACTCACCTGAGGTTTTTACTTTCACCTTTGGCTTCCATTGCAAAACTTTTTCTATTGACTCTTAGTTGAACAATTTAAGCAATTATTTTTAATTAATCTCTACTTTCTATTTCTCTACTGTTGTGGTTTTTTGTTTCATATATAGCTACTCATTTTATAAAATCCAAGTTTGGCACTTTAGCATTTTTAACTCTTAACTGGTGTGCCTTTAAAATAATTGGCAGTGCGAACTGCCCTCACACTGTACTTAGAAGGTAGTATGGGTGCTTTTCGAAGCAACCAGCAAGTCAGCCCTTGAAAACGCTTAGAGGAATTATTGGTTCACCCATGTCAGTCAATCTGACATGGGTGAATCAATCATTCCTATAAACGTTTATCAGTGGGTACCCTCTTGGGTTATTAGTGCTCTTTACAAATGAACATAACATATTAAATCAGTCAGGGGTCATACTAAAATGGTGCCATCATTCCCTCTCACAGTGAGGTAGCATACTTTTGCACCATTCAATGCATATTTAACATGGTTTCAGTGCAACATGGTGGACGCTTTTAGTAAGCACTTAAGCTCTTGCACAATAGATCTGGAATCATCCTACTCTACCAGTCACCTTTAGGTGCAGAATAAGTTGGGGATCACCCCTCTGCGGTTGGGACTGCGGTTTTGCCAAGGCTCAGCTGCCCACATATCTTAAACAAGGAGACATCGCTGGGAGGGAGCCATGTGCCTGGCAAGGCCAATGTAGTGGAGCAGTGTTCAATGCATAGAAGGCCACAAGACTGAGGGACCAGTGCTGTAATGCTAGATGTGTGTGTGGGGGCAGCAGTTCCTCGGGTGTCTCAAAATCGTGGTGAGCCCCCATGGCCTAACCTCGGATGGAGCACAGTTTTTTGTTCTGGCACACTCCCTTCACCTTTGTTTGTGTCCATTGGAGGCAGCAAGAAGAACGTAGTATTGGTGGTGCTGAGAAATCCGCAGGTTATATTACACTATGGTATTTGGTTTTATATTGCGTTCAAATTCTAGGGGGTGTCTTTGCGCTTCCTTGAGAGAAAGTTAAGTGGAAAAATTTAATAGGGACATTTATTGAGTGAAAATCCATGTTTTAGGGCTTTCCCAAATTGCCATACGACGGTTGATTCTGTAAGGTTGAGGGGGATAGAGTTCTACAATTTTGCAGGTCAGACCACAAAGCTTCTGCCTCCCCAACGGGATTACCTGAATTTGGGCACTACCACATTTTTCACGGTCATAGATCTTAAAGATCTGGTGAAAGTGTACCGGGACAATGTCTGAATTAGGTATTCTAGTCCAGTGTTGTGCAGAGCCTTAAAGGCTATGCACAAAGATTGTTATGTTAAATTGTTTTTGTAAGGCGCATAGCTACCCAAAAAGGGTTTCCCAGTGCCAGCCTGAGGATGGAAACAGAAGTATGGAATTATTGATTAAACAGCCATGTTTTTAGATCTTTGCGAAAACGTGTGAATTTTTTTTCGAGCCAAAGAGATGCAAGCAAAGTGTTCCACAGAGTGGGACCGAGAAAGGCAAAGGAACGGCCTCCCATCCATGAAAGTCTGACCCTGGGTACCAAGAATTTTCCCTGAGTAGTGGAGAGAAGTAATCATGAAGGGTAATAGGGCTGGGCCAGGGCTTCCAGGTACTGAGGAGCAGTGCCGGACTTGATCTTGAATAGAAAGCTCAAAGCTTTGAACTTGACACGGTTTTCCACTTTTAGCCAATGGAGATCACGTAGATAGCTGGTGATGGAGGTGGCTCTAGGAATTCGGCATAGTAATCTCGCTGCAGAGTTTTGCACTACCTGTAGCTTCCGCAATATGTCTTTGTTGGCCCCTAGATAGAGAATGTTGCCATGGTCTATTCCCTAGGTCACAAGTGCCTGGACCACTGTTCTCTGGGTGGAGCAAGGAAGCATCCAGACAACTTTTTTCAGCCACTTCAATGCAGTAAAGCAGGTAGCTGCCACCTTTACTGCTTGCTGTCTCATGGACAGCCGATCATCAACAATAAAGCCCAAGTTGCGGACCTGTTGATTGGGCTGGGGCGGAGAACCCAGTTCAATGGGCCAGTGCCGGGGACCACATATATCTTTATTGTTCCCTAAAATAAGAACCTCGGTCAGTCACCGTTATGTTTAAGCATGTTTGTTTGCATCCAAGCTGAAACTTTCCTTAGGCCATCTTGAAGAGCTGATGGACCAGACACCTTTTCAGAGGAAAGAGAGAAGATGATCTGGGTGCATACTGTGTAAGAGAAGAGGGACAGCCCAGCCTCTTCTGCAATAGTCACCAGTTGTTTAACATAAATATTAAAAAGCAGTGGACAAAGAATAGAGCCCTGAGGGACTCCACAATCAGATAAGTGAACTTTGAAAGTGGCAGCAGAAGAAAAAATTTGAACAGTGCGGTTGGTAAGGAAAGATGTCAGCTATTTCGAAGCTGAACCAGAAATGCTGAGGTATTGAAGGGATCGTATTAACACGGTGTGAGACACCATGTCAAAAGCCGCGCTCAGATCGAGTAATATGAGGGCTGCTGTGTCCCCCATGTCCAAGTGATGTCTCAGCATTTCCGTAACGCCCAACAGAGTTGACTCTGTTGAGAAACCAGCTCTGAAACCAGACTGAGAGTCATGTAAAAATCTAGAAGATTCGACGAACTGTGTAAGTTGGTAATTCATTTGTTTTTCCAGAATTTTAGAGTATATCGGAAAAAGGGAAATGGGTCTAAAATTGGAAAGTTGGGCGGGGTCATCGTTGGCTTTCTTCAGGTGTGGAAGAATCATAGTGTGCTTCCACTCAGAAGAAACAATTGCTTACTGTATGAAGGCATTAAGAATATCCATAATTAGTTAAGGAAGGGTGTGTCAAGTTGTTGCAGCACCGTAGAGGGTAAAAGATCCCGAGGTGAACTGCCCACATTTTTTTTTAAATTAAATTAATTAATGTCTAGTAGTGATCAGGATTGCAGTTTATTGGTGGGTTCTGTCTTATCAGTAGACTCAAGACTGGAGCTTTGTTGCATAGTCATAGCTGTCAAAGAGCCACTCAGCGTGGAATGAACATATTTAACTTTATTCACAAAGAAATTTGCGAGGTCATTGCACTGCGAACCATCTAAGGCGAGGGGCGGGGGGTGTAGGTTGAGTATCTGAACCTGATAGTTTTTTAACCATTGAAAACAGTGTTAGCGAGCAGTTCTGTGCATTGGAAATAGTAAGTGCGACGTAATTCGCATGTGCATCTTTGCAGAGAGCTTGATATTTTTTTAAGGCATTTCTGTATTTTATTTTGGACTCAATGGTATAATTTCTCTTCAAATGTCTTTCTAAGTTTTTGCATTTACTTTTCTCTACTCTTAATTGCTCCGTGAACCAAGGGACAGCGGAGTGATGGTTATATGTTTTTTTATTAGAGACAGGAAGACAATTATCAATTGCTTTAAGAATCCATCTATGAATTTTGTCTACAGAAGAAGTAGAGACATGAGGAATAGAAGGAGAACTATCAGAGAGAAGCTTAATGAAGGCATTTATATTCAGTTTGCTCCAATTTCTTGATTTTTGCTGTGGGCCAGAGATAACTATGGGCTGATTGATTGGACCAGTGCAATAAAATGTCATTGCATGATGATCTGACCAACATGGGGGAAGAGATGGTGAGAATTGGATATCAGACAGGTTATAAAATATGGGGTCCAATAAGTGACCTGCCTTATGAGTAGAACCTGTATTACACAGCGCCAAGTTCATTGCTGCAAAATCAGAAATCAATGTGCTGCTGGTGGGGCATGAAGGGTTATCCAAATGTATATTAAGATTGCCCAAGATAGTGACATTTGCCGCCTTGAGACTGTGGGGGGGGAAATTAATTATGGAAAGGAGGCCGCCCAAGAAGTCGGCCAGCCAGGGGGGCGATAAACAAGCATGCCAGACAAGGTAAAATGAGGAGTCAGCACGAGTTTAAAAAGGCCTGCCTCACAACCCTTGAAGGAGAGTGCCTCTAGTTTGCATGAGTACATTTTTTTAAAAACTATGGCAATACCACCCCATATCTTGAGTTCTCTGTCAACCCTAACTATAGCATTGTTGGAAGGTAGGGCAGAGGCCACGTCTGGGTCCGAACTCGTGTACAGCCATGTTTCCTTTAGAAACATGGCATCAGGCTGTTCACTACTTAATAGGTTGAATGTATCCAATTTATGTTTGGGGAGGGAGCAACAATTATTATTCTAGAAGGCAAAAGTCGTGTTAGTAGATTTGCAGCGGGAAGAGGGGCAGTTATTTTGTTGAAGGGGACAAAAAGATTTGAATGCTATTTATTTATGGGTAGACAAATGGTGGCGCTTGGACCTGTGATTTATTGGGTGATTCTCTGCTTGGGAGGCCAAAAGACATTTCCTGGACTTTGTCAACACCCTGGTTGGCCACAGGAGGGGTGAGGAAGACACATGTCTTGATGTGGCATGGCCTTGTGGATGGGTGCTCAGCTTTTATGACCTCCCAACACAGAACCTAGACTTGAGCCATGGTCGGGCAAAGGTGGATTCTTCTGACCCAATGGGTCTAATGCCCTGCACACAGAGAATACTGTTGTGGAGTTTAAGGCTCTTGGCATTGCAGTTGTGATTGGTAAGGATCCAGGGAGCAGTAGCTGTTAGTTGGTACCAGCTGTTGCGTAACACCCCACCCCCCCAGAGGGCAATCACAGCTTTCTCCATTACATCCTGTAGGACTTCCATGGACACAATCTGACAAATTTATCAGATGAAACAAAACTGCAGGCATTTGATATCAAAATTGGGATCTAACAAGCTGCACTGGTCAATGCCTCATTTTGTACCAGAAGCCTGACTGCACATACTGCCCACAGTGGTCAGGCTGTCACATCTCTCTGAGTCCAGACATGTTAGCCACCGATCGGAATGAGCACATTTCTCTGTGATATCGACACATCACCGCTGCCTGCACCAAAGCTGTGGACACTGCTCGGCCACTGCGCGAAGCAACAACCTCAACTTACAATGCAGCCCCGATTTTACTGACTCAGCGCCTCCGAATCACCTCTGCTACATGAATCTCGGACACAGTATTGCAGACATCTGTGAAGCACAGTTCGCAACTCATATGCATTCCTGGCCCTGCAGGGCTTCGAGCCAGCGCATCGCCTACAGTCCTGGGCTTCAACATTGACGCATCGGCCTGACACACAGAGCTCTGGACATCGATGCATCAATGATGTTGCTTGACAATGTAAATGATGCATCACCTTAGACAGTGACGCATCCTTTCTTTGTTCAATGCATCATCCCCAAGCTTCGAAGCATCCAAGGTAGTGTCAGATGGTCTGCGTGACTCCTGTATCAAAACAAACATGGGCAGAGCTGCCATTTTTAACATAGTTGCCATCCCTACTTCCTCAGCCAATTACAACGTTATTTCAATGACGTCCCCATAAAAGTCTTTCGTCACTTGACTGCAGTGATACTAAACTTTTGTTGTGAAGACAGAAACCCATACAGTGCTATGTCCAAAGAAAATAAATCACCTTATGATGATGGGATTGGAGCATTGAGACTCCATTCTAATGACTCAGTTTATGCTAATGCCAAAAAAAACTGTGGATAAGACACACCTATTATATTATTTGTTAGAGGGGTGGCTGCATGGGAGCCTGCCTCAGCAATGATTATTAGACGGAAACTGTAGCCCGTACGCTTTGTGATATAGAAAGGCACCGTAGGCTCCACAGGGTTACTTCACTGTGGTTAGTGACATGGCTATGTCAAGGGCGCTGCTTTCAATAATTTTGGAGGAGGGACACTATTTGGATGTCTAAACTTGGGGATGTGACAGCGGGCACTACATGGTGGGCACTACATGGTGTCCTTCTTTGACACTCCAGAGAGCTAAAAAATGCACAAGAGCCAATTCCTTATGAACGTGCAGTTTATACACAGTCCCACACATTATGGACCTCACAGATTTACCAGATTTTAATCCCCTTAAAGGAAAGTTATTAATGGGGGACTGGTAAGGCAGAAAACAACCTGTCTTACATAGATTTCTAATAATGTATACAAGAGGTACGTTCCAGCAATTAAGGGGGCCATGGGAAGGAGATGTGGGATCTTATGAGGTCAGCAATTGGTAGGAGCCAAAACTAGCCCCAAAAGAGATTGCATTAGCCTTCCAGTACCTTATCATCCAATGTAACTACTTCAGCATATATCGCCCAATTTTTTTAAGTACTCCTGGCTGGAGCTCTATGCTCTTCAGCTGAGTGCCGAGCCGCTTCTATGGCTGCACTTTGTAGCTTAATTTTTTTTTTTTTAAATGACTCAAAGTCATGTTACATTTTCTTTAAATTACACTTTATTTCAAATGACTATCGCTTTTAATAAACATTGAACTGTGTGAAATACTGAAATATACATGTCATCATAATTAATGGCTATTTTTTGACAAAACCAATACATGTGATTAATGTATGTTGATGTTCTGGTCTCTTCCCAAAGCCAATAGGCCAATTTTTTACATTTTGATTTTCTGAACCTTTGCAAAATCAGTAGTCTGCTTCACTGCTTCACTGAAAAGTAGGGGTGGATGGAACTCGTAGAGTTTCACTGTGCAGAATGCTGCAGAGTTACATAAAATCTCCACAAGATTCCATGGAGTTCCGCCAATGGGCATAAATAGACATGCTGTGCTGTTCGCCCAGCAATTTAGCACCAGTAGTATGAGCTGCACTGCAAATAAACAAGAACTGCACCATGAGGTGTGCAAGAGCATGCATCCATTCGAGTTGATTTTGCTGCTGCTCGTGTAGAAAACCTACTTGAGAGGCATCAAATGTACTCGAGAAGCAGCCATCTAACAGAGACTGACCACATTAGAAAATTATGCTCACAATTCTAGAGACTAAGAGCAAAAAACTTGGCTGCACGGTAATTGGTGGAATTTTGCAAGAAGGCTTCATTACAAGGTTAATGCCAGTGGAACAGAATAAAACATGCCTTCTACCCATACTTAAAGTCTCACCCTTTATATTCAGCCATGCACCCCTGTTGGACATTTGGGTGCCAGGCTATGTATTCAAACCCCAGCTGTGCATGACTTGGGTGCAGCATGAGAGTTGGGCACCAGTGGGGGGCTGGGCGGGCCTTACCAGTGACTAAAGCATAGATGTGAATTGTTTGACTTACAATTGTATGTAAGATGTGGTATTTACAGGTACATTTCATTGAGGTAAGTCATCACCAAACATTCTTTGGAAAGGTATTTAGAGATTAATAAATGTAATTGCATTAATGTCTACAGGGACATTTGGGGGTGTTTATCATCTTGGCAGACAGGGTGATGGATATCCTGACCGCCAAATTACAATTCTGGAATATCCTATGGAACTGGGAATACAATGGACAGGATATCCGTCACATTTGTGAAGGAGCATGCTATCCACCAATATAGTAATCAGGTCCATTGTTTCTTATTCACCTAAATACTAGTAAATAAAAGAGGATAATCTACTAAATGTGGATGTTTACAAATATATGCTGTGTGTCCTATATGTTGCAAAAGATTGCACTCACTACAGAGGAGCCAGGAAATTGGTTTTAGGAGTACCTAAAGAAAGTAGTAAAAAAGCACAAAACGGTCACATTCATTTGACATGTTATCAGTTGTGCCATCAATAACGTCATTGAACATGCCATGAGTGATATAATATTTGTTGTGTCAGACAGTGCATATCAAGGGCAAAAGCTATAATTAGATCACTGAACTATAACTAGTGAATTCCAGTATTTTTTAGCATTTGTTCATAGCTCATTTCAAAATGTAACTCACACAATACCACAACTAAAATTGACAAATCAAGACAAATATAAGAACACAAAAATTATAAAAAATTATTAAAAATTCAATAAGGGGAACCAGATATAAAGAACCCACAAACATTATAGGGATTTTGAATGTGGTGGACTGGGACCTAGATACAAGTTGAGGCTGACCCTAACAGTGGCTAAGCCTAGTACGACCGTCTGATTAAGGAATTTACCTTCAGACCTTTTTTCGGGAAGACACATTTTTCCAGTGTGAGAAGTTTGAATGTTTTATTCATTGAAGTCCCTTTGAGGACCAGATGAGTCAGTTGGTTTTGCTCAGAAAAGGTCCAGAACAGAAACTCTAATTTTTCACCAACCTATGTGCTCTAATTGGATTTTTGCACATAAACCTGGTCATGTTTCTTCATTGAGTGTCGTTTTCACAAGTTGAAAAACTAGAGTACAACTAGCCTGGAAGTTGTGGTTAGTAAATGATCGGACAGTGAACCATTCCTAGTGAAATCCAACAAAGCAGAACCTTTCCGCCCCTGGAGAATGCTGGTGTCTCAGCCAGGGGTTTGCCTACGGATATTAGCAGTCCTCTCCCTCTCGAACAGTCCAAAGAAGTTCTGGACCTGCTCTCCCTCACTTTTGGATGGAACCCTGATGGCTACAGTATGCCCTGGAATACAACTACCCCTATTTTCAAGGTCTCACTTTATACCGAACAAAAAATTGGCAGGTTTCACACTGATCCCTTTCAAGATAATGATGAGCTTGAACCCTCCACAGTTGTCCTTCTTGAGAAAGGGTGAGTCACATGGTTCACACCCAGGTCTTACTGCCAACAAGCTAAGCCATTGTCGCTGCTCTGGAAGCATCTTTCACATGTCATCAAAGGGAAAGCACTGACAGAGAGATCATCTGCAGGCAGGCTAATTTACCTTTTGAAGTTTCAGACAGGAAAACTTTTACTTATAAAAAGTTAAAAATTGTGTGGATTGCATTTTGTGTCTGCTAGTCTCCACTCACTCACTTATTACTCAAAAGTTACAAAGGTTCCATTTTAATGGTACTTTAGATTTTCTCATAGAAACAGCCAGAGCTTTATACAGTGAAAATAGCTTTTGGGACCAGTCATTATGAGGACATGCCATTGTGAGGACATGCCAAACGTAAGTCCGTACATCTTACACTTTTAATTATGAGGCACCCTACCTTATCGGTTACACAAGGCCAACTTATGGGTGACGTAATACAAAAAATGAAATTCCCTTCCTGCTAAAAGAGTAAGTTTGACAGGTGCCCCTGCACATTTAAAAGCTGCAAGAGCCGGACTATACATATACAGCTGAATTTAGATATTGGCGGATGGTTTACTCTCTCGCAATGGTGACAGATATCCGGTCAGCCGAATTATAAATCCCATAATATCCTATGTATTTACATTTCGGCTGATGGAATATCTATCACTGTTGACAGTAACCCGTCTGCCAAAATCAAAATCAGGGCCATAGTGCCAACATCTGTGCTGTCCCATTGATGAGGACCATTGGTATTTTCAAATAAATAATGTCTTCTCAATGGAAAGTGCAACAGTGGCGAATGTTGGTTTGGTAAAACTCAGTTCAATTTATGTTCAATGAGGTGATGGGTAGGGTTCGATGGGTTAACACCTCGCATATCTTTGCTATTTTAATTAATGGACTGTCTTCGAACATTGCGCAGTATGAGCACTGGCCGCAGACAACAGACCTCCAATTAGATGAATCTGAATTCATTTAATTCATCTGTTCACATGCATCAGTGCAGCAAAATGATGGATTGAACTCAGATCTTTGTTATTGGGTGTGAATGTTTGCATTGTTCAGCATTCTGTCCATCATTTATTCTTTTTGCTTTCTGCCTGCACGGCACTCTGCTCATGACTATCTTCCCGGCAGCCCTCTCCTAACATACGGGAGTCGCTGACTTGGATCTGCACACAAGCATCAGTGCAGCAGACGTCTCCTCACCCCTTGCACTGAGTCCACTCAACACAGCTCTCCACTGAATCTCACTTTCTCCAGTGCTCTCCTCTTCCTCACAGGGCACACTCGTCTTGGCAAGCAGGCAGGTGCTGGTGCTCCAGTCTTCAGAGCAGGTAATCATGATTTCCCTGGGAGATGTCCCCTCACCCACCAGGGAGACTAGAAGGCTTTGACCCCTAGTCCTGGTCACAGGCAGAGGTTTTGCAGAGCTACCCTGCTCACACAGCCAATATGGCTGCTTGGCAGGTGGCAGTTTCTTGGATCTCAGCCTCCCCTTCCTATATTCCATTTCCTGACAGCAAATTTGATTTAGGGTCTGGGATTTTGAAGTTTTATTTTAGGGTTGTGCTTTTTTTGAAGTACACACAATTCCTGCACAACACTACACCTTTTATTTATTGTACTTCTCGCAGCTACACATACACCCTGAGCTTTCATTCACTGCTGGACAGCACTATACCTCTCATGTAATGCACTCCTTGCTGCTATACATACACTCAGTACACACACTCACCATACACGCACTGCACAGCACTCCTCTATCCATCTAGTGTACCCTTCGCAGACACACATACAACCAGTTCAAAGTCACCACTCCTGTACTGTGCAGCACTTTACATCTAACTGATGTTGGCCAAGAGGCCAGGTAAGCACACAGCAACAGAAAATTTAAAAGGCTGGCTTAGGGAATCGAAACATATAAACTGACCTGAAAATCATCTTTACACTTTTGGAATCCCAGAAATGGTACTTCCTGGGATAGAGTTTGTGAGAAAATACAGGGAGTGCTGCGAAAACATAGAGTGGAAGATTGTGAAAATTCTACATTTATGAAATTAGGGGTAACCACAATCATTTCTGGATTACACCCATAAACCAGGTCTACTAACGCTTGTAAATGAGACTGATTCACAAGTAGTAGTGGGAAAATATGCCTTCATGGAAGATGTCTTGATTCTCCTGGAGGAGAACAGAGGAGTAATGAACTACATCTCGCTTCTGAATCATTGTTTCATAAAGTTGGTTTCTAGAATTGCGATGGCTAGTGCTTTAAACACACAAAACAACAGGATTTATATCAGAGAAATTACTGTGTGTTATCTAATACCCTGCAGTCTGTAAGGGAGAAAAAGATGTTCACCTGAACAGACTCCCCCAAAGAAAACCACTAGGTCCAGTAAGAATTGCAAATTTGAAGTGGATGATGAGAAGTCTTAGAGCAACATGTACAAGCAACTATCGCCACAGGCATGTCTCATTTTATGACGTTCCTGTGGAGATAGGGGCTTCGCCTTATTTACAAGGCAGCATTAAGCTACTCAATGTGGCTTAACGCTGCCTTGTAAATAAGGCCCCCTTTCACGCTATGCTTGCATTGTGCAGCACACATGAGAACAGCAAAAGGCCAATGATTGTTTATGTACAGGAAAGTCCCTCTTTCTGCACATGAACAATCATTTTTTTTAAATGTTATAGTTTCTAGGCATTAGATTTTTAACTGCGGAAGGTCAGCCACTGTGCCCAGCATAGTTGGAACTGCTTTCCCTACTAGTTATCTATCAGGTTTCCATCATGCTACTCTGTGCACAGATATGTATGAATGTATTCATGTTTTGGGATATTTCTAAATGTACAGTTGTGTGGGTGGTAACCAAATTATCACTGCATGCTACTGGCTACACCTCTAGCACCTCCTCTGTTTGCCCACTTTTAAAAGTTGAATAGATATTTTTATATCTATATGATGTAAACATTCCATCTGTCACAAACCGGAAGACAAAGTACAACAGAAATTAATCATAGTCCAAAATATTTGAAACACACACATGGATCCAGTGTTTTTATTCTGACAGACACAGTTGAGAGAGACAATATGAATTCGAGGAGGATTTCAAACCCTCACCTTCTTCATTGTCTACACTTCTCCTATTGAAAAACCGAGAGCATGTGTTCTTTAAAAGTGTACAGGGACATGCCAGTGATATGACTATCACCCCATCCAAACACACACATAAAGTCTCAGCCACAATCGACTAAAACAGCCTCCAATAAAACTACCCACAACAAACAAAATTGAAACACTATCCTGGGCCTGTATTACCCATAGGGTGCCATATTACTGTTTGCCCCATGGCACACCTTTTCACAGTTGCACCAGGTGCAAACAGGGACAGTGGCCCTATTATGATAACTGCTCTGTCCTCCAGACACCCACAATTTTGCATTCAATGAAATACAGCAACCTACATGTAACTTAAAGAGGGGTCAAAGATTCCCCTGCAGTGAGCGACTGCACTCACCATCTGCATCCATAATAAGGAATGCAGAGGCAAAGTGATGCCCTCATTTCCAAGGGGCATGCTACCATGCGAAAGAGGGCCTGCCCTCTGAAGGTATTGCTGGCGCTACGTGGGCCAGGGCTATAAGTGTTACAGAAGGGTCCAGTGTTGTACTTGGCCCTTTTTGCGGGGTCATTCCAGAACTGTTTGCCTTCCTCCTGCATTTTTCTGACCTGTTGTTGGTAGTTTTACAACTCTGGGCACTTTAACACTGCTGATCTGTGCTAAAGTGCATATGCTCTATTTTTTTATTCTTATTCATTATTCTTTATTTCGGTTAAACAACCTTAAAAGAATGCAGTACAATACAATTTTAAAACATTACAGTACAATATATATGTCTACACAGTGCCGGGTTAAGATTAAAAGAAAACTAGCAGCAAGGTCCTTCTCAGTTAAAGTAACACACATATTCGAGGAACGCTTAATAAATAACAGTTCATTAAATTTAAAATAATACTATTAAACAATAAAAACAAGGCACCAGGAAACACTAGGATCAGGCCAGTTCCTATTGTCATTATTCTAGTTAAAATTACAGTATAAATCTAAATCAAATTCGATTGCATGCACCACTTGATAGTGATGTTATCAGTTCAGTTACATTTATAATTACATATTGCACACACGTTCCAATAGGGATTACATATATACAATTAGTTCAGGTACAGTAGGGTACAGTTTAGAGTGAATTTCAGCTGCTAGACTACAATCATGCCGGCTATCTGCTTACATTTTATAGCCATTTCTCTTCCTAACTATCGCTACTGATTGGAGGAAGCGACTCAAACTGAATACTATTGGGCGTGCAGTATCTCCTTTAAACACTCTTTCGCCATCTTTAATGTGGTGAAGACCCAAGAGTTGGCATATGGGTTTTAACCATTTTTTCCTCGCCTGTAGGTAAGCGGGGCATATAAATAGCACATGGGACTCATCTTCCCTCAGGCCCATTTCACATAATTCACATAAATCAGATCCAATACTACCTCTTGGTCCTTTATTGCAGTGCCACTTCGAAGTCCTAGATTTAATTTGAAGGGCACTATAGCGAAATTTTAAGTATAACGATTTGGCCATAGGTGGGTAGATTTCATCCATAAAGGATTCTAGTTTCATGTCCATTTTTAGTTCAAAGAACCTGAGGGTCAGAGTCCCCAAATTGGGAATTCCCAACATAGAATCTTTGATATATTCCCAATACCTATTCTTTAGCAGTTTCTTAGAATTATTGGTAATCGAGTCCGGGTCTGACCAAAAGCTACTTAACCCCAACTTTGTAAACCACTTTTCGATATAGGCCAACCATATTAGACATGTAGAGTTTTTTATTACCATTATCTCTTTTAACGCCTCTCTATAGTCCACTAACTCGTCAGTGGACCAAAGACGAACCCAGTATAACAATGGGCGCAATGCAGCGTGGTCATCTGATCGGCGAAAATTAAGATCCCATACAACCGGAGTGAGGGGAGTGGAGGCAGGTACACCTAACAGCTGTCTGATGAATTTGTTTTCCTGAACTAAGAGCGTGCCTTTCGAAACATGTCCCCAAAGTTCTGCACCATAAAGGGAAGCAGATTGTGCTTTGTATTTGAACAAACTGATTGCTGGAGTGACTGATTTATAATAGCTATTTTTGTGTTTCCTTAAAATAAGAGATTGATTCTGGACTAGTCTGATCTTTGAGGTTTCTAATTGATATTTCCAAGATATTTTACTATCTAAAGTGATACCCAGGTACTTAAAACATTGGACTTCTTCAATTTTTTCATTGTTTGTGGAGAAAGTTTTATTAAAACCTTTACGTGGGTTGATTGTCATGACCTTGGTTTTGGACGAGTTGATTTCAAGCTTCTTGTCCTGACAACACAACCTGAATTTATTAAGAAGGTTCTGGAGTCCTTTGGGGGTTTGGGAAATTAAAATGGTATCATCCGCAAATAATAATGCCGGAATAGCTTGACCACACAACTTGGGAGAGTCATGCTCGCAGCCCAAGAGGGTGTCAGGGATGTCATTAACATAAAGGGAAAATAAAGTAGGCGCCATAACACATCCTTGCCTAACTCCTTTCACTATATCTATTTTCTCACTCAGCTCCCCATTGGGCCCCCATCTGACTCTTGCAAAAATTATTTTCGTGCAGCCTGATCAGTTGTTGGAGAATGTTCCAAGGGACACCCATATCATTTAGCGTTCTCCAAAGTTTCCCCCTAGGAACAAGATCAAAGGCTGATCTTAGGTCGACGAAGGCCACATATATATGGGAGTTCCTTATGTTAATATATTTCCATACCAAACATAAAAATCGAAAAACCTGGTCCACTGTACTAATTCTAGGTCTAAAACCAGCCTGGTACTTTGTAAGAATAGAATGGTCCTCGACCCATGCATTAAGCCTACTAAGGAGTTGGCGGGAAAAGATTTGTTGCAGCACATCGATCAAGCTAATAGGTCGATAATGGGATGGGTTAGACCTATCGCCTTTCTTAAATATGGTCACGATTTCTGCAGCCCTCCAGGTCTCCGGGATTGGGGCCCCTCGAGTTATTTTATTTGTAAGTAGATTAATATAGGGAGCCCAAATAAAATCCTCATGCTTCCAGAGGTCCCCGGGTATTCTATCTGGACCTGGAGCTTTGCCCGATTTCACCGCCTTAATTGCTAAAATGGTCTCCGATAAGTTAAAGGTTAAAGGATTCTCATATGAAGCTAGCCTAATTTGTTTTATTACACAATCTTCCTCATCTCCCTTACAGGAATAGAGCAAGGAGAAGTGTTTAACCCAGGTACTTTCTTCAAGAAATCTGTATTTTGCCACTGTAACCCCTTTCGTGCCCCTTGCAATGAGGCTCCAGAAGGAGGTCTGATCATTTAGTTTGCAGGCCTCGAGCAAATCCGACCAGACTCTCTCGTCCCATTCCATCCTGGGTAACTGGACAGTTTTTTTATACTGTGTCCTCTTAGCTCTAACAATATCTAATTGGTTTCCTTTCACGGCTTTGACAAGATCTGTTTTGGCTCGTCTACAAGCTTGATTGTACCAAGGATTTTCCTGTGAAGGGGAATGGCGATCAAGGTCCTTCCTTTTTATCGCCTTTGTCAAAGTAATGCCGAGTTCAGTAATTAACTGGCCATGGGTCTCCATAACGAGGGTACTGTCAGTAGCAGCATCAGCGTCAACTAATGGGGTCATATATTTAACAAAAAGTTGATAGATCTTCCAGACAGTACCCCCATTGCCCAGCACCGCGGGCCACTTCAGACACCTGCGATTGTTGGATTCTATAGGTTCATGTGAGGGTATAGAGTCCATACTATCTTTTGCGCTAGAGGGAGAGGCAAAGTGAGTTTTGAGCGGACAAGGAGAGTGGAAAGTGATCACTTTCGGTACGCTTATCCACATTTATGTCCACTAGCATTGGCCATAAGGCCAAGGAGACTAGGATATAGTCTAGATGGCTTATACAGTCCCCTCTAGCAAACGTTGGTCGGGTAGGACAGTCAGAGGGAAATCGCCCGTTACATGCACGTAGTCTATATTCTAGTGTCATGCTTAGAATTTGTAGGGCACTTGTTGTGCAGGCTACTTTATGCTCTGCATCAACATAAGGAATGTTATTAACACTATCCTCGTTCCTATGGACATCTTCCATACTTAGTATAGGCTCAAAATTCCTATTAAGATCACCACCTATAATTAGCATAGGGTTGTGACCAAGCTCCGAGATAATGTTACATAGCTGCGTTATTACTGATGACTCCTTACAGGAATTATGCGGTCTGCTATAAATATTGATCATATAGAGTGCGGGTCCTTTGGGTTTTTTTAGTTCTATGATCAGTATATCGGGGTTTTTAGAATCTATTTGTTTAAAAGTGACCCCCATTGTGATTCTGGCCCACATCATCAAGCCCCCAGAAGGTCTACCACCATGTATGTTGACAGCTGGGATAAAAAAAGACCTATTCCCAATTTTGTAGTAATTTTCTAGCCCCCAGGTTTCTTGGAATAGAATGAAGTCCCCGCTATCAAGATATTGATGCCAAGTTGGATCAGGCAGATTCTTTTTTATTCCTGCAATGTTCCAGGAGATTAGCCTAACCTCCCTTATTTCATTACTGATCACATGCCCAGAGGCCATAATAGTACTCTCGGGAGCAGCTAGTATTGGTAAATCTGCGTCTCCTGGACAAGCCATTATGGTAGATGGATATGTAGCCCTAAGAGTATATTGGGTCTCGTCATCTAATATAGGCAAAGATATTTCACTAGCCAGTGGGTTGCCCAGTATCGCTACTAGTTCTTGCGATTCTTGCCCTTGATAGTTGGATGGGTCAGGAACATAGAGGTTGGAAGCTTGACTAACGCTATTCAGCCTTTCTAGATCCTCAAGTACATTACAGTTTCCCATCCTATTTATCTCTTTCGTGGGGATGTCATTTATGGAGGCAGTTCTCTGGGTTATAGAGTCGCATGCTCTGGGGTCATCAAGTGCTATGCTGAATACCATATTGTGGCCCATCTGGAGTCAGTCGCAGTCATTTAGGCCTGACAATATCCCAAATCTATTTTCTAGGCTTATCCCCAATCATTTACTAGAGCGCCCGCATCCCATCTGTGTGCCCCTGTATTCCACCTGGACCTTGAAGTATTAGGGTGTGCTCCCCCAGATCTATTTCCTAAACTTATCTCCCAATCATTTACTGAAGCACCCGCATCCCATCTATGCGCCCATGCATTCCACCTAGGCCTCACAGTATTCGGGTGTGTCACACTTTTCTGCTCACCATAGAAAAATTCAAGGGTGAGGGGAATAATAGTTCCACTCCTACGTTGGGGGGGAAGAATGTTTGACAAGACATTAGGTAATACAGCCGTGTTAGAAAAATTCAACACTACACAGTCACCTTTGAACTTTTTTGGTCTATTCCCTATCCATGCTACCCTCCTAGTCATCTTAATCTCCCCAGCTAGCTGTTGTTTCCCCCATGGAGCCATCTGCATGTTACCTGACAGCCAGTGTAGTGCCTTGCTGGTCAGAGATGAAACGGATTCTGACTGGCCAGGTGGCAAGACGGGTACATTAGGCAACACCAACACCAAAGGTGAAGCCTCTACTATACATTGGAGAGAATCTGTCTCCAGACACGGTGCAGTTGGTACAATTGGTCTTGTTGAAGGATCTTCTCTTGTCACTGCATCGTTATCTGAATTTCCTAATACCTGCCCAGGGGGGATAGTCAATGCGGCATTTCCACTGCCCTCTGTCCCGCTCGCAATATGCTCGTTATTTATGTCTGCTAAATTTGATACTAGGGTTGTCATACTACCCACCTCCTCAGCTATCTTGTTCTGGACCCCACCCAATCTATTTACCTCAGCAGTGAGCTTATCAATTTTGCATACCAGCGGTTTGATAATAGCCTTTATCTTGCAATCGATCATGTCAGCTATCCTATCAAACAGCTCATCACCCATAGTTTGCCTAACACTATCTTCCTCATGATCTATACTTATATCCTTGGATTATGGTGGCGGTGTAACCCTTTTTCTCCCAGACCGTAGTCCCCCACGCTTAAGCTGTATTTTTCTACACATCCTGACTGCCCTCGTTGCGGATACCGGGGGGTGCTTACTCAATTATCACATCCACCTGTGTATCAGGGTCAATGTCAACATCCGTTTCTGCCTCAGCCATCAGCAGTGCACTTTGGTCAGAAATTTCATTAACATGAAGATCAGTGTCAGGGGCGTCACTGCTAGCAGCATGCAGTGATGCAGCCATCGGTGGCGAATCAGAGTTTTGACTCGGGGGGTAGAGGATGGGAGATTGGCTCAGTCCTAATGACTGCCTTCTTTCACTGTTGATTTTGGTTACCACCTGAACCAGATAGTTTTCCATCGTATTGGACGCGGGGGCTGCAATTTTCCTAGGCATATTATACAATCGCACAGATTAATAAAAGGATTGATGCCGAGGGGTAATCAATGTATAGAGTGAAAGAGGCTAAGTTCAATAGTGTCCCTTGATACAATACATTCAATTAAGCAATGCAGTCTTACTTCATGGATCTGTCTCTGGTACAGAAAAGGCAGAGGTCCTGGCCCAGTCCAGTCACGGACAGTCTCGGACTGTCTAAGACTGTCCGCCCTTTGTCCGGGCTTAGTCCGGTGACCCGCTCGCATCCCGCGACGGGGGTAAGGCGCGGATTTTAAAGCGCCTCCGGGCGCTGCTGCTGGCGTGGGTGGCTCCTGCTGCTGGTGTTCCTGGGAGATGCAGTCCCCACACAGCGGCCGCGTCAGGTCGAACTGCGGCGGCGGGTGGACCACAAGGCAGGGACCCAGTTAGGGGTAGCTTCCTCTCGTTCTCGCTACCAAAATGCCCAGAAGCTCGGTCTGCAGGGCAGAAAGTGAAGCACCAGCTCCACCGGTAAGGCGCGGATTTTAAAGCGCCTCCGGGCGCTGCTGCTGGCGTGGGCGGCTCCTGCCGCTGGTGTTCCTGGGAGATGCAGTCCCCACACAGCGGCCGCGTCAGGTGGAACTGCGGCGGCGGGTGGACCACAAGGCAGGGACCCAGTTAGGGGTAGCGTCCTCTCATTCTCGCTACCAAAATGCCCAGAAGCTCGGTCTGCAGGGGAGAAAGTGAAGCACCAGCTCCACCGGTAAGGCGCGGATTTTAAAGCGCCTCCGGGCGCTGCTGCTGGCGTGGGCGGCTCCTGCCGCTGGTGTTCCTGGGAGATGCAGTCCCCACACAGCAGCCGCGTTAGGTCGAACTGCGGCGGCGGGTGGACCACAAGGCAGGGACCCAGTTAGGGGTAGCGTCCTCTCGTTCTCGCTACCAAAATGCCCAGAAGCTCGGTCTGCAGGGGAGAAAGTGAAGCACCAGCTCCACTGGTAAGGCGCGGATTTTAAAGCGCCTCTGGGCGCTGCTGCTGGCGTGGGCGGCTCCTGCCGCTGGTGTTCCTGGGAGATGCAGTCCCCACACAGCGGCCGCGTCAGGTCGAACTGCGGCGGCGGGTGGACCACAAGGCAGGGACCCAGTTAGGGGTAGCGTCCTCTCATTCTCGCTACCAAAATGCCCAGAAGCTCGGTCTGCAGGGGAGAAAGTGAAGAATATGCTCTATTTGTAAATATATGTTATGGATTACTGATTCCATGATTGCCATATTTTAACTTGTTAGACCCTAGTACAATGCACTATGTGTGCCCAGGACCTGTAAATCAAATGCTGCTGTCGAGCTTTCAGCACCGATTGTGCCACCCACAGAAGCCGCTTGTAAAATGTAATTCAAGCCAGCCATTGCAGAGCCTGTGTGCAATCTGGGACTGCAATGTCGATTTGGCAAGTGCACACACTTGCCAGTCCCTAAACCTTCCCTTTCCTACATATTAGCACCCCTAAGGTAGGCCCAAGGTACCCCTGTGAGCAGGGTGCAATGTATGTGAAAGGCAGGACATGCCCTGATGTATGTAACATGCCCTGATAGTGAAATGCTGCCAAATTCGTTGTTCACTATTGTAAGGCTATCTGTTCCCATGGACCAGAACAGGGAGTTTGTTTATAACATCTTATAAACATAACTTACCCTGGCAACCAGATGGGAAATTAAAGTTTAGTATGCCTGAACTCAGAATGTTAAGATGCATCTTTTAGTACGGGTGATTTTTACATTCTGTGTTTGAAAATACCACTTTTAGAAAGTAGGTATTTTCTTGCCTAACCATCCAATGTGCCTCTGCTAGGTTTGTGTATTGCATGTCTGGATTTTGGATGAGAGGAGCTGGAGAAGGGCAGCGGCTCCAGAAGTCTGATGAGTCAGGGCTGGGCTGGATAACATTTGGAGTGATGGTAAAAGTAGCACCTTCACCTGAATAGGGTTATGCCTGCCTTCCACAATGAAGGCTCCGCTCCCTGTTGTGTGTCTGGAACCAGGGCTCACACTAACAAAGGAGGTGTTTGTGCACTTGCAAAGTGCTCCACATAATTGGTTTTGGCTGGGAAAAGACACTCTCTGTCTCAGAGAACACATTGATTATTTTGGTGTATAAAAAGAGGGGCCCTGACCCCAGCCTTTTAGATCACTTCTGGGAAATCAAGAGGAACCTTTGCCTAGGAGAAGAGCTGGATAAGCTGATGAGGAATACTGCCCCTGTGCTGTTTGCTGTCAGGGGTTGGCCTGGAGCGGCTGCTTGCTGCCAAGGAAAATCGCTTTGTCACCCGCATAAAGAAAAGATCTTTAAGGGCTTGAAACTGAGCTTGCCTCCTGTTCTGAAGTCTCAGGGACACACTAAGACTTCACCACCAGCTGCCCTAAATTTCCTTGCTCGGAATTCCAAGCTGCATAGAGGTGCCAGCTGCTGTTTAGGACCTCTAGAGACTGTTTGTTGCTGGGAGCTGGAAAATCGATGCAACATCGAAGAAGCGTGTCGAATCTGCACCTGTTTTCTGACTCATAGCTGAAGAAACCGTTGCAGTGCCTGCAGTGGCTCAAGAAATCGCCACACAACGTATCGGGTGCCACGATCTCCAAAGTCTGGGATCCCGCACCAATCCCGACGCAAGCCTGCTGTGCGGCTGCACAAAGCCATGCATCATACCGGATCAACATATCGCATCGAGGCCCCAAGGGTGTTGCATCGTTGGGGTACGCAGTAATAAACAGATGCATCAACTGCCTACGGGGTAAGAAAATGAAGCATCACCTACTCTCAGGTAAGGAACCGACGCATCACCTCCCCCGAAGCAAAGAACCGATGCATCACCTTTCCTGCGTGTAGGGAACTGACGCATCACCTTCCCTGCAGCCATTTTGTTTGTTTTGCATAACGCATCCTAGGTACCTTGTGAGAAAAGTGTTGCATTTACAACGTACATTGAAATGAACTATATCTACCATTTGAAAGCCTTACTTTTAATACTGTATTGTGGATTTTTGTTGCTTGTTTTGGTTTAGATAAAGATTACTTATTTTTCGAAACTGGTGTGGTTTCCATTTGTAATGTTTTCACTGTGTTACTGTATGTGTTCACAAATGCTTTACACACTGCCTCTGAGATACGCCTGTCGGCTCGTGCCAAACTACCAAGGGGGTAAGCAGAGGTTATTTTAGGAGTGTATCCCCTTCACCCTGACTAGGAGCAGGGTCCCTATTTGGACAAAGGTACCTACCTTTGCCAACTAGAGACCCCATTTTTAACAGCCAGGCAAGGGTCTGATACTGCTGTTTTACCATAGTGCCCCGGGGCCACACAAAGTGTGTGCACATGAATGTTGTGCCCCACGGTCCTACGAACAACACATTCCTGCTGCCAAAATGTTGGGTGCTTATCTGTTAATGAATTATGAGCCCCGTCCTACAATTAGGCTACTTAGGCTGACAACAGATAAGTGCCAAGAGACCAAATAATTGGAAAACGTTATGCAATAATGCATAGCAAAACGCAGACCAACCTATTTGTACCATTTATTTTTATGCCAAACTCATGCACTTTTAGTACAGGAATATTTAATGCATGTGGTGTTTTTAAGCGTCTATATTTTTAAGTGAATCATTCTCTTGCGTCCCCAGAAGTCTAAGAATTTTATTTTCATATGTCGAAGCTCTGATGCTTTTACGATATGGCTACTGAACACTTCTCTGATTGCCACACAAACAGAAAGTGAAAGCCAGAGCAGAGCCTTTGCATCCCAGTGACTGAAGGAGCTGGTGTATGTAAACACGAGAGGCTTGACAGGCCTCGTGTTTGTTCAACCTTACAGATTGTTCTATGACTTGCAGAGCAAGATTACAAATGCATGAAAAAACAAGCAACTAGCTGCACAGTCACTGCTAAATTGAATTTATCATAGAAGTGACCTCATCACATCAGGGATCACTGCCCTGTCCTTCAGTGCATGAGCTTAAATTGACTTCGGCGGATCTTTCACCATGAGTGCAACAAACACAAGAAGGGTGGAATTAATTTTTTTAAATTAAAATATTGCTTATGTGCAGAGCAATCCAATCACATCTGGAAAACTTTCAAAGAGAAATTCTGTTTTATGAATTGTCTTATTTCATCCAACACATTATATTAACAACTGCCAGAAATGTAGAATATCCGCATGGGTATTATTCAACTGTGTTCTGCTTTGTACTCCATACATTTAAATCTGTATACACCCAGTTATTTATGAACAGGACATTTTAACACACAAACAAATAAAATAAGCATTGCATATTTTAAAAATACATCTTGGCAAAAATTCAACAATCAAAAATGTAATGGTTTATTTAGTCCTTTGTGATGAAGAAGGGTGGGGAAGTTGAAAATAACACAGAAGAAACTGCACTCTCCACCATTATGCAAAGATTTTGAACAGGCGTATCTCTTCTTGCTGTGATCTTCCCACACATGGATCACTCCAGTCCCATAACAATACATCTCTGAAACGGTCATAAAATCGATTTGTTACCATTTTATTTTTCCTCCACCAGCCCAAGCTGGTTGTGAGGGCGGCGTCATTGCTGCTGACTGGCAGCAAGTGAGGAGGAGTGGTGCACAATTCCAAAGTGCGCATGTCATTTTGGCTAGCTGTCTTGTGACGGCCTGCCTGATGTGCACTTTAAACCTCTCCAACCCGAGCTGTCTGTGATAGCTGGGATGAGGGCAAGCACAGGCCTCCAACGCCTTTTTGAGAGCGCCTACAATCCTGGTGCTTTTCTCATGCTGGTTAGCAGCATGAGAGCAGTGATAATGCAGCATTAGTTAAGGGTCTTCTGATATACACTCCATTGTTCCCGCCTGCTCAGGGGACTTTGGAGTAACAGGGAATAAACCCTGTAGACAAAGATACTGGCACACAAGAGCACCATGCTCCACCTGGGAACCTGGGAACCAGAGCACAGATTATATCGCTCTATGAGAGAGTGGGTGTCCCTGAATCATCACTCTTTGTGAGAGAGATGATAGATGAATATACTTGTACGTAGCGCACAAACTCACTCCTTGAGTGAGTGTGCCTATGTATAGAGAGCAGTGGCTCTGTATTTGTGACTGAGGTCGTGTATGAATGAATGTTGTTGTGCAGCGTACAATGAATCTCCATATTTTTGAGTGAGGGGTTTCTTAAAGTGCACACCAAATCGCCCTATTTGTAAGTAGGGGAGTTTTGTAGTGCACAAAAAATTGCCCTATTTGTGAGTTTTTATGGATGAATGAGTGTTGTTCTGCAGCATGCACTGACTAGCTCCCCTTGGCATTTCAATGAACCAGTGTGCATGGATTTCAGGCAGCAGATCATATGACCTCAAGGAGCCCCAAGCTGTGGCAGCTTTTCCCACTGAACACCATCTGCCCAGGAGGGTAGAGCATGTACTCTGCTCATTTTATGCTTGGCCTTCCTACCAACACTGTCAGCAGAAGTGACAGTGTTAGTCCTATCATCTTTAGGGCAAGTTTCCCCTAAACATTTGGACTTTTGCCTCCACATTTTGTTGATTCGTTTTGCTGGCCTTAGGACTCTGAGCACTTTCCCACTACTAACCAGTGCTAAAGTGCATGTGCTTCTCCCCTAAACATGATGACATTGGTGTATACCTGATTGGCACATTTGATGTACAAGTAAGTCCCTTGTAAAGTGGTATACCGTATGCCCAGTGACTGTACCTTAAATACCAATAGTGGGCTGCAGCACTGATTGTGCCACTCACAGAAGTGGCCTTCCAAACCTGTCTGATGCCTGCCACTGAGGTGCCTGTGTGAGCAGTTTACTGCCACTTCAACTTGGCATTAACAACTTCTTGCCAGGCCGTAGACTCCGCTTTTGTTTAACCCCTTCCACACTCATGACGAGCTGGGCTCGTCATGAGGTAGCCTCCTCGCACGCTCATGACGAGCCCAGCTCGTCATGAAACAATGGGAATCAACAAATACCAGCACAGGAGGGGAATATGCTGAGCATCGATGTGGTTAATAAAAAGGTAGGCCCTAAGCAACCCTAAGGGCAGGGTGCCATCTAAGTAAAAGATAGGATATGTACTTTAAATTTTACATGTCCTGGTAGTTACAGTCTATTTGGTTTTTCATTACTGTGAAGCCTACCCTTCTCGTAGTCCAGCATTGGGAATTCCTTAAGCACTTTTAAGCTGAAATCCCTGATCAGACAGGTAATGATAAATTTCCCTTACTGGTGAAGTTGGATTTGACATTACTGGTTTAGAAACTCTGCACTTACTGCTCTATGTGATTGACAGCCAATTTTCAATTCTCATCTTAGTTGGATGACCAATACATTTTGTGTATTCCCTCTAAACAGTCAGAAACACAGGAAGGTAAGGCTCAACTGCATCCTGAGCACTCATCTGTATTTACCTGCATTCTGATGGGTCTTCCTGGGCAGGGGTCAGTGGGAGGAGCTGACACACTTGAATAGGTAGTGCCATGTCCACACACAAAGCACAGATGTACCTCCCCCCCCCAGATAGCACGGCAGACAGGACTGGGTTTAAAGAGAGCCTTTGTGTACTTCAGAGAGCTTATTTGAAGTTACCCCCTACATCAAAGGCTCTTTTGGGTATCAATACTGAGTCTCTGACCCCTAAAATCACACATTATGGTTCTTGAACTGAACCTCTGTCTGAAGGACTTCTGTGCTGCCTAAATGACTCAACTGGACTGCTCTTTTAGAAGGACTGCTTTTCTGCTTGTTGCATTCCTGCCTGCTCATCCCTGGCTCTGCTAAAGGAGAGCCTTCCCTCCAAGTGATCTCCAAGGGTTTGCTGGCTTGCCTCCTGTTTTCTGAAGTCCCAGGGACACAAAAGACTTTCTACAATTCTGCTGGTGGTGCTGGACTTGCTCTTCTGTGAGTCCTACCCTTGGCTGAGGTGTCCTCTCCAAGTTCTGGGCCTCAGAAGAGGGTTCTTCAGACGCACTGTCACCTTTCCGCTAATTACAGCAGTTGTACAGTCTGTGTGGCCCAATGATGACGACATACGTGGCTCAATGATGCATGGCCTTTACGACAGCAAAGCTCGATAACAACGCAGTGACCTGACTGTGTGTAAAAGATCAGCGCATCATGCCCTCAGCGTCAACGGTTTGCTCCATCCAAGGTACTTTCTCAGCGGGCCCAGTGTGGGTCCTGTAGCAGTCCTGTCTTCCATTGCGGTCAGCCTGAACTTTGGATTTGCCCCAGTCCTTCATGACCTCAAGTGACCTTTTGACCTCTAATCACTTCTAAGCACTTTAAAACGTTAATATAATGCATGTCTGCAATTTAATTCACGTTTTGTTAGATGCCAAAGTTTAATTTTCCCCTAGTTGGCAATGCGCCTTTTTAACACAATTGCTCGCCCCACCACTTTCAGTTATTGTCAGATGCCACTGTAATCTACCCTCACACAGATCACCTCCAGCCTCACAGCTCCCTTTTTCTTGCTACAATTTGTCCACACGCAGATCACCCCTTGCCCCACAACATGAAAATACATCCCCTCTGTTGCTACAGTTTACACACCGATCACTATCACCCCGACAACATAACAATATATCCTGTTCACTAAAAGTCTTTGACATAGTGGCTTTTTTGTCAACCAAATTGGTTAACATTAGCACAACCATAAAGGGGTGTAACAAAGGCCCTTGCAGCCCCCATTGTGTGGAGGCTCACAGACTTACCCATACTTGAGGGAGCACCTTCCACTCCTACAGATGTGAGTGTGAGGGGCCCCTTTAGGATATCTTGCAGGGGGACCCTTCTCTTTTTGTTATGCCACTGCAACCATGCTGACTCATTTTGTAATCATATATCTCATGCAATCAAGAGGAAAATTAAAAAGATGGACTGCAGGAAAATCCAGTCGATTCCGTACATTTCGTTTTTTGGTCAAATGCTTTACCCATTCTAACCAATGATTAGTTCTAGCGGATGAGAGAAATATACGCAGTACACAATCTACAGGAATCTTCCCAACTTATTGTGAATGACCATGCAACCAGGGGCCATATTATAAAGAACGGCGCAAACATTATCGCCGCTTTGGCAATAAGGGGCTTGATAATATGCCCTAGAGAATTCCAATAGAAGCCCAGGTTCTGGTGTCAAGAACATTCAACCTGGGCTTCTAATGGAATTTTCTAGGGCATATTATCAAGCCCTTTATCGCCGCTTTAGCGGCAGTTTCCTGCCGCTAAAGCAGCGATAATGTTTGAACCGTTCTTGATAATATGTCCCCATGTGTTTAACCAGAAACCTTAATTCCCACTAAATGATCTCTGTGTAATATGGTATTAAAAGGCTGTGTAAACTATGTGTCGCCTATTCGCTTGACTTTATTCTGCGATCCCACCCTTCCGAACTCATGCACTGGCCTTTATTTCACAAAATAAATAAATCAGACCCAGGCCTGTCAATCAATCAATCGGTATTTGTAAAGCGCGGCTTGTCACCTGTATTTAGCAAAACAACTAAATTCTATTTGTATGGTTATTTTAGTACGCTGTACTTTTTCCCATTCGCATATCACATTATTTGGTACAGATCTCTAAAAAGAGGTGCATTATTAAATTGTCGTTGCCAAGCATTACACATTTCACATTCAAAACGTTGTCCTCCTAGAGGAGATTTGGAGCCTTGCAGCATGTTTTGCTTTTGAACTGTGCACTGCCTGAATGCCACGTGCGTTCTCTAGAAGAATGGAGAAGCAGAGTTTTCGGTAATTTCACCTACAAGCACTAAATTCACATAAAAAGGACTTCTCATTGCCAAGCACCTGGAAAATAGCTTGTTCCGCACCATATAGCACATTTTCACAAATGGCTGCCTCTGTCAGGTCGACCTGCTTATCTTCCTCAAGGAAGTGACCTGGGCAATTGCTAAAGGGAGGCCAGTGAACACGGTATATTTTATATTCAGCCTGGCTGTTGACACGGTGTCTCTCGTGACACTCAATAACGCCCCTGGCTATTAAATAGACATGAAGTGGCTCTATATGTACCGTAGTTCTGTAATTATCAGGTGTACAACAGGACAACACAAATAAGAAAGCATCCGCGGAGTTCAGCAATCTATCAAAGAATGTCTTACGAAAAAGGAATTTATTTGCCTCACCTGTCGCAGTTGTCGGCTTTGACGTTGTTTTCCAGCTGCTTTTCAATGTTCACTCGAACGCAATGTATACGTCTGCCACAATTTTGTTTCTGTGTTTTTAAGTGGAGAGTGAGGATGAGAGAAAGAGAAATAGACAACAGCTAATCTACAATTCTGCATCAAGTAGAAAAGGGGCGTTGAACATTTTCCACAGTCTGTGAGATAGCTCAGTGAGTGAAGTAATTGCTTATAAAATCTATTCATGCACTTAAATCAACATCTTCTATCTGGTCAAAGGTAGCTCATTATTGTGTGCTTTTAATATTGATAGACAACACTTATGTGCAGCATTACTAAATATAACAACTATAGTCGGCAATAAGTGCTAAATAAGAAAATAAGTATCATCCTCTGTGTAAACTTAGTTCTAGTCAGCATGAACGACCACTTATAAATTATATTTCTCTAGCAGCCCTGTTGATGTAATAACAAATTGAAATTCTAGTGGAAAATATAAGCATTTGGAGAGTTGTGTTTCTTGCTCGTGCTGGCTTGAATTTCCTTTCCCTTTCAAAATCCCCTTCTATTCTTTTTGTGTCAGCACAGAGAAGTTTGACACCAACAGCGCTCATGCAACAACAATGTAATAATAACAACGACTAAAGACCACACATACAGAGCAACAATTTGCACTGATAGGTTCCCATTCACAAAGCATTTGATGAGTATGGGAATAGCCTACAGAAATACTGCTTGACTTACTCAATAATACCATTGTGTATCTGACCTGCAATCTGTAACACCTTATTAGAAAAAATAAAAAGAAGGCACAGTCCTTTATTTTTGTACTAACTTTTTCCCAGTCCTGAGGCGAAAAGCCGGGAGCTGGTGGTACGAGGACTTTGCTCAATTTATTTTTTAAAAATAACAAACTGCTTTTAATACTGTAATATTGTGTGGTGTCACTTACTTATTTTCTGTGCTTGTAAAACGCCACAATTTGACCTCTTCACAGCGCACAGACGATCTTGACTCTGTTCGCGCTTGGCATTTCTTGAGCTGCCGCCATCAGCACAGGCGTGCGCGCTGACAACGCCCCCTACAGGCCACGCCCCCTACAGGCCACGCCCCCTTAAACCCTTCCTACATAAGCGCTGAATCGCTAGCGCTTGGTAGATTGCTTTCCCAGTCCTGAGGCGAAAAGCCGGGAGCTGGTGGTACGAGGACTTTGCTCAATTTATTTTTTAAAAATAACAAACTGCTTTTAATACTGTAATATTGTGTGGTGTCACTTACTTATTTTCTGTGCTTGTAAAACGCCACAATTTGACCTCTTCACAGCGCACAGACGATCTTGACTCCGTTCGCGCTTGGCATTTCTTGAGCGGCCGCCATCAGCACAGGCGTGCGCGCTGACAACGCCCCCTACAGGCCACGCCCCCTACAGGCCACGCCCCCTTAAACCCTTCCTACATAAGCGCTGAATCGCTAGCGCTTGGTAGATTGCTTTCCCAGTCCTGAGGCGAAAAGCTGGGAGCTGGTGGTACGAGGACTTTGCTCAATTTATTTTTTAAAAATAACAAACTGCTTTTAATACTGTAATATTGTGTGGTGTCACTTACTTATTTTCTGTGCTTGTATAACGCCACAATTTGACCTCTTCACAGCGCACAGACGATCTTGACTCTGTTCGCGCTTGGCATTTCTTGAGCGGCTGCCATCAGCACAGGCGTGCGCGCTGACAACGCCCCCTACAGGCCACGCCCCCTTCTGTTATACAAATGTGCATGCATAGGAAGCGCAGCGGGAGCGCCGTTTGCGCGCCGAAGGCGCGCCTAAGGCAAGCCCGTCTGCGCCCGTCCGCGCCAAGACCGCGACAGGCGCAGGAAACTCTGCCCAATTCACCCCGCACATCAGGTACTCTTCCAGTGCCCTCCACCTACTGCGAGGTAAGAACTACTGCTCATGCAAAATTGACCTGCCCATTGTCTCTAGCTCGACCAGCTGCAAACACTGTCACTGGTCCCTTACCTCCTACCCAATCCACTTCCTCACTTCCCCACCCCTTCCTAAAGCGTCCCTTCCACCCTTCATCGGCGGTTTGATAAACGCACGGTCAATGGGCAAGCATAGTCAAGACATTCATGACCTTATCATTGACACTGACCTCAACTGTCTCCTGGTCACCGAAACCTGGCTTACTGATGACTGCAACCCTGACATAGCCAACTCCCTACCCCAGGGATACGCCCTTTTTAGACAAGATAGACCTAAAGGAAGAGGGGGAGGCGTCACAATCATATTGAAAAATACCTACACCTGTCACACGTTTAATTTAGACCCCCTAACAAACAATGAAGGCTTAGGTTTTTCAATTAAAATTAGTCAATCCTCCTCCTTCTCAGGCGGTTTGATCTACCGTCCCCCTGGTAATGCTTCTAAATTCCTCGACTCCTTGAGCGACTCACTGGGCCACTTCCTACTCCGTTATCCACACTTTACTCTTCTTGGGGATTTTAATTTGCACCTTGAATCCTCATCGGACTCTCAAACTAATAGCTTCCTGCAGACCCTTGAAGTTTTTAATCTTCAACAAAGTGTCACTTTGCCAACCCATTCACTAGGACACACCCTTGATGGGGTATGCTCTCATTTCCCTTCACTCATCACCCTACCTCCTCTCCCCATGATATGGACAGACCATAGTTTAATCCCCTTCCATATCACCAATGTACATCCTCAAACCAGCAATAGATTTAAGCCACTCTGCGTCGATTCCGTCAATTGGAAAACAGTACAAAAAAATCTCACTCTTAATCCCATCCCTCAAACTCAATCCCCCGTCTTATCTGGTAATACCGAACTAGACGCAAAACTCTTTAATAATTGGATTTCACAAGTAATCAAAACTCGGGACCCCACAAACCGCCCCTGTAGAATCCATAAAAAAAACAAAATCAACGCCCCTTGGTTTACCCCCGCTTTAGCCACCGCCCATCTACTGTGCAGGAAAGCCGAGCGTAAATGGCGCAGATCTTACGACACCGACGACCGCCTTTCTTTCATTCAACAAAGAAAAAATTATTTTTCCGATATCAAATCAGCCAAAAAAATCTTTTACGTTAACGCCATTAATCAAGCTAGCAATAAACAAAAAACCTTGTTTTCAATAGTCAAATCATTCACCCAGCCAAGAGCACTCCAACCTGAAATTCCCCCTTCCCAAGATATCAGATATCAGACTTCTTTGAGAAAAAAATTGCCTCCATTCAAAATTACTTTCCACCCCCAATCACGTCCCCAGGGCCTTCTAGTCCTGTCCAACTGGATTCCTCAGTTGACGGACTAAAATACTTCACCCCTGTCACCCTTGTGCAAACCAGAGAAGCAATCCTATCCTGCAAATCCGGTTCCCCCGCCGACCCCTGCCCCCCCAAGATTCTCCACCAACTCATAGATGTGGTGAATCCCATTATTAACGACATAGTTAATTCCTCTCTCAGTACCGGATCTGTACCCCGCATTTGGAAGACAGGCATAGTGAAACCGCTCATGAAGAAGGATAATAAACCCCCGATGGACCTGACTAATCTCCGCCCGATCACTCTTCTCCCGGCCTTGGGAAAAATAACAGAGCTGTTGGTCCATAGAGAACTTAAAACCTATCTGGACGCTCACAACATACTCCACCCGCAACAATCGGGTTTTCGTCCTAAACACTCGACCGAAACAGCTCTGATCGAACTATCAGACACAATTAAGCTGCTGCAGGATGAGAGGAAGAAGGCTATTCTCATCCTTCTTGACCTCACAGCAGCTTTCAACACCATATCCCACTCCATCCTGATCAACAGACTGAAGGACATAGGGATCTCTGACGGTGCCCTGGCATGGATTAAATCATTCCTTACTGACAGGTACCCCAGGGATCCATCCTTAGTCCCCTTCTTTTTAATGTCTACCTCATCCCTCTTTTATCCCTGATAGAATCATTCGGCATACCGGTCACCTCGTATGCCGATGATACACAGCTAATTGTACCCCTACAGGACAACTCAACCTCAGCTGAGCTCAATCTTAAAAACTGTTTAACAGCGGTCTTCCACTGGATGGACTCTAATCATCTTAGATGTAACTCTGACAAAACAGAGATCCTTCCCATCGGAAAGAACACCTCCTTCTGTCCAGCTCTGTGGTGGCCGGATAACTCTGTTGCCCCCCCCCCAGACCGTAACAACAGCCAGAAACCTCGGCGTGCTTTTCGACTCGGATCTCTCTTTTGATCAGCACGCCAGGAATGTCACCGGCAAATGTTTTGGGATTATTAAATCCCTAAAAAAGTTTTTCGACTTTTTACCACTGGCTGCCAGGAAAACTGTCACAGTGGCCCTCATACTCTCGCGCCTGGATTACTGTAACGGCCTCCTGGCAGGAACAAAAAAGTCCACTCTGGCCAAACTTCAGAGCGTTCTTCATACTGCTGCCCGACTGGTTTTAAAATTACCCCGTAAATCTTCTGCCTCTGCAGCTCTCAGATCCCTGCATTGGCTCCCTCTGCATAAAAGAATACTTTTTAAAATGCTTGTTATCGCCTTCCGGTCGTTTAACACCTCTGGCCCTAAATATCTAATCAGACGGTTCCACCACTACGTCCCGACTCGTCTCCTTCGTTCTGCACATGACAACCTCATGTCCCCTGCAAGGTACAACCTGAAGACGAAAGGTGGAAAGACGTTAAGCTTCCTGGCCATCAAAGCCTGGAATAACCTGCCCAATCATTTGAGACATCAAACCCTGGAAAAACCCTTCAGACATCTCCTAAAAACATGGATCTTTTCCCTACCCGATGACTGGGCTAAAGCTGCCATCTAGCCTCCGACAACCTCTTACACTGGGCCTTAGGAATCTCAGCGCCATGATGCTCCCTCCGGAGCGAACGTTGCGCTTTAGAAATACCCCTTCAAATATCAAATATCAAATATCAAATATATGCCTATGGCCTGGTTCAACCCAACATCCACTCCCAACATTGCCACTGTGGTACCCGAAGAATACAAGATAACACACAATCCAACCATGTACTACCACAATGGATGATATCACCGCAGCCATGGAACTCCTAAACTTCAGGCTCCATCCAGACATCAAGGCTACCATCAGGGGCACCCTCATCTACCAACCTCTGTGACCAAGCCATAGCTTCTGCAGCTTTAGCACCGAATTCATTGCCCCCCTTGCCATAGACTCCAATGACTAAGTATTCCTCGGTGACCTCAATATTTACCTTGATGACCCCAACAGCATTAAGACCACCAACCTCTTCAACAGCATGGACAACTTCGGCTTCATCCAAATTGTACAGGACCCCACTCACATCACAAGTTACACGCTAGGCCTCACCTTCACCTCCAGCGACCGCATCAAGTAAAGCCATGCCACCAAACTCACCTGGACCGACCACTCTAGTGTCCACTACAACATCACCAGCCCATTTACCTCATCCACTGCTCTGCCCAGCGCTCCATCACAGCTGAAGTAAAGTCTCAGAGGTCAAATGGATCAATTCTCTTAGCACCACCCATCCCGACTCCTCCAGCAACCTGGACCAAAGTGTCGCAGGGTTTCTGTTCTCACACAGAACTGTGCACAGAGGAGTGGAACCTCGGCGAATTAGGGTGTCCCAAAACTCACCTTAGTATCCAACTCACCCCTTACCGAGCTAGCTACAGTGTCTCATTGAATATATCAACCTCCCAATGCTTAGACAAACCAGAACATGAACTTACTGTACCTCAGGGTACGTGGAACTCATGAACACTCTTTCGTTATATTATCATCACAAACCAGAACATGGAGTAAAGAAGACACATGTGCATTTGAAATGTTTAATTCCCGGTCACCTGGTCAGATCACTTTCTCATCTCTTTTGAGATCAGCATCTCCCGCTCCATCAGACCTACCATCGCCCCCAAAGCATCAGGCAGAAACTGGAGTCGTATCACCCTTGAAACGCTCCAGGAACACCAGAATAATTTTCCACCCTCCCCATCATCTGATCCGGATGGTGGTATTGACCATGTTGACGCCTGGATCGGCCAAGCCCTAGAGGCTATGGCCCCTCTCAAACCCATCAAAACCTACAGGGCCACTCCATCCGCACCCTGGTACTCTGACATGCTTCGCCAGAAAAAGGCTTCATGTAAAGCCCTCGAACGCTCCTGGAGGCAGAACTATTCCCTCGACAGTAAAATCACCTATAAAACAGCTCTAAAAGAATACCGCAGAATGATTGAGGATCATAAAAGGGACTTCCTGGCTTCCAGAATTAAACATGCCAGTAACGGCGCCAAGGAGATTTTCAACATAGTCAGATCCTTTACGGACCCCAGCGCTCTGACTCGAACTCAACCAGCCTCCCAGTCTCTGTGTGATAAACTCTCACAATTCTTTGAGGAAAAAATCCAGGCTATTTACTCCTCCTTTCCCATCAGCAGTAGTGCAGGGTCGGGTGAGGAATCTACTACATACCCGCTACAGTCACCCTCATTGCTAGAGTTTGCAGAAATCTCTGAGGCTGTCACACTGGTAGAATTACTCAACTGTAAATCTGGCTCCCCCAAGGACCCTTTGCCAGCCAAACAATATAAAAAACTGGCACCCCTGCTCAACCCATTCCTTAACCATATCTGGAACGAATCCCTGAGAACGGGCATTTTTCCCGCAAAATGGAAGCATGCGTCCTTAGTCCCCATCCTTAAGAAACCTGATCTTGACCCAGATAACCCTAGTAACTACAGGCCCATCTCTCTCCTGCCTGCCCCAGCTAAGATCCTGGAAAAACTGGTGCACGCCCAGCTTGCCAACTATATTGAATCCCATGGGCTCCTGCATGACTCTCAGCACGGCTTTCGATCGGGCCACAGCACGGAGTCGGCCCTTGTTGAAATGGCTGACTCGGTGAGATGGACGCTGGATCGAGGGTCGAGGGCGGTGTTAGTGCTGCTGGATCTCTCAGCAGCATTTGACACCGTCTCTCATAAGATCCTGCTGAGAAGGCTGGGAGACCTGGGTATTGGCGGTACAGTGTTGAGATGGCTCTCTTCCTACCTGGGTGACCGTACTCAGCAGGTATACACCCCTCCCTACACCTCCACTGCTAGACTACTTAAATGGGGAGTTCCACAGGGCTCCTCCCTGAGCCCGCTCTTGTTCAATGTTTACTTTTCCCCCTTGGCTAAACTGATTGCGCAAACTGGGAGTAAATCCACCTCCTACGCTGACGACATTCAGTTACTCTTCACCTTTGATACCCCCACTGCCTCTGCCTTCGACCCATTGAAAAACTGTCTAAGAGACATCTGTAGCTGGATGGACTCCAATTCCCTCCGACTCAACGCTGGAAAGACAGAGATTTTGTTTTTTAACTCATCATCCCCTCTTGATTCTAATTTATGGTGGCCGGATGATCTCAGCCATGCCCCCACGCCTAAAGACTCGGTGAGAAACCTGGGAGTGCGCTGGGATAATCATCTCAGTTTCAACGCCCAGGTTCAAACAGTAGCAGCATCCTGTTTTGCTAAGATCAAGACAATTAGACGGCTCATCAACTACCTGCCGATGGACTGCCGTAAGACTGTGGTACAAGCCCTGATAATATCTCACCTGGACTACGCCAACGCACTATATCTTGGCATCACAGCAGGCCTATGCCACAAGTTACAAACTGTCCAGAATGCTGCTGCTCGGCTGGTTGAGAGAATTCCTGCCAGACATCACATCTCCCCACACCTCCGTAAACTCCACTGGCTCCCCATTTCCAAGAGATGTATTTTTAAGGCCATGACCCTGGCTTTCCGGGCCTCCAAGGGCAAAGGCTCGGCCCATCTGAAAAGCACTCTGAGACCGTATGTCAACACCAGGACATTACGCTCAAATTCCCTACTTCTGCTGGAAACCCCTAGATTTAAACGTACTCGCGCCGGAGGGAAAACATTCGAGGTCTGTGCCACTCGGTGTTGGAATAACCTCCCGGTTGCATTACGAGCCTGTCAAACTGAATTAGCATTCCGAAAGTCCCTGAAAACACATCTCTTCCCCATATAATGCCCCATTGGTGCCTAGCCTCTAAGTTCCATGATTTATTAGCGCCGGGACGCCCCATTGGGGCAGCTGTTGCGCTTTACAAAATACACAAATAAATAAATAAATACTAATGCCGTCTTCTCAGGCGCAGTATCTTAGATAATACAAGTATACTTATTATCAGTAGCAAAATTACCAGCATAGTTACTAAGACATAAAAAGTGAATGGTGACAGCATGTTAACATGCTGTAATGAATAAGAGTTAACAACACTTATATCTCACCCTCCCTAACACATATATTATATTATTAGCTAAGAAGGTCTCTTTGGGTTGGTTTAGGGCGGGCCCATACCTTAGTGTCCTAGCTGGACGGAATCACATCAGCATACACCAGCTCTCTCTGCATGTGCACCGCATCAAGTGTGTTCTATGTTCCTCGTGCAAAGCAATATCAATCCCGCCTGAAACCAGAGTTGGCAAAGGCTGCACTTGTGTTATGACTATGAAGGCGTGGAGATCAGACCTCATAACAATTCCATATTGTGTTGTTCCTGAAACTTCAGCACTCTTCGTGCAGACATAGTTTATTAAGCAAAGCTGATATCAGAGCAATAACATATTATTCTCACATAAACCACGGCAAACTACTAGGTTGAAAGCTAAGTCAACAATTAAGTGTCGTGTGCAGAAGTTGCAAGAAAGAAAAAATGGCGTTTAAACCTCAAATGTACCTATGCTAACTTAACACGATATACGGATATAGAGGAGCCATATGACACCCCCCCATGATCCTTGAACGGACTAAATATGATAACAGAAGTGCCATCACATGAGAGCAGAACTCAACAGTAAGTAAGCATGAATCCAAACTAAACTTTAAAAAAAAAATGCTAAAAAATAGCCCAAATATAATGTGGCTAAAGCCAATAGGCAAAGAAAATAAAAAGTTCTTGACAAATAACTCAATAAAATCAATGAAATGCTATTAATCAGCACGTCAATCCGAGGCAGTGTCTATGATAAAACTGTATATGAAAAATAAGCAGCAACTGCCTCTAATAGGAAATCACTGTCCTCATCCGAAAATAGTTCAGCCATCCAATTTAAAAGATGAAAGGAACATACGTGTTCTCCAAGCACCGGATCCTCTATAACCATCAGAGGACAGCTCGGTGGGTTTTCAAGAAAACTTAGTTCCAAGAAAGTCTGTGCTGCCGACAATATATCCCAGGGACCCATTAGTCCATGCGCCACTGCTAAGGCCATAATCCTCTCGTCAGAACAAACCAACTCGTGAGCAATGATAGGACTCATCAGCTGATTAAAATCGACGTCAGGAGAAACCGGTCCGCAGAGACACAAATCAATGGCCCAATGGAAATCACAGTTCAGGCAGTAAAATACAGGCTGGACACATGTGAAGTAGGAGAATCGAAAAGATAATCCATATGCCGTGCTCAAAGTCGCCAGCGGCAGTGTGCCATAATATTCAAGCATGCGGTTGCGAAAACGCGTCAGTAGCTGTTGCGCGGGGTCTTGCACAGGAAGGACATCCATATTTAAAAAGACAAAAAAACACTAGCGCGCCAGCTGCTAATGCAAGTAAAAATGGGAACCCTCCAAACAAGGATGAAAAAATAGAATGGAAGAAAGCAGGGATGACTCCAAAAATCTTTTCAAATGAAGTCACGAGACCACTGCTAACAACTTTAAAAAAATGTGCAAGGCCTTTTGTGGAGGATGCGTTAAAGATAGTTCAAACCATCGCTCCGAAATGCAAAGGCAAATCAGTATTCAAAAGAGCCTGAACCTCTGTACGGGTGTTTGCAATGTGAAGCACGAAAGTTTCACGGGCCGAGCTCAAGGCCACCTCTTTCTGGGACAAAAGAGCCCTTATTCTTGCCATGCCGCTGAATTCTGCTCCCAAGGTTGGTATCTGTGGCCAGATGGAAGACTCCCTATGTTCACGTGTGGGAGGATAAAGCACATTTCTGCAGCAAATAACTTGCTCACTTACTGTAACTATGAAAGCTATACCTTTAATTAACCCACAACAGTTTTCATTATTGAGCATCAAATAACTACCATTCTCTAATAATTTAAACGTGGGGATGATAGCAGGAACTGGCGTGCCTTGTAAAACGCAAGCCATATTCGGTCGGTCCTTGTTGCACGAACCGTGTAACTGTATGTGTCTACACATTAAAGAATGATCTGGCGTCTCAGTGCACTCCTCCCCTGTTAGATAAACTTCCTGTTCATCTTTAAAACATCTGTATGTGTATGGGAGTGACCAGACTTCATGAAGGAAACCGCTACCTAAAGGTTCATAACGACCTATGGGTACATATTTCATACAATTTGAAAACTTATATAAAGCAAAAGGCAGCGTTATTAAACCGTGGATAAGCCACGTTGCAGCAGTGGCTTCTGCCACAGAAAAAGGTAAAGATTCTAACCTTTCAATATGTAACATAGAAAAGGTAGCATCACGCATAGAAAGCAAGCGTTGTTTGTCAGTCAAATTAAACGGTGCAAATAAAGAGGAAACGTTCATGTACCCCCAGGGAACTTTACCCATTTTCAGAGTTTGAAGGGTCCATGCAAACTGCATGATTGATCGTAATTGATTTTGACCATGGTATAATACTGACACTTCATCATGTACAATATCGACAACTGACGACACAATATTATCCAATGTGTAAATTCTAGAGGAAAGCACATTAATGCTATTGTCAACAACTGCAAGCACTTTCTCAAGATTTGCTTGATCAATAGCCCTAAGGCGTGTAGCAGCTTCAATCTGTGATAGCTTCCAAATTTCATTGTAAACCCCATATAACCACCTTTTCGACCTGCCACTAGCCGGGCCTTTAATGAAATCATTCAAGTCCACGTCTGCATTTAGTTTAGAAAGGTGATCCTGAACCGCAGGTAAAGTTGAATGTTTCAGCCAATTTTGACACAATTTGCCTACAGAATACGAGGTGACAGTATGACCTAAACTAAATCTGGGATCAGATCTAACAGTTTTAAAACTGTCAGTTAAATTCAAAAATCTATGTTGGCAAGAATCAGCACTACGGTGCCAAAGCAGCCAACCCTTAGGATTCATACTGGAAATGTTAAAGGATGAATTAAGAAGTAGAGTCTGTAATTCTCTAATGGACAACTGAGTAAAATTACTCCATCCATAATATTCTTCCAACTCCGGGAAAGAAGGAGTGTTTAACTTTTTAGAAGTAGCCAATCCAAAGCAGGTGGTCTGGGATATCGTTTCATTGAGAAATAACATATGATTTGGGATGAGACATGCACGGTGCAAAGCCTCAGTGCCTTGTACCTGCCATGCCCTTGAACCCCAAACCGATTTAAGGTCTATTGTATCCTTCCATAAATCATAGCCTCCAGTAACTAATCGATCAAGGAAGGCCTTCGAATACAACAATTTAGTATCGGTAAGTCTAACCTTGGATATTGGCATTTTTTGAAATTTAAAATAAAAGGACTCGGGATTGGACTGGTTAAAGTCAGTAAAGTAAGTATACTTCTTTAGAAATGTTTCAGAACTCCCTTGTTGAGGTGCTGGGCAATGTTCCCACTGTGTAAAGTTAACAGTCTCCCTTCTGGATGATGTTTTGTGTAAGAAGTGATTGCCATAATTTTGGTAGCAGAATAATTCACCATAATTTGCAGATTCTAAATATAAATCCTCTGCATCAAAGGCAGCATAGTATTGTAAATCAGAAAACAAACTTTCTACAGCATTAACATCCCAGTCATCAGAACGAATGTTCTGTTTCACCACATCCCCCATATTCACTCTAAGTACATTAGGAACATTAACGACTTCCGTTGGGCCATAAATCTGAAACCGAACTGCATCCCACACGATTCCATCAAGGACAGGCCATGCTGTGATGTTAACCAAAGTCAAGTCTCTTTTTAATCTGTGTGTAGAATGTGAAGAGGAAAGTGGGGCCAAAGTTCCATTTAAATGAGTAATGCATGTTCTTTCCTCGACATAATGTCCATTGATGATTCGAAAAAAATAAAACACAAAACCAATTGACATAAAAAGGTACATTGAAAGAAGGACCAGCCAAATGTATGTCCACGGGGGAATCAAAAAATGTTTTTTAAACAGGCTTGCATAAACTGCAACACGAGAGGGTTTCCCTGAGGCAAGAGAAACAGAGTCAAAAGAAAATCTGGATTCCGTGGCTAAACGTGCTTGCAGGTCAGGGATGGACAAATCAGTGGGGTAGGCATAGTCTGTCACATCAACGTTAGTTCCGGGTAAATTATTTAATAAAGGACTGGAAAGCACAGGTAATTCGATGGACACTTCAGGTTCATTAATAGAAGCAGTGGGCATAACTGAATTTCTCACAATTGAAGGACAGGAAACAGACGGTGTCATGCTAAGAAGAATCGGCCACTCTGTGTATCTTGACATTGTCAATTAAAATAAACCTGTTTTCCTTACGACCAGGAAGTGGTGGTAAAATGACTGTTCTTGTGCCCTTCACTCCAACGACGGGAACCGGAGCTCGATAGGAAGGACCAAATTCTTTCATGTTATCGATCTTCTCTCGAACCAGTTCTCCAACTTGGGGTAGCCAGCCAGCTACCGGGATCTGCAACGCATCATCCGACGTGGAGGGCAAATGTTCCTTTGCAAGACTGTCTCTGGTCTTTTGTAGATTCTGTAAAACATTGCAATGTTCATCTGCGTCAAAGGAAGTGGCGCGAACCACATAGTCTAGACCGTCAAGGTCAGGGACGTACATCTTGATGCCAAAGAGCATTTCGTATGGGGTCCACCCACCCAGAGACCTTCTAGGGAGATTATTAAGAGCACGCTGCACGCCATAGAGGTGAGCCAGCCAGTTTCTGCCAGTGCCTATAACTCGGGCTGTCAAAGATTGCTTTAAATCACGGTTCATTCGCTCAACTACACTGTTACCCTCAGGTCTGTAGGGAGACGAAAACTTGACTTGGACCCCCATCGAAGTCATGGCATCCTTATACGCCTCAGAGGCGAACGCCGGACCCTGATCCGAATGGAAGGTACCACAGGCAAAAATCCCTATAAAGATACGCAAATCCCTAATGACAGTCCGTGAATCAGCGCTGCGATGTGGCCAAACCCACACAAAGCGTGTGCATGAGTCAACTGCTACTAAGATGTATTTATACGCAGTATCAGATGAAAAAGGACCGCAGTGATCTAAATAAACACAACCTAACGGTTTATTAGAAATGTACAACTGAGTCTGTGGCGGACGCGTAGCAGTCGAAGGTTTAATCTGCTGGCATATGTCACAAAGAAGGACATAATCACGCGTCTGTTTGTACAGTCCCCGCCACCAGAAACGTTGTTGTAATTGAGTTACAGTGGCCGAGACGCCCGCATGCGCAGACGCCACACCTTCATGTGCCGCTGTAATCAAGTCTGCTCTGCGATCCGAGTTGGGAATCAGCCGTTCCCCAACGTCAGGAATTGTCACAAAAGGAACCTTTTCGGGACTTAAGTGGTATTTGTACTTCGAAGGGAATCCCGCAGGATGCTTACTTCCCTTCTCAGAGGCAGCAACTGCTGCCAAGATATCGCTATCAATCTTGGTTTTTGACCTAGTAACCGCTGCAACTAAGTATGTAGATACTGCTGATTTCGCTGCTTCATCAGCAAGCGAGTTGCCAACAGCGTGAACTCCTACGCGCTGATGACCGAGAGTATGAATTACATAAACAAGCGGCAACATAGCCTTAAGCTCTGCCACTCGAACCCAGATCATTTTATGTTTTATTGCGCTACCCTTGGAATCATGGAAATCATTTTGAATCCAAAAGAACAAGTTTTCATTGTAAGACTGGACACAGTAGTACAAATCACTTACAATCAGAGTAGTCACACTAGGATCTGCGTACTCCAACGCTAGTAAAAGAGCACGAAGCTCAGCCAATTGTGCAGTGCAATCGCCAAGGGGCAAGGTGTGTACTTCCCTGGAAATGAACTCATCGTTCAACATAGCACCCACCACAATAGCGCATGCGGAAACGTAGGCATTTTAGAGCCATGCGCAACCTGCGCCGACCCATCAGTGTAAATGATGCAATGGAAGTCCTCCAAAGGTCGCATAGCCAGAGGAGCAGGATGAACGAACTCATACTGCAAGTACTCTTGCGACCGTAAGGAAGCGTCAAAAATGAACGTGACATCCGTGGATGTCAATGACGCAGCCCACTGAATCCACCGAGGGTGCAAAGCTTTTGAATTCGGTACACTGGCTTTCGTGACTGCCTCCAAATGAGGACAGGGTGTTACCACTAACATGCGTTTCCCCTGTGACAGAGCTCGTTCTTTAAGAATCGCCATCTGTACAGCAGTTAAAATTTTCTCCACAGTGGGAAACCGCAACTCTGCCGAAGTGTACAAGTGTGACTTGTAAGCAATAGGTACTGTGTCACCTTCATTAAAAGTCAGGTACGTGAAACCCACCACCCCTGATATTATTCTTATCACCAGGTTGGTGTGGTTATCACGAGTCAGTAAGTATTTAGAAGCGAGCAGATCGGCCTGCAAAGATTGCAAAATGGCCGAATGCTCAGGCAGCCAGCATGATTTTGAAAAAGTTGGTTGTATCAAAGCATACAAACGCTTGATACGCTGGGCATATTCCGGAACATAAGTTCTGCCGAAATTCAAGAAGCCCAGTAAAGACTGTAATTTTTTCAGTGTTGTAGGAGCGCGCAACTGTGCGCATTTCTCCAGGAAGTGAGGAGCCAATCCTCGACCTTCATTGTTCAGCTCGTAGCCGAGGAACAACACTGTGTGTTCTCCAATGTGCGATTTTGCAAAATTAAACTTGTAACCCATATCTGCAAAGTTACAAATTATTGAATTCACTCGACACAGATGCATCCAAATTTCGTCGTCTGTGAGATAAATGTCATCCACATAAGAACATGCATCCGGATCGATACTCTCCAATAGAGTGACGATTCTTGAGGTGAAGACTCCAGGACTATTTTTGTAGCCCATTGGGAGTCGCCGGAAGCGTTTTTGCATACCAGCGGACGTAAAACTTGTCCATTGGGAGCTAAAGCTATCCAGTCTATGTGCATAAAAACCGTTGGATATGTCAAGCGTTGTCTTGAAACGCTTACGCACTAGACTATCCACTAACGCAGAGCCGTGAGTATTCTGTACTGCACAGTTACGGCAATGCGAGTTCAAATGCCGGTAATCCAATACCAAACGATATGATCCGTCAGGCTTGGTTACAGTAAAAAGGGGATTATTCATCGGTGACACACACGTTTCAATAACTCCCTGATATTCCAATTGTTCAAGGATTTCCGCGACGGCAGCTTTAGCTTCACGCCGTATGGGATATTGAGGCTGAGGCTGCGGCTCAGACCGCAAAGGAATTTCGTGGCAAGGAGACAATTTATCCCAACCACATTGGTTGCGGTACAGAGCCAGCGCAAGAGCCCGAGCCCACTCTTCTGCAAAATGCTGCGCATGCTCAGTTGAGACAGTGTGCGCGAAACTGGGAAGGATTACCTCCTCCCCTCGCGGCGCTGCGAGCACAAAAGGTGGGGGCCAGTCAGCTTCAGAAAGCAAAATGTCGTACGTAGACGAAAGGTTCTCCCAAAATACCCCTCTGACAGTACGCTGTATGTCACCTTCAATTAACAGGACAATTTCAAAAAGTCTTTCAGGGGGAACTAGTCTCGTATCGGCTGTTTCTTTTACAACGAACACTTCAGTCGCTGTCACCCTCAGTAGTGGACGGAGCGCCTCTCTGACTATGGTTATATCCGCCGCGCTGTCCAGCAAGGTCAGAGCCCACGTCAGATTCCGAAGCCGCGTTCTCACTATCTGTGGCATATCGATGCGCTGTTAAGGCTGCGACTTTCTTTTTCGCAAACTGCGGACGCTTAGGCGTAGAATCCTCCTGCTTCCATGCGCCTTCTGTCTGGCGGGGCTGGCCACGTCCCTGTTGGCCACCACGTCCCCGTCCGCCTCCTCCACTACCGGTCTTCTGGGCCGATGAGTCCTGAAAGGAACGAGGAGAGCGTTGATCAGAAACCTGAAATCGATCAGGTGATTTAATCATCGCGCGATCGCGCAAATCATAAACTTTCTCAGCTGGCGCAGGGACTTGTGTTGCAGGATAAGATTCCTGCGTTTGCTGCTGTTGCTTCCCCTGTTTCTGTTTCTGAGGCCAATTTTGTTTTTTGGACTTTGGTTGTACATCTGCCGTAGCAGATTGCACTTGTGGTTGTTTCTTATCCTTAACTGCGAAGTACTTTAAACCTTTACTTGTGCGACCGATAGTTTTGTAAGTGGCCACCACAATCTTCGCTAACTGGCGGGGCTTTTCGGCATCGGGTAACGCTGCCAGTGCATTAAAAACCTGGAAGTTCACTGCATCTCCCTTGATGTTGGAGAGTATGAGATCACTCACAATCTCAAAAGAACCACACAGGCGCATACCCAATTCAACCGCTGCCTCAGGACCGTGATCATCCTGAACACGTTTTATGATCGTAGGCAGTACAGCCATAGATGGGGTGCCGAAGCACCTCGCATAAACAGCCGCAAAAGTCTTACCCCAGCTTTCACAGTCAACGAGTTCGGGAGTGATATCCTTAGGTAAAGTAATCGTCAACATTCTATGTTTGTCAGCAGGAGAAGAATTGGGAAACACGGCTTCCAGTTGGTTAAATTTCTCGGCCAGCCAAAAAGGAAAATCATCTTTATTATCAGGGCGTTGACCAAAAACAGAATTTACCATAACTGGATTAAGCCGTAAACCACCACGTTCCGTTTGAGCTGCCGGACCCCCCGGGGGACCACCCGGGAGATGACGACCTATGTATTGCACTAGTGCTCGAATCACGGAAATAGATACAACATGTAACCTGCGTATTTCCTGAAGGGTACAAGCGCCGTGATTTGGGTGCGGGGTAAAACCACCCAACGCAGGCCAGTTAGTACCTGGAATCGAGAGTGGACCTAACCTCGCAGTGGACAAAGAGTGGGGGAGGGCGCCATCAAACCAAAACGCGATGCTGCCAATGATCAATAGGTATTTCCAGTGCCCTGTACGGTGTATATTCAGCCGGGACAGCTGAGGCGGTGTAGGAGTGGAACAAACCAGAAGTTGCGTCCACAGCCGGAAACGTAACCCAAGAGTAAAACAACTCGTAAGGGAACGCCGGATCTGCACACACCACGAAAATCACAGCCATCCCATCCACCGGTACTTGGTACGTCTGAAGATGGTTGCGCACCGCCACGCGACTATGCTGCGCAATGGCCACCGCCGCCATGACAACACTGGAAACAAGAAAACACAAAGAATACTTTGTAGCACAACTGGGTAGTAATTCAAAGAAACCGTTTAAGAAAGAATCAAGCTTGAAAAAGACCTATTTCAAAAAATAGGTAGGTTTCACCGACACCACGTTTTCCGGAAACGGAGGTGAAGGGGTTAAGGTATGAACGATATACTACTCGAGTGTCATGATATAAGACCACCGAAACCGTTGGGCGCCATGTCGCAGGGTTTCTGTTCTCACACAGAACTGTGCACAGAGGAGTGGAACCTCGGCGAATTAGGGTGTCCCAAAACTCACCTTAGTATCCAACTCACCCCTTACCGAGCTAGCTACAGTGTCTCATTGAATATATCAAACTCCCAATGCTTAGACAAACCAGAACATGAACTTACTGTACCTCAGGGTACGTGGAACTCATGAACACTCTTTTGTTATATTATCATCACAAACCAGAACATGGAGTAAAGAAGACACATGTGCATTTGAAATGTTTATTTACTAATGCCGTCTTCTCAGGCGCAGTATCTTAGATAATACAAGTATACTTATTATCAGTAGCAAAATTACCAGCATAGTTACTAAGACATAAAAAGTGAATGGTGACAGCATGTTAACATGCTGTAATGAATAAGAGTTAACAACACGTATATCTCACCCTCCCTAACACATATATTATATTATTAGCTAAGAAGGTCTCTTTGGGTTGGTTTAGGGCGGGCCCATACCTTAGTGTCCTAGCTGGACGGAATCACATCAGCATACACCAGCTCTCTCTGCATGTGCACCGCATCAAGTGTGTTCTATGTGCCTCGTGCAAAGCAATATTAATCCCGCCTGAAACCAGAGTTGGCAAAGGCTGCACTTGTGTTATGACTATGAAGGCGTGGAGATCAGACCTCATAACAATTCCATATCGTGTTGTTCCTGAAACTTCAGCACTCTTCGTGCAGACATAGTTTATTAAGCAAAGCTGATATCAGAGCAATAACATATTATTCTCACATAAACCACGGCAAACTACTAGGTTGAAAGCTAAGTCAACAATTAAGTGTCGTGTGCAGAAGTTGCAAGAAAGAAAAAATGGCGTTTAAACCTCAAATGTACCTATGCTAACTTAACACGATATACGGATATACAGGAGCCATATGACAAAAGTGTCAGGAATTTTAACACCTGGATCACAAACTGATCTCTAACACCTTAGTAGTAAGAGGTACAAAGAAGGCACAGTCCTTTATATTTGTATTAACTTCTATGCCTATTACCTGTTGCCACCCAACATCCACTGCCAAACAGCACCGCCATAGTACCTGAATGACACAAGATCACCCACTGTGATCTCATCAACAAGCAGGAGGTGGAATTGCCATCACACACAAGTAATTCTTGCAATGCACCACTATAAAGGATAACATCACCCCAGTGATGGAACACCTGAACTTCAGGCTACAAATGGACAGCAAGACTACCATCAAGGGAACACTCACCTACCAACCTCCGGGACTACGACCTAGCTTCTGCAACTTCAGCACCGACTAAATCGCCCCCTTGCCATAGCCTACAATGACTAAATATTCCTCTGCGAAATCATCCACGACCCCCCCGCACATAACAGGTCACACGCTAGACCCCATGTTCACCTCCAGTGATTGTGTCAAGGCTGGACTGGTTCCCATGAGACCCAGGGCAAAGAAAGATTTGCATATAGCTGTGTCTGTACTGCGCTGGCGAAGTGAGCTAAAGAATGATGATGGATTCAACCCAGATCTGTGACTGGGGGTGAGTGTCTGAAAAGTTTCAGCCCTCCGTCCATCATCTCCTTGTGTTTGCTGTGTCAAGTACAACCATGTAACCAAACTCACCTGGACTGACCACTCTGTAGTCCACTTCAACATCACTAGCATATGGACCTCATGGACCTCCTTCCCCTCTTTGCAGAGTGCCCTATCACAGCTGGAGTCTCAGATGGTAAATGGACAGACAATCTCAAGAGAACCTACACAGGCTTCTCCATCAACCTTGACCAATGTATCAGAAATGTTAACACCTGGATCACAAACTGTGCTGACAGCATCGCTCCCATCAGCAACAACAAAAACAGAAGGTTCTCCAAGCAGGCAAGCTGGTACACCGAAGACCTCAGAACCGCTAAACGCCACTGCAAACAACTAGAAAGGAGATGGCACACAAGAAAGGAGACAACCGACAGGACTTCCTTCAAGGCAGCCCTCAAACCCTACCACTGACAGCTGCGGACGGTGAAGAGAAAAGCTCTAGCTTCAGACATCGAATCAACTCTTCCTCATCATCGAGGAATTCTCCAACCATGTAGTTGCAGCAAACAACATCATCCTCTCACAGGAACTCTGTGACAATCTGGCAAATGTCTTCCACAACAAGATTGACACAATCTATAAGAACTTCTAACCCTATCCCAAGACCACAGACTTCTTCATCCAACCTAATTTCTCTGCAACCACTGCAAACAACTGACTGATGACATGTAACCAGCTTACCCCCTTTCCCCAGGAAACCACCTCCATCATGAACTCTGTCCACTCGGGGGCCACCACTGACCCATGACCACACCACTTCTCCTACGTTGCAGCAAAGACATGAAATTACCTCCTCCTACATCTTCGAACCTCCCCATCTCTACTGGAATTCTGAAAGTTTCTGAAGTATTGGCTCTTAGGCTGACCCACTAATCCTGCCAGCGCCTGGATACCCTTATTGATGACAAGCAAGTGCTCTGTAAATCAACTGAGTTATTGAATGATTGATTGAATACTACTTCAAGCAGTCAAAAGTACTTTGTGATTCAGTCCAAAGTGTTTTTTAAATAAAAAACATAAACAACTCTCCTCCTCTCCTGGCATGTTCATATAGGCAAGGGGTCTTTCTTTCAGTGAGGAAACATAGGCAGACAGGCCCATCAAACATATTTTTAATTTATTTATTTAATTTGTAAAGCGCCCAAATCACCCCAAACGGGGTATCTCTGCGCTGTGACTGCCAGTGCCAACCAAGGGGAAGATAAATCAGAACAGCGTTGTTTTCAGCAGCTTTCTGAAAACCAGGAAGTTTGTGCATTGATGCAAATGGATAGGGAGTTTGTTCCAATAAAGTGGGGAAAGATGGGAAAAAGCTTTGCCACCCATACTGGCTAGTTTGAAATGCGGGATATGAAGGAAAGCTTTGTGACCTGACCGAAGGGGCCTAGATGGTATATATCTAACCAACTCATCTGTCAGATAACTGGGGCCCATGTTGTTCAGGGATTTGTAAACCATACAACAGATCTTGAATTTAATTCTCTTTCGCACTGGAAGCCCGTGCAGTTTTTGGAGTAGAGGAAGAGAGGCAGTTCTGGGTGAGGCATTAGTCACCAAGCAAGCTCCAGTGTTCTCGACTACTTGCAATTTGTTTAGGGTGGTTTCCTTGGCTGAAATCAGCAGAGCATTCCATTAGTCCAGGCGGCTTAGGATCAAAGCCTGGATCAAGATTTTCCGTGTGGAGAGTGGCAGGACGGGGAAAAAAGACCCTTCGAAGGAGGCCGAGGGTGTGATAGCAGGCCCCAGCAATAGTGGTAGCATGCTCCTCCAGAGTTAGTTTATGGTCTATTCGCACTCCTAGGTTATTTACCACCTGTTTAGGGAATGGGGCAGATCCTAGTTCCTATGACCACCAGCTAGGGGACCATCTCACTGCAGCTTCTCTAACCAGCAGTATTTATGATTTTTCTGCATTAAGCTGCAGGACGCTTTCTCTCATCCAGAGCGCGATGACTTTCATACCCTCCGAACAGGGTGGTCTGAATATAGAGGTTGGTTTTATCAAAGGAGAGAAGAAGTTGGGTGTCATTGGCATAGGAGATCAGAATAAAACCTAATTTCCTCAGTAGCCCAGCCAAGTGGGTAACATAGATGTTAAATAACGTAGGGCTCAAACAGGAGCCTGAGATACTCCCTTGGTAACTCTTGTGGTCTGTGAGCGACAAGAGCCCAGATTGATGGTCTGGGTTCTTTTGATCAGGAAATTGGCCATCCATTTAAAGGTGTTCCCTTTGAAAGGCATATGTGCATTGTGACATAGCTCATTGGACCCATAAATGTGGAAATGCTGGCCATTTTTTTTTTTTGCTGGATTATAATTTGTAATAGTGACAAAGGACTATACCCCCACCTGTAGTACTACAAGTACAGTGCAGCAGCAATACAGATTAACAATCACTGAGGAGGGAGGGTCACGTTGACAAGTGACACAACACTGTGATCATCCTAACATTGGATGCACAATAACATTGGTTGTATGTCAATGCAACGCAGTGTTTACACCTCACTACCATTACAACGCTGATTTTACAACGCAAGTCGTTACCACGACTTGCGCTGTAGGGTGCCGGACTTAGGAATAGTAAGATTTACTATTCCAACACCAGCCTACGTACAGTAGGGAAGGTGTTGGAATGGTAAATCTACTATTCCTTAGCCTAGAGCGCCCTCCAGCGCAAGTCGTGGTAATGACTTGCGTTGTAAAACCATTGCTGTAATGGTAGTGCGGTGTAAACACTGCGTCGTAATGCATGTTCCCCATTTAGGGAAGTGCCCCATGAAAGTGATCAATTTATTCCTCTACTGATCCTCTCTCATTTGGGCCAAATGTCTTTTTTGAATTCACAAATCATTCCAGTAGTTCAGATTTTCTAGAGTGCTCATTTGTGTATTTTCCGATTTAGAATAGAAACAGGTCTTTATTTCCGCATGTAGCAATGTGACACAAAGGCAGTATACTAATTGTAACACAGTAAAAATATTTCTACCCAGTCAGAAAAACTCACATACTTGTAAGTTGGTGGGTGTTCGCGGCTCTCTTACATTTGAGCCTATCTGTATACTTCTTCTATGTAGTTTGGAATTAAGTATTCAACCCTAGAAACACATTAAACACATGGAACTTAGCCCTGCAAATAACAGGAGTTTGATCCTTTCACATAGATCAGTAAATTGTTTCCAACGCTGGGGTGTACCATACGAGGTTTCTTAGGAGAGAGGTAAAAATAAAGGTGCTAAAACGTCATTTGTTTCAAACTCATCAATGCTGCTTCCTCTACTTGGTATAAGAATTGTTTTTCAAGTTTTATGCATTGTAACAATTTAGGAAATGCATGGCTGTCATAGCTACTTTGCAAAGACCTAAAATTTGAAAGATCTTCTTCAAAGAGGGGAGGACATTTATGGAGGAAGAATAACAGCTTTTTTCAGTTTTCCACTGACAAGCAGAAAGCCAGCCAGACATGGATCGTTAGAAAAATAGCAATATGTTACTAGGTGATTGTAATCCAATAATTAAACTACTCTCATAATTTGAAATCCTACTTCTGCTCCAGTGTAGTTCCCGTTCTAAAAATGTGTCCAATGTAACACCTGCAGAGGCCTTACCTGAAGAGATACCTGCTGATTAATTGCCGAATATTATTACTCCCCTATCCTAGTTTATTATAGAGCAGTAAGCTGTGCTGGATCTGCTTACCACCTCAGGCACCACTGCTGACTCCTTTTAACCTTTGGTGTTTTTCATCAGCTTTATTCACTTAGTTGTATTTACTTTGTTTGCCTGTTACTGTACGTTATCTCATCGTCCTAACACTCTGCACCTTTCCAAGGACTAACTGAGCAAGTCTTTCATTGTTTCTGGATTCCCTGCACAGAGTTGCTACTCAGTGGACTAGGGAGGGATGCAGCACAAGCACAACGTAAAAAGGAAATTATAACACAACTTTGCAATGGGTGCTTGCAGCGGGCTCGCCAGTGGTGCATTTGTGAACAAAGGCACCTCCATCTGTGGCCGGATGATCCCTGAGGCCAGGGATGCTGCTTCTCCTACGTCAGAAGTTAAACACCTCCATTTAAGTTTACTAGAACAAGCTATGAAAGACCAAATTTGCTTTAATTATGGTCCGTCCTTGCGATACATTTTTTAGAACTTCTGGCTATGACGATCAATGAATGATCAGTCCTAACACTTTTATGCAGATATATAACGCTCAAGCAAAAATTTTGAGTCCTGAAGATGACCGCACAATAATATAGAGGTCGAAACGCCGTCGACGCCTTTCTGTGGCAAAATTAAATAAGGACACATTTTTTATGTTTATGTTGTTCCTTTATTGTGACATGTAATGTTTTTGTTTGCCACTTGTCTGGTTTGTGATATGTTTGTTTTGTATACCAGCACTGTTTCTTGAGCGTAACTGTTTTTAGAAATAATTTTCTGCAATGTGTATAATAAATAATAACTTTTTTGATACGAAAATATTGTTTTTCAATTTAAGGGCTTCTCTATTTTTCTTCTCTCTGTCTTTAATGATTAATTGTTGTTGATTTTTTATTATTTGTAAACCCAAAATTAATGCACTGGATTGCATAATTTTAGGTAACCCTTCCCCTGAACCTCTTGTTAGGTGTATTAACTGATTGTCCCTGGTTCAGGGCTGTCGGATAGCCCTTGTGGTTGTTAATGATCTTCCAACTTCTAGCCAGATTTCCAGTAGGATGTCCAGTTGCTTGACACAAAAATGCACATGATGGCAAAACAAACATCAGTCCATACTGTTTATAAGGCAATAACCATATCAGTAATCTCAAGCAGTCCATTTTCAGTTTTCTTTTCTTTTTCTTTTCTGATTTCCTACATCTCAATGTATCACCCAAAAAACTGGTAGCTGACACGTGTTTTGTCCTATGGGTACACAGTCTAAATATCGAGTTTGTAATATCGACCTACAGAAATATCGAGTCTGAAATATCGCAGGTAAAGAATATCGAGGTCAAGAATATCGTTGGACAGAATATCGACCCTAAGGTAAGTAATATCGAATTTTTTTATATTGAGGTAAGTAATATCGAAGTCAGTAATATCGATACCAAATATATCGATGTTACTAATTTCGATGTTACTAATATTGATATTTGTATTATTGTTATGTATTTTATTATGTATTTAATATGTATGTGTTACATGTTTTTTGTTAAGTATTTTACTTGCTTTAAATTATATATGTACTATTTTTATATATTAATAATGTTATTTTTAAGTCAATTTTATGTTTTAGTACTGGAGCGGGTTGTGGGTTTATAGGGGAATAGGGTGGGAAGTAATTTAAATATATTAAATTAATTATAATTTTTTAGAAATTACAAATTCATTTTAATTAATTTTAGCGTTTAAGTTTTGTAGCGGGTAGTGGGTTTATAGGAGAATTGGGTGGGCAGTATTTTAACTGTAATTAAGTAAAGATTTATTTTAATTTGTTGGTATTAATAATTAATTAATGTTTAATTAATTATTAATTGCCAATTCATTATTTTATTTGTTAATTTATTTTTTTAATTGGTAATTCATGTTTGTAATCAGTAATTTAGTTTTTTAATTAGTAAATAATGTTTGTAATTGGTAATTAATGTTTGTAATTGGTAATTCATTTTTTTAAATGGTAATGATTTTTTTTATTTGGTAATTAATGTTTGTAGTTGGTAATTCATTTTTGTAATTGGTAATTTATTTTTTTAATTGGTCATTAAATGTTTTAATTGGTAAGTAATTTTGTTTAATTGGAAATTATTTTTTAATTGGTAATTAATGTTTTATAAAAAGTATTTTTTGGTATAAAAAATAATTTTATTGTTTAAAGTTTTTTAATTGCTAATCAATTTTGAATAATAAATATGTTTTTTGTTTTGAAAAATATGTTATTGTTCAATATTTATTATTTGGTAACTAATATTAATGAATTAATATTTATTGGTATTTATTGGTAATTTATTGGTAATTCATTATTCAATTGTAATTATGTTTTTAATAATTATTAATGGGTATTTGTAAATTATGTTGAGTTATTTGAAATGTAAAATATTCATTATTTTAAATACAAACATTATTTATGAGTATGTTATATTTAATTTCTATGCTATCCAACGCTTTCCCTACTGTTGCACTCACTGGAGTGGGAATAGTAATTTTTACCCCTACGCTATCCAATGCTTTTCCTACTGTTGCAGTCTCTAGAGTCGGAATAGTAATTTTTACCCACCCGCTATCCAACGCTTTCCCTACTGTTGCACTCACTGGAGTGGAAATAGTCATTTTTACCCCTACGCTATCCAACGCTTTCCCTACTGTTGCACTCACTAGAGTGAGAATAGTAATTTTTACCCACCCGCTATCCAACGCTTTCCCTACTGTTGCACTCTCTGGAGTGGGAATAGTCATTTTTACCCCTACGCTATCCAACGCTTCCCCTACTGTTGCACTCTCTGGAGCGGGAATATACATTTTTAGCCCTACGTCATCAAACGCTTTCCCTACTGTTGCATTCTCTGGAGTGGAAATAGTAATTTTTACCCCTACGCTATCCAATGCTTTCCCTACTGTTGCACTCTCTGGAGTGGGAATAGTCATTTTTACCTTCCCACTATCCAACGCTGTCTCTAATGTTGCACTCATTGGAGTTGTAATAGTAATTTTTACCCCTACGCTATCCATCGCTTTCCCTTCTTTTGCACTCACTGGAGTGGGAATAGTAATTTTTACCCTTCCGCTAACTAACGCCTTCTCTACTGTTACACTCTCTGGAGCGGGAATAGTAATTTTTACTCCTACGCTATCAACGCTCTACTGTTGCACTCTTTGGAGTGGGAATAGTAATTTTTACTCCTACCCTATGCAAAGTTTTCTCTTCTTTTGCACTCACTGGAGTTTGAATAGTCATTTTTACCCACCCGCTATCCAACACTTTCCCTACTGTTGCACTCTCTGGAGTGGGAATAGTAATTTTTACCACTACGCTATCCAACGCTTTCACTACTGTTTCACTCTCTGGAGTTGGAATAGTAATTTTTACCCCTACGCTATTCAACGCTTTGCCTACTGTTGAAATGAAATGAAATGAAATGATGATGATGATGATGATGATTACGCACTTGTATAGCGTACGACTACCCGTAGGCATCTCGGCGCTTGTACGAATACCGCCGAGGAACCCTTCCTGGCCTTTCCCTGTGAGGAGCCCACTCCTGGGCACCCCCAAGGTGAAGTCAGGCATCCTCAGCGTTGTTGGGGCCGTTGTAGAGATTAAGCAAGCTATTGCCCAGAGGTGCAGAGTGGGACTCATGATTAGAATAGGCACCGAGGCGAGAATTATCAGGTCCGAGGAAATTGAGCCCGAGACCCGCCGAGGCGGGAATTGAACCCTGGTCCCGGCCAGACTACTGCATCAGGGTCTGCCGCTCTAACCATTGAGTCACACTTCTCTTTGGAGTGGGAATAGTAATTTTTACCCCTACGCTATGCAACGTTTTCCCTACTTTTGCACTCACTGGAGTGGGAATAGTCATTTTTACCCACCCACTATCCAACACTTTCCCTACTGTTGCACTCTCTGGAGTGGGAATAGTATTTTTTACCACTACGCTAGCCAACGCTTGCCCTACTGTTTCACTCTCTGGAGTTGGAATAGTAATTTTTACCCCTACGCTATTCAAAGCTTTCCCTACTGTTGCATTTTCTGGAGTGGGAATAGTAATTTTACGTTCTACGCTGTCCAATGTTTTCATTACTGTAGTTTTTTTTGGACTTAAAATAGTAGTTTTATTTAGTTATCTATTTAATATTTGTTGTATTATTTTAGATAATGTAGTATTTAATTAATTAAAAAAAAAAATTTATATAATTATTTACTTTTTATTTATGTTATTATTTTGTGTGTAGATGTATTTGTAATTGATAGTATTTATAAATCATGTATAATTAATTAAAAATAATTATTAAAAGTTATTAGGTAAGTATATATTATATATGTTATGTATATATTTAATTAATGTTTTATTATCATACATGCATTGTTTAATCATTTTAAACATTAATAAATATTTTTAACTATGTTTATTTTATTTATTAGTATTATTTACTTTATTTTACAAATGTAATTTTAACAGAAAAAAACGATATTTTTAATTACGATATTTTTAGCATCAATATTTTGGTTTCGATATTTTTGTACTTACCTTGTTGTAGATAGGTTGTCGATATACTTGCCTTCGATATTCCAGTGTCGATGTTTCTGGAGGTCGATATTCTCTGAGTCGACATTCTGTTAGTGATTCGTCCTATGGGCTTTTTCAAGGCCAAAAGGTTTGAATGAAAAATCAGCAGGTCTGGATATAATAAGCTGACGGTTTAAACGGATACTCGTCTCCATATGGTAAAAGCTTACAATAAATCTGTGTAATCCCTACTAGAAGCAGGACGTTTCGCCATATACCCTGCCGGTGCATCCATGTAACAGAACTAATAAAAGAGCACTACAGCACAGTGTGCTTGAAGATGGTGTGAGATGGAAAAGGTAGATTGAATTTGTAATCTGCAAGTGCAGTGGAGAAATAGCCCTGGTGACTGTTTCGGCCAGAGAGTCTGATTTGAAAGGTTCAGGTGCAGCCCGAGGGATCCATGCTTCTCTGCTTCGTGTCGGAGGCCTATCTTAGTGATACACTCACCCTGGATTTTTTAAGAGAAACTGCAGCCACAACCCTTTGAATTAAATACGATTTATGCTGCAAATACACTGCAGACCTTCAATTGCGATGCTGTATCCTGACTTGACATCATTACAAGTTGCTTCCCTGCCCCTGTCCTGGGGAAGATCTGCCCACTGAGGATGTAATTTACCCTCTATGCACCAGGGTTGAAAAGGCAACAAGCCTCCCCAAGTGGGCCTGTACCTGACATCCCCCCAACCATGCCCATTACACAGATGATATCTTGTCATGTAGATGGCTTTGCCATCACACTGTGTTAAGTTAGCATGGGCTTATTAGAAGTTTAAATGCCATTTTTCCTAACTACTGCTTCTGCACACGGCACATATTGTTATTATTGCTTTGAGCCTAGTAGAATATTTTGCTTCACACGAGAATAATATGTTTTCCTACAGTATCAGCTTTGCTTGATAAGCTATGTCTGAACAGTGAGTGCCGAGTCCTTCAATGTTATTTCAACACAGTGGTTATTGTTCGGTCTGATCAGCGCACGTCCTAGACATAACAAATATGCAGCTGTGGCCAACTCTGGCTTTTGGCGCGTTTAATAATGCACTGCGCAGAGCATGCAGACACACTTGATGAATATTCGCATGCAGAGATCTGGTGTAGAAGATGATGTGATCCCTTTCTACTAAGACCAGAGGTATGGGGCCGCCCTTCTAAAACCCAAAGAGACCTTCTTTAGATATAATATAATATACTAGCAAGGGAGGGTAATACTGAGGTGCCATTTAGTCTTCTTCCCTTTAGCATTTTAACATGCTTTCTCCCTTTGTATTCTATGGACTAGTAACTATGCTGATAACCTTGTTGCTTATAATATGTTTGCTTGTATTAGCTAAGATACTGTACCTGAGAACACAGCATTAGAAATAAATATTTCAAACTTGCACGTGTCTTCATTTACTCCTCGTTCTGGATTGGTATGTTAGTGTAACGAAAGAGTGTTCATGTGTTCCACGTTACCTGAGGTGTTCTAAGTCCATGTTCTGGGTTGTCTAATCATTGGGGGTATGGAAGAACCAATGAGGTACTGATTGCTAGTCTGGTAGGGGATTTTGGATACTGAGGTGAGTTTTGGTACACCCTAATTCACTAAGGTTCCAAGTCTCTATGCACGGTTCTGTGTAGGAGCAGAATCCCTGCAACAATCTCTCTGTGCATCTAACAAGAAAATTTAAAAGAAAATGTGAAACTACTTGCCAAGGACAGGCCCAGTTGTGAACTGGTGTCATTGTAGAACTGTAGCCCGTTCGCTAAGGATTAACATGTGTTGAAACTTACTTCCTGTTGCAATCTTTCTTCCATATCAGGTTCCCCCTCCATATCTGTCCCACTCACGAGCACTATCTCTCCTGCTCACTCCCTCTGGAGCAACCTTCTTCTTTCTTCTATGAAGCATCAATATATGGTGATCTATGATCAAAACATTTGAGAAATAAATATAAATCACCTTTGTAGCAACTTTTGGGTTCCGTTGTGTCTTTTGAAAGAGTTCTTTTCCCCGTACTCTGCATTTTATGAAAATTGGTGTGCATTTTTGGCCCCAGGTTATATCGGATATGCCTTTGTAATAATGAATGTCTTCTTTACTAGATTATAATTGAGTCTATGACCATTGGTGTTTATATCGCTTGTTACCCAGGTCTGTGGACTATTGTGCGTTACCCCATAATATAATGGATGACTTATTATATCCAGGCCTGCTGATTTTTCTTCCACACCTTTTCGGCCTTGAAAAAGTCCATGGGACGAAACACGTGTCGGCTGCCAGTTTTTTGGTACTACATTGAGAAGAAGGAAATCAGAAAATAAAAAGAAAAGAAAACTTGGAATGGACTTCTTGTGATTACTGATATGGCCATTGCCTCATAAACCGTATGGACTGACCTTTGTGTGCCTCTGCATTTGTGTACACAAAGGTCTAGTTGCTACTGGTTTGGTGGTTGTGGGGGATAGATGGGCTTTGTGTCTTCCCCCAGGACATCCACATACAATGGAATCTTAGATGTGACTGGCTTGGCCATCACTGGCAGGAGGGGAAGGAGGAGCTGTACCCAGCCCCACATACAATTGAATAGGTTGTGCCCTGGCTCCACACAATAGGCTGCATACCCCCTATAGTTATTCTGAAGCCAGGCCAGAAGGGCACCCCTGCACTTCCAAGGCATAGCTCTGGAAGCTTCTCCCACCTTCAGAGGCACAACTGAGAATAAATACTAAGGGTGGGCGTAGTTCGCGAAGTAGCGCTACGCGAAGTGCACTTCGCACTACGCGAACTTCACGTAGCACTACGCGAGCTGCGTAGTAGCATGTTCGCACTGTGCAAGATGCGTTTTTAATGATTGCACAGTGCGGACAAGCATCCGGCACAGTGCAAGCATTGAAAACGGCATCTTGCACAGTGCGAGCTGTAGTTTTCTGCTGTTCGAGTAGATTATTACTCGAGCGGCAGCTTTCTCAACGCGAACAGGTAGTTTCTCATTGAGAGCAGTCGCGAGCATGCGCAACCACTCACAATGAGAAACCTGACCTCCTCGCGTTGAGAATCTCGCCGGGATGTCATTTTGCTTGCTCGCGGTCGCGAACATGACGTTCAGGACCGCGAACAAGCAAAAAATGACCGCTGCACTACGCTACGCTGCACTACGCATGTTCGCACTGTGCTACGTGCAGCTCGCGTAGTGCGAAGTTGCTAAAACTACGCAAACTCCGCGAGCGTAGCGTAGTGCTTCGCCCAGGGTTAATAAATACTAGACCTGAGGCACCACCACTTCAGTACAATTCGGGACCTGTAGATACTCTGCCAGGAAAGTATTGCCACTCTGCTGGACAGCTGCTCTGATAAACTGCTGCTCTGGAGGAACTGTTGCCTTGCTCTGCTGACCTGGTGCTCTCTTGCCTGGGTGATAAGGATTGGACTTGCATCTAATGAACCCAAAAACGAGAGTGAGTCCAAGAGCTAGTTGGCTGGCCTCCTGATCTACAGCTTCACAGTGATAGCAGACTTTCAACAACCTTACATCTGTGCCTGGGCCCTGCCATCTGTGCATCTACTTTGCTAAATGGTGCCACTCCTCTCTGGATCTTTAGAAGTGGGCTTAAGGTGCTTTGCCAGCCTCTGTGAATCTAGTGGAACCAAAACATCTCCACTGCTGTGCAGTGCATCTCCAAACAGAACCTATACGTATCCACTGCTTTTTGTATTTGCACTGTCACAAAGCATCGCGTTGCATTGCAGCGCTTCAGAATTGCTGCAACACGCCAACTGCATAACACATCCTCAGTGTAGGACCTTGCATTCCTCGTTGAGGCCAGCCTCAATGATGACAAACTCTGCATCCCAGCCTTGCAGCTCTTCAGAAAAGGTGCATCGCCTCAGCTGCATGTTGCATCCTCGATTCTAGTCTTCGCATCAGAAGCCCCATCGATGGGATCCTTGACAATGATGCAGCCCATCGTATCACAGCCTCGCTGCATCTTGAGATAACACATTGCTTTCATTGCATGATGCATCTTCGTCACAGAGCCTAGCAACAGTCCGCAAATCAGGATTTCATGAACTTTGTTCAGTGGATGTAACTGAGTCCTTGTAGCTAGCCTGCAATTCATCACGGTTGGCCTGAACTTTTGACTTTGTCACGGTCTGGTGCAACTAGATATCCACAGTTGGCACTTTGTGCTTTTTAGCGCTATTTTCACAAAATTCTTCAAAATTGAATATATCCTGTTCTACTGATTGGATTTTTGTAATTTTCCTCTTGTTTTATTTATTAAAGAAAGTTCATTTATTTAACTTGGTTAAGGATCCTTTTTTATGGTATTTTCTCTTTATTACTGTTTGAAGTGTTGCAATACTTCACAGATTGCCTCTAAGTTAAGCCTGACTGCTCTGTGTCAAGCTATCAGGGGGTTGGGCACAGGTTTATATAGGATTGTGTTTGTGCCTCCCCCTTCAAGGACTGTGGTTACTGCTTGATCAGGGCTTAAACCCCAGTCAACCAACAACTCAATTTTTCACAAGGCCTTACACTAATACTCTGCTGCAGAGGTTTTTTTTTCACATTTGCTAAAATCACTGGGAGGAATAATATTTTCAGAGACCTTGTGATTATAGAGAATAGGTGCAACAGGACAGCACCTCAGTCTGAAATGTGTTCCAGCTTCACAGTTCATCTGTAATTTTTTTTTTTTTTTTTGTCCTCATACGCCAAAAAAAAAGATTATTTCAGTATTGATTATACCGAGAATCTTTATGGATGCTCTTTTTGCAGACACCCAATATATATCTCACGATACCGCCATGTAAACCATCAGCTCAGTTTTCCAATTTTCCAGACCCTTAAACTGATCTTAGGGTGATCCATTCTGCAAAAAGGCATAATCATTGGACAAAGTTGTTCAGAGCCCATCGAGCCAATTAATGCAAGGAATCCAGAAGTGCTTCCTACTCTTCCAGACCACTTTATCCAAACTAAGAGTGTGCCTGATTGCCCTAATCCAATCTACATATGACGGTGCATTAGTGCTCACCCACAATTTACATATTTCCCTACGAGCAAGAATCATTAAATAAAGAAATAACTTATTGACATCTTGAGGTACTTCTTGATAATTAGGGGGGATTCCCCAAAAAATTAATTGCATACTAACCTGTACATCATACACGAAGAGGGCTTTCATACTTTCTTGTACTTCAAACCAAAAATCTCTAAGCGCTGGACAGGTCATAAACATATGGAGGTCATCTGCTTTTTCCAGATTGCATTTTGGACAGCATGGCCCCTTTGAGAATTTGGCCAGCCTAGCCGGCGACCAATATACTCTATGGAGAGAAAACAGGTGATTCCGCTTTAAATTGGCTGGTGATACAATAAGATGTAGTAAGTCAAAGGATACTTGCCATAGATTCTGCAAATCTGCATCCGAAACTTGGTCCCTCCAAAGTTGTTCTGGAAGGCCAAATTCTCCATCTTCTCCCTCCAGAATTGCCCAATAAAGCACTGATGTTTTGAATCTTGCTTTCTTCAATAGAAGTTCCTCCAGAGCTGCCTTGACACCTTTATCCTCTGTCACACCCTGGGCCCAGCTTTTGATTTGTAGGTACTTAAATTTAGATAAGTTTTTATTCGTAAGAACAGAAATGTCCTCCCAACACAAAAGGTTCCCTTCCGGCAACAACTGGCCCCAAAGTCTAATATTTGCGCTCTGAAGTGCTGTGGATAGTAGGTCTTTAGTCCATTCTGGAGAGCCTGGCGAATCCCAAATTGGAGCCATAGCAGAGTAATATGGAATATTCAATGCCTTCCTGACTCTGGCCCACACAAATGCCAAGTCTCTAAGGACCTTTAATCGCACTTTTTTGAAAAAACGCATGTCGCCAAACTTAAACATAAATGCATGAGACCCTCCCTGAATCTCGGATAACATAGTTTGAAACATATAATCTATTTCTGTCCCCCCTAGGGTATGAAATAGCCTTATTCCTACTTTCAATAGTAGGGTCCAGGCGTATACTCTCAAATCTGGTGCGCATAACCCACCCTTGCCTTTCTTTCTGCGAAGTTTTTTTCATGAATTTCTTATGCCTTTTGAGGCCCAAATTAATGAATTCCATTTCACTTGAATCTTAATTAGTCTGGTTTCTTTAAAGGCAAGAGGAATGTTCTGAAATATAAATATTATTTTAGGTAACAGCATCATTTTTACAATATTGGTTCTTCCAATTAAGGTCAAGGGCAGAAATGACCAGCTTTTTAAAGATTCGGCCATTTCCTTCTCGGTTTTTGCAAGATTTTTTTCCGCAAGTAGGTTTATATCCTGCGTAACTTGGATTCCCAGATATATTTATTTGGTGTTTCAAAATTGGAATAGGAGTTGTCTGGGTTATATTCCAACACATACATTCTGATTTGGATTGGTTAATTAGATATCCAGAGACTTGGCCGAACTGCTCTGCAGCATTATATATAAGGGGAATTGATTTAATAGGGTCCGAGGTATACAACATCAAATCATCCGCATATAGAGAATTTTTTTTCACCCAGTTTTTATATTTAAATGGTGGAATATTTTGATCTTGTCTGATCTTTTCTGCGAATGATTCGATGTATAAATCAAAGAGCAAGGGTGAAAGCAGACACCCTTATCTTGTCCCTCTTTGAATTTTTATAGGAGGAGATAGGCTTCCATTTATTAGTAGTCTAGCTGTCGGAGCTTGGTAGAAAGCTGCTATTACCCTACAAAAGTTCCTACCCAAATTAACCTTTTCTAATATTTTAACCAAGAATACCCAATTGACGCGGTCAAAAGCCTTCACGGCATCCAATGTGATAACCGCTAATGGAATTTTATATAGAGAGGCAAGATCGATTGCTCCCACTAAGGCGTGTGTAAGATCTTGTATGGAGCGTCCTCTGATAAAACCCTTTTGATCTAGGTGTAATAAGTGAGCTGCTACCCCATTTAATCTCTCCGCTAAAATTTTTGCCATGAAATTATAATCTGAATTAAGAAGAGAGATTGGCCTGTATGAATCACATTGAGATGCCTTCTTCATTGGTTTTAAGATAAGGACCACTATAGCATCATTCCAGGAAACAGGAATATTGCCTCCTTCTTCGTATATAGATGTAAATAGCAGCTGCAGGACTGGTATAACTACCGGAGCTAAAACTTTATATACCTCAGAAGGTAGCCCATCCGGGCCCGGGGCCTTACTTCTCTTAGAGGAATCTATCGCCAAAGCTATTTCAGTCGAGCTGATCTTTCTGTTAAGATTATCCGAGGCCTGGTCGTCCAAGACTTGAACCTGATATTGGTTAAGCCACGACTGAATTAATTCCTGACGTGGAACTAGGCCGTCTTTATAGACTTCATCAAAGTGATGAAAAAAAGCCTGTTCAATGTCTGCTCTATTCTCTGAGATCACATCCGTATTAGTTATCTGTACGTCTTTAATTATGCTCTTCTTAACTTCCTTTTTTGTTTCCCACGCTAAGAGCTTTCCATTAGCCTCTCCATATTCAAAGTGTGCCAATGAGCTAGCCTGCCATCGTTTCCTCAGCCTTGCATCTAATACCTGCTCCAACTGTGATTTACAATTTATTAGATCTGTTTTACTGTTTTCTCCATCTGCTAGACTAGGATCAAATATAGCTCGTTCAAGGACCTTAATTCTTGCTTCAATCTGTGATATTTGCGCCTTATATGCTTTATGTTTTGCGACCTGAAATGCTAATAGCCGGCCTCTCAGAAAAGCTTTATATGTATCCCAGACAACCGGAAGTGCAGCTGTACCTAGATTAATTTTAAAGAACTCATTTGATTCCTCAAGCAATTTTTCTGTTACTTCTTCCTCCAACAGGATACTCCTGTCAATAGTCCATCTCTTAGCTAGCTGTGGACCTAACAATTTTAGGGTTAAAGTTACCGCTGAATGATCAGAAATGTGAGCACCACAATGTTTTATCTCCTCCACTTGCTGACCTAGTTGTTCAGCAATTAAGAAGAAATCTAATCTCGATTTATGTCGTAGTTTCTTGTTGTGGAATGTAAATTCACTTTTTGTAGGATTCTTTTGTCGCCAAATATCCTTCCAACCAAACTGGTTGATCGCAGTAAGTAATACTGCTCTGGTTTTAGGGTTGTGAGAGAGCCTTACAGAAGGTAACTTATCCATCTGTGAGTCAAGTACTAAATTAAAATCCCCCGCAAAAATCACCGGGTCCTCAAAGTCCAAAAGTTCAACTATAAGTTCCTTAAGGGGAAGAGTGTCATCCAAATTTGGGCCGTAGTATCCTACAATGCTAAATTTATAAAAATAGTACTTTATTTTTGCTATAACCCATCTCCCCTTTTTATCAGATTTTGACTGTAACACCGAAATCTCAGAATTAGATTTAATTAATATAGCCACTCCCTTAGTAGAGGTTTGTTGCGAGGTAGTTATCACTTGGTGGATCCATTTTTTCTTAATGCAAATGTCTCTTAACTCTTGTTCGGTGGAGTGAGTCTCTTGTAAAATAAAAATGTTCTCAGGTGTATCCCTTAAATACTGAAATATTCTCTCTCTTCTATGCTTAACTCGTAAACCATTTACATTCCACGACAAGATCTTAACATAAGATGTGAGGGCTGTCCTACTTTGCGCTATTTTTCCTTCCAGAGATGAGAACAACTAAAGAAGGGATATGGCGATTTGGACATTTTTTTTGTTTTTTTTCCCCAATGCTCCCCACCCAGTGTCCTTACCTCCCCCCGCCCCCTGTCCTGACCCTCCCGTGCTCCCCCGGAGAACCCCCCTCCTTTTCCTTGACCTAACTAGGCCTTCGAGACTCCCCCCCAGGCGTCTGATCAATATTTGTTAGGAGAGCTAGGAATATGTAACTATAAAAAAAAAGAAAAAAAAAGTTAATACTGAATAGAAAATAAACTATAGTCATTAGTGTCCTTAATTCTTATTAGCCTACTCTCTTTTGTTTTCATCGGTGAGTAATTGAAGGTATTCTTCTGCCTCATCCAGTCTTTTTAGGACTCTCATTTTGTTTTTATACATCACTTTTAGCGATGCTGGAAACTTGAGTTGGGCAGTGGCACCCAGTTGTTTAAAAGGCTCAAGCAGCTTACCAAGCTCCCACTGCCTAGATGCAGTAATTGAGGAGACATCAGATCTAATCTGGTATGAAAAGTTGTCTACTGAGAGATCGCTGCTTCTTAAAGCTCTGTTAAGAATCTCTTCTTTTAGGGTATAAGTCAGAAAATGCACTAAAATCTTCCTGGGTCTGCTTTTATTTGGGTTCAACCTAAATGGATCCCTATGAACTCGTTGGATGTCTTTTATTATTTGTTCTTCTGACTCCTCAAGCTCAATGGATTGTTTAATTAATTTAGCCACGAGCCCTTTAATATTTCCCCCCTCGGCCCCTTCCGGGACTTTCAAGAGGCGTAGATTATTTCTCCGTTGTGCTTTTTCTAAAGACTCCATTTTTTCTTGGAGTCCTTGTTCCCGCTGTCTGAGATCCTCAAGCTTCTTATTATGTTGCGTAGCTAACATTTTTAGATCCGCTACTGAAGACTCCAGTTCAGTGGTTCTGGCAGCTAATGAATCAAATTTTTCCTTTATCTCTTGCTGATTGATTAATGTTGCTTCAAAACCACTTTTTACCTCATGACTGAGGGCTTGTAGCATTAATATGACGGACTGATCAGTGGCTGATATGTTCGAGGGAGTTACAGATGCATCATCCTCTTTATGAATATTCGTTGTTGTTGGAGTTAATACTCCCCCTTCCAACTCAGATACCTTAGTATTGGAGCTTTGCATTGTGTTATTTTTTAAAGTTTCTACCAGCTCAAGACCTTGCTCCACCTCAAAGTCCGCCTCAAATTCCGCCTCTAAGCCCTCCAGAGGCTGAAATTTATTAGCAGTTTGTATCCCCCTTAAAGACTCCCCAACAGAGGCCCCCTCTGACAATTTAAGTTCCAAAACTGTAGGCACAGTTTTAAAATAGGCTTTCAGAGATGGAAGTGGTTTATCCTTTGCGACCGGCTTCTGTACTTTAGTATTTTTCCTACCGAGTTTCTTTAAAGATTTTCCCTTAGATTTAACTGAGCAGGGGGTATCAACAGAACCATTTGATGCCAGTTGCTTGCCTCCCTTGCTTCTTAGCGTATACCCGGAAGCCCGGGCCCCTTGAGTCTTTCTTTGTGACATACGCAATGAAGGGGATGAAGATATTGTTTCAGCAAAAGTCTTAGTATTAGCTACAGTCTTAATTAGCCCATTGCATTGTGGTCTAGGTAGTTTTAGTTTCGTAGTTTCTATACCACCCCTTAAAGAAAAAAGCCTGTATCCGGCTCTTCTCCCTTTCCTGAGCTTGTACGCTGCTTTTGTCCATCTGCTCAGCCCCTGCCCATGCCCAAAAACATATTGCAGTCCTACCTTAGGGATGGAGGGAGAAGTTCGTGGAGAAAGAAGAGTTACGGCTTTTGCCGTCTCTATGCCGATATTCCTCTCCAGGCTGCCTTGGTCACAAGATATCAATGTGAAAAGAAAAGAAATATGAGGCGCCAAACAGCCTGTGTCCTCCGTCCTCACCGGCAATGCTGGAGCTCAGGCTGCCGCCTCCACTGCCGCCGCCGTGAACTGCTGATGCCGCGGGCTGGTGCCGCAGACTTACAGCCCCTCCTTCCTCCCCCTTCGGATTGTTTTACTGCCGCGGCAGCCGCCTTGAACCGTAGGTTAGCTGCGTGGGGACATACTCTTGTGCAGTTCAATGTATGATAATGGGCTAGAATCCAGAGCTTTCCAAAGCTGTTCTGCTATACCGATAGTCTCACATCCCGCGTGAGCGACCAGACGCCGGCGTCTCCGGAGCCTCCCGACTAGCCACACCTGCTAGCCGCCATGTTCTCCCCGTTCATCTGTCACTTTTATGAGCAGATCAATATATTGGCAACAGTCCGATATTGAACAGTGTACATGTTCAACATGTTTGGGAAGAACTGCTCTACAGATTAGTTGATCAGGGAGGTCTAACACCCTACTCCTCCTTGTGTGTATGCTGTGTTTTGTGGGTATGGTCATTGTCAACCATGTCATCAAGCCTAACTACTCACCTTTTTTGTACCTGTGTAGCTTGCTTTGCTTATTGCTTCTGTGTTCTGAATTGGTGTGCAATTGTTTTTTCCAGTAGAAAATTGTACAGAGGCTACAACTTTGTGCTCAATGGCGCTGTCATCATAGCTGTAAGGCTGAATATTTGAGTGAACTATGTTTATTACTCCATTATATGAAAGTGATTCCTTGGTATGATATATGTAGTGCTCGAATTTGTTTTTCGTTATGTAGCGCATGCGCCTTGCTGCAGATGAACGTCTCGTTGATGTTAAAATACTTGATTGGACTCAAAGATAAACTTACAGCCGTGAAATACTTTGAAGCTGTCTCAACAGTCTGTTACTTTTCTCATTTTTTCTGCTGATTTACAAAGAGTTCAATTTTATTGATTAAAAGTAGAAGCATAACTCATACATAGCAAGTACCAATCTATCATTCCATTGTATTTGCATTGCCAGCGTGACAGTGAACCCAAGACCTCCTAAAATCAGTAGCATCAATCATGTCGAGTACAATTACCTTCTTACATTAGTCATCAATATAAGGGTGGTTTAGTGGACTTTGTGAGTTTCTCATTAGCAATTAAGTTACGTGACTGTGCTTTATTAATGCCTTGTCTGCATTCTTCCCTGGAGTACAAATGTCTGAGTGTAAGTTGTTTGCTCGTAGTCAGTCCGATGAGCTAGTTTAGTTATTGCAAGTAGGAGATATGCAGGACTTTTAATGTCCCAGGGCAGTTTGGACACTTTTCACAAATGCCTCCCTGCACCCTTGGAATACTTTCAAAATGTCGCTTTGCCTGACATAATTTAAAAGTGAATCCTGCATAGGAAAGATTACATGTCTCTGCCAATTAAAGCAAACATGAAAAAGTATTTTTTAATAATGATGTGTTTGTTTCAAAATATTTTTATGTCAAACTCATTTGCATTCGCAGCAGCTCACGTCGATAATAACACCATGCAGCTTTCTTGGGAAAAATGCACGATTTGCATGCCAGAGCAGTGGTTCTTAACCTTTTGACTTCTGCGAACCCACACTTCATTGATACTGCAGTCCGTGGACACAAACTCAATCCTGATTGCACACAAGAAGTGTGGCTCAATGGTTAGAGCGGCAGACCCTGATGCAGAGATCTAGCTTGGGACCAGGGTTCAATGCCTCGGCGGGTCTTGGGCACAAAAATTCCACGGAACTGATAATTCTCGCCTCGGTGCCTATTCCAATCATGGAATCCCACTCTGCAACTCTGGGCAATAGCTTGCTTAATCTCCAAACGGCCCCCACAACGCTAAGGATGCCTGGCCTCCACCTTGGGGGTGCCCAGTAGTGGACACCTCACAGGGAAAGCCAGGATGGGTTCCACAGCGGTATTCGTACAAGCGCCTTGAGACCCTTGCGGGTGAGTAGTGCCCTATACAAGTATCAATTTACAATTTTACAATTTACAATATATAAACATTCAGCCATCACTCACATCTACAAATGACAACATTTTAATGGGAAAGTTGGAGCTTTTCCAAATTGCGCTGTTCCCATGAATCAATCTGAGGATACTAAGTAGATTTTTTAGTCTACAAGTTTAATTGCTTCACACTTGCAGAACATTTTAAATATTTCACTTTTACATTGTGCTCCTTCATTTATAAACACAATCTGTTACCAACCACTGCCTTAGAGCATTGAGAGAGGCAGCCGAAAATCAATGCGGAAATATAAAGTGATCATTCCAACATGCTTCTACCAATGATGTTTTTTGTACAAATTAATTACACTGTTCATTTCTGTAGTCGTAGCAGCACATACACGAAAAATAAACATATTTTGTGAAGCTTGCTACAAGAGATCAGACGTGGTATAACGGCCAGAGCGGCCGATTTTGAAACTAGTGAATCCGGTTGGGGTTCCAGTGTCTCCTCAACATCGTTTAATTGTGGGCAAATCACTTCATTTACCCGTGTCTAAAAAAAAATATAATAATCTGACCTTGTCTTATTTAATCTAGTGCTTATGTAAAGCGATCTAATGTCCTTGTGCTTGTAAAACTGCAAAAAGGAAAGCAAAATAAAAATCGGCACAACTGAGATTTCCGATTTACGGTTTACGTTAGAGTCTCATCCATCTGCCAAGGTTCCACAAAAGGCAGCATATTCTTTTTGCTTTTATAGAAAATCATAGTCTTGCTGCTTCCTGTTACCGATCATAAAATATTTGCAAATTACATTGGCTCATTGTGAACATTAGTTTTGAGCAATATTTACCTATTCCACAGAATTAATAATGTATACATCTACCTATTTCAACATGCCTGCGCAAAGAGTTTGCTATGTTCAGGTGTGACCTGAAACTGAAGTGTAAACCTGGAGTAGTCCTGGTTTTCTTCTGGAATTGATGGTTAAGCCAGCAGTACTAAAAGAGTAAACTGAAACAAAGTGTATGTGAATCAGTTCCATAATCTCTTCGGTGCAGGCAACTCAACCATTAACTGAAAGATGGAATGAATGCTTGCTGCTTGAATATGGTAGATGGCGAATGAAGGCTCTATGAAAAAGCCACATTTGGATGTACAAGATTCTTGGGTCGAGATTCTTAAAGGTGTCATGGAACATAGCACAGCACCCAAAAATGCTGTACTGCTTCACACTGAGGAGGACAGCGCCATATTCACAGGTGCTGATTTCAGCTGCCATACACCAGACACACTCCTTAGCGCCATAGTGGTATGGTATGTGTGTGAGTCTACCATTGATTTTGTAGGGGAAGGGTCCCCTTCCTGTAGAAAGTACTATTGCTAGACAAGTGGAAAAACTTTTCGTACTTTGTATGTTTTCTGTACAGTGCAGCACACATGCAAAGTCAGGAAAGGAAGAGAAATGAAAACATTTCTCCTTTTAATGCTTGCCTTTCAGTGGCATTAATATATTACGTTAAACCCTGACAACTGATTTCAGTAGATATGGTTTAGCATCAAAAAGCATGGGTGGTTGCATGGGAACACCCATATAACACCCTTGACACAAAGCAATGCAAAGCAGAATTTTGTTCTGCTTTGCGTTACTTTTGGATACTTTCCAGCACAAAAAAAGCTTTGCACTAGAGAGTGAATCAGGAAAAAAACATTTTGTGCTATTTGGTGTGCCCAAAATCCAGCGGAAAATGTTTGAGAATCTCCTTCAAAATGTCTTTGCTACATGGAACTTGCAGTAAGTATCTTGTATCACTGCACAGCAGAAAATCTAGTGTCAGTTTTGATTTACTACTGTTTACAGGTGTATTCATACCATCGTTCCAGACTTTTATCTGTGGTGTTTGTATTGTTGGTCCTACTGCTGAAGTTTCAAATATGAAGGAACAGTGAGGGGAGAGTGCGATCATGGTGATATTCTCTCCTGTAGAGTATGATTATTGAGCTAGATCCACCATCCCCCACCCAAAAAAATTCTTATTTACAACAAAATGCTCTTGTCATCCTTGTAGTTTTTTGGAAGTCCTGTTTTGTAGTTGCAAAATTAAATGTTGAGTTTGACCATATAGATAAAAAAGTACATTGTTTTTTTAAATCTATAATTAAATACTGACTGCCACGAAATAATTAACACCAAATTGTGCACCAATATTTTTGGAAAATTGGGGTAGATAGAAGTTAAGATGACCATGTTTAGGTGCAAATCAGGTTTGTACCTCTGAGATGCTTAATGATGATATTTTGAAGAAAAGTGTGAATCATTGAGAAACGATTGTAATAACTTTATATCATTCTAGATTTATCAGTACATTAGCACTCTTACAAATACAGAAACATAAGTAATAATTTAATTTACTATACTGATACACCTTCTGGTTGTAAACTGTTCAAATAACTTGTGTAATTATACTGTTATGAAGTGTTTACTGTTTGCTTAATTAATATTGTGGGTTCTCGTGTAGTTCATTTATTGTTGTTCTGCGGAGCTACTATAGCAAAACACACAAACAAACATAGTTCATTTTTAAGATCTCTCTTAATAGAATGTGTTAGATTATATTTTGTTTATTATACAACCCTAATTACTCCATTATGACTTAAATCCATATTAACGTTAACAGCATAGTGGGTCTACTTTCACATTTGTTAGAGTTCTTTAGTAATGTTTTAAGACAACTCAAGCATATTACATTATGAAAAATAAATATAAAAACAGTGTGTGATGAATTATTTCTAATCTAGTACATTACATTACTAAACATATTGACAAAGTCAATAGGTCATGCCTGTCATCCAGGGGCCCGAACCTAATGCCTTTGGCAATAATTTTTCCCCATGATGGCCACCATGCCAACAGAAGCATGGCTGCAATCTAGGAATACTTACCCGTTAAGTTTAGGAGAAAGTGTCTCAACAGGATCAACACACATGCACACACATGAACCTGTATCCATGGCCGCAAACTTCAAATAGTTTTACATGAAACTTAACATAAAAAATTCTCTTAACCATTTCAAAATGGCAGCTATGCGTTCACATGTTCAGGACACCATTGTGAAATAATAAATCAAAATAAAAATCATTTCAGAACGACAGCCATCCCTGCACACATGTGTATATATGTCAATGCAAGGCAACCACCTTGGAATGTTTTATTATCACTAAAAGATGGGGATCCCCAAGTACAGTAACATAGAAAGTGGGAGTGGATATGAGATATAGTTCCTCATGCTCGCCAATGCAATGTCCTTGAATCAGCAGTGGAATTATGCAATTCGTCAAATCAAAACATGAGTGAAATGCTACTTGGACGTGACTTTGGCAAACAAAAAAGGGGGAACACAATCAATTCAGGAACAGGCAACTGAGATAGAAAATAAAAGGATCAAATCCTGACCGGGGGTGGGAGTAAATCACTTCTAAATTTATAGTGATTAAAACAGGTCTATTTCCAACTGTCAGCTAAAGCTATTTGTAGGCAAGACCTACACTGTGGCGAGACTGGTCACCGGCTCCAAAAGAAATGAGCACATATCCCCAGTACTAAAATCTCTCAATTGGCTACCCTATGAAGCACAAATTCAGTCAAAAATAGCAGTTCTGGCGCAAAAAGTCCTTCACTTCAATACTCCCAGGTACCTGGCGCAAAAACTCGAACTATCCTGTGGGGGAAGAGCATCTAGAAGCGCCACTACTTTCCTCTTGAATCCTTAGCAAAAAGAGAACGTGTCACTGTGCCTTCTCCGGAGCTGCCCCAAAGATATGGAACTCTCTTCCACTGGAAGTACGCAGACTCTCTTTGATGACGGCGTTCAAATTGGAAGCCAAAAGATTACTAAGGAGTAAATTCTTACCTTACGAGGACTAGGCCCACTTGATCATTGACTTTGACATTGTTCCTATTACCACTGGACTTCCATTTAATACGGCGCCCCTTCACTGCATATTATTAACCCCCTTCGTTGTTCACCTACATCTAGTTATTGTATCATTTTGATTTTCCCAGTTGGACTTCCATAATGCATTACTGCATATTATTACCCCCCCTACATTGTTTGCCTATTGTATTATTTTCTTTTTCTCAATTGATGCTCAATATTGCATTTATGTCCTCTCTCCCATCCTATTGTAAAGCCCTCAGTTATCCCTCGGGATCTTATTCATGCTATATAAAACTTTATAAATAAATAAATAAGGGTGGTTCTCACCAAAACACTTTCATAGGCAAGTAGGCTGTCAAAGAGTAGTAGTACAAAGTCTGAACGGAAGATATATTTTATTAAAAATGTCAGGGTCACAGCCTAGTCAAGTGGTCTGTGCTTTTGATGTTTAAAATATAGCATTGCGAATACATATATGTACTGCTGAATGTTGAGCAATTTTGTGGGACATTTCCAGGACAAGTATTGACAGAGAAGTATATTTTACTGCAGATGATTTGTATGCAAATGAGCTGGTGATCTGCCAACATGTTTCAAATTGATTTCTTAGAATTAGGCCGTGTTGGAATTGTAGAAACTGATGGCCACGTATACAGATTTGATGTTAGGCTGAAACAAATCAGTGAAGGGTGGCAATTACTTGTAGAAATTGGGGCAAGTTAAAATTAATGCAAATAATTTCTCTGCTTCCTCATCCTGTTTCATATCTCTCTCATATTGTGGCTACTGTGTGGATGGGCTTGATTGTCTCAGACAGGCATGTCCATCTTGGAACATTTTAACTCCCTAAAGGAAGCATCTTTCTTTCCTCTGCTCCTCTTCATGGTACCTAATTTAATTTTCTTGTTGAGTTAGAATGACATCCTTGCTCGTAGCAAAATTGAAGGGCACGATGGCACTTCAGATCAGTCATTTTAAGATATCTTACATCTTGCCTTTCTAGGCTCCACTACAGTCCATGTTTTTACTCCATTATTTCTACATGCTAGTGTCTTCAACTCCATGCCCTTGTTGTATACACTGTTTTGGTCCAATGACGGAATAGGATTGGATTGAATGTGAACAACAGAGAAGGCCTAATACATATGTTAAGCTACTTGTCCTACTCAATATTCCAGGTGTCGGTCCTCTGATCGGCACTCTTGTGTCTACTCAGCTGTATTATTAGCAGAATGAGGTAGTTTGTGTAGATGATGGATAGCATTACAACTCCTGTGACATTAGAAGCAAATCCAAGGGTGGGCTATCTTAACATGCTTGCACAGAAAGCCTTCTTCTGAGCTCTATGTGCAAGCTACCACCAATGCCATTGGTCTGGGATTGATTGAAACACATGCAATCATGCTTCACTTCCTGTAATTTTTGAGTGCTACTTGCTGTTTCTTTCCCCACCTTGGGGGTCGTGGTTTCCCATATAGTTGTTTGGGGAGGATCTTTCATCTTTAGTGAGTTTTGGACTTGGCCCTTTTTGCAGGGCTATCCCTGAATGTTTTGCCTTCCTCCTGGTATTTTTTCTGACCTGGTGTTGGTGGTTTTAGGACTCTGGGCACTTTATCACTGCTGTCCATTGTAAAGTGCATGTGCTCTCTATGGTACATGTGGTAAGATTGGTCTACACATGTTTGGCGTATTTAATTTTCCTATTGGTTCCTTGTAAAGTGGTATCTCAGATACCCAGGGCCAGTAAATTAAATACTACTAATGGGCTTGCAGCGCTGCTTGCGCCACCCACCAAAGTAGCCTTTTAAACCTGTCTCAGGCCTCTGCCATTTCAGGACTGGCGCATTCAGTTTACTGCCGCTGTAATGTGGCACGTAAAGTGGTTGCCACGTCTGTGACTCCCCTTTTACTACACATCAGTCACCCCTAAGGTAAGCCCTAGCTAGCCCTATAGGCAGGGTGCGCCGTAGGTAAAAGGTAGGACATGTGCCTTAACTGTGTGGCATGTCCTGGTAGCGACAAACAGCCATTTTAGTTTCTCACTACTGTGAGGCTGCCCACTCCTAAGAATGCATTAAGGATTACCTGATATGTGTTTCAGGGGTAATTCCTAACATGAGAGGAGTAGAGTGGTCAAGTTTGGTATGTTTGGAATAGTGGTGATGAATGTTGCATAATGGTGTTCGCAGATTTATTATCACTGTTTTAGAAATGCCACTTTTAGAAGTGGGAATTTATGTGTGCTGTGTCTTTGTGCCTGCCGGTTGTGTATTGCATGTCTGGCTCTGGAGTGACAGGGCCTGGTGAGGTGCAGTGGCTCCAGAGGGGCTGGGTGAGTCAGCGCTAGGCTGAACAGGCCAATATGCATCTGAAGTGGTGGAAGGAATAGTACCGGGACCTGAATAAGACTTTTCCTACCTTCCACAATGCTGGCTCTGCCCCGCTGTGGTGTGTCTGGGGCCAGAGCCCACACTTACAAAGGAGGTGGTTGTGCACATTTAAAGAGATGTGTGAGTGCCCCACAGAACTGGTTCAGACCTGGCACAGAGCCCTGGGCCAGGGGGAGAACTAAGACAGTGTGTGGTATAAGTATTGGCACTGTCACCCCATGTTCGTATGCTTTTTGTGCTTACTTGGGGGCTTGTGGCCGGCAGGCTGCCGGACTGCCAGGAGGAACCGCCATATGTGACTGGGCTGCTACCTGCTGGAGGGGCTGGAGGGACTTTCCCCTGCTTAGGTGCCCTACGTGCTGGCCTGACTGCCTGCTATCCCTGTTCAGGTGTCTCCAGTACCCCTGAAGACAGGGGGTCCTTCCACTCAAAGCGCTTTGTGAGTGCTTTCCCTTTATTTTCTTTGTCCCTTTGAATTTGAGGAGGGGAGGGTCCTGCTTCAAGTGCATTGTGTGCGCTTCACTGCTCCAGAAGTCTGGCAAAGCCAGTGTGACTGTGACAGGGCTCCCATAAGGAGAGGGAGAGCCAAGCATCGTTCCTATGGCTAGCCAGGCATGTAGTGAGCGATTTTCTTTCCTGAGCCAAAGGAAGGGGCTCTTATCTGGAGAGCGGCTGGCGCCGTCGGGCCATGACAGAGAAGCCGCAGAATGGGAAGCCAGGCAGTTGGTGCCTGGTTGTGGGCGGGCCGTCCAGCAGGAGAGAAAGCTGCCGTTCGGAGTCCAGGTTGCTAATCAACAACCAAAAGGAGCTGAAAGGAAACCCTCCACGTAGCTGCTCCCACGTTGCCATAGCAACCTGATCCATGAGCAGGGCGTGACTGCAGGGGAGGGTGGCATTGCTCCACGAAGACTACGGGCAGTTCCCAGTTGTGTGGTGGACAGCCTGCCACCTACGGAGTTATCCCTGGGAACCGCGCTGTCCCGAGGGCCATGATAGTCGATGCAGGCCTCCCACCAGTGGGTGAATTAGTTCCCCGTGCGGCAGCAGTGAAGAGACAGCAGCTGCAATCCCCACCTGAGGCCGCTCGGTGTAAGACACTGGCTAAATTGAGCGGCCCCATTCTCTGTGTTAGGGCTGCACCACACCGCACCGGAGGCAGCTGCCAGAGGGGGAGTTGACCTTGCGAGGAAGGCCATGTAAAGTCCTCCTAGCCAGGGCGGCATTGCGCTGCCTCATGGCAGTATTACGGGCCATACCCTGACTTCGAGTGAATGAGACCAAGAAAGGTCTCCAACGTGTTGGCACCAGCAGCGGGCAGTCGGGTGAAATGTTAGGGGTCTCCTATTGGTCCTGTGGGAATAGCTGGGGGAGTCCAAATCGGGCCACTGCCTCAGCTACCACGGCAGCTGCACCATTAGTGGTGGGCAAGTTGGGGGCAAAGTATCTTAATAATGTGCACTCTGAGGAATAGTGTACACCAGATAATTTTCAGGGATCTCCTTACTATGCGCACTCTGCCCGTGGTATGTGCCGCAATGATGTTCATGACTTAGAGGGGCACGGTGTGTAATGAAGAAGGTGCATAACTGATGATAATTTATGCTGAATGCTTTTTGCCTAAGGTGTTCCCTCTGAAAGTGGGTATGGGGGTGCACTGGGACTAAGGGTTTACATGATGTGCTATGTGAAGTACCCTTACTGTGTTTACGGCATAATGTGTTGTGCTGAGCCTCCAGGTGGTGTCCTGTTGCTAATTATGATGGTTGCATAATTCTCTGTACTATGGTGCACTGATGTTTAGGCTGCATGCTTAAGATGTTGTTGCTCAGTGCACTGCTACCAGTAATTACTGGTTGATTTCACTAACTATGATGTGATGGTTCTGACAGTGGTCCAATTTGCCCTGTAATGTATATAATCCCCTGTAAAGTCATACCTAGTGCCAGGTGGCACAGTGTATATATGTGATTACGTTCTGATTTGTTTCATGAGTAATATAAAGGCTATTTTTGATATAACCTTGTGTGGGTTTTTATTTGTTGTGTGCCAAGTGTGTCGCTGCTGTATGAGTGTGTTGGGTAAACGCTTTACACATTGTCTCTTGGATAAACCTGACTGCTCTGCCAAGCGACCAAGGGGGTGAGCAGGCTTTATCTTCAGTGTGTAACTTCCTTGCGCTGACTAAAGTACTGCTTTCTGCCTGGCTTGGGAGCATGCCTTAGCCAACTAGAAATCCCATTTCTAACAGTGAGCTTTGCACATCTCTGCAGGGTTTTTTGCTTAATGGTTGTTGCCATATGGCTCCTGATATGGATGATGTATGTACCAACAATGCAATATATCTATGCACTCCAGCCCCCTAAATGAAGATGACACCTGTCCTCTATCCCTGGAGAGTGAAATACTGCTTTCCCATCTCTGTATACTGACCTATCACAGCTTTCCCTTTTGCCTTTGTCCTCAGACCCATACCATGAATATGACGGCTTGCCGGGACTGAGTCTTGACCTGTGACTGCTTGGCTTCTGTTCTTTTTATGGTCTATCTAGTAAGTCCCATGGTCTGCCTTGACTCAGTGACTCCAAGTAGCATGGGGCAGTTCATACCATGAACAGTGCCTTGATTCTGAGGTGTAATTGGGTAAAAGGCAGGAGTTTGGGGCTGTCTCAATCTAGGCTTGATGCTAGTGTGCTCACAGGGACTGGGTCTTGCTGTTCAATCATACCGCTCTCTTTCCACCTGGATACAATATCATCTAGCAAACAAGAACTAGAAACTGACGGACAGTTGCCTTTATCCATAAACAGACCATGAAATGCAGACTGAATAATCCAATATCGTTCTCCTTAAACCAAAGCCTCAATTATATAATTTGAAAGATAACAACTAAACCAATGAGACTGAATATCTTATATTGGCAGCCTAGCATCAAAAAGTGTGTTTTCTTTGATTATAGCACTTACCATCCCATCTCTGTTTGTGATAAGATATTTGTGGGAGATTTACAGTTCCTCTACGGAAAAAACAAAAACACCCAAGATTTTATCTTTAACTCCGTCCCATTGAACAGGAACCATTTCTGACTGTGCAACCTTCCTGCCAATTAAAAGGGTTCTACCCTATTCTTGTTCCCCATAAACACCACATACACAATTCTAACCATTTAGAATTGGGTTGCCAGACCACATTTCTTTCAAAATCCTGACCCTACCTCTTCTTTACGCTAAAGTAGAGATAGAAATGGTAAAATCCGAAGACATGAAGCACATTGAAAAAAAAACATTGGCTAAGCCAATCTGACTGGTTGTAATGTACACACATGTGCAAACAATAGCATGCACAAATGCATACAAATAACACATTCCATGTCTTTGTGCAATCTTTCTCTTGTTATGCCTCCCATGTCTGTGCCAATTTGTTTTGTTCTTCACTGGTATTTATGACAGATTTTTGTTCATACCATTATTATTGTAATCATTTTAAAGCACGTGTAAGTGCAGTTAGTATGTCTTTTTTGTGAAATGTTTAAAAGCTTGAGCTTGGTGGATGAACGTCTATATCAATAATACCTCTGTAGTTACCCCTATCATCTCCAAATCGGAGTCAAATTGCAGTCTAAAAGGTCATTAGGTTACCAGTGATCTGAAGCATTGGTCATGTCCCAGTCTGGGGTTAATATGCATCCAATGACCATTAGGTTGATGTGTTGTGCATGGCAATGATATTTACATCTTGCAGTCAGAATTACTGTAGGAAGGTAGGATCCTTCTAGCATGGTTATCCCCACTTTTAGCCTGGTGTCAGTGTTTTTTTGACTTAGTCTGCTGAGATCCTGCTAGTCTAGACTCCAGCAACTGTGCTTTCTCCCCTAAAATGTTTATGGTAAGTACTGTGGAACCTCCACAATCAGCTTCTGGTGTACCCTTTTAAGTCCCTAGTAAATTATTCTGAGGTACAATGGGCATAGGTACACCAAGGGTTTCCCATGGGCTGCACCATGTATTTTGCCCCCCATGGGAGTCCACTTAAACTGTGACTACAAGCCTGCCATTGCAGACTGTGTGTGTTGGTGCTTGCACCTCTAACAACAGATATAAGTTTCCTTATATCAGAGGTCACTGCACTTAAAACCTAAATTCAACCCTGTGGCAGGCTCCTCAGTGTTGAATGCAGGGTGCTTGGTTATAAGTGTGCGGATGCCCCTGCATGAGCAGGACACCACTAAAAACCCCTTAGTCGATTCTTCAGTCTTTGCAGGTGCGGTCAGCCATTTTTAGACATATTGTGGACATCAGTCATTATGAGATGTCCACTATATAGTGGCTGCACCAAACCCAGTCATGTTTGGTATCAAACATAATGGAATCATACACCAACACTGATTCCAATGTTGGAAGTATGATCCCATGTACCAGGGGGCTCCTTTGGGAAGGCTCCTGTACTCCCGGTAACAGCCTTTCAGGGTCTGCAAGCAAGCTAGTGCTGCTGCCAACCACAGACATGATTCTGTCCTCCTGCTGCTGAGCTAGACTCAAGCAGGGGAAGGTAGGACAATAGGTTACCTGTCCCTGGGAGGTGTGACCACCTCCCAGACAGGAACAAGGGCCTCATTACGATGTCGGTTGGAGTTTCCTCCTCCCAACACCGACTCAGACTCGGGACCGACCAACTCACGGTTGGCGGTTCCGCATGACCGACTACAATGCAACTGAACACAGTTCGGTCAGATTCCCATTGACTTCTGTGGGAGCCCATGGTCCGCCCGACAATACAGTCTCCTTCAGATAAATGGGGGATATGTGGAAAACTCTGCACCCTGTCACAGGCAGGGTTTTACAGGAGGTTCCCTTAGGTACCCCCTCGGCCCCTAACCATTGGCTGTAGAATGAAGGGGCCCCCAAAAGTCACTTTCTGACAGCCTTTTGGAAACCGACATCGTAATTGCTTGGTCGGAAACACAGTTCGTAGAGCTGTATGATGCAGGTCCGAATGACACGAATTCTCCGAGAGCCAGTTGGAACAATTCAGAAAGACTGTGCAGTTTACAAACATCATAACCGGTTGGTCAGATTGTAAACCGACTGAGTCGGTCGGAAGGGTTCCGAGACTGTATGGGAGATTACAAATGTCGGGAGGAGGCTTTCCGCCCAACATCGTACTCAGCCCCTAAGTGTATTGGGCTGGGGTTGGGGCGCTTGCCAGTGCTATCAGACTGCTTTAGAGGGCACATTTGATGCCCTCTTCACATACTCCAGTTTGAACCAGTTTAAAGATCACTTGGCCACCACTCGGGCACAAAACTGAGCAAAGGACATGGAAGTAAAGTCCCCTCTGTCTAGCCCCTCCTCTGGAAGGGACCCCTGGGAAAGATACTTCTTCGTCAATACTGCGAACTTGTCTTCTCCATTGACTTCCATTGGGCAAGCAGCTGTGTCTACATTGTGCACACATCTTCTGTGAGGTTCCTGGGTACTTACCTTGGGTAGTTCCTTGAGTCCACGTCTCCTCTGGGTCTTCTAGTCCAAGTCCCGTTCTCCTTGGCAGTTCATATTCCACTTTCTTAGTATATGGTTTGGTCTCCCCTTGTAGACTACCAACTGCTTTTGAATTATTCCTGAGTATTGTGTTGATATCTCCGAGTAGGAGATATACTAATGTGATAGTGCTGTTTTGTTCTAATAAATAAACTTATGTTCGCTAAACACTGTGTGGTTTCCTTTCATCTAATCTGCACCACAGATTATACTATTAAAACAAGCTGCTTACCACTCCTTCAAGATGAGCCTGAAGGCTGTTCTCCACAGCTACTACTTTGAAAGCTTTCTATGGTTATCAAAAAACACTGAAATCACATAAGGGTTTCCTGGATTAGTGCAAGGTGCACCACTTGAATAAGTGTGCACCATACACTAAGCTAGCCTCCTACATTGCTGTGCAGCGGTTGAGGTTTTGAACCTGCACTGGGTTACCATTTAATCTAGGTGAAGGCTACACCATATATTAAGCTAGCCTCCAATAGTTACATTCTATGCAAAACACAGCTGTGTTATTTGTATTATAAATGATAACAGATAAAGGTGTGTAAATTTTAATTGAGAATAGGTTATTCCAAAAATGCTTTAATTACGTCTCTTCTTTGCAATGGTTTCTTCAACACATACATGCCACTCAAATGTCACCCTCTATCCTTTCATGAGAAAACCTGTCTCCGGTATTGTCTACCATATTTGCCGAGCAGCATTCACAGATTTGTTAAACCTTTTTGTAATTTGAAATCATAACAAAGAACATTCTCCTCACTGAAGCCATATGTGTACTACGGTCGCCCTTTTAACTGATTTTTAATTTGAAATGAAACATGAGAGTGTAAAATAAAATGACATATGCTTGTGAGATTATGGCAAACAAAACCTTTGAATATTAAGTCAGACTAAAGTGCATATAAGCAGATAATGAAAGTGAGTTGTGTCACGTAATTAGTTAGATATCACAATAATGAAATAGCTTTCCAATTCAGGATGTAGTGTAATGGTTGGGTGGGTCCCAATTAATAGTACAACTGGATTATTTTAGGAGACACAATGCGTCAGTTGTTTGCCTATAGATGTACATTTGAGATCTGGCCTATCGAGACACAGCTACTCTCTTTGACAGGGCACACGGAATTTCGACAGACGATGAAGAGGGAAATGAATTGGATATTTAATTTTCCCTTGTCATCATCCATCAAACACCCCCCACTCCCTCCCAAGCCGGCCCATCTCTCTTACCATCTGAAGACATGCGGACACTGGCACTGTCCTCCTGCCGCTTTACGACATAGATTACACCCCCTATGCATTGGGAATTTTTGGGACCGACTGAACTTGACACCAAGGTCTCAACCCCCCTGCCTGACTTCAAGTTGGCAGCCTCAGTTGGTCTCTCCACGGTGCTCTAACGCTCCCGGACAATGGAACTGGTCAGCGTCCTGAGCTTAACCACATCCCTCACCTGAACTTGATCCTGCTCTCCCTCCTGGACATGTACTCTGAACCTTCCCTTGACCATAGAGACCCTGCTATTTGTCCGATGTCCGGTGGAGCTACTTGTTAGCTGAAGAGGAGATGGGTTGTGGATTCCCCCTCGGCCGTCACCTACCCAGCCGGGATTTGGGCAGACTTTACTTCGTCTCTCTGTTGTTTCCCCCTCCTAGCCTTTCACCCCACCCCCTTCCTCCTCTACGCTCCCTTCTTCTCGCCCTCTTCCCGTTTAATTGTTTTTCTGTGAGACCTAGCCATTTGACCGATACCCGGTGGACCTATCTGATAGCTGAAGAGGAGATGGACCGAGGATTCCCCCTCGGCCGCCACCTACCCAGCCGGACCTTGGACAAACTTTCCCTTCGTCTCTCCGCTGTATCTATACACTACCCCTTTTGCCCTCACCACCTTTCCATTCCTCACCCCATTTTCCTTTTCTTCTATGCTCCTAAAAAGTTTTTTCTGGTATCTTTTGTAACTATTTTCCCCTTGTCTCTACGTCCTGTCTTCCTCCTACCCCTTTACCCTATCCCCTTACCCTTCCTGCTCCATTCACCTTGTTCCCCTATGTTATTTAAATGCTTTTGTTGATACTTATGTAACTTTTAACTGATGTAATTTGCAACATTATTGTCCCTCATGAAAAGCGCTCTGATTCCATCCGGTCTAGCCAGCGCTATATAATAACTTATTAATTAAATTTGTTCCCATTTAGTACTCTTTCTCCCTTTGTCTACCTCCCTAGCTCCTATCCTCTCTCCCCTGAATCTCTCACCCTGCCTGCTAGTCTGCCTAGCCCCCTGTCCTTTGTGCCCTTTGACTAAGCACTACTTCTCCCCTTGTTGGGTAAAGGTCCAATATTTATACTCTGGATTCTCAGCGTACCCGCTGAGAGAGTCCACTGCGCCAAGGGAGCCACTTACAGCTGAGGTATGGTATGGCACCCCTTGCCAAAGCACTCATTCTCCCCTTTTTGGGGAAGGATCCAGTCGGTAGGCCTTGGAGTCTCAGAGACCCCTCTGAGAGAGTCCACTGCGTAAAGGGAGCCTCCCGCAACAGAGATAGGGAAGTGATACCACTTACCCTGGGATCACAGCTTACTGGACTTTGGACCTTGCTTTGACTCGTCTACCGGTTTGTGTCCCCGTCGCCCTTCCCCTCCTTTTTCCTTGTGTTGCCCTTCACCCTCCCCTCCTCTTTCCTGCCTTCATTACCTATCTACTTCCCCAGCTCATTCCCCCCTCCCCTGAATCTTTCCCCTTGCTTGCTTTTCCCCTTTCGTATTTGTGCTTATTGTTTATCTTGACCTTACAAGTAACTATGTTGCCATGTTCTAATAACTGTGTAACCTTTGTAACGATGTAACCTGTAACTATGATCTGATGCTCATGTAAAGCACTCTGATACCTCCGGGTCTAGCCAGCGCTATATAAAACCTTTTAAATAAATAAATAAAAATAAGTGTCTCATTGTGGGACCTTATAGTAATGATCCACATGGATTCCCATGTCACCAGCAGCCTTATAGAATCGTGGTCGGCGAGGATCCATTCTCTCCCATAATCAGTCACGGCCCGTGGAGGGAGTTTCGTTGGGGCGGAGAGGCGGGGCGGGGAGGGGCAGGGTGGGGGGTGCCAAAAACCGGAGTCTGGATAATTGAAGGTAAGTAAACAATTTAATTAATAAAACGAATTTCGTTGCGCGCCCTGCAACACATTTTGCAATGCAGGGCGCGCTACGAAATTCGTTTTATTAATTAAATTGTTTACTTACCTTCAATTATCCATACTCCGGTTTTTAGCACCCCCCACCCAGCCCCTGCCCCGCCCCGCCTCTCTGCCCCACTGAAACTCCCTCCACGGGCCGTGCCTGCCCATAATACGTGGAGAAAAGTATTTAGGTGTTTTCTGTCCTACTCTGTTATCAGTTGCATACCTGCATTGTTCACTCAATGCGACTGCCATTATCAATGAAATCACAAACAACACTTACGCTTCTTTCTCAAAGTCCAGTTGCATAATCACGGATTATATTACATGTTATTTTTAAAAGGGGGTTGGGAAGTTTTGCTTGGTGGTGTTCTGTTACTAAAAGTTTGCATCAGAGGTTCATTTTAAGTAGTTGCATTGTTTGCATCGAAGGTTGATATTATACCTCATTGACCCTAGAGCAATGTTCACAAAAAGATGCTAAAAGATGGTTAGCGAATTACATGTGTCCTAAAACAAGGTATAACTATTATTTACTGCACTAAGAAATTGCAAACATTGCGTTATGAAGATATGAAAAGGTCCTGTGGATATGTCGTTTTTTGAACACTGATTACATCCAATCCCTCAGTTATACGTTGGGCGTTGAATTCAGATATGTGCTGTACATCTAGTTACAAAAAACACAGTTGATGGACAGAATGTAGAACAAAGTCATACATTCACCCCAGTACAAGGATCTGGGCTTAAATCCATCGTTTTTTTGCACTCCACACCACCCTGGGTTAGACACTGGCTATTTGCAAATGAGCTCTGACCCTGTGCCTCATGGGAACAGTCCAGTCCGAACTACCAAGCCATGTCTTTCCCAGACCGGAGTCAAGCATCCAAGGACCGGTTTCTGGCTATCAGCCTTCATCAGCCTGGATAGCTTGACTCCAGTGGTGTGGAGGGCCTGGGACTCACGTCTGAGCATACCCAGCCCACTCTGGGTGAAAATTGCAAAAAACACAGTTGATGGACAGAATGTAGAACAATGTCATACATTCACCCCAGTACAAGGATCTGGGCTTAAATCCATCGTTTTTTTGCACTCCACACCACCCTGGGTTAGACACTGGCTATTTGCAAATCAACTCTGACCCTGTGCCTCATGGGAACAGTCCAGTCCAAACTACCAAGCCATGTCTTTCCCAGACCGGAATCAAGCATCCAAGGACCGGTTTCTGGCTATCAGCCTTCATCAGCCTGGATAGCTTGACTCCAGTGGTGTGGAGGGCCTGGGACTCACGTCTGAGCATACCCAGCCCACTTGGGTGAAAATTGCAAAAAACACAGTTGATGGACAGAATGTAGAACAATGTCATACATTCACCCCAGTACAAGGATCTGGGCTTAAATCCATCGTTTTTTTTGCACTCCACACCACCCTGGGTTAGACACTGGCTATATGCAAATCAGCTCTGACCCTGTGCCTCATGGGAACAGTCCAGTCCGAACTACCAAGCCATGTCTTTCCCAGACCGGAATCAAGCATCCAAGGACCGGTTTCTGGCTATCAGCCTTCATCAGCCTGGATAGCTTGACTCCGGTGGTGTGGAGGGCCTGGGACTCACGTCTGAGCATACCCAGCCCACTCGGGGTGAAAATTGCAAAAAACACAGTTGATGGACAGAATGTAGAACAATGTCATACATTCACCCCAGTACAAGGATCTGGGCTTAAATCCATTATTTTTTTGCACTCCACACCACCCTGGGTTAGACACTGGCTATATGCAAATCAGCTCTGACCCTGTGCCTCATGGGAACAGTCCAGTCCGAACTACCAAGCCATGTCTTTCCCAGACCGGAATCAAGCATCCAAGGACCGGTTTCTGGCTATCAGCCTTCATCAGCCTGGATAGCTTGACTCCAGTGGTGTGGAGGGCCTGGGACTCACGTCTGAGCATACCCAGCCCACTCGGGGTGAAAATTGCAAAAAACACAGTTGATGGCCAGAATGTAGAACAATGTCGTACATTCAACCCAGTACAAGGATCTGGGCTTAAATCCATCATTTGTTTGCACTCCACACCACCCTGGGTTAGACACTGGCTATATGCAAATCAGCTCTGACCCTGTGCCTCATGGGAACAGTCCAGTCCGAACTACCAAGCCATGTCTTTCCCAGACCGGAATCAAGCATCCAAGGACCGGTTTCTGGCTATCAGCCTTCATCAGCCTGGATAGCTTGACTCCAGTGGTGTGGAGGGCCTGGGACTCACGTCTGAGCATACCCAGCCCACTCGGGGTGAAAATTGCAAAAAACACAGTTGATGGACAGAATGTAGAACAATGTCATACATTCACCCCAGTACAAGGATCTGGGCTTAAATCCATCATTTTTTTGCACTCCACACCACCCTGGGTTAGACACTGGCTATATGCAAATCAGCTCTGACCCTGTGCCTCATGGGAACAGTCCAGTCCGAACTACCAAGCCATGTCTTTCCCAGACCGGAATCAAGCATCCAAGGACCGGTTTCTGGCTATCAGCCTTCATCAGCCTGGATAGCTTGACTCCAGTGGTGTGGAGGGACTGGGACTCACGTCTGAGCATACGCAGCCCACTCGGGTGAAAATTGCAAAAAACACAGTTGATGGACAGAATGTAGAACAATGTCATACATTCACCCCAGTACAAGGATCTGGGCTTAAATCCATCGTTTTTTTGCACTCCACACCACCCTGGGTTAGACACTGGCTATATGCAAATCAGCTCTGACCCTGTGCCTCATGGGAACAGTCCAGTCCGAACTACCAAGCCATGTCTTTCCCAGACCGGAATCAAGCATCCAAGGACCGGTTTCTGGCTATCAGCCTTCATCAGCCTGGATAGCTTGACTCCAGTGGTGTGGAGGGCCTGGGACTCACGTCTGAGCATACCCAGCCCACTCGGGGTGAAAATTGCAAAAAACACAGTTGATCGACAGAATGTAGAACAATGTCAAACATTCACCCCAGTACAAGGATCTGGGCTTAAATCCATCGTTTTTTTTGCACTCCACACCACCCTGGGTTAGACACTGGCTATGTGCAAATGACCTCTGACCCTGTGCCTCATGGGAACAGTCCAGTCCGAACTACCAAGCCATGTCTTTCCCAGACCGGAATCAAGCATCCAAGGACCGGTTTCTGGCTATCAGCCTTCATCAGCCTGGATAGCTTGACTGTGTTTTTTTGCAATTTTCACCCCAAGTGTGCTGGTGATGCTCAGACGTGAGTCCCAGGCTCTCCACACCACTGGAGTCAAGCTATCCAGGCTGATGAAGGCTGATAGCCAGAAACCGGTCCTTGGATGCTTGATTCCGGTCTGGGAAAGACATGGCTTGGTAGTTCGGACTGGACTGTTCCCATGAGGCACAGGGTCAGAGCTGATTTGCATATAGCCAGTGTCTAACCCAGGGAGATGTGGAGTGCAAATAAACAATGGATTTAGGCTCAGATCCTTGTACTGGGGTGAATGTATGACATTGTTCTACATTCTGTCCATCAACTGTGTTTTTTTGCAATTTTCACCCCGAGTGTGCTGGGGATGCTCAGAAGTGAGTCCCAGGCTCTCCACACCACTGGAGTCAAGCTATCCAGGCTGATGAAGGCTGATAGCCAGAAACCAGTCCTTGGATGCTTGATTCCGGTCTGGGAAAGACATGGCTTGGTAGTTCGAACTGGACTGTTCCCATGAGGCACAGGGTCAGAGCTGATTTGCATATAGCCAGTGTCTAACCCAGGGTGGTGTGGAGTGCAAAAAAACGATGGATTTAGGCCCAGATCCTTGTACTGGGGTGAATGTATGACATTGTTCTACATTCTGTCCATCAACTGTGTTTTTTTGCAATTTTCACCCCGAGTGTGCTGGGGATGCTCAGACGTGAGTCCCAGGCTCTCCACACAACTGGAGTCAAGCTATCCAGGCTGATGAAGGCTGATAGCCAGAAACCGGTCCTTGGATGCTTGATTCCGGCCTGGGAAAGACATGGCTTGGTAGTTCGGACTGGACTGTTCCCAGGAGGCACAGGGTCAGAGCTGATTTGCATATAGCCATTGTCTAACCCAGGGTGGTGTGGAGTGCAAAAAAACGATGGATTTAGGCCCAGATCCTTGTACTGGGGTGAATGTATGACATTGTTCTACATTCTGTCCATCAACTGTGTTTTTTTGCAATTTTCACCCCGAGTGTGCTGGGGATGCTCAGACGTGAGTCCCAGGCTCTCCACACCACTGGAGTCAAGCTATCCAGGCAGATGAAGGCTGATAGCCAGAAACCGGTCCTTGGATGCTTGATTCCGGTCTGGGAAAGACATGGCTTGGTAGTTCGGACTGGACTGTTCCCATGAGGCACAGGGTCAGAGCTGATTTGCATATAGCCAGTGTCTAACCCAGGGTGGTGTGGAGTGCAAAAAAACGATGGATTTAGGCCCACATCCTTGTACTGGGGTGAATGTATGACATTGTTCTACATTCTGTCCATCAACTGTGTTTTTTTGCAATTTTCACCCCGAGTGTGCTGGGGATGCTCAGACGTGAGTCCCAGGCTCTACACACCACTGGAGTCAAGCTATCCAGGCTGATGAAGGCTGATAGCCAGAAACCGGTCCTTGGATGCTTGATTCCGGTCTGGGAAAGACATGGCTTGGTAGTTCGGACTGGACTGTTCCCATGAGGCACAGGGTCAGAGCTGATTTGCATATAGCCAGTGTCTAACCCAGGGTGGTGTGGAGTGCAAAAAAATGATGGATTTAGGCCCAGATCCTTGTACTGGGGTGAATGTATGACATTGTTCTACATTCTGTCCATCAACTGTGTTTTTTTGCAATTTTCACCCCGAGTGTGCTGGGGATGCTCAGACGTGAGTCCCAGGCTCTCCACACCACTGGAGTCAAGCTATCCAGGCTGATGAAGGCTGATAGCCAGAAACCGGTCCTTGGATGCTTGATTCCGGTCTGGGAAAGACATGGCTTGGTAGTTCGGACTGGACTGTTCCCATGAGGCACAGGGTCAGAGCTGATTTGCATATAGCCAGTGTCTAACCCAGGGTGGTGTGGAGTGCAAAAAAACGATGGATTTAGGCCCAGATCCTTGTACTGGGGTGAATGTATGACATTGTTCTACATTCTGTCCATCAACTGTGTTTTTTTGCAATTTTCACCCCGAGTGTGCTGGGGATGCTCAGACGTGAGTCCCAGGCTCTCCACACCACTGGAGTCAAGCTATCCAGGCTGATGAAGGCTGATAGCCAGAAACCGGTCCTTGGATGCTTGATTCCGGTCTGGGAAAGACATGGCATGGTAGTTCGGACTGGACTGTTCCCATGAGGCACAGGGTCAAAGCTGATTTGCATATAGCCAGTGTCTAACCCAGGGTGGTGTGGAGTGCAAAAAAACGATGGATTTAGACCCAGATCCTTGTACTGGGGTGAATGTATGACATTGTTCTACATTCTGTCCATCAACTGTGTTTTTTTGCAATGTTCACCCCGAGTGTGCTGGGGATGCTCAGACGTGAGTCCCAGGCTCTCCACACCACTGGAGTCAAGCTATCCAGGCTGATGAAGGCTGATAGCCTGAAACCGGTCCTTGGATGCTTGATTCCGGTCTGGGAAAGACATGGCTTGGTAGTTCGGACTGGACTGTTCCCATGAGGCACAGGGTCAGAGCTGATTTGCATATAGCCAGTGTCTAACCCAGGGTGGTGTGGAGTGCAAAAAAACGATGGATTTAGGCCCAGATCCTTGTACTGGGGTGAATGTATGACATTGTTCTACATTCTGTCCATCAACTGTGTTTTTTTGTACATCTAGTTACAGCACATAATAGAATTCTGAGTCATGTTAAATAGTCTGCTTAATGAGGAAATAACACAGCACAGTGAAAACCTCCTCCCCCCCCCCGTCTACTCCCCCCCAACACAAATTGAGCCAGGTATATTTCAGCAAGTCAAACCTGCTAAAACTTTCTGATCAAAAATGTCCTTTAAATAGAAGCAGCAGCAGATTTCTGTTCAAAATGCATAAGAATTAGCTTTTAATTCCTCATTTTCAGAGTGGGAACTTGCAATAAGTTGAATTTTCTGGTACTCAGCAAATTGTGCACCTCAGGCTATCAGATTTTACATGGTGCTGTTAATGTCGGCCATTATTGGGGCTCTTATAGTTGAGCCCTAAGTCTTAAAAAGGGGGCCACAATATATGTTTGTACCCGGAGCCCCCACAATGGCTGTGCTGAGTGCTGGTGACAGCAGTGACTGATCGGAAAAGAGAGCATATAGAAACAGTTGAGTCTACAGAGGTTGCAGAGCATCTCAACTGGTAGCAGCACTATATAATGCTAATGCGCCATCATCACAAACAGTCGCATCTACTGCGGCAAGTCCCCGTCCAAGAAACCTCCTAATAAAATCAAGTACAACCATATTAAGTAAAACATATATTTCCACTTCCCTAAATTTTGATATATTAGTTTTTAACTTTCTTAATACGAAAACATATGCTGGGGCACGGGGGGGGGGGGGGGGGGGGGTGAGGTAGTCCTGTAAGCAAATGTTAGCACGTACTAATTTTTCTGTGCCAATTTATATTTAGGTCCACAGCAACTTCTGCAAAGCTCGAAGGCATAATCCTTTTGTGGCACTTGTAATGCCAAAACTGCATTACTAGTAAGTCCACGTATTCGTTTAAAGCGAGGACATGGAGCTGGGCTCACAAATATCTTCCTCATCTAAATGAGACTTGTGCCCGGACAAATTTAAATTATGTACGTAGAATATTCTTGGCGCACCTAATTTATATATCCATTGTTTCTTCAGTCTGGCTCTGATTACACAAAGCTTGGACTGTCAACGTATGCCTTCCAAACGTGTCAAAGGTGGGCATTCACAGGGTGGCGTCATGGGAATGGTTTTGAATAAGTAATACAATTAGGTGTAAATTCACAAAGAACTAACTTTAGTTTGTATCGTTACACATGATCGAAAGCAGCTTTATAAACTTAACTCAGCACCTAGCGTAACCCTAATTCGACCGGGCGAACGGAAATAGAGAGTGCAGTATAACTATGCAAAGTTTGTATGTGTAAAGGAATTGGAATCTACAGAAATGTATTGATTTTTGGAAAAATATATATCTAAGTAAATCATTTGTTAATGTGCCATCAAAATGTATAATTCACAGTTACATGCGTTGGTAACACATTTAACATACATACATTTGGGATGCCATGCAGTTATGCACAAAGATTAAGGCTTATGTAATTTGCACATGCACATTTTCTGAGTAGGGAAAGCGCAGTATTTGATCTGCAAATGGTTGGAGGAAACAAAAGTGATACATGGAGATGAAAAGGAGAGTTTTTGTGAGCTGACATCATTATCTGTGTTGTAGAACTCTCAAGATTCGTCACAAATTGTGCACATGTACATGGATAAAATACACGTTTCATCATTTATATTATCTCCTCTATTGAATCTGGCCGATGGCTGACAGACTAGAACATACACATGTCCAAAATATCACTCCCAGAGAAAGTATTGACATCTTTCTTGAACTTCAGTCAGTCATACATTATGGATATAGGGGCAGATTTACAAGCCCCCTGTGACACTTTTGTGGCGCCACTGCCTCACTATGTGTGATGCAGCGGCGTCATAAACAATGCACCATATTGTGACCCATTTACAACGTGACCTGCGTCATGTATAATGTATGCAGGGTGGGCGTTCCCATGCAGGAAATGCATCGAAGAAGTGACACAGTGAAATCTACAAGATTTCACTGCTCCACTTCTAGGATGTCACTGTGTCAAAACCCTACTCCTGCTTGGAGCAGGCGTAAGGAGTGGTGCACTGTATTAGGAATAGGCCTCCCATGCATTGCTGGAGTTGCGTCGTGCTTGCGACACAACTCCAGCAATGCATGACTTTTGCACCAGCAGATGCATCAGAATTTCTGACGCATCTGTCAATCATTACGCCATGGTGTGCTGTATTATAAATAGTTCACATCCATGGTGGTGCAAGGGTTTTACAGGCTGGCGCAAGGAAACTGACACATCTATATAGATGCGTCAGTTTCTTGTAAATAAGCCCTATGTATTCTGCTGCATGAATAGAATGAACATTTATCTCGGTACAGCTAAAGTTGTCATGTCCTGCCTTCTTTTGAGAGAGTTACACTCTTCCAAGATTTCCCTTTCCTTATGGACCTGGTTGAATATAGTTCCTATTCAACTCTTACCCTTGAAATCAATTTATATTTTTGTGTTGGAACTAGACACATGAATAAAAATGTCAAATTCCATCTGATTGAGAATGATGGTTTTGCCTCCACAGAAAGCAGAAGAGGACACATACCTGATTAGGCACTTTTCAGTAAGCTTCAAAGTCAGAACAATTTTTGGGGAGTTTTAAACAGCACAAACTAGACCCGAAGGTAACAGAGCGATTTCCATGAGCACCCAGAAGGCTACAAGATCTCCCGCAGAGACGGCACCAACGGAGTGGGAGGGGGAATCGCCATCATCCACAAGGACACCCTCAGAGTCTCGACTTGCACCGACGACACCCTCACCACCGCCGAGCACATGCACTTCCAGATCCACACTGACCCCAACACCACCCTCAGAGGAACACTCGTCTACAGACCACCCGGACCCCGGCCACAGTTCAGCGACTCCATCGCCGACCTCAACAGTACCCACGCCCTCGCCTCCATGGACTACATCCTCCTCGGGGACCTGAACTTCCACCTCAAGAACAACAATGACGCCAACTCCACTGCCCTGATCGCCAACCTCGCCAACCTCGGACTCAAACAGCTCGTGACGACACCCACCCACACCGCTGGACACACACTGGACCCCATCTTCTCCGCAAGTCTCCACGTCTCTTTCAACCACACACCGAACCCCACTGGACAGGCCACAGATGTGTCCACTTCACCTTCAGGAAACCCACCACACACCACCGCACCCAACAGATGCCACGCCGCGGCTGGGGCAAGGTCACCGAGGTCCAACTGACCACCGCCCTCGCCCTGGGACCACCCACCGACCCCAACGACCCCAACGACCCCAACACCGCTGCCATCAACCTCAAACAGTGGATCAATGACTGCGCCAACACCCTCGCTCCACTCAAGACCTCCGCCACCAATCACACCAACAAGGAAGCCGCCTGGTTCACCGAAGACCTCCGGACCTCCAAGCGGACCTGTCGGAAGCTGGAGAAGAGCTGGCTCCATGACTGTACACTAGACAGCCACACAGCCCACAAGAACGCCACCTGGAGACACCACCAACTCATCAGGACCGCCAAGAGGACCGCCTTCAAGGACCGCCTAGACAACAACAGCAAAGAGCTCTTCAACATCATGAAAGAACTCTCCAACCCCAGCTCCAACACCAACGACATTCCACCATCACAAGACCTGTGCGACTCACTGGCCAACTTCTTTCACCGCAAGATCACCGACAGCTTCAACGACATCCACGACAGCTTCAACACCACCACCACCACCCCCACCTCCACCGCCGAGACCACCACTCCTGCGACCACCACGCGCACCAGCCGCCTGACCATCTGGTCCAATGTCAGCAACGAAGACACCGTCAAGACCATGAACTCCATCCACCCTGCGTCCCCATCTGACCCATGCCCTCATCCCGTTTTCAACAAAGCCAGCACAGCCATCGCCCCCCACCTCCGGAAAACAATCAACATCTTCTTCAAGACAGAAACGTTCCAAGAGAGCTGGAAGCACGCCGAGATCAACGCCCTACTGAAGAAACCCAAGGCAGACCCCAACGACCTCAAGAACTACCGGCCCATCTCCCTGCTCCCTTTCCCGTTGAAAGTCACGGAGAAGCATCAACAGGAAGCTGACCCGCTACCTCGAAGACAACAATATTCTGGACCCATCCCAGTCCGGCTTCCGCAGCAACCACAGCACCAAGACCGCCCTCATCGCCGCCACCGACATCAGGATCCTTATGGACAAAGGAGAACCAGCCGCCGTCATCCTTCTGGACCTATCAGCAGCCTTCGACACGGTCTGCCACCTCACCCTAACAGCACGCCTCCATGACGCCGGAATCCAAGAGAAGGCCCTGGCCTGGACCACATCCTTCCTCTCTGGCAGAACCCAGAGCATCCGCCTCCCACCCTTCCACTCCAAGACCACGGAGATCATCTGCGGCGTTCCTCAGCGATCATCCCTCAGCCCGATGCTGTTCAATATCTACATGGCACCACTCGCCCACGTCGCACGACAACATAGCCTCAACATCATCTCCTACGCTGACAACACCCAGCTGATCATCCCCCTCACTGAAGACCCCCACACCGCCAATGCCAACCTCCACAGAGGAATGAAGGCAGTCGCCGAATGGATGAAGGACAGCAGGCTGAAGCTGAATTCAGACAAGACGGAGGTCCTCATCCTCGGCTTAACCCCCTCAGCCTGGTACGACTCCTGGTGGCCAACATCGCTAGGAACAGCCCCAGATCCTGCTTCAACACCCTCCAAAATGCTCCGCAGGATCTTCAAATGGATCCCCTCCAAAACACGAAGAACAACCGTCGCCCAGGCTCTCGTCACCAGCAGACTGGACTACGGGAATGCCCTCTATGCAGGAACAACAACCAAGCTCCTGAGATGGCTGCAACGCATCCAGAACGCCTCGGCACGGCTGATCCTCGACATCCCCCGATGCAGCCACATCACACCCCACCTGAGAGGCCTGCACTGGCTCCCCATCAACAAGAGGATCACCTTCAACCTCCTCATCCACGCACACAAAGCCCTACAAAATGCCGGACCAGCATACCTTAACGACCGACTCAGCTTCTACACCCCCACCCGCAGCCTCCGCTCTACCAACCTCGCCCTCGCCACAGTTCCACGCATCCGGAAAACAACCGACGGCAGCAGATCCTTCTCCTACCTCGCCGCCAAGACCTGGAACACTCTCCCTACTGGCCTACGACAGACCAAGGACCTGCTGGCCTTCAGAGGACTTCTCAAGACCTGGCTTTTCGATCAGGAGCAGCCCCCCCCAGCGTCTTGAGAACCTCACGGGTGTGTAGTGCGCTTTACAAATGTAATGATTGATTGATTGATTGACCAGTTGTATTACAGATGGACACATTCATTTTTGTTAGGCACGGGGAGATTAAGTGATTTGCCGAGACTGGAACACTGTTCCCAGTTTCAAGGTCGACCACCTTAGCTGTTATGCCACATCCTCTCCCTAATCTTATGATTGGACCAGGGTGGAGTTCGTAGAGCCTTGCTAAGCAGAACTCTGTGGAGTGGGTAAAAAAACTCTTCCACGCTACATGGAGTTTCCCGGAGCACCCGCCTGCAATGCATTTTCCATCAAACGCGATGCGGAGTACATCCTCGCATTTCAATATTGCACATAAACTGCAATAGGTGGTTCGTTCACATGGGTGCTGCCATCTTGTACTCTCATACTCTGTCTATGGTGCTTGGCCTGTTTTTCAATCCCTCTTTATTATTTGTAATCCTCCGCCCACCTAATTAATCTACCCCTCATTTTGATTTATTGTATTCACATGTGTTTTTGTGTCTGCATATTTTACATCTTTTCATTTTTTTCTTGACTGTTCATATATTTGTTTATTTATCCTTTTGATTCCTTATTGGTTCTTTGCCCGTTTCCTTTCTTTGTTCTTTTTCCTGTTTGAATCTTTACCCAACCCAGCACCATGGTAGAGCAGGAAGACCAGGTGAGTGGCAGCACCGTACTCACTCAAACAACCAGCAGCAACTGCCTACCTTTTGGGCAGCGCCACGACCCAGGGCTATCTACAGCGAGGAGGTGGTGGCAGCACTAGTTTTTTTGATCAACACAACCTCCCCTCCATGCTGGCAGCAGGCGGCAGGCCTGGCAGTAGATACCCCCTGCGGGAGTGTCAACAGCTGGGCGAGGTTGTGTCAGTGCAGGCGGCGTACCAGCCAGGTACAGCCCACCATCCAGCAGTTGATGCACCTCTGGGTGGACATTCTTGATCGGGAGTAGGACCTGCTTGACCTGCTTGGTGTCAAGATCCAAGGGCTTGGTGAATATTATTAATCATTTGTTGTGTTTATGTTCTGAAATGCTAAAATCTTTCCTGAATAACAATGTAAGTTGTGTTTAATTTACATTAGGAATATTATTATGTGAACCAAATTCAGCTAGGCAGGTGATTAGTGCTACCTATTCATATTCATAATTGGCGCTCACTTTGGGTGATTAATTAAGAAGCAGACTCTTCTGTACTCCTGTCATCATAGTGAATCAGTGAGTTAGCATTCTTGTTCTTTTTATGCAGCTCGTACAGTTCCAAGCTATTTCACAGTGATGTGTAGTATGCATCTTCACATTGCAAAAAAGGAGACTGAGTTTGTCCATCGAAGGGTTTATCGAAGGGGTTGGGAAATGAGAATAGAATCAAAGATCATTCACTGCAATGCATTAGTTCTAACTGGAGGATGGAGCTTGCGATCCGGCATAGCATACGCAGATATTCACTGCTCCACAGAGACGTAAGCAGATTCTTACTGTCTCCACCATTGATTCTTACTGTCTCCACCATTGATGCCAGCGGCTCCCAACGCAGACCGCCTTCCATTACCTTCGAAAACTCTCCGGCAGGTCCGGAGCGCCCAGCACGCCACAGAAGGGCTTGGGCTTGAATTCATCTGAGACCATCACGGTCTTTTCCAAGCAGACGCACAGCGCCGTGCATTACCTTACCCACACGGAACGTACTGCCTTATCACGGGCGGTTTTAATTGATAATTACCAGGTAAATGTAAAAATTTCAGTCCTGATGATGATCCCAAGTTATCTAGAGCAAGGGATCGAAACGTCAACCTCTTCAAGTGTTCTCACAACTTACCATTGTGTATAATTTTATTGTGCTTCACACTTTGGCAATACTTATAATTGACACACTGATTTAAAAGTGGCCAACTTTGCTCAGTCTTTGCCTGTAAGCTTCTTCATGTTATATGTGTTCCCTCCCTATTACTTTCTTCCCAAGTATGGTACAGGATAGTGCCCTACTACATTCTATGTTCTGATATTCTTGTTCCCATGTGAATTACTACAAAATAAAATCCTTGTCCGGCTGGACATAGGAGTAATATAGTTACCTATTATGGTCTATATGTTATTTCTTATTGATCTCTCAAAAAATGCTAAGGACCCTTGTTCTTTGTAATATACCATTAACAATTAACAACACACGACTAACACAGACGGCGCAGAACGCTACAAATGAATTCACATGGAACAAACGGCTTTCACCGGAGCTATCAACATATATTGAAGTGTCTAATTTTCCCTGATGAAGGGTTTATAACCTGAAATGCATTGGAATATAAAAAAATGAGACAATATTGTAACATTAAGCAATGAAAATCCATCAAAAGGGAATAAAAAATAATTTTGCAAGAAAACAAACAACACTTCGATTAACTTTATTTTTCAAAACTTTATTCTTTAAACTTGGTTGACAAAATTGAAACCTCGGTTCAGAGGACACAGACAGTGTGCCCAGGGAGACACTTCCACATTGAGATGTGCAGACACTTTTGTTATATTAAATGCCCCTGACTGGTGAACTTTGCCCTAGGAGCACACCAGACAATTTCTACACTCTTCAACCCTAATTAAACTTCCAGATAGTAGCGCATACTATACTATTTTCATCATTCCTCTAATTTACACACACTGCATTTAGCGGTTTTAGATCATTACTTTGGCTTTACAGCTGAGTGCTGGTTCTTAGAGTGCTCTCACACCATGTCTGACCGTCCTGTGGTCCAGGCGGAGCCTGTCAGTTGCAACCCTACCGTGACCGCAAGCAGCTCCTCTTCGATGGTCCCATTAGCTGTGCTATGCATCAGTTTTAGACTAACCTTCTGCTATGCCTATTTCACCTCCGTGCAACCTATGTTCTCCTGTCGCAGATGCCTCTATCAGTGGTCCATGGATGTCTGCCTTTCCAACCCATCCCTTGCTGCCCTTGATCATGAGATGTGGGTGAGTCCTTTGTTGGTCCACGACCAGGACTGCTTCAGTGATACACATATGGGATGCCTTTCAATGTGTCAGATAGGCTGACAGCAGTGCTTGTGCGTTTGAGCAATGGCCCCTCTGCCATGTCTACATCGAACCTCTCCCAGGTTGCCATGGGATGCTCCTTTAATCCTCATGGTGCAAGGAGCACATCTGTTCCTTCATACTGCTGGATTGGATGGAGGTTCATTTTGCTGAAGATGATTTGGACCGTCTTTTGGAACTGATTTCCTTCGAAGCTGCCTGTGCCTTCTTGGATTCGTAACTACTTAACAGCAACAGGAATTGTTGGCGATAATTCAATATCCTTTTGCCTTTTTCACGCCTACTGACAGGAATTATCATTCAGCCCTCTGACTTTTGCCAATGTCTGCATTCGTTTTGACTTTGCTGAGCTCTACGGTCTGTTTCACTTGGTACCATAGCACTGAGCAAGGAGAGGCTGTCATCTAACCGTCGTGGACATTGTAGACAGGCTTGAGCCCGGCTTACATTATGCATCTGCAGCACATGAATATTACATGGCGTATTTTGTCTTGCACATATCTTAGTATATGTCTGTCACATGAGAAGTGTACTCAGAGCTTGTATTTTGTGCGGTCTCGGAGTACTAGCTGAAAAATGTGTCCATAGTGGGAGAATATATCCCTTGTCATTCTGTTCTGGTCTGGCCCTAGCACTGGACTCAACAAAGTGTCACAGTTGCTAGAGGACACGGATGTCTTTTAGATGTCATGGAAAGGCAGTGATGAGAGCAACACAGCACAAGGGATGTATATTTTACCATGTATAGGCTAAGGAATGACAAAGCCCAGAGACCAGGGACATCCCATTAAACTCCTTTCTGCAAGGGGTAGAGGGATATGCTCGTGGGTCTCTGTCCAAAGGGATTATTGATGTGACATCTTGCTTCATGTGTTATGGATGTGTTACTGTGGTAACTGTTTTTGAATGTATGCATGCTCAGCTTGTTGTGGCACGTATGTTTTGACACTGTAGTAAAAAACTGCACATTTCAAAGCGTTTCTTGTCTTCAACTTATCTACTTGTGTACAGGTGCCTGAATACCTCTGAGTCAGTAGGAGAGCTAGTGGGGCACTATAGCAATTGGCTCCTGTGCTTCTGGGTGCTCAGTCCTTGCCTGGCCACCTTCTTTGATCTGATCCTGTGCATAGTCCTGTATGTGATCAAAATGCCAGCAACAAATATCAAATCTGTGAGACGACAACAAGGCACGCAGAAACAGTCATAGTCGCTCATTATTCACTTACACTCAACGGAAGTTGTTGATGATGAGCTGTTGACGCTGGTCAATGCCTTCTTCCTCACCACTGTCATTGTCACTGGGCATGTGTGAGTTGGGAGCGGGGGGCTGCTGCTGTTAATTGTAGTCCAGAATCAGGGGGATTCTCCTGTGCAAGGCCAGGTTGTGTAGTATGCAGCAGGCGACTGCTGTCTGGCATGCCTTCTGTGGTGAGTACATAAGTACACCATCAGTCATGTCCAGGCAACCAAATCTTGACTCCAGCATTCCAAAACTGTGCTCCACCACGCGATTTGTCCTCCCATGTGCATCGTCCCCGGCGTTGTTGGATTCCGCAGTGGGAACAGCAACCGCAGATGATTGAGATACCCAGAGTCACCTAGTTGTGAGACAAACAGGCAAACAGTGTGATCTGAATAAGTGATGGGAGCAGCATGTCACACATACATCACAGTCATTGACTTAGCCCACTCACTAACAAGCCAGGCCTACTCAGGTTGCAGATTGGTCATCAATTGGGTTATGGCGCTGTTCCGCTATATGTGGGAGTCATGTGCCGACCCAGGATACTTTGCACACACGTGAGAAGATCTGATCCACCTGGCATACCACTTGCACATTGCACGTTGATTCCTATCTACAAAAATATCGAATCAAAAATATTGTTGTAAAAAATATAGTCAAAATATCGAATTTTTTTAAATGTCTTAAAAGTAATTTAAAATGAATGAAATAATAATAAAATTAACTGAAACATAATGAAAAATACTTAAACAACCTTAAAATTAATAAATAATTAATTTGAGTTAAAAAACATACAATTTTATTTTTTAATACATATATATTAACGTAATATTAATAAAAAATATACAATATTTTTACTGTAAGATAGCGGGAGGGTAACACTTACTATTACCACTCCAGTGAGTGCAACAGTAGGGAAAGCGTTGGATAGCGTAGGGGTAAAAATTACTATTCCCACTCCAGTGAGTGCAACAGTAGGGAAAGCGTTGGGTAGCGGGAGGGTAAAAATTACTATTACCACTCCAGAGAGTGCAACAGTAGGGAAAGCGTTGGATAGCGGGAGGGTAAAAATTACTATTCCCACTCCAGTGAGTGCAACAGTAGGGAAAGCGTTGGATAGCAGGAGGGTAAAAAATACGATTCCCACTCCAGAGAGTGCAACAGTAGGGAAAGTAATGATTTAATATATTAATAAAAATAAATTAAATATCAATACCAATAAAACATTAATTAAAATTAATTACCAATTTAATAGTATATAATAATTAATTAATTAGACATTCAAATGAATATTATTTATTAAAAAGTAATTACATATTCATAATTAATTAACAAATAATTAATTTTCAATAACAAAAAATAATTATTAATAAGAAATTAATACCAATTAATAATTAAGAGTAAATATATATTGAAAATCAATACCAATAAATAAAAAATGATTTACTTAATTACGATTAAATTACTTCCCACCCTATTCCCCTATAAACCCACAACCCTCTACGGAAAAGAAATGAATAAAATTAACATAATTATCAATTAATCAATTAATAAAAATTAATTACCAATTAATAAAAATTAATTACCAATTAAAAATTAATTACCAATAAATTCAAATTGGGGGAAACATGGCGGCGGCGAGCTGAGCTGCCGCGGTGCTCCGAGCCCTCACTCCTAATGATGCGAATTTCGACCGCTAGAGCGATGAAAGTTGTTGTAAAGTGTATTTTAATCTACTTATATGTCATCCATATTCTCATACCTTCTAGCTTGCATGTATTTAGAATGTTATAGATGTCATAGAATACTTGCTAGAGATGAGTCTTCACTTGGTGATGGAAGGCTGAGCATCCAGGAGGACAGCTCCTGGTGGGGCTAACTTAACTACTTATTCAACCATTTAACTACCATCTTGGTTCACCTGTATCATCTGTAACTTCAGCTACAATAAATAACAACTTGGAACTACACCCTGACTCCATGAAGATTATTACATTATTACATTGGCGACGTTTTGGACTACAAACCCTGCGTAGATACTATTTTAAAGAATTTCTACATTGATTTTTCGGATTCAAAATCTTCAACTACAACCAAGAACTACAACTCAAAAACTAAGAACCCAAGCACTCACTTGCAACTTAACATCTTGGCTGCCCCTGCCTTAACTACTTATTCAACCATTTAACTACCATCTTGGTTCACCTGTATCATCTGTAACTTCAGCTACAATAAATAACAACTTGGAACTACACCCTGACTCCATGAAGATTATTACATTATTACAAAAGCCTACATGTGGTGAAATACCTTCAAATACTTCGAAAACGCCCGGAGTTATCTTTGACTCGGAGAGGCATTCAGCACAATTTTTTATTCTGCTTAGGGGCCGCGGTTTTTTTGTGGATTTGCTGGCACCCCCTCGGTGTCTTTTTTTTCAGCTCCATGTGTCGGGAGGCGTGCCCTGGTTCTCTGCAGTGGTCGGAGGAGAGTCTCTCGCTGCTTTTACAGAGTGCGTCTGTGCTGCCACCGACCCGTTCGGGTCTGTGGCTTTGGTTTCTGGCCGCCCTGGAGCTCTGGAGGGGGAGGAGGCTTCGGAGTCTACTGTGTGAGCTCCCCGTGTTTCGTTTGGCAAGCCTGACAGCGCTGGGCTGGGCGTTGTTTCTGAAGTTGTTCTGGCTGAATCGGAGACACCAGTGCCCCGAAAATCGAGGGCTCTTCGAGGAGATTCAGCTGACAGTTCTGGTAACGCCGAGCACGGTGAGGCTGCTGTTTTTCTCACTCCCGCCCCCACTTCCCCACCGTTGAATGTGCGGAAAGGAGGTAAGCGTTGGAAAAAAAGAAGCTTATTGGGGGTGTCGGCAAAAGTTTTATCACAAGCACAAGCACTGATAAAAACAATTCGGACCTCAACCAAGACCCACCTCTAAATTCTGTTTCTTCAGGTCCAGATGCAATTGAGGGCCCTGTCTCTGGTACCATAAAAAAAAGACCTCCACATTTCTCTGTGCAGAGGTTAAAGCTAAGCGCACGAAAAATAATTAAATCTGTAATGGCGCAAAATTTTGCTACCAGTATTGGCTCCAAGATTACACCTTCTCTACGTTCGTATTTTAAAGTAATGCCGCAGATATTACACTTATATGACGAACTGGCTCCAATGCAGTCTGTTAGTGCGGGAAGTGTTTCTCTTATCTCTACTGGAGTTAGCAGCACAGATGTTTCTTTCCCTCCTCCTTCTCCTCAGTTAGACGGAGCAGTAGCTGCCGTGGGTTGTTCACCCTCTGAGAATTTGCCGGCTGACATGGAATCTCTGCCGTTGGTACCATTGGAAAGTACTCTCACTGAACCAGAGGGGGAGGTAGAGAAAACACAGGCTGCAGAAGGTGAATGAGAAGCTACACATGAAGTGCCCTTGCAGGCTGTTACGTCTGATATGCCTGGGCAAAATATAACTACCTCCTTACAGTCTATGTTTGCTGCCCTGTCCGCTGACATTAAGAATGGGTTCGATGCATCTAAGGCTAATCAACTAGAGTTCAGAAACTTCTGTGAATCGCTAGATAATAAGATCGATGTCCTTAGCTCTCGAACTGCTGTACTTGAAGAGACAGTTGCAGGCCTTTCCCTGCACCTAGAGCAAGCCAGGGGGGATATTAGTAAGCTTAAGAGTGAAGACCTCATGTTGTCCGAGAGGATGGAGACATTGGAAAATAACGCAAGGTGCAGTAATATCTGCATCTTAAACATCCCTGAGGGAAGTGAGGGGATAGATATTAAACAATATGTGATTACCCTACTAAGGGAATCACTGTGTTTGGTGGAGTCACCTGAGGAATTGGCCGGTGATATTCAACGTATCCATAGGGACCCCTTTAGGAAGAACCCTCAGACATCTAAGCCAAGAAAGATTCTTGAAAACTTCCACACTTACACACTCAAGGAGTCCATTCTTAATTCTGCCTTGAGGCAGAAGTCACTGGACGGGAAAGGGTTCAATTTCCAAATTAGATCAGACCTATCAAGGCTTACTCTCGAGAAGCAGTGGGAGCTTGGGAGGCGCTTAGAGGCATTTAGAAGTTTGGGTGCTACTGCTCAACTTAAGTTCCCTGCCACATTGAGAATAATGCACAATAATAAGATGTTTAATGTGAGGTCAGTGCAGGCAGCGGATGAGTTATTGCTTGCCTTAGGGGGTAATAAGGGCTCCTCTGCTTAAATACAAAATTACGCCTTTATTCCTCTTAGCGCGCTTTTTGTACTGTAATATTCTCTTCTTTTTCACTTTCGCATAGGCTAAGTTGGTTAAGCTGGTGGGGTTAGAGGTGGAATGGCTTGGGAGGAAAGATAAGCGAAAAAGGGGGGAAAAAAGGGAAAAGGGAAGGAGGGAGATGAAACGGAAAAAAAAGAAAAAAAATAAGGGGAAAAGAGAAAAAGGGAAAGGAAAAAAAAAGCGTTGAAACATATGTAAGAATATAATAAATGTTATCCTCCTTGTCTTCGATTTTGTAATGTGAAAGAGGAGTAATATACATTTTTATGTCCATCTGGACACAGACATCACAAACACCACAAATAAGTCAAGTGTAGGCCTACTAATATAGGGGGCCTATTAGGATGGCGGACGGACCTACGTCCGTCCGCCACCCCCGAGGTGCAGGGACCGTCCACAGGGGCAGCGGCGGTCCCTCTGGTGCAATTAGGATGTGACCGCCACCCTGGCGGTCACATCCCGTATCTTTAACCTTGCGGCGGGTGCTGCTTGAAGCAGCACCCGCCACAAGGTTAAAAAAGCACGCTTCACATTTACATGCACAAAGCGGCAGGTACCGCGGGTTGCCTGCCGCTTTGTGCATGTAAATGCTGGGGGGTACCATGGGTACCCCCCATGTGCACCCCCCACCCCCCAACACCCTGGGTCCCGCAACGGGCCCCCAAACACCAAAGACCACATGCTGTTCCACGGCAGAAAAGCCGCCATGGAAAAGCATGTTTTCTGCCCCATCCTAATATGGCTCGCGGTGTCTGATAGACACCGCCACCATATTAGAGCTTTTCCGCCACGGTCGGAAGGCGACCGCGGCGGAAAAGCGGCGGATGGTCTTCCCATCTGCCGATTACCCCCCCAGCCATCCTAATCTGGCGGGGGGGGTCTTTGTAGGCAACGCAGCGGTGAATCCGCATCCTCCGGGCCGGCGGTTGCTTCCACCAGCCCGGAGGATGCAGATTCACCGCAATCCTAAGCGGCCCCCTAGTTTCCACATACGTTTTTTTTGTAGCTTCTTTTTTTTTTTTTCTTAGATAGCACAGTGGGAGTATTGGATCCATTCCGGATAGATAAGGCAAGGGTTTCCCGGGGGGGTGTAGGTTAGGGCACAGGGGGAAAGGGGGGGTGGGGTTAGGGTCAAGTTTAAATTTAAAAAACTCCTCATTTTTTGCTCAACGCAGGATCATGAACATGCTTGGGTTAAGGTCTCTGTCTGCAATAAAGTAATATCATTATTATGGCAGGGCATGGTTAATTCAGCTTTTGAGAGAGGTCTGGGGGCGGTCGATTTGGGTCCCTATGAGTAATTTGAAAATTCTCTCCTGGAATGTGAATGGCCTCTGCACCAGACCTAGGGCAGATAAAATTATGCAGTATTTGAGAGACTCTGATGCGCAGGTTATCATTCTCCAGGAGACCCATTTAATTGAGAATGGAATGCTCTCCTTAGTTATGAAAAATAGATGGATCGATTTTTCCATATCAACCTGCAAACTCACAAATACCACAGGTGTGACAATTATTTTTAAAAGACCTCTCAAAGCTAGATTAGTCTCAACATTTGGTAGATCCAAGGGGTAGATGGGTCATCGCCACAGTAGTAATAGCTGATACACAAGCCACGATAGTGGGTTATTATGGACCCAAGGTAGACGATCCATCTGCTTTGCAATCTATTTTCTCACATTTACTCTCTTTTACGGAACCGACTATCCTGGCAGGGGATTTTAACATAGTTTTGGACCCTGTTCTTGATAAAACCCCCAATAGTCGGCCTTTAGTTCTATCCAGGACTAGGGTCCTTTTGCTTAGCTGTATGAAGCAATATGGGTACATGGATATTTGGAGGGATAGGTCAGGCCAGAAGCGGGGTGTGTCTTTTCATAACCATAAATACCATCACCAGTCGAGAATCGACTTTATGTTAATTAGTCATAGATTGGCGGATTTGGTTAAGGACATTAGCTACCTCCCTTCTCACCTATCTGACCACTCGGCTGTATTTATGGAACTAACTGGGTTTCTCAAAGTCTCCCCTAGATCTTGGACGTTTGATCGTTCATTGCTAGCGGTAGCAGATGATATTTTTTTTCTTAATACTAAAGCCCAGTACTTCATGCAAAATAATTTGGGTTTGACTACCCCAGGGATTGTGTGGGACTCGTTTAAGGCCTTTTTAAGAGGTCTTATTGCCAATAAAGTCGCATTCCGGAGGAGAAAATACAAGGAAAAAATAGCCTCTATAGAAGCTGAGATGCTCGCAACACAAGTTGAGATCAAAACTGCTAGAGCTTCATCCAGTAATGTCACACAAGGGCTCTGTAATAAGCGCCTCTGCCTAAAAGGTCAACTGGGCTCAGTCTTAAGTCTTCGTCTTCTTGAGAAATGGGAAGCTAGTAAAATAGCCCATTTTCAATTTGGTGAAGGAGCTGGGAAACTCTTGACCTGGAAGGCTAAAACCGACCAGGTCCGTAACAATATCGAGTCCATAACGTGTAAAAACGAGTCTTTTACATCAGATGGTGACATCAGAAGAACTTTTAGAGAGTTCTTTCAATCCATTCATCAGGAAGATACAAATTTGGATCAGGATCATATTGAGAATTGGTTGAGAAAGGTGTCTCTGCCCTCTCTATCCTCGGAGCAATGGTTTCCCCTGGATAGCATTATTATGGAAGAGGAGGTCAGGGCAGCGATCCATAATAGTAAGAAAGGGAAGGCGGCCGGTCCGGACGGCATCCCGGCTGAGATCTATAGAGCCCTGGAACATGCAATTATACCATTTTTAACTATGTTATTTAATCAAATATTGCAAGAAGGTCTATCTCCTCCAGTATCCTGGGATAGTGCTTCAATTACTTTAATTTTAAAGCCAGGGAAACCAGCGACTATCTGTGGGTCATATAGACCTATTTCCATACTGAACGTGGACTATAAGATGTTTGCCACGATTCTGGCAAAGCGGCTGAGTATGGTTGCGCCGGACATTATACACCAGGATCAGAAAGGATTTGTGAAGGGCCGCCAATTATATGAACTAACCTGTGATATGATAGGAGCCATTGATATGGCAATATCTGACTCCCTCCCATTGGCAGTGCTGACGCTGGACGCGACCAAAGCCTTCGACAGGGTGAACTGGGCATACCTGTCGGGGGTCTTGGCTAAGTTCAACATTGGCGATAGTTTTCGCCAAGCTGTTAGACTCCTGTACTCGAACCCGTCAGCTAGCGTTCTGGTGAATGGTGATTTATGTGATCCTTTTCCCATCACAAGGGGAACGCGGCAGGGTTGCCCCCTTTCCCCGTTATTATTCGATTTGTACATAGAACCCTTTGCCCAGCTTCTGAGGGAGGAAGAGTCTATCAAGTCGTTTGTATATCAGGGTTGGGAAAAGAAGGTGGCTCTGTACGCCGACGACATTCTAATATTTTCCTCTGACATATGTTCAGCTTTTCCAACAGCTATTAAGTTGGTTTTAGAGATTGGGGAGATATCTGGTTATGAGGTCAATGCCTCAAAGACCGAGGTAATGGTGTGGAATGATGGAGGGCGTGGTACTGATATATGCCCGGCTGAAAGCCTACGTTATTTGGGATATACTATTGTCAAAGATATTAATAAAATTGCAACAAATAATTTTGCTGCTGTCGCAAGGGATTGCCGCAGACTTATGCAATCATGGTCACAACTCCCTTTGTCTTTGTTAGGGAGAGTAAATTTAGTCAAGATGACTATTTTGCCTAAGGTCTCATTTCTATTTAATACCATTTCTCTTTTTTTTTGACCCAGTAGCCATATCTAAGTTGTAGGGAGATATCACTTCTTTCATCTGGGATAAACATATTCCAAGGATTGCTTGGAAGAAACTCAGGCGCCGTAGGGAGAAGGGTGGGCTGGCAGCCCCTGAATTGCAAATCTATGCTTGGGCGTTTCAACTCTCCCATGCTCGCATGTTGCTAAAGATGCCCACAGATTTTGGCCTTGGTAGCACGTTCTCAGCTTTGCTGAGAGCTGAAGGAGTAGCCCAGTCAGCCTTTTTGTTTAAATTCGGGGATCCGAAGTTCTTTAAAAAAGTGAAACTAAAGGTTTTACAGGGGACGGCAAAAACATGGTGTAAGGTGAGGAGTTTAATCAAGCTTGGTTATCACTCTAGTAGAGCCCCGCTGTGGGAATCACCTGGGAATCCTGGGTGGTTGGAAGATAGTCTGGCGGTCCCCCTTCGGGATGCAGGGCTGGAGGTTTGGGGTGACCTATTTGTGGAGGGGTGTTTGCTCCCATGGGAAGTTCTAATAACAAAGATAGGATCAAACTTTTCAAAATTTAAATATATTCAGATTACCAGTTGGTCACACTCTTATGTGTCACAAGCTTCATCTCGGAATAAAGTTCCAGTAGGGGGTGGGAACCAGCTTGAGTCTCTCCTTCTAGATAAACCATCGGGCAAAAAGGAGATATCTCTGTGGTATAATCTGATACAAGAGGAATCTGATGGAGAATTTCACCTACCTGATCTCTTGTGGGCTCCTTCCCTTGCTTGTCATAACCTTCAAGATCTGTGGATTACATCATTTAAGGTTTTGTGGGATATTGTAAAACCCGCATGGTTGCGAAGGAACCATCTTTTTACTCTTCATAGAGCATACTATTCCCCACAGAGATTGGAAAAATTTGCACAGGGATCTATGGTAGCGTGTGCCAGATGTGGTTTAATAGCTGCCTCTGATGCTCACATATTCTTTGAATGTCCTCGTGTAACACCTTTTTGGGACTATATTAGTAACCTACTTACATCATCTTTGTGTCTTCAAATTTCGATTGATCTCCCTCTTGCAATCTTTGGGGTAATGGACGGAGCTCGAAGTCCGGCCAAAAATCTTCTTTTTTACTCCATATTATTGGCTAGAAGGGAGATCTGTAAAAAATGGAAAGATCAACTTCCACCCTCACTTACTGACTGGCAAGCTTCGGTCTTGCAAGTGTCAAAGCTCGACCTTGCAAGGTCTGGGAACCGAAACAAAAGATAATTTTGGCATCTGTTGAAATGGAACTAAAAGACCGGGGTTTTTTTTTTTTTTCCCCAGGGTCCAATGATTACGCTGCTGTGGCTAAATTCTCCCTATGTCGCTTACACTCTGGGTGGCTTCCTGAGTACGATGGCAGTATTGTTCACTTTTTATTTGGCTTCTATGTGTGGGTCTTGGAAGAACGCGCTTTCTTGCTGAAGGGAAGTTAGAACAGTAAAACTTAAAACCCTTGCCAGTTATATACTGAGACAGCAAGTCGCTTCTGCTCCACCCTACACTCTAATCCATGGTGGAAAATGAGGACAAAAATAAATAAATAAATAAATAAATTCAAATTGAATACCAATAAATAAATAAAAATATTTATATAATTACAATTAAATTACTTCCCACCTTAATCCCCTAAAAACCCACAACCCGCTACAGAACTAAAAAGCAAAATTAATTTAAAAATGATTAATAATTGCAAAAAAATCATATTTAATTTAATATAATTAAATTACTTCCCACCCTATTCCCCTATAAACCCACAACCCGCTACAGAATTAAATTAGGCAAAAATTAAGTAACATAAAATGAATTACTTTAAATAAATTAAACATACATTACGAAAATAATATATACTTTTCACACATATACTAACATACAAAACACTTTAAAAAATTCGATATTATTAAAAATTCAATATATTTTAATGCCTATATTATATACATTGATATTTTAAACTTCTATATTTTGACTATCGGTATTATATTACTTACTTTCAATTCAATATTTTTAACCACTACATTGTGTCCATTCAATATTTTGTCCTTTCTATATTTTTACTTCGATATTATGTCCATTCTATATTTTGTATTCGATATTATGTCTATTTACTGACTCAAAGATCACACTCTCTCATGCCTTGACAGTGTAGTGACCAGCTGGTCACTGCTCTAGTTGTTCTGATGTACCAGCCACTCACAGAGGGCTGACTTACCCCCACCCCACAACCAACCAGGACAGGCATAACTGGACATGTGACGCTGCCAACAAACGGGGCCAGACGCACGCACCCTGGGCCAGTTCTCCCATACTAGTAAAGTGTCTTTGTGGTTATTTTATGCATGGGTGCCCCGTGCCCAACAACATTACACATGGTGCGCAACATTCAAGTTGTGATGTGTGATACAATTCGCTAATGTAGAATGTGTCTGCATGTGGGTTAGCTGGCATCCTCAGCGATGACACACATTGGCCCCAATGGAATGTTGCATGATTACAGTGGCAGCTTCCAGGCCGCCACGGTGTGGCACACACTATGCGAATGAGCCCTCAGCCAATTGGAGCCTTCGGCAGCGTACATTTTTTGATATTGCGGTGTGTGCGGTCTGCAACTGTGGGGCTCTGCATTGGCCCCAGTTGCCTTTAGGGGCACCGATGGGGATTGGGTGGGCCTCACACTTTGCATTTGGCAGGTTGCCACATTCATGTTTGGTGCCACAACACTTGGTGGGAGTTGTAGTTCTTCAGGGATTGCATGCGTGTTGATGATTGGTACATACCTCTGCTATTGAAGGCAGCAGCATCTTGTCTGCCGGAGGTGCATAAGGTAGAGCTGCAGGAAGGCTTCTAGCGCAGTATTCATGGCAGCTCCGGTGGTTTAGAGGGATTCTGTATCGGTTCTTCCTCTCCGTTGTTGTGTTTCTGCCATTCGTGAGATGGTGATTTTTACCAATGTGGGAAAGGCTGTTTGCAACATCATAATCTGGTTGGCGGACGGAACGCCGGTCTTGCTCTGTTGGCTCAGTCCGCCACCATTGTGTACGCGAAAATCCATGCAGAGCCTGTCCATGGCGGAAGGAAAATGGCCTGTGTTAGACCATTGTAATTAGGTGGTCACAATGACCGCACTTGGAGCGGGAAAAATGAACCTTTTCCGCCACCAGCGCAGATGGGCTTCCGTCCGTCATCTTAATGAGCCCCCTAGATTGTGGTTGCTGTTTGACCAGGGCTCACATCCCGGTGAACCAGTAACCCAATGTATAACATTAACGAAATATGTGTTTCTAAAATTCATTCCGTTTCTCAAAGTTAATGCAACCATGAGGCACATAAAATGAAAGAATTGTGTTTATAGGACTGACATTGTCTCCTGAATACAGACGTTGTCATTGTGCTGGCAGGTTTCTTTAATGCCCAGCAGCTGCATGTGACAAATAGCATGCATTTCAAAGGTAAACGCAGACATGCACACTTAATATGTTGTGCTGCAACCAATATTTCTGCTGTAATGACATTATGCAGGCTGCTGTTAAACAGCCTACAGTAGCATAGAGGACATTTAATGAAATGGAAAATATGAACTGCTGATATAGCACACACTTAGGAACCTAGCCTTTGAAGTTCCATCATTAGAAAGGCTCTGCCACAGTAGAATACAATGCAGATATGTCAGTATGCGGCAAGCTGTCATGCAGAATGCTTGCCAACTATTCTTTCAAAATATTGGACAAAGGAACAGACTTTTCATTTCTATTACTGTAATTTCTGTCAAACTTGGAAATGTTGTAGAAATCGTCCTTATCCCCCCTGCAGTAAAAGAATTTCTATTTACCAAGGAATTCTAATATAATCATAATTTTTTGTTGGCCCTGCCAATTAAGTAGTCATTAAAATAAGTCATTTATTTTCCGTTTTTCATCATGGGAATACCTCTGAAATAGGAATTCATTTTTTTTAAAATAATGATTTTCAAAGTAAGTGATTTGCCCATAAACCTTGCATAAATACATCCGATAAATGCGAAGACACAACGAGGTCAGATCATCTCATTGCATAAAAAGCAAGGCTTCTAAAATTCAATACACATCAACTCTATCCAAGTAACAGCATGCAGGCTCCAGGAAATAGAGATACATATTTTTACACAGATCCAGGTTTGTCAATTGTTAGTAGCAGCTGAAAGATGTGTGATGGCAATCAGGCATAGCCTCGGATTCCCATTAATCGTAATTAAAGGGCGAATGGTTTATTTGCTGATCATTCAAAATCAAACATTATATGGGGTCATATCTCGTAGTTTTAGTTTGGAGTTATCGAATGTTCATAAAAAACAAATTTCCCTGCCTGTCACTAATGCCATGAATGTCAATCTTCATAGATACCGTAATGCATTTTGCCCCAGAATAGGGGAAGAGGCAGAATAAACCACGCCATGTGCAGGCACACTGATTGTGTACCACCGATTGGACGCAGTTGGGGTCTCCCACTGACCTCCTAGGCACAGTCCATGCACAGGTGGTGCATCCATGTCCCTTAAATTACTGTACTTACCTCTTTACTGAAAAGTTCCAAACTACATGTGCAGATTTCATTGATACCCTCTTCCCAGTGAAGCTCAGAATTTCACCTCCATTGCAGAAAGCACATATATATATTTTTTGTTTTAATTTGGCATGCAGTCCTAATCTCCAATGGACACCCTCAATATGTGTGATGGACAGTTAGCCTTAGTAAGCAATCGTGATTCTCTAGCTAATCAGGGACCAGGTTTCAAAGTCTATAATCTATTTATATTTACAGTTAAATGGTAAAGTAAATGGTAGAAAAGATGCAACCCAATAAACTAAACACATGGGAGCTATCACAGTATAGTAGAACACGCTGACTCGCTTTGCTCATGAAGTACAATAGTGTTGTTACCAAACATTGGACAGGATTGAGCACAGTGTAAAAATAATACACGATCACCAGGTGACTATGATCAATATATTGCAAAAGAATGGAATTAAATTCCTCCTGCCAATGTTAAGTTACTTTGTTTCGAGTTAGTAATGTTTCCAGTACACAAATCAAGTGTTTGTAAACAATAAAGAACCAAGCAAAAACAATCACAATATGGCCAACTGTGTACCAGATAACCTGAAAAAGAAAGGACCACGTCCTGGACTTGGTTTGAAAAGTGTGTGTTGGTGGATCAAAGAATTTAGACTTAGGGGCCTATTCCGATGTCGGATGGCCCTAAGTCCGTCCAACATCAGGCAGGAGCTGTAACCGACTGACCTGCTGTTGTCGGTTACAGACCTGGTCGTACGATGCAACCGAACAGGGTTCGGTCACATTTGTATACCTTACAATGCAAGCATGCTTTCCCACCAGAAAGCATGCTTGCATTGCTGAAAGCAGGGGTGCAGTTCATCCCTGCACCCTGTGGCCGGCACCCCAAGGTGCAGGTGCCCCCAGGCCACCATCCGGCGGCCTCACGCCCATGAGGGCCCTACTGGGAACTCAAAGTTATAAATATTAGGCAATACTGCTCATTAACTTCTGCAAAGATTAATATAGGGCACTTAGGTATTAGTTTGATCTTCTGTTTATATTTTGTATGCAGTGGAGGTGGGAAAGAGCGCACATTTATAGAGCTATATGAGCCAGGGGTGGGTTGGCCCTAAAAGCAAACATATAGCTTTGGCACGTACATCCCTCAAAATCCATGTACAAATATGATACAGATTTACAATTTGGTTTTATTTTATTTATTCAACATTTGTTTAAATTTAATACAAAGAACAACACCATCCCATAGGAGTAATTTTTATGTACTTTGAATTCAGTTGGTAAAAGAATCCAACTTAATATGAATCAAACAAGTTAAACAAACATATAATGAGGCATACCACAAAATTAAATAATGAAAAAGGGTTAGCTTTTATATATAAATGCAATAATGAGTGTCAATACTTACATAGATTATATACAATACTTGTTCATTCAAGATCCAATCTGGGTTCAAGCTGGTAGCTTAGTTTAAAAATTATCGAATTCAGATCATTGGTAACAGAAAGCGCATAATCGTCTCTTTTGCCAATCATCTGACTTCGATCACTTTGAATGGACTATTGTCCAATAGTCTATGATGTGTTAGGTGGATATACCGGTCCCCATTAATCACTAGAAAACGAATTGGATTCCCTGATTATTGAGGGTCGATGGTGCTTTTCCCATTATTGCATCTTGGATCTTGACTGAACAAGGCTTGTATATATTCTTTATAAGTATTGACATTATTTATGTTATTTATATATAAAAGCATTTTTCATAATTAGATTTTGTGGTACACCTCATTATATGTTTGTTTTTCTTGATTAGTTCATCATAAGTTACACTTTAATAACTGAAATCAAAGCATCTTCTCTCTCCAACTCAGACAATCCCTGTCGCTGACCCCATTCAGGAAGGATCTCAAGACCTGGCTCTTCGACTGGACCCCAGCGTTAGGCGGTTCAGCCGCTTCCCCTTCCTCTCACCTCCCTCCAGCACCTTGAGACCCTCACAGGTGTATAGCCACACTTTGCAAACTCTGATTAATTGATTTAAAGCATATATAAATGACCCCTTCAGGAACACATTGTTCTATGATTAAGTGTATACCCAGGCTCCCAGGGGAATATTGGGTAACCTTTGTGTGTGTATTATGAATTTTATACATTTAATTATACCACTGCATTGAAGACATTTATGTAATGTATGTTTCAGAACATAAACTTATAAAGATATTATTAAGAATACTTCTGAGCCTCAACGATGGTTCCATTATTCTGTGTTCAGTTCTCTCATGGGTTGGAGGACTGAAAATCAGCAACAAAAATATTGCTATCTAAAATATTGCCAAAAAAATATAAAGGACAAAACTATTGACTACATACTTATACTTTGGGCTTGATTCACAAAGGACCTAAGCACTCATGGCGGAGGCCCTGTAGTCGTGGGGGGAGTCTCCACACTCAGGGTGGAATCTCCACAATGAGAATTCTGATTGCAGGGATTCCACGGGAGTGCAGAAAATTCCCCATGAATGCAGGGCCTCTGCCATGAGTGCAGAGACATTTTGTAAATCATGCCCCTTATATGTACATTCAAAACTGTGACTACAAAATATAGAAGATCAAGGTATGGTCATGTAAAGATGAGTATATATCATTTTGAACATTACACATTATTTTTGCATTAAAATATATGGATTTTATAAACAAAATTAAATTAAACAAATATAAATATAATATAAAACATTAAAACATTTTGTTGTAAATTATAAACATACATACAAATATATACTTTCAAAAATGGCAAAAAATAAATATCTGTTTTACGCAAACATGAATAAAAACCAATATTGGTAATATTCAGTAATAATTACAATCACTAGATAATATCATTATTAAAATACGATATATTTTGTAAAATGTAAAAATATATTAGCATTACTTTAAATTACATGAACAAACTAAATTTAAATAACTTTTAACATTAAGTAACAGAATATTTGTAACTTAAAAAAACACTTCAACAATCTAGGAGGAGTCAAATTCACTACTCCACTACAACCTAAGCACAGTAGTGAAAGTGTTGAACTTTGCAGAAGTCCAATGTACTATTCCCATTCCAACTTGATTCTCAGCTCCAGTTCTCATTGGCCTCTGTCATAGTCCACAAGGGCCGACTTCTCCTCCAACACCAAGGATAATCTTTTCTCATTCATTGCCATCTCTGCTGCTACCTTCTTCTCCTCTGCAGCAAAATTCTTTCCCTCCAGGGCCTGGGTGCCACTTGTGATTTCAGAGTAATTTCCAGTCCTCTTTTAATCTTTTACAGGAAAGTTCTGAAGTGAGTGCTTGGAGATTCAACATGTATTCCTCTCATGACCTATTGGGTGGGTGTTGCACAGTGGACGTATTAAGTGGTATGGCAGGGGTGCTTTAGCATTTAATACTAACACAATACAAAAATATGTACTTTATCAGTATACCTTCTTTCAGTCTTGTTAGAGTGGCAACGAGAAGACAGGCTGCTCAGAGGAACATGTGTTAAGCATTTAACATCACCAACATGGACAATAGTAATTAACACGACTCAAGAGAAATCGGAGACCATTTTAAAAATTAGCTCATATTCTCATATATTTCTAGACACAAAAACGAAACCAATACATATAGTATAATCAGAGTTATCAATTTTCAAAAGAAAATGAATCAATACTTTGCAATGTCAAAAATGTTAAAGTTGCGATCAATGGGAAAAACACATATATGCAATCATTACTTTAGAGGGTGAGTTCAACGGAACTCACCAAGAGTTAAGGTCTTGGGAGACCTTAGACCAGTTCACAAAAGCTAGCATGATTTTACCTGGCTCAGGGGAGCCGGATGCAGTGGTGCACTTTCAGCTGTCAAACGGAGCTGTCAATCAGATTTGTGGTGTTGAAATGGTTACCTTAACAAAAAGGTTGTTGAGAGTGAGAGGAGAAAAACCATGTGGGAAAAACGTAAGGAGCTAGCCCTGGACCAGGAGTCTCAAGGCAGATCTGATCTACCTGGCTCAGGAGACTCGTGTGCAGAGGTGCTCTTCGCTATCCAAGGTGCTGAACTCGTTACACGGCCAGACGAACTGGCTGGCGTGCCAAGAGAAAGCAAAAGGAAATGCAATATCTTTTATCTTTAGGATGAAGCCATAAGAGTGGTTTATCATTCAAGCAGATGAATCTCTTCTCTTGAAGTGCTGAGTAAATCAGGTAGTGTTGCGACTGACCAATCAATAAGCCTTGGTACGTGTAACCACTCCGTTTGAGCAAATCTTTATCCAGAGGACTAGGGGAGCGTTGTAGAAGCTAAACCTCACTGAAGGTGAGGACTACAGTTCCCAGAAGCCACTTGCACAAGGAATTTGAGTGGTGCCACTGGCAGCTCAGGGTGCAAGGCTTCAAGGGCGTGGACTTTGCAGTTTCTGCCCGCCAACTGCAGGGAACTAGTTTTGCTAGCGCAAGGGAGTTCTTGAGAAATCACTGAAACGAGTCAGAACCTGCTTTTTGACCTAAATTCAAGATGTCTGAATCCATTCATGGTTGTGCATCTCCGCTGCTAGCCCCTAGAGGTGTGGTCATCCTTGGGGAGAATGATGCCTTCCTGCACAGCTAAGATCTCACCTGCCCATGAATAACAGTATCTGGGGCAAGGGGAGGTATTTTCCTCAAAGTAGGGACAGTTCCCTTGTGCAGTGGTGCAAGTAAAGCCTTTCAGGCTTACCCCCACACCGGTGGAATTCACTAGCTATCCTGTATGGACAGAGGTGTCACCTCCTGCTCATACAGGTACTTTGTATCTGACCACTTGAAGCGACACACAGTCCCCCGCATCCGAAGAACGACCGCCGGTGGCAGATCCTTCTCCCACCTCGCCGCCAAGACCTGGAACACCCTACCTACCAACCTACGGCAGAGCAGACCCAAGACCTACTGGCCTTCCCAAGACTCCTCAAGACCTGGCTCTTCGATCAGTAGCAGCACCCCCCCCCCCCCCAGCGCCTTGAGACCCTCACAGGTATGCAGTGCGCTTTACAAGTGTTCTGATTGATTGATTGACTCCCCAACATGAGGTCAAACTTCAGTGTCGGCACCAAAGCTTTGTAAAAGCCTGCCAAGGTATGGGAACACTGGTTCGACTAGGTAGGCACTATCTAAAGTGCGACCTGGGTTCATGCTGGTTAAACTTCAACACCAACAGTGCGTCGGGGGTTAAAAACATGGCGTTTGACAAAAAATATGAAGAAATAAACCCGATCATCATGGAGCTGGACATACAGGTAATGCCCTAATGCTGGCCTATGGTATCTTATGGATCAACTTATTGTGGAATTACATTTAGAACGCTAACACAGGCTAGTACCTGCTCGCATATATACTTCCATACTGATAATATAATGCTCCCTGCCTCCTGGGCTCTAGAAAACCTACCTTAAGGGGTAACTGACATATAGTAACTGCAGTACGAAGACCCTGTCCCACATGGTGTGTGCAGGGTCGAACTCAATCAGGCAAGCAGCTCATGCAGGGCTGACATGGCAGACCTGCACACTTCGATTTTACTTGGGTTACTCAGGGGGCACAATACGCGCTTCTTACCCCTTTTACATCCCTACCTTGGGCACTAATGGCACCAAATGCTAGTGTCTTACGGAGTTGTAAAAGTACTTGCCAATTGGGTGTACTAATTCACATTTACAGTTTGAGGGAAGGAGCTCTGGTGCTGGTCCTGTTTATCAGGACCCAGCACATTTCAGCTCCATGACCAGAGCATCTAACAGCAAAAAGTGAGACGATGATAAGAACAAAATGGCACTTTACAATACTGGGAATAAGTACTGGCAACATCTAAATGAGGGGTGAAAGGTTCCCTGGGCTCACCCTACATACTTTGCGAGTTCAATTTTCAAAATGGCAAATATCTTCAGCCTAAAGTTCTGAGGGTTGGGTGTGTGTGTGTGCAGAGTGTACTATGCTAATCCTTTAATACTGACATCCAGTTTTAGACAGCCACTGTACAAGGTCTAAGACATAGACAGGAGTATGGTAGAGCATGTATGTATGGTAGCTTTCAGCAACAAGACAGTTACATACAAATTGTTTTGCCACTCTGTTTCCCTCCTTTGAAGTGCGCCTCAAATGGTGTATGTAAACTAAGCATGGGCGGAAAATCCGTTCCGCTCACGGATTTTGCGGATTTTCGGTAAGTTCGCAATCCGCGAGATTCGCGAATTTCCCGCAAAATCCGCGAGCGGAACGGATTGGGTCAAAAGTTCAAGCTGACTTTTTGTAACTATTTTAGAATGCCGCTGGCAAGCTGCCAGAGCCTCTAAAAAAGTTACAAAAGTCAGCTTCAACAGGAAGCACTAATAGATAAAGTAAAGCAGGTGCTAGAGTTGAAGCTCAAATTCAGTTACACAATCATTAATCACCCCAAACTTGGGGTGATTAATGACTGTAACTTAATTTGACCTTCAACTCGAGCACCTGCTTTACTTTATCTATTAGTGCTTCCTGTTGAAGCTGACTTATGGCTGAGGGCAGAAGGGCATAAAGTAGGACAGAAGGCATGAGGTTAGGCAGAGGGCAGAAGGGTACAGAAACCAGTGGGGCAGAGGGCAAAAGGGCACAAACAAGAGTGGGGTAGAGGGCTGAAAAGCATAAAAATAAGTGGTACAGAGGGCAGAAGGGCATAAAAAACGAGAGGGTGGCAGTGATGAACCAGGCAAAAAACAACCCGCGAACACGCAAAGCGTCCCGCGAACACGCAAGCGTCCCGCGAACAACCAAAAATAAAAAATCCGCAAAATTCGCGAGAGTTCGCGAATTTTGCAGATTGCGAATGCGTAAATTTGCAATTTCGCAGATTGTGAATTCGCAAAATTCGCCCCTACTTAAAAAATGCAGTAGCCTTGTTAAGCAGGTCTTGACTTTCCAGCTGGATCTGACATTGTGATGTCAACAAGAGACCTACTATGATGGGGTTTGTCAGGCTGAGGGAACAAAAGAACTGTGCAGCCCAAGTGTTAGCTATATCAGCTTGTGACAGTGTATACCACTTTGAAGGTAATCAAGTTCTTAGACTCAGCCAACAGGCCATCCTGTCAAGTGCACAGCACCTCACCACACTCAAAGCCTTTTTTCTGTAATCCTGTTTTCCTTATCCTACATCCCTAACTTCTGTAGCACAAACAGGGTTGAGGGAATTAGGGAATTGCGAGGCTTGTTTATATTCTCTGCATTCCCCTGCCCTTGGCATGACAGGCACTTGGAGGTAACTGCATTGGTGGTGAGAGTGATACCGTGCAAGAAGAGAGATATCAGTTAGGCGCAGAATCAGATTGTATAATGTGAAAGATCGTTGACCCAGGTAGATGGTGGTTGACAGGGAGGGGCTTAACTGGCACAGGTTCAGAGTGACAGCTGGGCTTTTGAGTGAAGTGCACAAGTTGGTTAGGACATGTGCCTTGCTGCGCCCTGCCCATGTGTACTTTAACCCTCTCCTATTTGCGCAATTATAGGAGCCTGGGGATTACAGCCACTGCCCCAGAGTCTCCTAAAAAGTGTTGGGTTCACCTGACCGAGCCAATCCTTGGGCTGCTCCCATGCTGTTTACTAACATCCACAGCAAGGGAGCAGCTTCTAGATTGCCTCAGAGTGAGGTGACGTGGTGGCAGCTCCTCGCGGGTCCTGAAACCTAAAGAGGTGGCATTCTGAAGCACAGGACTAGAGACCCTAGAGGGAAGAGTTAGTGTGAAGGGGCAGCGTTTAAAGGACAAAAAGCAGCTTGACAAATAACCCAGGAAGTATTGTGCCCAGACCAGAGCATCAAGAGGGAAGCCCAGAAGATTATTTATTGTTGTTATTTTTTATGTAATGCGTTTTTATATAGCGCAGACTTTAAACTAAGGTGTCAGAGCGCTTCACAATAGGAACAGTAGTGAAACATGAGAAAAATTACAAGTCAGCATGTTACAAGAGCAAATGTTATGTTAAATAAGGCAATAGTGACAATTGTGCATGTATCAAGAGCAAACAAAATACAAGAGGTAGCAAACAATATGTTACAAGTGGAAAAAACGTAACATGTGTGTGTGTATATTACAAAAGTGTACAAAGTACAAATGGAGGTATAATACTGCACTAAATGGCAGATACTCAAAACACAAGAACAAACGTTACGTTACATGAGGAAATGGTGGCAATTGTGCATGCATCAAATGCAAACAAAATACGAGAGGTAGCAAACAATACATTTCAAGAGGGAAAGTGACGTGTTTATGTTACAAAAGAGTACACAATACAAGTAGAAATATAGAACTGCAATACATGGCAGACTCAAACCACAAGGCACTTCTATAGTCATTTAGAACAGAATTTCCTATAAAGGTAGGACTTCCTTCAGATAATGGAGAGGGTGTAAATTAAATTTGGAAGTGTCTTTGAAGGAGGAGAGCTTTGAGGTCAGTTTTGAAGGCTTGAGAAGAGGTGGTGGTCCGGTGCTGAGGCGGAAGTGAGTTCCAGATTCTCACTGCATTGCCTGAAAAGGATTGGCCATTGACCTTTCCTTCTTGAAAGTGGGAGGTTCAAGCAAAAGATTTTCCGCATTACGTGATGGTCTAGAGCCTCCAGAGAGTTTCAGTTTATTCGCCAGGTAGACCAAACAGGAAACACCCTCTGCCTCTGAAGCACCTCAGCCGGTCTGGTTCACCACAGCGGAACTGGGTAAGTCAGACCAGAAACTTGGCTCCTGGATTATGCTCCAACTTTAAGAAAGTTGAAAAGTTGGCCACTGAGTCTCAGTGTGCCCGCTTCGTGGTGGTATGTAGGGTTAAAACACAAAGCCTCCACACCCTCACCTGTCCAAAATGCAACAACTCGAATAGGTTTGTAGTGCCTTGAGGCAATTTATTTCAGAGCTGCAGAGCTCATGCATTTACTCAATCAGACCATGCAGCTTTACAGCAATAATATGTGAGACTGTGATGGTGTAGGACAGTGTGGCGCTATTCCAGGAGTTCTTTGGTCAGCCTACACTAGTGGGGCTCTGAAGGGTGTCCTTCTGACTTCAAAAGTACTCACAGTGTATTTCTGGTCATGCTTGTCCAAGGTGCTTACACAGCAAATCAACGGAGATGATGGACAGAGTGTTGAACATTGCAAGCACTCATCCCCAGTCAACTGATCTGGGTTTAATCCATCATCATTCTTTAGCTCACTCTGCCACCCCAGTTCAGAGATGGCCATATGGAAATCAGTCCAACCGTGTGCCTCATAGGAACAGTCCAGCCAGAACTACCAAGCCATGTCTTCCCTGGACTGGAAACAAGCATCCTGGGACCGGTTTCTGGCTAATCAGCCGTCATCAGCCTGGCTAGCTTGAATCCAGTGACAAAGAGAGCAAGGGACCCACGTCTGGGCATACCCTGCCAACTTAGGGCGAACAGAGCAAAACCAAAGGGGATGATGGACGGAGTGTTGAACATTGCAAGCACTCAACCTCAGTCAACTGATCTGGGTTTAATCCATCATCATTCTTTAGCTCACTTCGCCACCCCAGTTCAGGCATGACCATATGAAAATCAGTCTGACCCTGTGCCTCATGGTAACAGTCCAGCCCAAACTGCCAAACCATGTCTTTCCTGGACCAGAAACAAGCCTCCACACCCTCACCTGTCCACAATGCAACAACTCCAACGGATTTGTAGTGCCTTGAGGCAATTTATTTCAGAGCTGCTGAGCTCATGCAGTTACTAAATCAGAGCATGCTGCTTTACAGCAATATCTGAATCTGTGATGGTGTAGGACAGTGTGGCGCTACTCCTGGAGTTGTTTGATCAGCCTACACTAGTGGGGCTCTGAAGGTTGTCCTTCTGACGTCAAAAGTACACAAAGTGCATTCCTGGTCGTGCTTGTCCAAGGTGCGTGGCTGCTCGTAGTGAGGCAGAGCGTTACAGATGTTAGCAGAGATTGCTGTCCCCTCCAGTCCACCTTCAGGGACTGGAGGGGACAGGACAAGTTTTGGTGGAGGCAGACTAAAAACTGGCCCTACTTTGAAGCATCAGAGGGACTAATGTGAGGGATGGATGCAACCCCCAGTGAAGTCAGGGCACTTCCAGGAGCTGAACCATCATTTAAGGGAGAGGGGAGACAACCTGCATGGGCGTCTATTGGGGGTAGCCATGCGTCCATTAGTAAGATGACTGTGAGTGACCCATTGCAGGTGAGGGACAGCCACAGTTGGGAAGAGGTTAGCCAAACGGGTGCCTGGTGCTGCCAGTAAGGGGTTGAGAGGGTATCCCCTACCCTAGGGTGATGATAGAGCATTGAAATCATTTGCTTAATGTAGCTAAATGTGTCGTTATTGACTACTATCCATTGCTGAATTCATGTATCAATCAATTTCTCTCCCATCCAGCTCTGTTTCAGTCCTGCATGCTTCCATCCATCCATTCATTGAGTGCATGCATTCATGGCTGCATTCATCCATCTACTCATTCATCTTTCCATCCATGCACTAACATCTTCATACTTTTATGCATCCACTCACCAGTCCTTTCAGTCTGTCGAATGTTTGGTTTATCCATCTACTCATTCTTGCAGCATTCATGTTTGCTTGCATCCATCCGTCCATCCCTTTACATGTTTATTTATTCCCTCATGGATTCAGTGGTCAATCCATTCACTAGTGCATCTGAAGTTTAGTGCTGCTCTCCATTAGTTCATACTGGTGCTGCTGTGTCACTTCGCATTATAATATGGTGGTAGGCCTTGCATGTCGAAAGAGATCCACATGGCTGCCCCTCCATGGGAAAACCCCCTTCCAGTATGAGAAACTGAGTAGTGAAGTCTACTGCTTCTGGGAAACTAAGCGGGACGGATAACAATTTACACTGATCCCTGGGCACTGGACTCAACTGGTAATATCACATCCTCTTCTTTGATTGTTACATTCATTCGGTTACCTCAAGGTGAGGGGCATGGTATTTTAAGTGTGATTCTTTACCAGACACAAATTATGTCTTTTTATTTGTAAATGTAGAAGCTGGCATTCAATAGGCACTTTTACTGCCCTGGAAAGGGCACAAAACATTTTAGGTACTCACATGCAGGCTCCATGTTTCACACTGTGCACAAACTGAGAGATTCTGTACTTTACTTCACAGATGCATGAGGTTGCTGACCTGGGACCCATGGTCATTGGGGGAAGGGGGGCTTTTCATGTTCTGGGTACTTCTGACGGGAGACAGCCATGGCAACGTGGGCTTTACACTGTGCTGCCATTTTGACGCTGCCATCACAACGCAAGTCATTACAATGACTTGCGCTGGAGGGCGCTCTTGGTAAAGGAATAGTTTTATTTTCTATTCCAACACCTTCCCTACTGTTACGTGGGCTGGAGTTGGAATAGAAAATTAAACTACTCCGCAATCCAGCGCCTACAGCGCAATTCGTTGTAACGACTTGCGTTGTAATGGATGCGTCGTAATGGTAGCGCGGGGTAAAGCCCGCGTTGTCATGACATACATCCCTTCTGACCAGCCCTGACCTTGGTGGGTGCCACTTCGGACTCCCCGGGTAGTGTATGGGATGGAGCTGTATGTAACTGCAGAGTCAGGCAACGCACAAGATAAATGATGTCATGGCTTAAAGCCTCTCAGTCCTCCAAAATGCTTTTCTTGGCCCCTAGGATGATAGAGGGTACGCCTTGACAATGAAAGCTTCAGGTATCCCTGGAGTCTTTGTCAGAGGATGGGCTCTACCTCAGAATCATCTTCATGCCGTAAGACAGCATGTTGGGTTAATTCATCTCCTACAGAGGCAAGGGACAGGTATGATCTCCTGCTCGGAAGGGCCGGCTCAATTTTATTTCCTCTGTGGTGGAAAACATAAGTGCGGCTAAGTCGTGGAAATAACATCAATTTTTATGCAGTAGCTGTGATTTTTATCACCCCTCTAATGCATTTTAGTCAGGGGGGCACCTACTTTTTGAACAGCTCCAATGCTCTATGTGCTGCCTCCATAATCCTGGTAGCTGAATGAGAGTTATTGTTCACTTATTCCAGTCCCTTGTCCTATTATTTTGAAGAATCCCCATTTATGTCTTCATGTTATTCATGTGATGGCTCAGATGATGGTGGTTTTATTGTAAAGATGTAATGGATGAGTGATGAGGATCATGCAGTGGATATAACATGATAGTTGTAGACTGGCAGGTCTAGAATGGCACAAACTCAACCCAAAAGTGTTGGAGCTCTTTGCATGGGCACTTTAAAATGCAACTTGTGCTCTCTCTCTTTTTCACAATTTTTCCAGAAGGGGAGAACCCAACCCCCCGTTATGACAGTTAGGCTAGACGCTACTCTCGCTCATCACAGGCCACTCATCCTGAACTTTTACATCTCACCACTTTCAAATGTCAGAAGCCGCCACTGGAGCTAAAGTCTCGACTTAGATCTTAAGACCTACCTATTTTCCCTGCCATAGATGTTCCCCTGCCCATTTCATGGTATTCTTTCCTTTTTTAATCAGTGGAGGAGGGATGGTACTTGCATTTTTGGATTTACACCAAAAAGCCTCTTTAGGGTAACAGTACGCTTAGTAAATATTCGCTTATGCTTGGAAAAATCACAAAAATAAATCTTATAAAATAACAGGTACCTCGCCTATAAATACATTGCTAAATGAAGTCTTCTAAGTCTAAAGTGGTGGGAAATAAAGTTCTAGGCCGGAGCTTGTGTAAAAGAGAAATTGGAAGAGGGTGTCACCCGAGTCCATAGGTTCTGCCCTTCAGAATACCCCACTTCTACTGACAGGTGATCCCAGCTTGGATGCCGCCACCTTTAATGAGTTGTTTACCACCTCCCTTGATATCATTGCTCCTATTAAAACGGTAAAACTCGCTAGGAAAAAGCCTTCCGCTCCCTGGTTCTCCTCAGAACTTTGCTTAAAGAAAAGAGCTTGTAAAAAGCTGGAGCGTATCTGGTGAAAAACGTATAATCTTGATGCGAAGAGTGTGTATAAAACAGGTCTAAAAAAATGGCATGCCCTCAAACGTCTAGCTATTAGGAATTACTTATCCAACCAAATTAAAAAGTCTGACAACTCATCCAAGGCAGTCTTCAAGATTGTACAATATTTTATGAAACCTCAAGCTACAAGGAGCACTATTACTCCATCAACTGATTTATGCAGAGATCTGTCAAATTTTTTCCAGGACAAGGTTCAATCTATATATTCTTCCTTTTCAGTGTCAGAGGCTTATACTACCACTTCTTTGGCTCCTGATTCTTCCTGCTCCTGGTCTGAATTCCGGCCTTACTGTGAGAAATTTTCCCTTTCAGACCTAGTGAGAACTAAATCAGGTTCGCCTATTGATCCTTGTCCAACTAGATTTTTCAAACTGCTGGCTTCTTTTTTCAATCCCCACTTAAATGTTATCTGGAATGTATCTCTGACATCAGGTAGCTATCCCTCTATATTGAAAAAAACATTAATTTTGCCTCTTCTTAAAAAGGAAGATGCAAATCCTGGCATACTTAAGAACTTCTGGCCCATCTAGCTCCTGCCTGCTCCTACAAAGGAGCAGGCAGGCGAAGGAAGGTCAGAGACAGCTTTCAGACTTTCTGGAGTCCAAAAACCTTCTCCATGACTCCCAGTCGGGCTTTAAGACGGGTTACAGTACTGAGACTGCTCTGCTGGAAGTGGCGGAAACCCTCCGAGAATCCCTTGACCATGGTAGCTGTGCCATGCTTGTGCTGTTGGACTTGTCCGCAGCCTTTTATACGGTCTCTCATTTGATCCCTTTCGACCGACTGGCACTACTGGGTATCTCGGGGACCATCTTGAACTGGTTTCATTCATTTCTGTATGCGCTGTCTCAGCAGGTCTTTCTGCGCCCACATGTCTCCTCTTCCTGCTCCCCAGGATTCGGCATTAAGCCCCACCCTGTTTAATGTTTAACTTGCTCCTCTGGCATCTGCAGTGGAACACTGTGGAGTGAGAATTATATCATATGCTGATGATACGCAGCTTGTCTTGACATTCAAAGACACTGCAAAGGCTGTGTTTGCCAGCTTCAGGCATTGCCTAACCAAGATTGCCTCCTGGATGACGGACAATTGCCTGAAATTAAATGCTAACAAAACGAAGGTGATGTTCTTTAACCGCATGCGTGCGGCGGTTATTTTTGCGCTGCGCAGCTTTTTTCTAAAAGCCGCGTTACATGACGAGCTGAGCTCGTCATCAGCGTGCGAGCGGCACGACTCATGACGAGCTCAGCTCGACATGAGCGCCGAAGGAGTTAATCAACCTTCACCCCGATGGGCAGATCTCTGCTGGCCGACGCAGCTAAACCCCCTCCCATCCCTGTAACCTCAGTCAGAAATGTAGGCTTTAAATTCGATTCTAAACTGTCGGGCAAGGCCCAGATTGGTCAAGTTTCCAGAGCTTGCTTTTGGAAACTTAGAGCTGTAGGAGAGTAGGCTCTGCTTCCTATGGTTACCCCACTTTTTGCTGTGTTTCACTGGTTTTTTGACTTTAGTCTGGCTGTGGCCATGCTAATCAGGATCACAGCCTAGCTGTTCACCCTCTAAATTGATACCATGTACTTTAGGTACATACCAGATTGGTTACTGGGTCACCCTTATAAGTCCCTGTATCTGGTACATTAGGTACCCAGGGCATAGGTAGCCCAGAGGCCTACCAGGGGCTGAAGCATGTATTGTGCCACCCCTGGTTGGCCTTCCAAACTGACACCACACGTCTGCACTTGTACCCTGGGTAAGGTGGAGTAAGCATCCCTTACTTAGATATAGTATCCCTATATCTACCTTTACATATAGACACATAGTAACCTATAAGTCACTCCTATGGCAGGCCTTGACAATCCTGAAGGCAGAGTACTTGGTTTTGCATGAGAGGGTGCCCTAGCATGAGCTGAGCCCCTCTGCAGTTTTCGGAAATATCTGCTTATAGCTGTTCTATGATATAGCCATACCATATACTCTTAAGTACATTATAATCCTCACGGTTAATGCTAACTTTGGTTTGGCTTTATCAAAACATGTTGTGTAAGGTGTCAAACACTTTGGAATACTACCCCCCCCACCAGATCTGGCGGCGGAGGAAGCATTCCACCCTTCTAGAGGGAGAAGACATGTACATACTGGTAAACCCGGTTAAAGTTAAACAGAGTCCCAGCATCACAAAATAAATGCTGCTGCCACAGACACGGGTATGCCCTCCTGCTGCTGGATGAAATTCCGTCAGGGGAGGCCTGGACAATATGTTTCCTGTCCAGGAAGGGGCTAGCACCACCCCAGACAGGCTTTAGTGTATTGGGGCAGGGTGGGTTGCATTCAGTGAATGCTTTTCAGACACCGCTTGGGGCACACAAGGTGCTCCATGCATTTCCTAGTTCAAACCGGTTGCTGGGGACTCAGCCCCAGCTCTGGTGTGAAACTGGACAAAGGGGTGGTCCACCCATAGGTGGGACCTTAGAGTTAGTCCAACCGCTAAACCCACTATAAGAATAGGAATCCAGTCCCTAGGTCTTTAGATTACCCTGGATGAAACTCTGCAACATATATCTTGGACCTTCAGCATTCCATATCGACTGGAAGACGGAAGAAATCTCCCTTGTTGTGAAGAGTGACCACCTTGTTCAAACAGGCAGCAAAAGCATCTTTGCCGGTCTGAATTATTTAGGCTCCCGCCGGATCCCGAAGAATCTGTGACACAGGACATAGACTTCCAGCCATCTCTGAAGCTCACCCAAGATCCCAGCAAAGCTGAGACCCGTAGCTGCCACAAGAGACGTGGGACCGGAACTCCTGGACATCCTGCATTTTTGCAACTGCACCTACTTCCCGAAGTATCCCGACGTTGTGCATTGGGATATTTAAAGCACCTGTCCCGAGCACCTTTTGCACTAAAGTACAGAGGCCAGCACTCCACGAGTGACCCGTGAGTCCCCTTTATTCACAGCAGCTCGAGGCTCCTTCACAGTTCCTAGTCCATTGGCTAGTGAGCCACCACGAAGGCCAATCCTTTATTTCTTGAGCTTTCCTGGTTTCTCTAGACGTGCTCTGACTCCCCTCCAAAGGAGGAGTCCTTCAGACCTTGCTGGTCTGAACCAAAGCCAATCTTGTCAACTTGCGTGGGTTGCTGTTGCCATGGCTTGCTGGGTCAAATCCAGATTCTGACGCTGCAGCACTCGACATCCTTTGTGGGATAGCTGGAATCCAGCTCCAAGTTGTTATCGATGCCTTCTGGTCCTCGTGGATGAAGCGTCAAGCTTCACCTCTTTCACCTGAAAACACCTGACATTGGTTGGCATCTTTCTATCTCCATCCTGGTCACTGGCTAGAGACCCAGACTCTGTCCCCTCTGCTTTCAGGTTCTTCACATCTCCGATTCACCCTTGGATCCACCCGGACACTTTTCCTCTGGTCGCCTGCAGCATTTCTTCGCAGCTCTCCTTAGGAATTGACGACGAAACCCGACACCAAAAGACACCTATGCACCCGGCTTCCCTGGGTGAGGTAACACGAGTACTCCGGTGCTCCTGTGCGTCTTGACTCTTGAAGTGTCCTAGTCTAAAAGGGTTCCATCGAAGTTCACCTCCATGTGCCCTTAATCTTTAAAATTGAACTTGTTTATTCTCCATAGAAAGTCAACGGTGATCCGCGGCTGTGTTTAGACACTGCACGCATCCTACCATGGGTGGTTCCTGGTAGCCCCAGCGGATCTACAGGCCCTAGGCCTGCTTTCTAACTCTCACGTGGTTCTTATACAACTATTTTAGTATATAGTTTGTGAGGCCCCTAGGACATAACGTATACTGTGCAACTTATTGTATGCTAATTAAGTTCCTTGTATTGTACTTTTACCTCTGACCTCATAAAGAGTCCAGAGGGGTTGTGTTTAGATTAAATACATATATATTTGATACATACCTTGTGTGGTGTGCTTTCATTTGATCATTCAAGATATTATAACTGGTAAAACAACTAGCTTAACTCGCCTCTAAGTCTTAGCCTGAAGGGTGCTCTCCACAGCTACCACTAGGATAGCTTTCTATAAAGGTTGACTTTAAACCTACCATCAATAAGGGTCATTTGGACTGGTGCAAGGTGCCCACTAGAATAGTGGACATCATATGCCAGGCCAACTTCTCACAAAAACCTTGCGAAGATTCCTCCACCTACTGCCGATGGACTTTCGGGCTACAATAGTTGATGCCCTTATTACATTTCAGATGAACAATGCTAGCAGCTTGTACCTGGGTCTCCCTGCCTATCTGACCCAGATTGCAGACAGCCAAACACGCTACAGCGAGGTTCATCAGAAATGTGCCTCTCCGATATCACATTTCTCCTCAATTGTGCAGCCTTCACTGGCTCCCTGTGAAAAGAAGAATCAAATTTAAGGCATTGTCTAAAGAGCCTCAAGAGATAGAGTTCCAGGATACTTGAAACAAAGACTTCAGAAATATCATCAGAACAGGACCTTGCGATCCAACTCTCAGATGCTTCTCCACACTCCTCGCTTTGCCAAAGCCAGGATTGGTGGGCGAGCCTTCGCAGTAAGAACAGCCTCTCTTTGGAATTTTATGACTAATCACCGGCGTTAAGCAGAATCGGAATCCACTTTCAGGAAGGCATTGAAAACATGGCTGTTTGATTTGCATAGCTAGTTCCTTTTCACCTATCTGACCACGCTGCTACTTTTAGCGCCGGGATACCACCGTTGGTGGTAGCTGAGCGCTTTATAAATGTTTATAGTGTGGTATGGTACGCTCAGTTGGAAAGAGCAAAACTGAAAAAAGGCATTAGATTATCTTGTCAACTCGGCCCGCTGACTTTGGGGCCTGTGTCAGTTCATTTTATAATGATCTAGGGAAGTAGAGTGTTTAGCTGTGGCAATTTGTCCAGGGTCTTGGATTGCATCCTCGTTGTAGAATTTACCGGCGTTAGATACACAGAACATGTTTTGCTTTTTCTTTCCTTTCACATTACATGATGATTTTCTGAATCTACATTGTAAAGATAAGTTTTTATTCAACCAGTTCAAAAAATCATTACACAAACTTTCCTAAATGTTTCTTTTTTTATTTGGTCCAAATATGTATTGCAATATATGGATTCACTTTTCGAATTATTTGCTCGTGCTGCATTTCAAATGTATATGAATACTTGAACATAAGCATTATTATAACATGTTTTTATAGGGCACAAATATCAATAATCCTTTCAAATGTTTGATTTGTGATGAGGTAGCGAAGCGCTTTACAAAATTATAAAAATTGAATGAGTATATTAAAGTCAAATATAAATTTAAATATGTATTAATAATTATTGTATAGAACAAAACCATCATGAAACAGAATACAATTTCACAATAGATGTAGGCACACAAATTTAGGGATCATTTTATGCAAGTTACAGTATGTCTAAATAAAGTTCAGTTTGTTACTACACCGTAACAAATAATTGGCACCCTTTCTGTCTAACTGAGCTGAGTATGTCAAAGTTGCAAAGAAAGGACTGAGGGTTAAGTACAAATTGCTGGCCTTCTCCCGGAAGCTTTTTACCACTGGGAACCTTTTGTACCAGAGCTTACTACCAACTCGGTCCAGGAACAATACAATCTAGAAAATAACTTTAAGGATGTTCACATTAAGGAACTAAAAAGAACATCTTCACTATTCATGACCTTGTTGCTTCATTCGTAATGCTTTCTAATTAATTCTTACACATTAATTTATAATTTGATTCTTTTCAGATGAGCACATTTTTTTTCTACTTTGTACACCAGTAGGATATTGTTGCATATATATCTATACCTTAAGTCTGGGACTGAATCAATTTTAAGATTTAGAACACACGAATGGCAGTGGAGGGTGAATCCGTAATATATTTTCCTCCCTTAGTATAACGAACCCCCAAAGGAAGTACTGACTTTTCACCCTTTTGACCATCTTTGTGTGGGTAGAAATGAGCTCATAGGTGAGGTATGCACTCCCACACAAAGAAGCTCAAAACATAAGTTTCAGGAACTCGTGCGTCCTCATTGTTAGCGAAGCACTTCAGGCTGTGGCAGGCTGTTCCTTCAAGGGATTTTGAACTCAAGCCTGATCTGACACAAAATAGAGTTATACGGTTGGCATAAATGGTGTAAGTATAAAAAACTGAAATTTACAAAATAATTCAACAAACGCCGTTTAAGTAAGACAATTTACACATGATACAAATTCAATTCGGCTCTAATTATTTAAAATGATTATGGACATGATTTTCGAACATTCAATGTATTTTCAACAACTAGGAAATGTCCATTGACTTGAGGGCTGATGGTCATGTCCTGCTGTGAGCGGTTGTGCGTACTGTAAACTGTACTCCATTGAGCTCTATGTAATTTTAGTTTGGTTTAGTTTATTTATTTGTGGAGTGCACATGTACCTTAGAAAGAAGTATCTAGACGTTAAAGAGGTATCCAAAAAGCAGTGAAAAACAAACGGGGTCTAGGGGTTGTGAAAAGGTGGGTCAGCCATCTGCGTTTTCAACAAAGGGGTAACAAGGTCATGTTTTAGCCCACCGGTTACATCCCAGAAGGGAATGAGGAATTGCATTGTATAATTAGTGTTGGAGCAATGGTATTAGTGACTCCCTTAAGATGTTGTATGGGACATGGATCAAGAGAGGAAGAAGAGATGAGTGGGACAAATTACTTGGTAGCCTAACCATGTTGATGGTAAATACCTAAGTAAAGAATGTATTTGCCAAAAGGAGATACAATGTGTGGCGATGTTTCAAGAATTGTATCTAGATGGACAAACGCTCAAGAAAGACTGAATAATTTATTTTGAAAAATTCACGCAGGTTATTAGGCTGTAGTTCTTCCTCAATTGCCATTCTAGTTTTTTGCACACAGGTTTGGTTGCCTTAAGTACCTCAGTGTATCAAGAGCCAAATACATTTGATGCCTGGGTCTGAATGTTTTAAATGAAATACAAGTGTCGAAAGACATAGTAAACCGTACACCATGTCAATATTAGATTTGGGGTCAGTAGTATATACAAAAACGTATATGTATTGCACATAGACTTAGACCAAAACCACACAAACTAATAATCACTTTGCAAACAAGGCAATTGTCATGACATCACAGTTAGTGCAATAAGATAAAAGATGTATACGCTCCACACGTCATGAAACCACCCTCACTGTACATATTATGGAGATCCTGAAATCATATTTGTTATCCTGTCTCTGCAAGGCATAAATGGCACATATCAAAACATCAGGGCATGAATATGAAGCAGTTTGGTTAGAATGAAAATACATAAATCACCTCCCAAGTAAAAGGGCACTCATTAACACATTAACACATTAGTAACAATAGCATTAAAGCAGCCAAAACTCGCGGGCTCCTATTAGCTGGGTTATGTGGATTCTAGAAGCGGTAAGCACTTTTTGGGATAATTGTGTGGATTCTAGAAGAGGTAAGCACCTTCTGGGATAATTGTTGATGTGAACTGTAGGCTGCAGGAACACCTGCATGCCAACTTCCCAAAATACGGTAAATTTTGTGAATTTCAAAACAACACGACTCCCCCGTAAGGATCAGGGCCTCGAGCAAGGATACACACCCAGGTATGTTTTCATCCAAATGGAGCAGGGAAAGCACCACTTCAGGTTCTAGTAGGGGAGACCTATCTGGGACCCCCGCACACAGAGGAGTCGAAGGGCGCAGCTCGTGTGAGTGTCGTGCAGCTGCCATCAATATGAGACAGCTCACCCTCTTCGGAAGACGGGGCTTCCTTCCTCCTTACTGGCAGTACGTGGGTGTGGATACAGTCCCTGGGAGGATCCGCTAACGCCAGCAGGACTACGGGCATCACCTGAATGTTAGCGGACCTCTGCAGTAGGAGCCTGTGTCACTCGATGATTCTGGTGGTCCCTGTGGGTTTGGTGACTGAGGCAGCCCTGACACTTCTCGGATGACAAGCCTCTAATAGTGTGGCTCAGGGACTCAATGCGACAGCTACTTTTTCTGGCTGGTATGGAGAGAGGGAAGAAAGTGCTCAACCTGTGCTCTCGTTGGTCCCTAAGACCCCACATGCACACCAAGCACTGGTCAAGAATGCCAGGACAGAAACCTTGCAAGATACTCGTTCAACCCCAGAGCTTTGGAGGTTGGAAGTTCATCTATCGGGTGCCAAATTTCTTCCGCCGTAATGTTTCTCTCCAAACCATGAGCTGTTTCAGGGGTGAGTTTAGGCAGTCTCAGTTCAGTAAGAAACTGGTCTACTACCAAAGTACCAGCCTAGAATTTAGCTGAATAGAGAGATTTATCAAATGATCAGAAGGCAAAAAGAATATCCATTGGGTGAGTCACTATCTGACTCTGAAAATCCTTTATTGGCACTATCGTGTGGGAATATTCCAGTTGCCTAAGCTGGTAGTCCAGGTGGTGTCACATCTTTTTTCCTAATCATAATGTTGTTGCTAAAGACAGAATAATAAGTTGTCAGCCTTTGAGGTATATAACTTGTTAAGATATTTTGTGACTTTTAGTAGTTGACAAAGATTCACTGGCAAAGGCCAGGCACTACATTGCACCATAAGAATTGTTACTTTCTGTTCTGTTTAGTGTTTAATAATTACTATTGGTAATTAATTATTGTTTATATTAGTTCCGTAGCACTTTGTGGGTTTATAAGGGAATAGGGCGGGAAGTAATTTAATTTAAATATTAAAAATTAATAATGTACTCATTAATAATTGTGTGATTAATAATTACTATTGTTAATTAAGTCAATTACTGTATTATTAAATATATATATTTTTTTATGTTTTCGAATTAATTGATAATTATGTTAATTGTGTATTTTTTATTATGTAACAATTCATTAAATAATAATAATTCAAAATTAATGTATTAATATGTAAATTATGAACATTTTTTTAGGAGTGTTCTTAGGGAAGTAGGGTGGGAATTATTTTAATTTTAATTCAATTTTTATAAATGTTCATATAATATTTATTCAAAGTTATTTTATAGTATTAATTGTGTTAATTTAGATATGATGGTTATTAATGTTATTGGTGATTGTCATTAGCTAATTAATTAATTGTTAAATAATGATGTTAATTTAATAATATTGTACACTATTGGAAGTGACGTTTATAGGGGAAAATAGTGGGAGGTAAATAAAATGGTATTAAATATTTACTTGGTAAATAATTATAATATTATTGTAAGATTGGGTCTACTAAATTATTATCCTATGCTACCTAACACTTTCCCTACTGTTGCACTCACCGGAATGGAAATAGTAATTTTTACCCTCCCGCTATCCAACACTTTCCCTAGTGTTACACTCACTGGAGTGGGAATAGTAATTTTTACCCGTCCGCTATCCAACTCTTTCCCTACTGTTACACTTACTGGAATGGGAATAGTAATTTTCACCCTCCTGCTATCAAACAGTTTCCCTGCTGTTCCACTCGTTGGAGTCGGCATAGTAATTTTTACCCTCCAGGTATGCAACACTTTCCCTACTGTTGCACTCACTGGAGTGGGAATAGTAATTTTTACCCTCCCGCTATCCAACACTTTCCCTACTGTTGCACTCACTGGAGTGGGAATAGTAATTTTTAACCTCCCGCTATCCAACACTTTCCCTACTGTTACACTCACTGGCGTGGGAATAGTAATGTTTACCCTCCCACTATCCAACACTTTCCCTACTTTTCCACTTGCTGGAGTTGGAGTAGTAATTTTTACTCTCCCACTATCCAACACTTTCCCTACTGTTCCACTCACTGGAGTGGAAATAGTAATGTTTACACTCCCGCAATCCAACACTTTCCCTACTGTTCCACTCGCTGGAATGGGAATGGTAATTTGTTGTATTTAGCCTGTCTCTTTTCTGCCTGTGGGATTTCACTGTCATTCACATGATGTCACCAATAGAACCTTTGGTGACATCATGGAGTGTTTGGGGCTTGGCCTGGTGACAACTGGCAGTTGGAACCAGGCAGGCTGAGTGGCAAGCTGGTCACTCCTGGTGGGTCTTCTCTTTATCTTATCTTAACATCTTGAAGACTTGACTAACTTGAATAAAGCAAAATAAATGATACCAGACTCCCGGCTTCTATTTACAACATTTTTGGCGACGCTTGGAGAAGCTTAAAAGAACCTACAGCGTGGAAGAAGTGAGGAACCTTCCAAGTAAAGAAACTACAACTAATGAAATAAGCCTACAAAAACGAAAAGCCCGGGTATTTAAAAGGAAAAGACATCAATTTTTCAAAGAACCTACAGCGTGCAAAGGAAAAGAAGGTAACAAAGACTGCGTATTTATAGTACCAACTGCGTGATATTAAAACTACAGTAACTTAAGTAAAAGAGAAGAAAGCCCCTGGGTTAACCCACCAGTGTCCTTGCTAACGGACGGCCTGCAAACCCAGGGTGTTAATGTGCTTAAGCTTAATATTGTGACAACTTGGGGAATTGCACTGCTTTAGTGATCGAACGGCATTCGTTTTGTAACTGCAAGGAACTGTTTATTTGAAGCTTTTAAAGGATTAAAGCCAGTGTGCCTGTCACGGAAGCGAGTTGAGCAACTATTGGAATTTAATTTATAGCTCGACTTTCAAAATGAAAGCTATGCAAGGAAGAAATATTCTGAACTGCTAAGTGAAAATAATTATTGCTGTTTCAGCGCGTGTGAAGCATAGACTAATTGAAGGTACGAATTGGAAAATAAACAAGTCCATGTGATCAAGCGGCAGTGACAGAGTTTAAGAAAACAACCTCCTGTTGGCAGTTTAATTCATTGTGCATTTGTCATTAGCTTCAAAGATCGTGGAAAAAGGAAAGTTGGAAAGGAAAGGCACGTAGCGCATGTTTAAAAAAAAAAAACTGAGCAAGGTCATGAGGAGAATGAATGATGGCACGTTGTCCTTTCTACAATGTGTTGTTTAAACCAACATATTTATTCTACAGCGAAATGCACAAACTTTGTTATCACTGCACAATGTTTAACGGTCATACAATTTAAAAAAGGAATGCGCGTGAAATGCTTCAATCCTACCTGTGAGGAGCTCTCTATGACGTCGTGGGAGATGCTGCATTCTCACGCTTTAAAGCACAGGCGTGCTGAGAGCCACCCAGTGCGACGTAGTATACGTGCCACTGCTGTCATCGCATTCTTCAGGATTAATACACCGAGCCTTTGGATCGTCACCATGGAAACGATTCTTGGGGGAATGACGAGATTTTTGCGACACGATTTTAGGTTGGAGCGAAGATTTATTGGATACTTTGGTGTTTAGCAAGTCACTTGAAGCTTTTGGCAGCTGACTGGCAGTGAATCCTATATACCCTGTGAGTCGTTCTGCAGAGGATGATGTTATCAATGGTTGTTGTTAGTTCCTGGAAGGCATGTGTTTCTAGGAGTTCGCCCTTGGGAGTCTTTACTGAATGTCCAGTCAGCAACTCAGCGGCGGCAACTCCCTGGTGTTGTGCAACTAGGTAGGAATACTACAGCTACTGACTTGCTAAGATCTTTGGAGATCTCGGGTGAGAGATCGCTCACCGGAGCACGAGACTTTCTCTAACATTGTTATGCTGGTCATTTTGAGGTTTGTCTCGTGGTTAGTGTGGTTGAGTGAGTGCTAAGGGATAAGTTAGTGGTGATTAGTGTGAGGGTGAAGAGTTTCTTGTGGCAGGTGGCCCCATGCAGTATACTCTAGGGGTGGTGAGTGACAAGTGAGTGGCGAGTAACGCAATTTATGTGTTTTTGGAGTGGCGGGTGACGCAATTTTTGTGTTTTTGGGGTGGTGAGTGGCATTTGTTTTTTTTAGACATCTAAGCTGCATTTTCAAATTGTTTTAGGTTCATGAAGTGAGGTGTTTGGGACTATATGTGTCCTGGTGTTTGGGACTGTATGTGTCCTAGTGTTTGGGACCATATGTGTCCTAGTTAAGTGTTTTAAAGGGTGGTGAGTACCCCATTAGGAAATTGGGGGCGGAGCAATGGTTACTCCAAGGTGCAGTTCATGGGGAGGGTTGTACCCCGTAGTGTACCCCATTTAGGTAATTGGGGGCGGAGCAATGGCTACTCCAAGGTGCAGTTCACGGGGAGGGTTGTACCCCGTTACGGAGCAAAGTGGACTCCATTAATATTTGGCACTAAATCAGTTTGTGTTTGTGTTTCCCAAGGAAAGGGGATGGGACTTGGGACTAGTTGTGTTTGGGACGAGTTGTGGTTGACTTGTGTTCGCAACTGTTTGGGATGTGTTAGTAACTTTATCTTTTCGAATGTACTGTGTACTTTTATATGGGGGAGTACACCGAAGCTTCTTTTACCTATTCTAATATTGTCTCTTTTTGATTTCCCTAAAGAAAGGAGATGTGTTGTATTTAGCCTGTCTCTTTTCTGCCTGTGGGATTTCACTGTCATTCACATGATGTCACCAATAGAACCTTTGGTGACATCATGGAGTGTTTGGGGCTTGGCCTGGTGACAACTGGCAGTTGGAACCAGGCAGGCTGAGTGGCAAGCTGGTCACTCCTGGTGGGTCTTCTCTTTATCTTATCTTAACATCTTGAAGACTTGACTAACTTGAATAAAGCAAAATAAATGATACCAGACTCCCGGCTTATATTTACAACATAATTTTTACCCGCCCGCTATCCAACACTTTCCCTACTGTTCCACTCACTGGAGTGGAAATAGTAATTTGTACCCACCTGCTATCCAACACATTTTATACTTTTGCACTTGTTGGAGTGTGAATACTAATTTTATTCCCTACGCTATGCAATCTTTTTAATATTGGTGCATTTAATGTAGTGTACAATATTATTTCCCATAAAAAATATTAATAGGAATATTTAAAATATTGTATATTTATTATTTTTAAATTTCTATAATAGGTTTAATTATATATATATATATATATATATATATATATATATATATATATATATATATATATATATATATATATATATATATATATTCCAGCTCATGAACCGTTTCATTCAGGAAACGAAAAGCGCACTCCAGGGGTAAAGCAGCAAAGTTTATTCAGCCCACAAACACTCGTGCAACAGACGCGTTTCGGACGTCAAGTCCTTCGTCAGTGTTTACACAGTTTACACTCTTGCGGCAACATATAACGAATACCAACAAGTTAGAAAACGGACATCACCCATAGAGCGTTAGTGCGGTGGCCATTTTGAAATGGTTAAATACACATTTTTAAACAACAATATTGTTCAACAGAGGAGCTTCAATTCTCCCTATTTCTCTATATTGCCGTGTATCGGCAAATCACCGCATTGCTAACATTATTACCCAAAGGTTCCGTTTACAATAAGACAAGAGCAGGGCCTTTTTGCATGTATCATTTGCAGGAATTTTTCATATGTCAGATGAGAACTAACAATAATCATCTCCATGATTCCTAAACATGCATATTTGTGTCTTTCGCTTACCTATAGTAAGAACTATTATCCAAGACATATCCGAAATTGAGCCGTGTATCGGCATATCACCACATCAACCAGTGCAAAATTTATAGCATCATTTTTCGCTATCATCACTTACAAAGTTATAATCATCTTCTCAGAATCATGATCAGAGAAGCTCAAAAATTTCCGAATTAAATACAGATATATCACATATATATCACATAATAGGCTGTTTCAGAGTAGAAATCACATCAGCATTGTAAAGAATCCTGTACATATTATTTACAACAACCAGTTCACATTCATCAGTTTGTGCAAATTATTTCATTTTCCAGCTAAGTGTCTCATTTTCCCAGGTGAACCATAAGTTCCTCCCCACTGTTGAGACCCATAGGTTGTTTGGTCTGCATGTCAACGATGTATTGCGACTCCAGTCTTCTAAGACTCAGTAATCTGTCCCCTCCTCTAGGATGCAGGGGGATATGGTCCAAGCCGAAGTACTGCAATAGCTCCCTATTGCTTTGATGGACCAGTGCAAAGTGTCGAGCCACGGGATATGCCATGTCTTTATTCACTATAGCTCGTTGATGCTCAAGGATCCGCATTTTGACATTTTTGATAGTACTCCCAATGTATTGGAGTCCACAGGGACAGGTTAGACAATAAACAACATAGGGGGTGGTACATGTGATAAATTGTCTGATATTTTTTACTTTGGACACCCCTGGTATTTTATAAAATAATACTCGTTTGCTATTCTCACATGCACGGCACTTCCCGCACGGGAAAAAACCTTTCATGTCTTTGAGGGTTGCACTCACTTTTGATTTAACAGGTGTGAGATGGCTGTTAACTATTGTATCCTTAATGGATCTAAGTTTCCTGAATGTCACCAGTGGTTTCATCTGGACATCCTTTCCTATTACAGGATCAGTATGTAAGATATGCCAGTTTTTTGTCATAATCCTCCTAAGGACATTAGCCTGATCAGAAAAGGTAGTGATCATCCGAAACGTATTTTTCATACTTGGTAGAGAGTCTTGCTCTTTCTTATTCTCAAAAAGATGTTTTCTTGGAATCTTAGCTACCTTTTTGTAGATCTTGTCTAGGTCTGTGTGGTCATAACCCCTTATGGCAAACCTTGCAACACAGTCCTGAGCTTCTTTTCTGAAATCACTGTCCTGTGTACAATTTCGCCTCAGCCTTAGTAACTCCCCATAGGGGATACTTCGAATGAGACTGGGAGGATGGCTGCTGGAGGCGTGCAATATACTATTCCCCGCCGTCGGTTTCCTATATAGGGTTGTTTCTAGCTTGTCACCATTTACAAAAACTCTTAGGTCTAAATAGTGTACCTCTGAGTCTTAGAAGACTGGAGTCGCGATACATCGTTGACATGCAGACCAAACAACCTATGGGTCTCAACAGTGGGGAGGAACTTATGGTTCACCTGGGAAAATGAGACACTTAGCTGGAAAATGAAATAATTTGCACAAACTGATGAATGTGAACTGGTTGTTGTAAATAATATGTACAGGATTCTTTACAATGCTGATGTGATTTCTACTCTGAAACAGCCTATTATGTGATATATATGTGATATATCTGTATTTAATTCGGACATTTTTTGAGCTTCTCTGATAATGATTCTGAGAAGATGATTATAACTTTGTAAGTGATGATAGCGAAAAATGATGCTATAAATTTTGCACTGGTTGATGTGGTGATATGCCGATACACGGCTCAATTTCGGATATGTCTTGGATAATAGTTCTTACTATAGGTAAGCGAAAGACACAAATATGCATGTTTAGGAATCATGGAGATGATTATTGTTAGTTCTCATCTGACATATGAAAAATTCCTGCAAATGATACATGCAAAAAGGCCCTGCTCTTGTCTTATTGTAAACGGAACCTTTGGGTAATAATGTTAGCAATGCGGTGATTTGCCGATACACGGCAATATAGAGAAATAGGGAGAATTGAAGCTCCTCTGTTGAACAATATTGTTGTTTTAAAATGTGTATTTAACCATTTCAAAATGGCCACCGCACTAACGCTCTATGGGTGATGTCCGTTTTCTAACTTGTTGGTATTCGTTATATGTTGCCGCAAGAGTGTAAACTGTGTAAACACTGACGAAGGACTTGACGTCCGAAACGCGTCTGTTGCACGAGTGTTTGTGGGCTGAATAAACTTTGCTGCTTTACCCCTGGAGTGCGCTTTTCGTTTCCTGAATGAAACGGTTCATGAGCTGGAATATTTTCCACGAGTATCGGCGTGGAGCCTGCACCCGCTGTTAAGAGTGCCCTGGGATTACCGGTACAACTTGGAGCCTCAATATATATATATATATATATATATATATATATATATATATATATGTATATATATATATATATATATATATATATATATATATATATATATGCCATTATATTTTTTATAATGTTAAAAAAATTATAATTAAGAATAATAATTATTGTTTTAATATTACTAAGTTAATATATATGTAAAAACAATTATAAGGTTTTTTACATTACATTTATTATTTTTACATTTTAAGCTTTTTTACATTATTTTAACTAAGTTTTAATTAATTGTGTTTATTATTTAATTATTTCTATATTAGTTTTAATAGATTTAGAAAATTCGATATTTTAGTTATCTATATTTTTAACAAAGATATTTTGTACTCGATATTTTAGAACTTACCTGTTTGTAAATTGAGGCTCAATATTCTGTCCCTCAAGATTTTGGCATCGATATTCTGGATAGTAGATATTCTGTCCCTCGATATCTAGTCACTGATCCGTGTGTACCATGGACACTTGAGGTAAAGGGGTACTCTTGTGCAGTTGTTTAAGATTGCCTCCCTGGTTCCACTAATAAATGAGCAGATATTAAGTAATTCACAACATGCCTGTCACCATATTTATTTAATGTGTGCTGGTGTGATTTTATCTAATAATGGATCCAGAACTAAACTGCAGTCTCCTCCAATCAACACATTAGCAGGTGAGAGAGGAAGTAGGGAGTGTACTGAAGAAAGGACTTTTATTCCTAACTGGTGCATAGATGGAACCCAGAGTGATTGTTGGCTGCTTCGTATACGATTTTATGAACACATAAGGGTAGATTTACTAAACATTCACACAATGCACTGCAGCAGCCAAACGTGCTGTGCTGTGTTTTATGAGAGTGGGAGAGTAGCATAGAACCATTTCTACTAAGATATAGCACTGCCCTGCTCTCTTCCTCACGTTGGCACACAATCAGGCTGCCTACAATCATGCACACACCTTTGGACTATGGTGCAAAGGTGTCTGTGTCATTTCTAGCATAGGTTTTTTTCACTTGAAGAGATCCCTTTTAGTACAAATACTATGGGGCTCATTAGGATGATGGGCGGACTTTGTCCGCCCTCCATCCTGTCGGAATTCTGCACCGCCCGCCACAATGCTAAAAATGCATTTCAGCATTTGCATTAACAAAGCGGCAGGCACCGCGCGGTGCCTGCCGCTTTGTTAATGCAAATGAAGGGGGGGTACCACAGGTACCCCCCTTGTACACCCCCCACCTATACTTCACTCTGGGGGCCCGCAGGTGGCCCCCAGAGTAAAGACCGCATGCCTTTCCGTGGCAGCATCGCCGCCGCGGAGAGGCACCTACGAACAACCATCGTAATATGGCTGGCGGTGTCTAATAGACACCGCCACCATATTATTCCATATTTAAAGGGTGCCTCCAAGATATAGCCTTCTGGATGAACACAAACAAACTGAAGCTTAACGCCAATAAGACAGAAGTTATATTTTTTGGAAAGGGCCCTCCCCCTCCTTCTGATCTTTGGTGGCCGACGGAGATGGGAGAAGCTCCCTTACCCAGCCGGGCGGCAAAAAACCTGGGAATACGCTGGGATGACAAGCTATCTTTCACATCCCACATTCAGCAAACAGCTGGCAACTGCCTATGCAAACTGAGGAATCTACGTAAGATTCTGAGACTCCTACCAGTAAACTGCCGAAAAACTGTAATCCATGCCACAGTAACATCAAGATTGGACTACGCCAACGGCTTGTACCTGGGTCTCCCCAAATACAGTCAAGCCCGCTCCCTCCGATCTAACAGTCGGGCTCAGATTGCTGTCCCTCGAGCAAAAAAAGCTCGGCTCGGCGGCCGGACGTTCTCAGCCAATGCGGCTAATCTTTGGAACTCCCTGCCCCCAGCCCTCCAGCAGGCCCCCTCTGAGCCCTGCTTTAAACGTATGCTGAAAACATGGCTCTTTGCCCAACCACGCTAGTCACTTACTCTGTTCAGTCCTCACGGTCAAATATGTGCTCTGTAGCGCCTTGACACCTCCTGGTTGAGGTAGCTGTTCGCGCTTTTAGAAAGTGCTTTATTATTCCTTTTCCGCCCCGGCCGCAAGGCGACCGGGGCGGAAAAGCAGCGGAAGGTCTTTCCATCCGCCGAGGTTTACGTCCGCCATACTAATATACTAAACACACTAAACAACACCAGTAGAGTAGACACAACTACAAGTGTAAGCCAGAAACCAGATCAATCATTGCAATTAAGAGCCACTAGACCTTTACATTCTCAGAACCCGTCAGAAGATAATTTAATTTCTTCCGACAATATATCCACAATTAGAAACTCCACCAGTAACCGACGGAGATCTGAACAACTTAGCACCCCATCCAGAAACCTCCAGGAACAGGTTTCTCAACGAGGAGCCTCATGCAGAACGGAAAGTACGGTGGCAAGGAATGAAGCAGAGAAAACACGAAACACATATAACATCAACAACAACGCAGGATCACCAAGCTTAGACAGAACGTCCATCCCAGCAATCTCATCCGACAATCTCCACACTGTTAGAAATTCCACCAGTAATCGACGGAGATCTGAACAAACTAGCTCGACATCCAAAGACTCCAGGAACAGGCTACTCAAACAGGAACATCATGCGGAACAGAAAATATGTTGACAAGAAATGAAATTGAGAGAACACGAAACACATATAACATCCACAACAACGCTGGATCACCAAGCTTAGACAGAACATCCACCCCAGCAATAATAGTCCGAGGAGAAAAACGATCTAAGGAAAGAATTAAGAAGACAACGAGACTTGGCCGAAACGGAAATTCAGGAACGGTAAACGTGAAGACCGAAACTCACAGACTAAGAATCACATCACATCACCTAAGATCATGAGAAAAATTCACGAGATACAAACACAAATCAGTATCTTTTCACTGGATCTATTGAACGCCTTGAAAGGGATAGAAAAACTATGTGATATCACAGAAAACACCCAGACGGAAATAGAACACATCAAACAGCTATTAAACACATCCGAAATCAAAAGCAAGAAGAGAGCGATGCCACTGTAAACCAGACAAAACATACCAAAAAGGAATCAAAACTCTCTATCAGAAGCAGAAATACTAGGACTACTCAGGGAGTATGAACAGGCAGAACCCAATTAAAAGAGTACCGATTGACGCAAATACAACATCCACGAGAAATGGAAGGAAACCCAATCTCAACAACTTACAACAAATACAACTAACCACCGACACGTCTAATAGGATAACAGATGAAACAGAAAAATCTTTAAAATGCCTATTGCTCAACTGCCGATCAGCAACGAAACATGCGTCTGACATAGCCGATATCATTACCAATCAAGGAATAGATGTTACTATCCTTACCGAAACATGGCTATCTGGATGCTCGTCCCCAGTCTTAGACCTGCTGGTGCCCCCGCACTATAACATAATGAGACTTGACAGACAAAAAAAGTCAAACTTAGATATTGGCCAATTTCAATCAGACCCTATCGAATCATGCGAATACCTTGGGCTCCATATAAGATCGGCTAACAAACAGATCTGCAACTTACATGCCATATATCTCCCGCCAGGTAATAATATGAACTTCATAGACCAACTAATGGAGATCATCACTGCCAACTCTAACAAAGATATCAGTAATATATTTCTAGGTGATTTTAATCTACACTGGAACGACAACAACGACAAACAGGTCAAAGCCTTTAAAGATTTTCTAACAGAGCTAAAATTATCACAAGCCTGCCTGGAACCTACGCACGAAAAAGGAGCAACGCTAGACTGGATTATCTCAAAGAATAATGACATCTCAATCCTCTCAATAGTGCCATGCGACTGGTCAGATCACCACGCAATAACATTCTAAATACCATCATGGGAGAAGATAAAAACCACTCAACCTAACAAAATGAAAAGATGGATACGTGAAACCTGATATTCAAACATGGATCTGCTAAGGGAAAGTTGCAAAAAAGACCTCATCCTACCTGACAACGTACAGAATGTGACGGATCTAACAAACCATGACCACAATATCGCAAATAGTCAACTCCACCTTACCCCTCAAATTGAAAAAAGTCTCGGAGAAGACTAAAAACCCTTGGTTCAATGGAATATTGAACGAAGATAAACGAAAATTGAGACATGCTGAAAGAAAGTGGAGACAACACCCATCCTCCCCGGAGCTGAAATCCCTCAGAAGGATCAGAAAGGAATACAATAAAAAGATCATTAATACAAAATAGGAATTTATCAGATCGGAACTGGATAATGCCAAAAACAGACCACAGAAACTATTTGAGATTATAAAGCTACAATCTAATAAACTGGCAAAATCTGCCCAAGGAGTCACTAAAACTCAACTAAGCTGCTCTCAACCTTTTTCAACAATAAAGCCAACGAACTGGAAAAAGAACTTAGGATCGCTGCAGATAACCCCAACCACAATACAACATCATCACAACCTGTACAGCACTCTGCGAACAATGAGACAAAAAACAAGGCATACTGGGACACGTTCACATTACTAGACCTGAATGAGGTTGCCAAAACGCTCAATGCCACTAAACCAAACAATCACTTCAACGACCCGCTACCATCAAAATGCCTGAAAGAAATCAGCCATATAATGATTCCAATCTGGACCGAAATTATTAACGCTTCACTTTCCCAAGGGGTCCTCCCAGATTGTCTCAAGACAGGACAAGTAGTCCCGATCATCAAAAAACCCACAGCAGACCCGGCCGATCCAAATAATTATCGCCCAGTGTCCAACATCCCTCTTCTTGCCAAAGTAATAGAGAGATGTGTACAAAAGCAGTTAAGCAGACATGTAGACAACTTCTCTTTATTGGATGACTTCCAATCGGGCTTCAAAACTGGCCATAGCACGGAAACCGCAATCCTTCACATAGTCGATGATGCACTTCAAGCACTAGATCGCAACCAATCCTGCCTACTCATCCGCCTGGACTTGTCATCGGCGTTTGACACAGTTAACCATTAAAAACTTCTAATCAGACTTCACAACAGGATGGGAATATCAGGCACAGTATTGAATTGGTTCAAATCAATCATTCTTACAGAATAGAACTCAGAGATTCTTAGTAAACCAATCTCTTTCCCCTTCTTGCCCAAATACAATTGGAGTACCGCAAGGAACAACCCTTTCTCCTACACTGTTTAATTTATACATCAAACCACTTACTGAAATCCTACGAAATTCAAAAATATCTTACCATATGTACGCGGACGACACGCAACTCTACATCAAGATCGAGACGTTGGAAGACACTATCATTATGAATGAGGCCCTCAAAAGGTCACTAAAATGGCTATCCTGCAATCACCTCAAGCTAAACGCTAATAAAACTGAATTCTTACTCATTGCACCTCAAAAGAATCAAGCAGAAGTAAAAGAATGGTTCAAAATGATCACAGCGTTGAACTGCACCCCAACACTAGTTGAATCAGCTAAGTCTCTCGGAATCACTTTGGATGAACACCGTGATATGAAAACCCACATCAAAGTAATGGCAAAAAACACACGCTTTCATCTGAACTACTTAAGAAAAATTAAATCATTTCTATCAGAGAACGAAAAACTAGCTGTGCAATCATTGGTGATCTCGAGAATTGAATATGGATGCACAACACTTGCAGGCCTTCCAAAAATATCCACAGCTCCCTTAAAAGCATGCCTTAATGCAGCGGCTAGACTTATCACAGGATCAAGGAAATTTGACCACATCTCCCCTCACCTGAAAGCTCTAAACTGGCTACCCTATGAAGCCAGAATACAACCAAAAATGGCATGTATCGCCCATAAAGCGATTCATCACAACACACCCAGATATCTTGCCCAGAAAATAAAAATTGCAGGAGGAAACAGCCCTGTCCGGAGTGCCAATCTGCTGATGCTGAGGCCACCTATCTTCAGGAAGAAAAAAACTTATGAGAGATCATTCTCCAGTGTAGCCCCTAGAATATGGAACTCCCTTCCTGCGAACATCAGAAAGATCTCGAACACTGCAACATTCAAGAAGGAAACTAGGACGTTTCTCATGAACAAATTCCTCCAGTAGGTAGACAACTGGGCATTGGCGACTCAACAGTTAGGGTCAGTTGGATAACATACTGGGAATCATATAGAGAATGACCCACAGCAAGAAGACACTACAGGCAGTCATGGCCAGCCTGGCGGGGGCAATCTGCCCGACATCATAATGGGCCCCTATGCCTTGAGAAATGTTTCCCACTTTGGAGGTTTGTTGTACAGTGCAGAATACATGCAAAGTTGGGAAAGTTGAAGAAACAAAAGCATGTCTCCAAGTTAACACCAGTCTCAAATTGTGGTATTCTTTGGTGCAACGTCCTGTCTACTATTGCTAGTAGATGGGTAAGAGAAAGCACTGCTTTATGTTACTTTCAAACAACTTTCCAGTACCAACGCTGGAAAATAAATTCCAAATAATCATTTTGCACTGGTGTGTACATTTTTTGACACAAACCCAGCACAAAATATTAGTAAATCTTACCCATGGTGTCCCTCTGAAACTGACCACACCAATGTAGAAAAAAATGGCTAAAGATTAATATACTATTTGAGATCAAAACAAGATAAATCCAATCAGTAGAACTGGAGATATGCAATTTGAAATATTTAAATTAAAACAGTGCATAGAAGCTTAAATTGCCAACTGTGAGTATCTGGTCGCCACGGACCGGAATAACATTTATAAAGATTTTCAATCCATGTGTTTCAGTTTGTCATTCAGGTTGTCTTCCTCTCATATAAACTACATTTCTAACCTTCTACTATATATATAGTTTCTAACAATGATCTATGTAGAAATAGAAACATCACTATAACAAACAGGAAAAAGTTAGTGAAGAAAAAAATCACTCATTTTATTTAAGAATGCTGCATCTTCATATATGAACTCTCCACTACCCCATTAAAAGAAAGATTAATCTATATTTGTTTGCTAACTGTGATCTTTCTGTAAGTAAAAACATTCTGTGAAAATATATAAAAACATTAATGCAACCTCCATCTATTATGAAAAAACATTTTTAGGAAAAGCTCAACAATTTAACATTTTATGCATAGTCAGTGATTTACTTAAGTGAGCATGTCAAGAAGTGTTGCTTTTTTACATTTGAGGCCTAGTTTGAGTAAAAGTTACTGCTTACTACATATATTAATTTTTATCACAATATTTTTATTTAAGCTTACACATTATTACTGCACATTTCATAAACCGTGTAGATTTTTCAATGGTATTATAAACGGTATACAGCAGTAATATCGACGTGGAAATATCGACAAGCAGAAATATCGAGGTAAGAATATCGAATTTATGAAATATCGAAGAATTAAATATCGATGTTGTAAATATCGTTTGTTTAGAATAGCCGAAATATCGACATTTTAAAATATCGTTGTAGTTAATATAGTTGATATGAATATCGATGTACATATTATCGATATTATGTTTTTAGTGGTATATTTTGGATATTATTGAATAGTTCTGTTAACAATTTAATAATTTTTAATGTTTTTATGTGAGTAATAAATGTAAAAAAATAATATTTTTTTAAATTTTTGAGTAAATATTTTAGGAGCGGGTTCTTGGTTTTATAGGGGATAAGGGTGGGTAGTAATTTAAAAATTGTGTGTTAAAAAGATAATTTTAATTTACAATTTTATTGAAAAAAAATTAAATTTCGAAATTAGAAAATTGAAATTCGAAAATAATTAATAAATGTAAACATTTTATATTCTATAAAAATTGTGAATGTTTTAGGAGCGGGTTGTTGGTTTTATAGGGGATAAGGGTGGGTAGTAAAGTAAAAAATCTGTGTTAAAATGAATATTTTAATTTACAATTTTAATGAAAATAAATTAAAATTTCGAAATTAGAAATTTGAAATTTGAAAATAATTAATAAATGTAAATATTTTATATTCTTTAAACAAGTGTGAACGTTTTAGGAGCAGGTTTTTGGTTATATAGGGTATAAGGATGGGTAGTAATTTAAAAATTGTGTGTTAAAATATTTTTTCTAATTTACAATTTTAATGAAAATAAATTTAAATTTCGAAATTAGAAATTCGAAAATAATTAATAAATCAATAATTTTTATATTAAATAAAAAGTGTGAATGTTTTAGGAGTGTGTTGTTGGTTATATAGGGGATAGGGGTGGGTAGTAATTTAAAATTTGTGAAAAAAAAGTATATGTAAATTTAAAATTTAATTTAAATAAATTTAAAATATTGAAATTTGAAATTAGAATTTCGTAATTAATTAATATATTGAAAATAATTATATTTTATTCTATACGTGAATATTTTATGAGTGGGTTGTTTGTTATTTAGGGTATAAGGGTGGGTAGTTAAAAAAATAATTAAGTGTTACATTTTTTAAACAATTAAATTTATTATGTTTTTAAAAAAAATAATAAATATTTATATTTGAAAGTAGAATTAAATAAACATATTAGTATTTTCTAACTATTATTAAATGTGTACATATTTTAGGAGTTTCTTATTTGTTTAATAGGGTATAAGGGTGGGTAGTAATTGTAAAATGTGTGTGAAAATTTTATACATTTTCTATAATTGTAAGGTGAAATGTTTTTACAATATTAATGTAAAATTAGAAATTTGAATATATTTATTATATTTCAAAATGTATATGTTATACAATTTGTAAATATTGTAGGAGAGAGTTTGTGGGCTTTTAGGGGATAATTGAGTGTATTAATTAATTAAATGTGTTATAATTTTTTTAAAATATTATAAAAAATGAGAAAAATAATCAGTAATTTAATATTTAAAATGTGAATATTTTCTTATATAAATAATTTAAATATTTTAATAATTTAAAATGCGAAAATATTTTAGGTGAGGATTTTTGGGATTGTAGGGGTAAGAGTTGTTAGTAATATCCTAAAAGTGTCTAGAAATTTTATAATTGGTAAAAAATTGAAGGAAATACAATATTTTAGTTAGAAATCTAAAAAGTCAATTTTATAAGTACATTTTGTTGAAAGTAATATTTGGACTGTCCAGCATTTTATTATAATTATGTTGTTCTTGGTGTTACAATAGTAATTTTTTATGCTTTACTGTCTAGCACTTTCCCTGAGTTATGTTAAATTTGGAGTTAGAATAGTAAATTAATATGGTTTATTGTCCACCACTTTCTCTGAGTAATGTTGGATTTGGAGTTAGAATAGTAAATTAATATGGTTTACTGACCAGCCCTTTCTCTGAGTTATGTTAGATTTGGAGTTTGAATAGTAAATTGTTATAGTTTACTGTCCAGCACTTTCCCTGAGTTATGTTGGATTAGGATTTAGAATAGTAAATTATTATGGTTTACTGTCCAGCATTTTCCCTGAGTTATGTTAGATTTGGAGTTAGAATAGTAAATTGTTATGGTTTACTGTCCAGCACTTTCCCTGTGTTATGTTGGATTTGGATTTAGAATAGTAAATTGTTATGGTTTACTGTCCAGCACTTTCTTAGAGTTATGTTGTATTTGGAGTTAGATTAGTAAATTAATATGGTTTACTGTCCAGCACTTTCTTAGAGTTATGTTGTATTTGGAGTTAGATTAGTAAATTAATATGGTTTACTGTCCAGCACTTTCCCTGAGTTATGTTAGATTTGGAGTTAGAATAGTAAATTAATATGGTTTACTGTCTAGCACTTTCCCTGAGTTATGTTAGATTTGGAGTTAGAATAGTAAATTATTATGGTTTACTGTCCAGCACTTTCTTAGAGTTATGTTGTATTTGGAGTTAGAATAGTAAATTAATATGGTTTACTGTCCACCGCTTTCCCTGAGTGATGTTAGATTTGGAGTTAGAATAGTAAATTATTATGGTTTACTGTCCAGCATTTTCCCTGAGTTATGTTGCATTTGGAGTTAGAATAGTAAATTATTATGGTTTACTGTCCAGCACTTTCCTGAGTTATGTTAGATTTGGAGTGAGAATAGTAAATTAATATGGTTTACTGTCCAGCACTTTCCTGAGTTATGTTAGATTTGGAGTTAGAATAGTTAATTATTATGGGTTTCTTCCAGCACTTTCCCTGAGTTATGTTGAATTTGGAGTTAGAATAGTAAATTGTTATGGTTTACTGTCCAGCACTTTCCCTGAGTTATGTTGGATTTGGATTTAGAATAGTAAATTGTTGTGGTTTACTGTCCAGCAGTTTCTTAGAGTTATGTTGTATTTGGAGTTAGATTATTAAATTAATATGGTTTACTGTCCAGCACTTTCCCTGAGTTATGTTAGATTTGGAGTTAGAATAGTAAATTACTATGGTTTACTGTCCAGCACTTTTTGTGAGTTATGTTAGATTTGGAGTTAGAATAGTTAATTATTATGGTTTACTGTCCAGCACTTTCTCTGAGTTATGTTGGATTTGGAGTTATAATAGTAAATAGTTATGGTTTACTGTCCAGCACTTTCCCTGAGTTATGTTGGATTTTGAGTTAGAATAGTAAATAGTTATGGTTTACTGTCCAGCACCTTCCCTGAGTAATGTAGGATTTGGAGTCAGAATAGTAAATTATTATGGTTTACTGTCCACCACTTTCCCTGAGTGATGTTAGATTTAGAGTTAGAATAGTAAATTATTATGGTTTACTGTCCAGCATTTTCCCTGAGTTATGTTGTATTTGGAGTTAGAATAGTAAATTATTATGGTTTACTGTCCAGCACTTTCCATGAGTTAGATTAGATTTGGAGTTAGAATACTAAATTATTATGGTTTAATGTCCAGCACTTTCCCTGAGTTTTGTTAGATTGGGATTTAGAATAGTAAATTGTAATGGTTTACTGTCCAGCACTTTCTCTGAGTTATGTTGGATTTGGAGTTAGAATAGTAAATTATTATGGTTTACTGTCCAGCACTTTCTTTGAGTTATGTTGTATTTGGAGTCAGAATAGTAAATTATTATGGGTTAATGTCCAGCACATTCCCTGAGTTATGTTAGATTTGGAGTTAGAATAGTAATTTATTCTGGTTTACTGTCCAGTACTTTCTCTGAGTTATGTTAGATTTAGAGTTAGAATAGTAAATTATTATGGTTTATTGTCCAACAATCTTAATGATTTATATAGAGTTTGGAAATAGATTAGTTTATTTTTTAATGTACTATATAGTGATGTATTTACTTTAATAGTATTTGGAATTATAATAATAAAATTGTGTTTTTTGGTTTATTTATTTTATACAATAATAAAAATAATCAATAATTTATTATTATTATTTATATATTTCAAAAATTCTGTAATGTATTTTGAAGTCATTAAGATTATATTTAATAACATATGTATAACAAATATTTACACTTTTTTTAACATGTTGTTATTTATATCACATGCTTGTAAAAATATAAAGTACCATAGTTATAATTTCTTGTACAATAAACAGTTTTTATTGTGTTACTTCTGTTTGTAGATAGAAACATTTATACATTCAAAATAAAATAACATTTGTATGTACTGATGTATAACATTGCAGTAATTCTAATATATACATTGTACAATTTTAAACATTTTTTATTAATTAGCATCTTACATTTTATTTTATTTTAATAAAATGTAATATGTTAATTAATTTACAAATATTTTGCTTTTACAAAAGTATATACATTAAATTGTTAACATTTGTCTATTATAACTAAATCAAGATTTAATTTTATAAACACATTTTTAATATACATTATTATTTTTGTTATATATATTTTAACATAAAATAAGTAATTTATATTTTACAATATTCATATGTTTATTTTATCGTGACTTATTTTTGGGTTTTTATGGTTCCATTCTCGAGAGGATTGCTACGTTGGAATCTTTTTATACAGTTGAATTTTTTCATTTTTTTGGGTTTGTTTTCAGTATGTGGATATTTTTTGGCTTCGATTATTTTTTAAAGCATCTATTTCAGAAAGATTCTACAGCTACAGAACCGTAAGTAATTATTTATTAATTTTTTGGGGTGGGTTATGTTTATTGGTGAGTTTGTATTTTAATTAGGTATATTATGTCTTGTGATATTATTTTCAAATTTATATTACGTGACATAAAGTAACTAATATAAAAAAAAGTTTGTGTTATATATGGTTTTAGGGTTTGCTCTTTGTATTTTATTAAAGGATGGATTTTGCTATTAGATCTATGTATTCTAGACCTTGGATACTTGGATACATTCTTGTTTTTTGTTGGAGGTATTCGTACATATTCATTGTTTGTTTGCTTAGTTTTGGTCCTATTTTTGTTAGAGATTGTTCAATTCTTAGTTCTTGGTAGCTTTGTTCTTTTTTGATGCATTGGATTAGGTGGTGAAGTGTTGGTTGTGTTCTTCCTATTGTGGCTTGGAAGGCAATATGCCATCCTTCTACCGCGTTGTTTGTTTTGGCTTTTTGTGCTATAGTGCTAGCGTAGACATTCCACCAGGAAATTTGGAATTTGGGTTGTCTGCGGTGACCTGAAGGGTGTAATCTTCCTACCCAGGTGTCTTCGAAATAGTCTAAGAAGGGAGTTAATTTTTTTTCATTACTGCGGTAGAAAGGACTGTCAATTAATAAATTGTAGTAATTTGCCACTTCTGTTGTTGGGACGTATGCTAGTGCTATTAATTTTTTGATCTGGTAAGCAAAGTTGCTGTTTGTAGAGTATTCTATACTTAAGGTAGATTTTTGTAAGTGTCTCCATATACTTTGATTGTAGTGATAATAACACCCTTGTATTGCAGTGTGTGGGTATCTTTTTAGTATAGCTTGTATCATAGCTATTTCAAAGTCTGCTATGATTCTTTGTGGATAGTAATTATTTGTTAAATCTTTGATTGTTGTTAAGATTTCTATGTACGTTGCATTTGTTTTATTCGGCAGCAATGTATAAATTAAGGGGATATTAGTTTCCTGGTATTCACCGTGGGTGGTATAAAGTTGATAAAAAGGTTTTGGACATACTTTAAAAGTTCTGTCCATCATCCATGTTTCACAATTTTGTAGTTTTTGCAAGTTGTTATTTGTTGCAAAAAGTAGAATTCTTTTATCATGGCTTTGGTTATCATACATCAAGAATTTATCTTCGTTATGGGTAAAAGTATATTCTGGATATATTTTAATTTCCTGACAAGTTTGAGGTGGAGGTGGGGTTGGATCAGAAGCTCTTTTAGTTTTAGCTATTAATCGTTTCAAGTTGGGAATTGAAGGTAACTGTCCTGTTACGTGTTCTGGGACTTTAGTTAATACATTTTTCAAAATTGTAGTGCTTGTTTGTTGGGAGCCTGTACTTGCTTCTCTAAGTGTTTCTAATGCTTCCCTTACTTCTACTTCGGTCACATTGGGTGGGTGGTTATGCTCTCGTACATTTATAACATTGTTATCTACAGTTGTAGCTCTACCATAGGATGCAGTTGAATAGTATTTGCTACATTTCCAATGTGTTTCGTTATCTTTGACTTTTTCTTGGCTGTAGGTATAACCCATGTAGCTGAGCATTAATTTTCCTTTTTGAGATGTTATAAAAGTTGCTCCTTCTGCCATTTCTAGGGTAGATCTGTGAAAATATATATATGTGTTTTTATTAAATATGTAATACATTTATTTCAATGTTTAGGTTTAATTAGTAAATTTAAAAATATACTTACAATGTTGTTTTTTCAGTTTTTCAGATGTCTTCATTTCTTTGTATTGGAGTTTCACTGTTGTAATTTCTGTAGTTGTGGTAGAGAAAAGTTGTAATTAATAATATTGTTTGATACTTATTTGTTTCTCGTTTGTTCTCATTTATTTAAACTGTGAGTATACTTACTTAATTTTGTAGAAGCTGTTGTTTGCGTAGATGTAGTTTGATTGATGAAGTTTGTTGAAGCTGAAACAATAAGTATTTGTATTAGTTGTGTATTATATTTGTAGTTATTTATAGCTCAGACAATGTAATTTAATTTTAAACTTTAGTTTGCTATATCTTTATTTATTAGTTACATTTCTATGTAGGCATTGATAAGGCTGCTCATTTTTTAGTACATTTATTCATTGTGGCTGTTGTTGGTATATATTTTATAGTTTAAAAGACAGCATATATTCAGTTTAGGGAGTTTAGCTAAGTTTCTTGAGGCTTTAATAGTATATAAAATGGGAATTTACTAACTTGTGTTGTAGTATAATCTGTTGTAGTGGTTGTTCTAGGTGAGTATTCTTTTCTCTTCAGCAAAGTAACCGTTTTTCTTCGAGTTTGTTCCAAAAATGGTAATTTTAGTTAAATATGTAATTGTTTTTATAGTAGTTAGTTAAGTATTTCTGCATTTTGATTGGTTTGACGACATTTATTTTAAATTCATTGGTTGAGAAGTTTAGTTTGAAATTGGCATCCGTTATTTTTTAATGAGGTAGTTTTATTTGTTGTTTAGTAGTAATATATAATGAAAGAATTTTTGTATGTGTTTTATATTTATTGTTTATATTTGTAAAAATGTTTATATATGTAATGTGTTATTAAAAATAGTTAAAATAGAGTGTATTTGAATTATTATGTTTGTTTATATTTATTGGTGTATTAATACATAATTTATACATATTTGAAGTATATAGTATATTTATATATGAATATTAAGTATTTATTTAAAGGTAATAATAATTAAATTGATATATTTCCGAGAGAATTGTGTATTTAATGTTACAAAAAAATGTCGATATTTTTGGTATTCCTAAATAGGTTGTATGTAAGTCGATAAAAGTGGTGTCAATATTTTTATAGTGTCTCGTTAAATTTATAATATTTTCGATAATTGTGTACTCGATATTTTAGTAGTCGATATAATTACAAACAATATATATTTATTCGATAATAAAATATCGATATTTTTGTAAATCCTTTTTTATGTATATGGTGACGATATTTTTGTAAACGATATTATTACGACGATATTTTTGTAGGTCGGTGTTTTTGTTATCGATATTTGATCAGGGATCCATTATAAACACCTTCTCATGATGGTATGAGCTTCATTCCTGTGGCATCATAGACCAGTCAAAGATCTGATGGAAGCCCACAGTCACTGCACAAAAAGGCTTTGTCTGAAATATGGATGGTGTAGAAAGGTAGCCTTGCTAACATTGTTCGCAAGAAAACAAGTACTTTTTACGAACTTTTTGTATGACTTGAGCATGCAGAATAACACAGATATTCCACCTGTATATGGTGGACCTATTAAAAAATACCTAGTGACTTTGAAGCCAAGTATGGTACCATTTCTAGGTCATGTGAAATTGTAAAAAATATGTATTTTCCAGATACTTTACGAAGATCTCCCAACCAGCTAATCCAAAGACGTCAAGCATCTTTAGAACCTACCTATAACTCGATAGCCACTGAACAGTACTTTTCCTGAAGTGGTTCTACTGTAAGTGGGCTCCTTTCGTCTATACAAACACTAATACCCACTCATGATTTGTCTTTAGACCTCCTTGATGCATCTCTTTAGTCTAGCTTCTCTTTGCATTAATTGAGTTCTATAAAATCATCTAAGAGCAAAGATTTTTTGGGGATTAACTTTCCACAGCACCCTGACCTCAAAACATCACAACTCACCTTACCTATAAACGTGTTTCCTTATCAAAAACTCAAGGAGAAGTGTAACATTCTAAACAATTTTGTACTGGCATTAACATCAATGAATCTATTTTATGTTAAGTTATTTTATGTTATGTTACCTTCTGTTATTTTCAGTTATGTTACATTATAAAGTACTTCTTGAGCACACGTACATTAAAAAGGTGTCTTGGCGCTGTATAATCTCTATATTAAAACTTTCTTCTATCTCCCTAACTTCCATTGCATATATACTTCAATACTGATAGATAGCTCATTGTAGTTAATAAATGTTTTAAAGTTTCTAATTCACTGTACCTTAACTCAGTGGTTTTTAAACTTTTTACTTCTGTGGACCCGCACTTTCTCATTACAGGAATCCGGGGACCGCCACAGAATCATTATTGAAATCCAGGGACCCCCACGGAGTCATTACTGGAAGCTGGGAACCCCAGTCGAAAAACTATTTCAGTGATGCAAAACAACATGGAAATATACAGACACAAGCCTTCGTCAAATACACAAATGATAAAAGATTTTATTGTATTTAAAAATACAAAAAAACAACATTTGAAAGCCCAGGCTGGGGCTTTTTTTAATTCAACTGAGGACACCCATCTTCCAAAATATATTCAGTTAGTTGAACTTGCACTGCTCTCAAATGTCCATTTTGTTTCCTTATTTATATACACTTCATGTTAGTATTATTTAATTTCATATGCAGTCACAGACCCCCTGATTAGGTTACACAGACCACAGGTTAGGAACTATTGCCCTAACTCATTTAACTGTTAACTGATTTGCATTGCTTGCCTTATCAATATCACAGGAACTCATGCAACTTTTATCCTCCAAACTAGGCCAAACTACTTAAATAGAGAACCAAGCATTGTTTAGAAAATCGTTGACTCATTTATGTTTGTGGCTAGTTGAGTTTGTGAGTTCTGAATGCTTGGTAGAGGTCACCAAGCCCCTTTCTTCTCTTCACCTCTTATTATTCTCACAAAGATCCAGCAGTCCTCCGTACCTGTTACACAGTCCCACTTTTTAAACATTTTCCGTGGTTTGCTTTGACATGTTGACATTTTACACTTGAACTCTCTTTAAATGCACTAATGATCACTTCATTGTTTTGGTTCTTTTGAGATTAATCTAGAACCATGTCATCCCTACAGTGAGGCTGTTAATGCATTCACGGTATTAAAACTGTGAACAAAATTACTGAAGTTCATCATGCTTCACCTCTGCGCATGACTATCGGAGCCATCATTTTGGCAAGGGCCCATGTTTGTCCTCTGCCTCTACTCTTACCAGCTCGCCTCACAGAAAAGGGAAATAGTTGTATGCAGTAACTATGACATTTTACAATCAAAGCTACAATGTGTATACATTGTCAAAAATGTCCCAAGTTAACATCTATTATATATTTAACCTATATTTCACGTCACCTGTAAGGGCCAAGGTTGCTGACAGTCTTCAGGGCTGTGCCATATGCACCAATGTTTTGTCCCTTTTAGTACCCCCATCTTTTAGTTATTTTTAGGTAAAGATTTGTGTTCACCCTGATCTTGAGGGTCAATATAAATTCCAATTAACGCGCCTTTTGGTATCCTCTGAAAAGGGAGACCCTCACTTTATCTCTTCAGTCAGTATTTGCAATGGGTTAGCCTCTTGTGATATTTGCTGCTCATGCACTAACTGGTGGTGGCATATCTAAAGGTATTGCGTTGCATAGTTTGTTGCAGAGCTGCTCCCAGCAGACCTCCATGTGCAAAAATAATCACGAAGATTGTCTAACTTTTGGTGTAAAAGCTCACTGCAATCAACAAAATATGATAAAATGATTTGTGAATACTTCTGTTATTTCTTTTCATTTGGTTCTGTCGTGGTCATGAACATTTACTTTTGTGAGAATGACGTTTGCAGAGTGAAGGACAGATAATGCCCACAAAGGATGCCACTATATATATATATGTATATATCACTTCTTTCTTCATTGTCCGGGACTGTATAGGGGGGAAATTCATGGTATGTCACCCAAGCAGCACCATTGAAGGTCTACACAGTCCTGTTCATGAATCCTGGTACAACTTCATTGCAGTATGTGGAGAGAACCTTCTCAGATTCTTCTGTGAGAAAGGAAACTGTACCCCAACCTTTGTGTGCCCCTTTTGAATCTTGAAGATACACTGACTCTGATTGCCAGTGGGTCAATTCGCAACACCAGGAACTTGGACAAATAGGTTGGATCTTCCCTCTTGCTTTTTGAACACATTATGCATATGAACCTCGGAAGTGTTTCAAGGACATGGACCTGAATGTTGGCCGTTTCCTACAGACTGGTATCAATCCTGATGGCCCCTGCTCAAGCTCTGTGTGCTTGCCCTGCAGATGCTGCTGGTCTTGTCTATGAGAGAGCCCCACCCAGATCAAATAAAAGAAACAGATGATTACTAATATGCACGTTTGATAAGTCCAGCCAGTTATGACAGAGGTTATCATGTTTGAAATTGGCACCCTAGAGTTTTAATTAGCTTTCAGGTGCGGCTCCAATTCTTGCAAGATCTCTAAATAAATTGGCCCAAAACAGACAGCGGCTTTTATAGTTTGAATTGTCAAATCAATCAATCAAATAAAGCGTTATTTGGCTATATAAAAAGCACAAACAAAACTAACATCAACAAGCCATCAGAGTATATCACACAAATTTAAAAATACTGAACTCAGGAGCACCAAATACAGTACATTAAAACAACAAACAACCATGGTAGCTAACTGCACATTTATCAGAAAGAACCCTGTTGCATACCAAATATTTAAATCAAGCAGCGTCAGTACAAGCATTAGTGCGGGCCTGCACCTGATAAAGCCATGTTTTTAAGATATGGGATTAAAAATCATAGAGGAAAGATTATTAAAAATGTATAGAAAAAGATAAAATGCACAAGCACTTGGAGAACAACACGAGATTTTTTTTAAAAAAAGGATACAGCGAATTGAGCAACCTGAAGGACAAAGGAGCCCTCTCTCCCAAAGGTAATAAAAGCTGCTAAGTATAATTCAGGCTAAATAAGTTATGCAACACATCGTATGCACAAACTGACAGTTTAAGAAGCACCTCATGTGAGCCGATAGAGTTGTTAAGGAAATGCTGCCTAACCCTGTTTTTATCTAACTTAATGGTGTTTTCAGTGTTAGAGAACAGAGAGAAACTGCCATGGTTGCTGAAAGCAACTTGTTTCAAGTCACATTGACTTGTCCACTATGCACATTTGCTGAATGTAGGTTACTCTTTTTTAAAATCTGTCCAAATTATTTCTCCACCATTTTCTCAAAACCAATATTTCATTAAAATCAACTAACACATTTAGACAAGACACATTTTTTTTTAATTCTTCATTTTTAATTTTTCAACAATTCCATTTTACATCACTTGAAAATTGAAACTTCAATGCTTCCAATTTCAACGTTGCCCAATGCATTTCGGGCCCACGGCCCTTCTTCAATGCTGAAAGAACCTTTCATGAATTTCAGCCAAGGAATTCTAAGTGCATAGGAACAGCTAAGACAATCAATAATAAGGGCTATATTAGCATAGGGTTTAAGGTTAGATAAAATTGATAGACCTAATCATGAGGGAGTAAACAGAATAAAATCCTCAACGGAGGCCAGACCAAGCTCTTCATGGCAGGAAATAAGACGTATTCAGGAAGGAAACTCAATACCCTAAGACAGAAGCTTTGCTTCTACTTATAATTTGGCCCTGGAGGAATAACCCCAAATACTAGTGTCACGGTTCGTTCGTGGTGTGGAGTGCAAAAAACGATGGATTTAGGCCCAGATCTCTGTACTGGGGTGAATGTATGACATTGTTCTGCATTCTGTCCATCAACTGTTGTTTTTGCATTTGTCACCCCGAGTGGGATGGGTATGCTCAGACGTGAGTCCCATGCTCTCCACGCCACTGGAGTAAAGCTATCCTGGCTAAAGACGGCTGATAGCCAGAAACCGGTCCTAGGATGCTTGATTCCGGTCCAGTAAAGACATGGCTTGGCAGTTAGGGCCGGACTGTTCCCATGAGGCACAGGGTCAAGGCTGATTTGCATATGGCCATGTCTGAACTGGGTTGGTGTGGAGTGCAAAAAACCGATGGATTTAGGCCCAGATCTCTGTACTGGGGTGAATGTTTGACATGGTTCTGCATTCTGTCCATCAACTGTTGTTTTTGCATTTGTCACCCCGAGTGGGATGGGTATGCTCAGACGTGAGTCCCATGCTCTCCACACCAATGGAGTCAAGCTATCCTGGTTGAAGATGGCTGATAGCCAGAAACCGGTCTTAGGATGCTTGATTCCGGTCCAGTAAAGACATGGCTTGGCAGTTCGGGCTGGACTGTTCCCATGAGGAACGGGGTCAAGGCTGATTTGCATATGGCCATGTCTGAACTGGGGTGGTGTGGAGTGCAAAAAAACGATGGATTTAGGCCCAGATCTCTGTACTGGGGTGAATGTATGACATTGTTCTGCATTCTGTCCATCAACTGTTGTTTTTGCATTTGTCACCCTGAGTGGGATGGGTATGCTCACACGTGAGTCCCATGCTCTCCACACTACTGGAGTCAAGCTATCCTGGCTGAAGACGGTTGATAGCCAGAAACCGGTCTTAGGATGCTTGATTCCGGTCCAGTAAAGACATGGCTTGGCAGTTAGGGCCGGACTGTTCCCATGAGGCACAGGGTCAAGGCTGATTTGCATATGGCCATGTGTGAACTGGGGTGGTGTGGAGTGCAAAAAACCGATGGATTTAGGCCCAGATCTCTGTACTGGGGTGAATGTTTGACATTGTTCTGCATTCTGTCCATCAACTGTTGTTTTTGCATTTGTCACCCTGAGTGGGATGGGTATGCTCACACGTGAGTCCCATGCTCTCCACACTACTGGAGTCAAGCTATCCTGGCTGAAGACGGTTGATAGCCAGAAACCGGTCTTAGGATGCTTGATTCCGGTCCAGTAAAGACATGGCTTGGCAGTTCGGGCTGGACTGTTCCCATGAGGCACAGGGTCAAGGCTGATTTGCATATGGCCATGTCTGAACTGGGGTGGTGTGGAGTGCAAAAAAACGATGGATTTAGGCCCAGATCTCTGTACTGGGGTGAATATATGACATTGTTCTGCATTCTGTCCATCAACTGTTGTTTTTACAGTTTGAAATAGAGGCACATTTCTTTTTGTAAATGACTGCAGATTGGGCAAATTTCACATATCAAGGCAAGTAATTGAATCAAGGGTAACCCCAGAGAAGTTGATAAACTCACCCAATTATATAATTTTTAACACAGATTGTCCTTGTCTTGTAGCATCTAAATCTAGGTTATTCATAAAGGCAGCTAAAGCATCTATGTTTCTCAAGCCCCTAGCAATGTGTAAAAGCAAAACAGTGTCATCTTCACAAACAAGTGACTACATAGCATTATGAACTATAAGAGGCATATCACATTGCATATAGATTCGATAAGGATCATGATTATTGATGTAGAAAACAAATGGGGCCAATACACAAACTTGCCAAACCTCCTCTCTGTATCTGAAAGATAAGGATCATTCACCACAATGACCAAATCTTAAATTAGCAGATCAATGAGTGTGTAAACAGTGGAGAAAATTAATAAGTGATACATCAAGAGCAGTAGATAATAATATCTTCCATAACTTTGATCAGTTACATTGTTAGAAGTCACTGCTCAAATCCATAAAAGCTAAATGGATGCAAGCCCTTTTGAACACAGTATATTTACTGACTGTACGAATCTGGGACTGTTGTGGGGAGTGAAATCCTACTCAAGCAGAAATCCTTGTCTGGGTGAAGTTGTAAGCAAACCTCAATTTAACCTGTGTACAACCCTCGGGTATCTTGGCACAGCAGTCAGGCTTAACCAAGAGTCAATTTGTAAATTATGTATGCAACACTTCAAACACTAATAAGGTGAAAAAACCATAAATGAAGAATCCCACACCATTAGAAAGATAGATAATTTTTTATGAAAAAACAAGATCAAAATGACAAAAATCAGTAGACCGGAGATAAGCAGTTTGAAAGATGTAGGTGAAAATAGTGCCAACATAATAGCACTCTTACTGTGAATATCTGGTTGTGCTATCTGGTTGTGCTCAATCAGGGCAACATCATAAGTTTATGCCAATCATGATGGGGCACGGGCTGGTTACAGGGGTTTAAATCCTATTTGCAATTCCAAGGATGTGTCACACAGTCAATACAAGGTCAAGGTCAGAGATGCGTCATGCAGCATTGGTTCCGGGGGCTATGAGGCAAGCTTTTGTGCCATCGTTGAGGAGGCCATCGACGAGAGAGACTTAATATGTGGAGTCCACCATCAAGGATGTGTTGCACTCTAGCTGGTTCCAAAGAAGTTGCAGGCTTGCAATGCGAAGTCCTGCATTGTTCCATCAATGGTAGGCTTGTGATGCGTGGGTCAGTACTAAGGATATATTACGCAGCAGTGGTTCTGATGAGGCTACAAGATGTGATGAGAAGCCCTGGTGCCTGGAAAGTCAAAGCAGCAGAAGAGATACATCAGCTCTCCTTGGAGCTGTGCCGCACAGCAGAGGAGATGTGTCAATTCTGCTGGATCCACAGATGGACTGTAGAACGCCTTCAGGCCTGCTTCCAAGTTTTCAGAGCTATAGTGGCACCGATTGGGAGGGTAGTACCAATGGTTGCTGAGTCCATGTGCTGGGTTCAAGTTTGTTGGAGCCTTCTGTCCCTGATGGTCTAGTCAGGAGGACAGCCAACTAGCCCTTGGAGTCACTCTGGGACCTGGGTTCAAGAGATGCAGGTACAGTCCATCTCACCCAGGCAAGAGAGCAGCCATGTCAACACAACAGGGCAACCACCCTTCAGAGCAGCAGTCCTGCAGCGTGGTAGTCCTTTCAAGAGCAGAGTAGTTCTTCTTCCCGGCAGAGTCCACAGGATCAGAGGGTTACTGAAGAGTTAAGGTCTGAGGTTCAATATATATAAACCTGGTGCCCACTTTGAAGTGGAAAGCACTTCTGGAGGTTTCCACCTCCTTGAGCACCCACTTTCTCATTTTCCTGTAACCAGATTGTCTGGGGTCACAATAGACTAGTGGCAATCCCTTTTTGAGAGTGCTTTGTGAAGATCAAGTGTGGTAGGTGACACACCCTCTCCATCGTTAAGTCAGTGTGGTCCATCCTGTCAACAACTATCTTACCTTTGTCTCATTGCCTTTGAGCAATACACAAAGACCAACTGCTAGCTAGTCATGTGACCCAGAATCAGACTGCAGGTACCAGAACATGACAACTTTCTAAACATGGCATTTTCAGATTTGTGATTAACAAACCAACTTTACTGTTAAAAAGGGAGTTTAATAACAATTCTTTAGACACCAGGCTCCACTTTTCTAATTGTTCCCAATTGGAAGTTAGCGTTTTAAATGTAATAATGTAACTCTATTGTTATCCTATGGGTGATGTAGGACTTGCAGTTGTGAAAAACGACTTTAGGAGTTTTTTCACTACCAGGGCATGTAAGCCTTAAAAGTATATGTCCCACTTTTTAATCCATGGTACCTTGCCCTCTGGTCTGTTCAGGGCCTACCCTAGGGGTGATGTATATGTATTAAAAAGGAATGTTTCATCCTGTCAAAGGGTGTATTTTGCCAGGTCAAAATTGTAGTGTAAAACTGCACATACAGGCAGCAATAGTAGAACTGAGACATGTTTGCAGAAACACTTCAGTGGGTGGCACAATCACTGATGTAGGCCTACTAATAGCCGGATGACTCTGACTTTTCACTTGGAGCTAACCTGTCAGTCCTGTCAGGCCCGGTTTAAAGGACCTCTTTTATACTAGCACAGCCTTGTGAATACTGGTCCACTTTAGTTCATACTCCCCTGTAAAATATTACTTTAAAGGTGAGTTTGCACCCCTTAGTTCTTGTGCTCTGCAACCCAAACCTATCTCCTCCAGCCCTGCTCCCCTGATTATTATTCAACCTTCCCCTAAAGTACTATGGCATTGCATTTTTAAAATCTCTCATTAATTATGCAATTATAGGTTTAATGTGTAATGGTTTTTACTAGTTAATGCTCACTAACATTTCTCTTTCAATACAATTGTAAAGATTGTAATTAAGCGCACACTTAAGTATTACTCTGTGTTAGTAGCATTTAATCTGTAGGCCCTGGGTACATGTAGTACCACTTTACTATGGAAATAAAACGTGCCAATTGGGTGTGAGACAATTCTACTAGGTTTTAAGGCGTGAGCACAAGCACTTTTACAACTGGTTGGAGTCCTCAAGTCAGCGAAAACAAAGTCAGCAAAACAGTAGGATTGAAGGGAACAGTTAAGGGAGAACCAAACCAAGGGTGTCAGGTCTAACTTTGAAAATAAAATGCAGATTGATACTCTGCTCCATGGTCCCCAGTTCTCTCCTAAGGCCATATTGGACATCAACAAGAATATTAATATCAGATGACTAAGCTAATATTTTTTTCAAGATTACCTTCTCCTCTGCTTAACAATGTAATCAATTAACAAAATGGACCTGCAGCTTTTTGGTTCACAATGATTGGCCTTCTTGAATACAAGGACAATACCTAAAAAAAATCTTAAATGACTAGCAGAGTTCAAGGTGTTGGTCAGAAAGAGGTGGACAGCCCCCAACCCTTTGTTTTATTTAAACGTGTTCCCTGGTGTCTAGTGGGCGTTCTGTCTCTCCCAGGGAACAGATAAGGTTTAATAACTCCATCTGTCCCTTGGGGGTGGGCAGAAAACTGACTCCCCGTTTAGTTGGATCTAGGGCATGGTTATTCCCAGGTTTGGCAACATCAACCCCTACATTAAAAAACAACCTTCCCTGGCATCTAGTGGGCTTTCAGCTCCCCCATGGGGGATGAAGGGGGACAGATCAGGGGTATTAATTTAAAGACTCAGAAAAACATCACTCTATAACCTGTACCATGTAGTATGCATGCAGCTCTAATATGCCCCTTCAGAGCTCACTGTTCTAGATTATGATTGTAACTTATGAACTTGATAGTAAGAAATGGGTTTCTGTTACAAAAGCAAAACCCCACTAAGCTATGTACATAAAATATTGTTCAGGGATCTGCATGGTACACGTCCTTTGCAGCAGGCATATTAACCCTCTGCTCTATCTTAGATGAGTCAAAATTGCCACTAGGCCACAATTTGATCTCTCTCCAGCAGTCACATTAATCAACAGAGCCATCTTGACACTTATTGCTGCATGTAAATTGCTGGATATACAAGGAACTCTGCACTGGTTGCTTTCAAACCTGCCGCACTGCTACACAATACAACCCCCAGTAACAAAAATGACCTCCAACCATTCCGATTTCTTGAGAAAATGCCTGATGCCCTGTACAGGACAGGCAGTCTGGCCTTCGTTATTACATATACAAGAATACAAGAATGTCAATTGCTGTAATCTAAGTAATCAAGAACTTTAAAGCAGTTGTGGTTATGTACCATGGTACATAATGAAGAATTGATAGGCTGAGAAACACTGTTACAAAAAGTCCAAGGGTTATGCAAAAATGATACAGGGGAAGGTTTGTAGAAAAAGACCAGTAGAAAATTTCATAAGAAAATCTCTTGCATCAGCATGATGTTTAAAATGAAAACAACCACACAATCCTCTTGATAGCTTTTAGTTGAAGAGTAGACCCTGGGAATGCAGCTCCAAATCAAAAGCGTAGACTGCACAATTCAAATTGATTTTAGTGGACAGTCAGTGCAGCACCTTATTCTTAAGTTGAAGGGTGGTCCATGTAGTATTGTAGGGTGGAACCGGATTATTGGACAGAATTAGAACACAACGACAAGCTTAAGGAAGGAGATGAAGAGTACAAGGTGGAGGGATAAAAAGTTGGATTGCCTGAAACGTAGCTAGTGGAAGTAAAAAATTTAAGGTGATCTGTTGACTGAAATACCTAGAAGGTACACCAGGCTGGGCAGCAAGACGGGTGAAGTAATTGCCTGTAACAAGTGCAAAAATAAAGGCCAGGGAAGCACCTGTGTTGGGTGCATCACAGCCTAATAAAAGCCCCATTTGTGTGCGAGGAATTAGGTGTGATGCCATTGGGGAAACCTGGATGAGAATCTAAGGTAGAGGTACAAGGGGTAACCAGTGTGTTCAAGACACATTCAGTAAAAGACATCACAACTTCAAAAGTCTTAAAATGTGAATCAATCACAGAAGTGCCTTACCTGAACATGCCTAAAAGATCACTATCTATAGGAGATCACAGTAACTCATTCAGGTTCTTGCAAAGACACATAGGAGCTATAAAACGTGAGCTAAATACATTTTTATTGTGTTTCATAGCTGAGCTGATAAGATGAGAAGCATTAACTTCATTGCATGGAGGAGGTGGCAAAGAATCAGGGTTTATGCTAGAAAACAGCATCTTCAAAGAAACACATGGCTCTGTGTTAGACATATCCCTATTGTAGGGTTATCCCCAAAACGTTTGCCTTCTTCCTCCTATTTTTCAGTCCTATTTTTGTTGGGCTTAGGGATCTGCGTACTTAAGTTCTAAAGTGTATATGCTCTCTGTGTAAATTGTGATTATGATTGATTATCCATGATTGGCATTTTTGATTTACTTATAAGTCCCTAGTGAAGTGCACTGAGTGTTTCCAGGGCCAGTAGATCAAAAGCTACTAGTGGTCCTGCGGCACTAGTTGTGCCACTCACTTGAGCAGCATTGGAAGCATGTCTCAGGCCTGCCATTGTAGTGTCTGCAAATTTAGCTTTAAACTGTCATGTCAACCTGGCACGTACAACCACTTGCAAGGCCCAATCCTTCCCTTTTACTATATGTAAGGTAGGCCCTAGGTAGCCCAATGGGCAGGGTGCACTTTATGTGAAAGGTAGGGCATGTACTGGTGTGTTTTGCATGTCCGGATAGTATACTACCAATTACGTTTTTCACTATTGCAAGAATTAGCACTCCCGTTCTCATTGGAGCTGCCTTGTAGCATCTCACAAGTGTAACTTTAAATTGGGAAAAGCTTGAGATTTTGAATTTGGCTCTGTGAGCTCAGAATTTAAAAACGTATTTTAGTGAAGGTGTTTTTTAAACGATGTGGTTGAAAATGCCTCTTTTACCAAATGAGAATTTTCCTGCTTTACCGTCTTGTGCCTCTGCTCTGCCTGCCTGTGGCATTCACCTCTGGTTTAGACTGACAGTTGGACTGTTTGTGCACTCACTCAAAACAGTCACACAGAGGGAGGTGAGGTGTGCCCTGCATATCATTGTGGCCCATCACCAGGATGATGGGCCTTCTTGAGCTAGAGTGTTGGGAGGAGTTGTCACTGACATCTGAACAGGGCTGAGCCTGGCCTCTCACAATTCTGCCTCCACCCCTAGTTAGTGTCTGGAGCCAAGGAAGAGCACAGCAGGATTTTGTGGGCAACATAGACTTTCCTTTGAAGTATGCCTACTCCAAGGGCCAAAGAGGGTATGAGCATTGGATGTGTAACCCCACAATTTCAGAACACTCCTGGATTAAGGACTCTGCCAAGAAGAACAGCTGAAGAGCTGTCAGGAGGATTATTGCCCCTTTGCTGGTTTGGCCTACAGTTGCAGCTTCTGTCCGTGGACAGTGACAGAACTGGACTTTGTTTCTGAATTCTGCTTTTTCAAGTTTCTCAAAGGGTTTCTGTGTGCTTGCCTCCAGCTGAAAGGCTCAGGGCTGTCAAAGATTTCAACTGCAGCATCCCTGGACTACACTGCTGGGAGTTCTGACTTTCCTAGTGGCAGCTGCGGCCGGTAGTGGGAGTACCTGCAGGGCAGTTATATGGGAGGGGGGGGCAGGGTGGGGGGTAGTAATGTATGGATTATGAAGCTTTATAGGTAAGTAAATATATAAAAAAATAAAACAAATTTAGTTGCGTGCACTGCATCGCATTTGGGGATGCAGTACAAGCAACAAAATTTATTTTATTTATTTATATGTTTACTTACCTGTAAAGCTCTGTAATCCATAAATTACTACCCCGAGCCCTGCCCTCCCCCACCCCCGTCACCACCCTGCAGGTACTCCCAGTACCAACCACGGCTGCCAAGTGGTGTCAATTCCAGGTCTGGGTCCTTGAAGTTTGTTCCTGCTGCAAAAAGCTGCAAAATTGACATATGACCCTTCTAGCTCCTGTTTTTATGCTGCTGCATCGCCATGCAGGAGAAATTTCCATGCACTGCCAACATGCAGCCGAAGAAATTGGTGCAGCGCATGTTCACAGCCCAAAGAACAACTGCTACCCAAGCATGTTGTCTCCAACGTCTGAGACCTCAGCGCCGACTCTGACATAGGACCTGCTGTGTGGCTAAAAGAATCAACGCATCACCGGTTCAGGCCTGAAAAAATTGAAGCAGTGTCTGTTTGCAGCTGCCACCATCACCTCAAGTGCATTCGAAATCCCACAAATGGCACCGGTGCATCCAGTTTTCCACTGCATCACCTGCCGACTAGAAACATCTTTTGGATTTGATGCATCACTTACCCTTACAGCCCAGAACCGACGGAACGATCTCCGGCGTGCAGCAGAATTGATGCATCGCTTCCCCAGGGAATCTCGAACCGATACATCGCTGTGTTTTTCAACGCTTCCCTCCTCTGCAGCAGTTTTTCCTTGTGGATTTTGACAAGATACTAGGTTTAAAATCACAGCATCCATTGAGTGCTATGGACAGATTTGATTAAAACCTTTAAAAGTGATATTTTGTGTTCTGTATGTTAGATTTTTGTTGTTATGGTCTTGTTTTGTTTAGATAAAGATTGGTTATTTTTCTAAACTGGTATGGTGTCCATTTGTAGTGTTTCCACTGTGTTACTGTGTGTATATGTACAAATACTTTACAAATTGCCTCTGAGATAAGCATGACGGCTCGTACCAAGCTAAAGAGGTGGTGAGCATAGGTTATCTTGGGTGTGTAACTCCCTTGCCCTGACTAGAAGGAACGTCCCTACTTGGACGGGGTGCCTACAACTAACAACTAGAGATCCCCATTTCTAACACCCTGCAGATGCACGTGCAGGAACTGAGGATATAGAGGGAGAGATGAAATATTTGGGCGATAATCCAGTGATAAATGCTTCTCCACCAAGTCAATCTGTTTTGAGATCACACGAACAGCACAATTAAGAAAACAGAGAATGGTGGAGAGAGCGGGGCTGTTTTTAGCTGGCCTAGAGTTAACTGCAGTCTTGTGCTTCCAAATTTGACCAAAAAAGATTGCTGATTGAGAAAGGGAAAACAAAAGGGGGCAGCCCAGTTAATCTGCTATCAGGTGCTGACAGGTGCAGGTGGGCCACTCTTGACCTCAGTTCTTCCTGGGCTGTAGGTAAACAGAGCACATTATGTAGTGCCTAGCTGCTTCTCCTCATCCTCACTTTGAGTGTCCTCAACAGCAGGGCAGCCTGTGAGGTGTAGTTCTTAGCTCCCTCTTGGGTAAAAGTCCAGCAAAAACGAACTGTATTAATTCTGAATCAATCAATCAATCATTACATATCTAAAGCGCGCTACATACCCCTGAGGGTCTCAAGGCGCTGGGGGGGGCGCTACTGATCGAAGAGCCAGGTCTTGAGGAGTCTACTGAAAGCCAGCAGGTCCTGAGTCTGTCGTAGGTTGGTTGGGAGAGTGTTCCAGGTCTTGGCGGCGAGGTAGGAGAAGGATCTTCCGCCGGCTGTGGTTTTCCGGATACGAGGGACTGTGGTGAGAGCGAGGTTGGCTGAGCGGAGGCTTCGGGTGGGGGTGTGGAAGCTGAGTCGGTTGTTGAGGTAGGTAGGTCCGGTGTTGTGAAGTGCTTAGTGTGCATGGATGAGGAGATTGAACGTGATCCTCTTGTTGACTGGGAACCAGTGCAGGCCTCTCAGGTGAGGTGTGATGTGGCAGCGGCGGGGAACTTCGAGGATTAGTCGAACTGATGCGTTCTGGACTCGTTGTAGTCGTCTCAGGAGCTTCTTTGTTGTTCTTGAGTAGAGGGCGTTCCCGTAGTCGAGTCGGCTGGTGACGAGGGCCTGGGTGACGGTCTTTCTTGTGTCGATAGGGATCCATTTGAAGGTTCTGCGGAGCATTCGGAGGGTGTTGAAGCAGGACGCGGAGACGGCGTTGACCTGCCTGGTCATGGAGAGGGTGGAGTCAAGGATGACCCCCAGGTTGCGTGCGTGGTACGTGGGTTCCAGGGCTGTGCCTAGTGATGTGGGCCACCAGGAGTCATCCCAGGCTGATGGGGCGGGTCTGCTGTCCTTCATCCAGTCGGCTATGGCCCTCATTCCTCTGTGGAGGTTGGCTTTGGCGGTGTGGGGGTCTTCGGTGAGGGATATGATTAGCTGGGTGTTGTCGGTGTATTTTATTTATTTATTTATTTTATATTCTTCTATAGCGCCTGAATAGACCCCCGAAGGGGTATCTCCGCGCTTTGCCAGTAAGAATATCCTCAGATGAATATGGGTAGTACATATAAACAGAGAGGGATCAATTGCTGGGGAATAGGTACGTTTTTAAAACCTTACGGAAGGTCAGATGGTTGGTAAGTATTCTCATCTCAGAAGGTAGGGAGTTCCAGAGCTTTGGTCCAAGATGGGCCAGAGCTCGCCCTCCTTGTCTGGACCTTTTTATTCTGGGCACCTGCAGAAGCTGCTGGTTACCGGAACGAAGGGTACGTCCAGGGGCATAGGGCAGGAAGATGTTGGCCAGATATTTTGGGCCTTTGCCTATCATGCTTTTGTGGATAGTGCATAGGGTCTTAAAATGTACTCGTGCCCTCACTGGCAGCCAGTGGAGCCTAATCAGCAGAGGGAGGGAGGGAGTCCTAGGGGGGGCATTGAGGACTACCCTTGCTGCCGTGTTTTGAATCACTTGCAACTTTTTGAGCTGCCCTTCGTTTGCTCCTAAAAGGAGGCCGTTGCAGTAATCCACTCTGCTGATGACTAATGCCTGCACGAGTGTTTTCCTATGGCAGTCTGGCAGATAGGGGAACACTCTTCTTAACATTCCAATAGCTTGGAAGCAGGTGCTAGCCACCTGGTTTACATGGTCCTTGTAAGTGAGTGTCTGGTCTAATAACACTCCAAGGTTTCTCACCATGCTTTTAGGGCTGGGAACAGGGCCCAATTCCAGGGGCCACCAATCCGGTGTCCAGTGTGTTGCTGCTTGCCCAAACAACATTACCTCAGTTTTTCCGATATTACATTGGAGGCAATTTAATGACATCCATGTAGATATTGCTTTCATTCCCTCTGGTGTAGGAGATGATGTTGAGGTTATGCTGTCGTGCGACGTGGGCGAGAGGAGCCATGTAGATATTGAACAGCGTTGGGCTGAGGGAGGATCCCTATGGAATGCCGCAGATGATCTCTGTGGTTTTTGAGCGAAAGGGTGGGAGGCGGACGCTCTGGGTTCTGCCGGAGAGGAAGGATGTGGTCCAGGCCAGGGCCTTCTCTTGGATGCCGGCGTCCTGAAGGCGTGTTGATAGGGTGCGGTGGCAGACTGTGTCAAAGGCTGCTGATAGGTCCAGGAGGATGAGGGCGGCTGTTTCCCCTTTGTCTATCAAGGTTCTGATGTCGTCAGTGGCGGCGATGAGGGCGGTCTCGGTGCTCTGGTTGCAGTGAAAACCGGATTGGGAGGGGTCCAGGATATTGTTGTCTTCAAGGTAGCAGGTTAGCTGTTTGTTGACGATCTTCTCTGTTACTTTCGCCGGGAACGGGAGCAGGGAGATGGGCCGGAAGTTCTTGAGGTCCTTGGGGTCCGCTTTGGGCTTCTTCAGAAGGGCGTTGATCTCGGCATGCTTCCAGGTTTCCAGGAAGGTGGCTGTCTCGAAGGAGCAGTTTATGGTTTTCCAGAGGTGGGGCGCGATGGTTGTGCTGGCCTTGTTGAAGACGTGGTGCGGGCAGGAGTACGATGGGGATCCGGAGTGGATGGGGTTCATGGTTTTGATGGTGTCTTCGTCGCTGGGGACCTAAACACTGGCATATGGATTATTGCAGGTAAGTACACAATTTAATTATTAAAACGAATTTCGTAGCGCGCACTGCATCGCACAATGCGATGCTGTGCGCGCTATGAATTTCGTTTTAATAATTAAATTGTGTACTTACCTGCAATAATCCATATGCCAGTGTTTAGGTCCCTCCACCCTGCCCCTCCCCCTCCCCGCCTCCCTGCCCCACCGTAACTCCCTCCACGGCCCGCGGCTGGCTGGACCAAGTGGTCAGGCGGCTGGTGCGGGTGGTAGTCGCAGGGGTGCTGGACTCGGTGGTGGGTGCGGGGGGGTCGGAGTTGCAGCTGTCGTGGATGTCGGTGATCTTGCGGTGAAAGAAGGTGGCCAGGGAGTCGCACAGGTCTTGTGATGGTGGGATGTCGTTGGTGTTGGAGCTGGGGTTGGAGAGTTCTTTCACGATGCTGAAGAGCTCTTTGGTGTTGTGTGCATTGTTGTCTAGGCGGTCCTTGAAGGCGGTCCTCTTGGCAGTCCTGATGAGTTGGTGGTGTCTGCGGGTGGCGCCCTTAAGGGCTGTGTGGATGTCTGGTGTTCAGTCGTGGAGCCATTTCTTCTCCAGCTTCCGACAGGTGTGCTTGGAGGTCCGGTGGTCTTCGGTGAACCAGGTGGCTTTCTTGTTGGTGTGGTTGGTTGTGGAGGTCTTGAGAGGGGGGAGGGAGTTGGCGCAGTCGTTGATCCACTGTGTGAGGTTGGTTGCGGCGGTGTCTGGGTCGGTAGGGTCGGCGGGTGGCCTCCGGGCGAGGGTGGTCGTCAGTTGGTCCTCAGTGACCTTGCCCTAGCAGCGGCGTGGCAGCTGTTGGGTGCGGTGGTGTGTGGTGGGTTTCCTGAAGGTGAAGTGAACGCATCTGTGGTCGGTCCAGTGGGGTTCGGTGGTGTGGTTGAAGGAGACGTGGGGGCTTACGGAGAAGATGGGGTCCAGTGTGTGTCCGGCGGCGTGGGTGGGTGCCGTCACGAGCTGTTTGAGTTCGAGGTTGGCGAGGTTGTTGATCAGGGTTGTGGAGTTGGCATCATTGTTGTTCTCGAGGTGGAAGTTCAGGTCCCTGAGGAGGATGTAGTCCGTGGAGGCGAGGGCGTGGGTGCTGATGAGGTCGGCGATGGTGTTGCTGAACTGTGGTCGGTGTCCGGGAGGTGTGTAGATGAGGGTTCCTCTGAGGGTCGTGTTGGGTCGGTGTGCATCTGGAAGAGCATGTGCTCGGCGGTGGTGTGGGTGTCGTCAGTGTTAGTTGAGATCCTGATGGTGTCTTTGTGGACAATCGCAATTCCACCTCCTACTCCGTTGTCGCGGTCTCTGCAGGAGATCTTGTAGCCCTGTGGGATGGCTATGGAGATGTCTGGTGCTGAGGTGGCGTTCAGCCAGGTCTCCATCTGGAAGGCGACGTCGGGGGAGGTGGAGTCTAGGAGGTCCGAGAGTTAAATGGCGTGTTTGCGAGCAGAGCGGGTGTTGAGGAGAATGTAGTGTAGGTGGTTGGGTTCTTTGGCTGGTGTTTTTATGGGCTGGATGCTGGTGTAGCTGCAGTTGCGGCAGGTAAAGGGTCCTTGGGTGTGTTTTGGGGTGGCCCGGTAGCAGGGGTGGGCTCGTCCGGTGTTGAGTGCACGGAGGGTGCTGGAGTCGAAGTGCAGTCTGGCGTGGCGGGGGGTGCTTGATCCAGGGGTTCTGGTGCTGGGCACGGTCCAGGCGCGGACAGGCGCAGATAGGCTTGCCTTTGGCGTGACTTCAGCGTGCCAGCGACGTGCCCGCTGCTCACGTCCGCTTCGCTTCCACGCGGTCTGAATAAAGCTTATATGTATGATTTTTCTTTTACTTCAGTACTCCTTGAGAGGGTATTGTTGGGGAAATGTAATCTACCTAAACACAATTCAAATAATAAAAACAAAAAACTTGATGCTGCAATAATGGTGGTATATTACTTGTCAATACCACATAGATATTTTAGTTTGCATTTCAGCACATCATCGGAAAGTATGCAACAATCTATACAAATATATTTAGCATAGTTTACACTTTAGGTAGCTGCCATTTTTATTTGCGTTTAGTATTAACGGAAATTAGATGATTCTATTGTTCCAGGGCGACTCCTCCATTAGGGCGGAGGAGCATTGCCCCACTGCTTTCTCGCAGTGCGAGAAGCAAAAATATAAAATGGAATTATAAAACCTGTTTTATTTTTCTGTTTCCCGCGCTGTGAGAAAGCAAATGAGTATGCCTGGTTGGGGGTAGCCCTGACTGAAAGGTCGGCCCTCTGGGGCTGACCAAACCATACATATGCACTCTGCATTTTCTCTATGTAGGCTGCATGCAGCCTACATAGAGAAAATGGCCATGAAGCCTACATAGGGAAAATGGCCTCCCCATAAGCGCCCGGTGGGGCGCTGTCGCCACCAATCACAACTCTGCCATTGCAGCATTGTGATTGGCTTAGGGGAGGGGAGGAAGGTTGCCTGCTTCCTGTTCCTGCCGGAAGCCGGAGAGCACAAAAGCAGCAGGAAAACACGGGACCCAGCCAGGAGCGGAGGCGGCGCGGTGTGAGAAGTTAGCCTGGCATATGTTGTCCACTATTCTAGTGGGCACCTTGCACCAGTCTAAACTACCCTTATGGTGATGGTTGTAATGTCAACCTTATAGACCAGCGATCCTAGTGGTAGCATGGACAAGCAGTCTTAGGCTAAAACTTCAGAGAGCATGTGAAGCCAGCAGTTTTCCCATATATAATCCCTTGAATACCAAATGAAAGGACACCACAACAGGTATTTATGTATTTATTACTAACACAAACCCTCTGCACTCATTATGAGGTCAGAGTTCGAGATACGTTACAAGTTACTCATTAAGCATACTATAAGTTGCACAAATACAATTCTGCCCTAGGGGCCTCACAAACCATATACTAAGTAAGTTGTATAAGAGCCACTTCAGGAAAGGTGAATAGGCCTAGGGCCTAGGGAATTGCTGGGGCTACACTACAGGACCAAAAGTTTGTGAGTAGGAGACCCACGGGAGACGCGTGCAGTGTGGAACACAGACGCAAGCTACCATTGACTTACAATGGAGAACGAAGAAGTCACAAAGTTACTGATTAAGGACACTTCCGGGTGGACTACGGTGAAACCCCTTTAAACTAGGACACTTTGATAGCCAATACCCAAGGGAGCACTGGAGTACTCGAGTTACCTCACCCAGGGAAGCCGGGTGCAAAGGTGACTTTTAGTGTCGGGTTTCGTCGATGCTTCCAATGGAGACCTGCAAAAGAAGTGCTGCAGGCGGCCGCAGGAAGAGTATCCGGGTGGATCCAAGAGTGGATCAAGGAGCTAAAGAACCTGAAAGCAGAGGGGACAGAGTCTGGGTCACTAGCCAGTGACCAGGATGAAACCAGGTGATGTCGCGATGCAAACAGGTGAAGAGGTGAAGTTGTCTCTGCAGCCACGAGGACCAGGAGGCGTCAGTGACAACCAGGAGCTGGAGTCATGCTGTCCCACAAAGGATCTAGCTGCCTGCGGTGTCGGTATCCCGATTGGATCCAACAAGCCATGGTAACCGCAACCCACGCAGGAAGTGAAGATTCGCTTCAGTTCAGACTAACAAGGTCTGAGGAGCTTCTATTTTGGAAGGAAGCTGGAGCAAACCGAGAGCAACCAGGCACGCATTGAAAATTAAAAGGATTGTCTTCAGGGGGCTCACTAGCCAATGGGCTAGCAACTGGGAAGACGCATTGAGCTGAAATGCAGGAGCGGGCCCCACGCGGCACTCGTGGAGCGTGGAGGGCTGAGCTCTGGTGCAGATGTTGCTCGGGTCTGGGGCTTCTCGTGTCCAAATGCACAACTGCGAGTTACCTCAGGAGTCGATGCAGTTAACAATTTGCAGGATGTCCAGGGAGTTTGGTCCCACATCTCTCGTGTCCGCCACAGGTCTCAGCTTGCTGTGGATGTGGGTTGGAGTTAAAGAAGTCTGGAAGTCCAGTCCTGAGTACCTGAGTAGTCGGATTCCGTCGGGAGCGTCGACAAAGCAAACTGGCAAGTTACTGGTGGTGCCTGTTTGAACAGGGTGGTCGCTCCTTGACCACAAGGGAGATCTTCTTCAGTCTTCTAGTCAGCATAGAATGTCGAAGTCCGAGAGTTTCATTTCGTAGTTTCTTTCCAGGGTAATCTGATGTCTCTAGACACAGCTCCTAACTTTATACCAAACTAAGGGCTGGATTACCTGCTAGGTCCCTCCTATGGGTGGACCCTGAGAAGGGGGTGGTTACATCCCTTTCTCTTTGTCCAGTTTCGCACCAGAGCTGGGGCTGGAGTGCCCCAGCAACTGGTTTGAACCGGGCTATGCATGGAGCACCTTGTGTGCCCCAGGCAGTGTCTCATTTTGCAGCCCTCCCCACCACAATGCACTAAAAGCCTGTCTGGGAAGGCAGAAAACCTATTGTCCAGGCCTCCCCTGCCAGAGTTTCGTCCAGCAGAAGGAGATCAGACTCGTGTCTGTGGCAGCAGCACACATTTTGTGATGCTGAGGCTCTGTTTAACTTTAACCGGGTAAAGCAGTAACAAACGTGTCTTCTCCCTCTAGAAGGGTGGAATGCTACCCCCGCCGTTTTACACCTTACACGACATGTTTTGATAAAGCCAAACCAAAGTTAGCATTTAACCGCGAGGATTACAATGCACTTAAGAGTATATGGTATGGCTATATCATAGAACAGCTATAAGGACATGGTTCTGAACGCTGCAGAGGGGCTCAGCTCATGCTAGGGCACCCTCTCACATAAAACCAAGCACTCTGCCTCCAGGATTGTTAAGGCCTGCCGTAGGAGTGACTTATAGAAACATATGTGTCTATATATAAGTGTAGATATAGGTATACTATATCCAAGCAAGGGGTGATTACACCACCTTGCTCAGGCTGAGTGATCAGCCTGTTGTGTCAGATTGGATGGCCAGCCAGGGGTGGCATAATACATGCTGCAGCCCCTGGTAGGCTTTGGATGCACCTATGCCCTGGGTACCTATGGTACACTATACAGGGGCTCACAAAGGCGACCCAATACCCAATCAGGTATGTATCTAAAGTACATGGTATCAATTTAGAGAGAGAACAGCTGGGCTGTGGGTCTGATTAGCAGGCCCACAGCCACACTAAAGTCGAAAAACCAGAAAATCACAGCAAAAAGTGGGGGTGACCATTTGAAGCAGACCCTACTCTCTCACACATGCGGGACCTGGTAAGGTGAGTTTTTAAAAAAGTTTCAAATCCCCCAATCAACCCCTGCATGGTCCCCACCCACCTCCACCTACGAGGCATGCGAGCCGCGACTGTATCATTCTCTTTTCTGTTTCTCATGCTTTACATTGTAGAGCAACAAAGCTATTCCAAGTCAACCTAATACCACTTTGAAGGCTTGTACTTTAATGAAATATTTTGTACAACATGTTAGGTATCTGATTAAGCAGCAGTCAGATTGCCCAGCTACCAGAAATGCAATAGCATTTCAGTTCATAAAACTGGTGCTAAACAAATCTGTGAAATTTTGCTCTACAATTAACGAACAATAACACAATTCATGTTTTTTTTTTAAATGTCTTATCGTTTCCTACCCTTTGGTTGCACATCATGAGACCATCATCGTTATGTTCACGATAGGGTTTTTCTAGGCGACGTTCAGCTAAACACATTTTGATAAGCAACCTACGGCCATGTAATTCGCCTCTGGTTCATCGAACCGAACTAGCACTGATTACCGAGTTAATAGAGGAACAGTTTAATGCGAGAAAGCAATTCGTAGGCAGATACAGATTGTGAGCACATTAATTAGTCACTTTCGGTTTTATAAAGTGTTTTTTTAAGTTTAACTTGTCTACACGGAAAACACTTAAATAAATTATCATAGCACGCTTGTGCAGCACACGTGTAGCATCTGTATGTATCATTGGTATGTGTCTATTGCCAGCTCCAAATAGGAATACAATACGTACAGTCTGGGGTCAAAAGCATTGTGCTGCTCTTCTAAAAAATAGGGCAGGCTGCGTTGCACTGTTAGAACTGACCTCGACGGCGCCATCTTCGCACTGCAAAACATGTCAATGAGCAACATTGCATGCGCTGTAATTAACCCCATATAACGTTAGTGCAAATCTTGAAAGCAAGGTAAGCACTCTCCCTGCTGGACGATTAGAAAAACTCTCCACATAACTGAAACACCTACATAAAGCACGATGTATAATATCACAGAAACAGAGAGCCTACAGGCGAAACATTTCCAGTCAGCGCAGTAGCTCTTTCGTGAAAAATATGTCTACATTGAAAAAAAAAACACATTTACTTTATGAAAACAGTGCCGTGTTAAGAGCCAGAATGTTAAAATATTTTCATTTCTTGTAACATCTGGTCATGCAATTGATATAAGAAATGAAATCTTCACTTTCCCCTTAAATCCTATAACTACGGGTTTCTTGTGGGTTTATTTTAAGTTTAAGCTCTTTGGTCCCACTAATGGTATGCTTCTGTGAATTGAAAGCCATGTCACGATTACAGCAATGTCTAATCACGTTGCAATCACGAATTAGGAGTGCTCAAGACAGTTTTAGGCCGGTTTACACCATATTTCACGAATTTTACTGCAAAGTAGTGCTGCATTGCGTTTCCATAAAGTAGAATGTTAAAGTCAGCCTCTAATGTGAAATAGTTCGTTCAGAGGCACCATACTGGTTTAATGTTGTTTGGGGTTGCACATTTTGTTGACGTATTGTGGTCATGGGAGAAAGGCAATTATTTGTAAACGATAATTAGGTGAGTTCCATTAACGATTGGAAAATTCCTTCAAATTAGGCAACATAAAAAATAAGCGACAACACGGATTTGGAATTGAATATCTGCCCCTTTCATAGCCAACATCCGTGTGCGCACACACACAAGGGGGACTCTTGTGTTGCAGATAGGTGATACCTTTTTGTTTCTGCATTATCTTCATGTATAGAGTGAGACCGCAGTTCATGGTTTGATGGCCTCAGAAACAGGAGTGTTCATGGTCCCTTGCGGTGCAGGACAATGTTCGCCAAGGAAGAGTGAGATGGTGCTTGCTCAATGCCTTGGTATTTATGTAATTTGGTTTCACTGAGTGCTGGCTATTGGAAACGAGATTATCAGAGGCCCCCTCCTACAATTTGTAGAGGGAGCCTCGTTTAGTGTTACACTGCCATGGCGGACAAAATGGCGGCTACTAGAAGTGTGAACTATGATAAAAACATTTGAATAGATTGTACTTTCAGATGAAGCTTTTAAAAGCTAACTGCAATATCTGTGTTGTATTGAAAGAGTAATATGCCACCATTATTGCAGCTCTTTAAGTGTTTTTATATTTATTGTAAGTTAAGTGGGCGGCTCAGCATGGAACCAGCTCCCGATGGAGCTACGCTCTGTTGTTAACTCATTGTTGTTGAGGAAGAAACTGAAAACCTGTCTGCTTGCGCAAATCTAACTGTCATCCACCTGACTGTTCTATGTCTGCGCGGGCACACTCCTGGGAGTTCTACGCGCATTATAAATCGCCTCTCATATCATATCACAGTCCTTTTTAAAGCAGTAGGTACAATCCCACCATTTTATTCCAGTGAACCACTAAATGTATGCTAGTCTCACCATTTAGTTTTTTTCATTACAGTCGCTATATAAAAGCAATATAATAGACTGAAATTCACACATCAATCCATACTCTAAAATCTGACATCAACACACTTACAGGTCGGGCCTGTGCCCATTTCCAAGGAATGACATAGAAAGCTAGGCGAGGGTTCGAAATACAAACTCCAGTGCACGTATTACAAGTGAATGAAGTTAGGCACAATTTCAAGAGCTTACATTTAGTCAAGAGAACGTGAGTTATTTATTGTTTGCAACTACAGAAACACCAGGCCTAAATTGCTTATTGGCCTCGTGCACATATGGGAAAATGTAGTGGGTGTTCCTCACTGGAAACATATCTCTCAGAATAGCAGTTAGGGAAAGCACAAAAGCTATTTGTTTTGTCCCCGAATTATTTTTTTGACTTGTCATTTCAAAGCAATCTAAACGCTGTTAAAATTTGCTTCGGACATAGCTTAAGGTTGAAGTTCAGTGGTGAAGTATGAAGAGCCTCAGGTCATACCAGTAGGGTACAATGATAGTCAAATAGTCTCCCTCATGAGTGCCCATTAGGATTTAGAAAATGGTGCCAGCATGGTTTTTCGCCATAAAAAAGAGCCACGCGTAAGTGTGTCAGATCAAGAAACAAAACACAGGATCTGAATATTAAGAGGCAGAGGATGAAATACATTGTGCTTGCGTGAATAAACAGGCTTTAGTATCCGTCCATCCATACCCAAATAGGGGATAATGCGAGATCTGTCATGCAAGACAAGGCTATATTTCACTCAAGGGCTTCTGCTGCCATAAACCATGAGCCTCAAAGGGTCAATCAGTTTATGCAGCTGCAGAGAGTGAAATACAGCCTTGTCTTTCACGGCAGTTCATACATTATTCTGTGTATTTTGTAAAAGCGATATCATTCTAATCAAGTGCTCTCATTTATTAGTACTGAAAGGGTAGGCTCGGAGGGGCTAATCACATAGAAAAATAGTCTTAGCAGTTGCTTGTGGACCCGGTATTGGCCTCCTGGTTTGGAATTACAAGAGCAAGCCTGGATTTAGCTGCTGGACACATGCTGTGAACCAAGCCAGGATTTTTTTTATTTCAGATGTGGGATCAGTGCTATAGCATTCTAACTTGTTAAAAAGTAAGGATGTGTGAAACGGCCATTTTTTTCCATGAAATTCTGAGAAATATTGGTAAAAATGCCCAAAATTACCGATAAAACATGCAAAAGGCAATTTGTAGTAACTTGAGGCAAAACTGAATGTGAAAACATTCCCTTCATTCAAAATGTATGTATACAAGGGGAATGATTTTTGCATATACATACATATATATATATATATATTACCTACTGGCGGTCGCCAGTAGGTATATATAGTTAGGATTTTTTCTCTATGGGATTTTTGAAAATTCTATGTCTAATAACTTTGGCGTTTGTGGACGGAATTGGCTGAAATGTTCAGGAAAATGGCACATTTTGTTTCTGAGCAGCCCCTGAAAATTTGGGGGGGGGGTTCGTCAAGGGGGGGCCGAGAAAAAAGGGGGGTCCCAAAACGCGTTTTTCCAATGTTAATTTCCATAGGGCGGTTGGCCTCACTTTTAGCCCGAACGGCTGAATGGATTTGCACGAAACTTGGCAAAATTGTAGGGACTGTTAGCCCGATGTGCCTTTGCTAGGTCTCAATATATGTGCTCCAGTGGATTTTGAGAAATTAACGTTCAAAAAAAGATATATATCTGTAACAGCGGACCAGGCAGCGCTCCGGTTCGCGTACTTTTCGCGTTACGGAGCTTTGTGAAGCGAAGCTGATTGGTTCTCCGGCGTCTGTAAACATTCCAAACAGTCCGTAGCGGCCGCCATCTTGTCTCTCGGTAGGATCGAGAGACAAGAGGAGGCCAAAGCGAAGGGGCAAATGACCACAAGGGGGCATAGTAGATCCTCCCTGACCCCCTAGGTTTGATGTGGAGGTTTTAAAAGGGCCCCGCGGGGCAAAAAAAAATAAATAATAATAATAATCGAACGGCTGAATGGATTTGCACGAAACTTGGCAAAATTGTAGGTACTGGTAGCCCGATGTGCCTTTGCTATGTCTCAATATATGTGCTCCAGTGGATTTTGAGAAATTAACGTTCAAAAAAAGATATATATCTGTGACAGCGGACCGGGCAGCGCTCCGCTTCGCGTACTTTTCGCGTTACGGAGCTTTGTGAAGCGAAGCTGATTGGTTCTCCGGCGTCTGTAAACATTCCAAACAGTCCGTAGCGGCCGCCATCTTGTCTCTCGGTAGGATCGAGAGACAAGAGGAGGCCAAAGCGAAGGGGCAAATGACCATAAGGGGGCATAGTAGATCCTCCCTGACCCCCTAGGTTTGATGTACCATTTTGCCAAGTTTGGTGTAAATCCGTTCAGCCAATCAGGCTGTAGACGTATCTAAATGTCCTATGGAAAATTGCATGGGGAAAACACATTTGAAAGTGTTGAAATTTAGAACCAATTAAAATGTTACTTTGGTTTTGTATTTGTGTGTGATGAAAGTTAATTGGTTATGTATATATGTAAAATGAGAGGAAACCACAGCCATTTTGTGATACTACTGTCTGAGGTACATTTGTGAGGAATTTTTGGTGCTCAATTTCTGGTGTTTGATTTACACAGTACTAACGCTTCTCCTACTTTCAAAAAGGTGAGTTGTTAATTTGTAAGGGGAACTATGTTGTACACTTTAAGATAATTTGAAAAATGTTTTCTGTTATTTATTTACAGTCCTTCTGTTATACTAAATACTTGATAAAGTTAGTTTTATATTATGTATTACTAAAAACGATAAATGAAAGTGATTATTGTTTTCTGCAATTTACAGCAAGAAATTTCAAAATAAAATGGATCTCAATGAAGAGACCGTGGCAATTTCTTTTGAATTATCCACTACATTTATTGAAATTGACAGCACCAATAATGAAATATTCTCACAAGGAGGAGATGACTTGAATGATTTTTTTGATCAATCTCTTGACGGCGAATTTATCGAATGTTTGGAGACCATAGAGTTACAAGAATCATCATTGCAGACTTTTCATGAGGAGATTCCTGATGAGATGATTGAAGAGGAAATTCCTGATGAGGACATGTTACTAGTTCTTTCAAATTATGAAAATTCAGAAGAATAAATTTATATTTAGAAATCAAAAATTGTTTGAGACATTATTCATTTTTATTTTTAATTTATGAGGTTGTAGCGAAGTGATTGTAGTATAAAATGAGACTTATAGTATAGAGTGCAACATTTTTATGTTACATAGTAAGTTTACTCATATTTACTTCCCTTCTCCCACTATATTATCTCCAATGTGTATTTGACATCTCTTCTTCATCTCCGGCCTCCTTTCTCTCACTGTCTGTCTCTGATGCATCCTATCGCTGCCATTTTGTGTAATTACAGAAGATAGTAAAATAAAATAGTTCAGAACGTGAAAAGGGGGCAAAGTAGAGTACCCCTCACCCCCTAGGCCTTCTCAGGCGGTCCCAAAAGGATCAGTTCCTGCTTTCCTGAGAGATTATGGTATGAGTTCCATATACCACAATAACTTGCATTACAACATGCAAGATATCTATCTCCTATTACCAACTTTTGGAGATATTCGCGCTAAGCGCGAATATCTCCAAAAACTAACACCTGCCCTGAGCAGTTCTTAGCCATGTTATCCAATGGGAGGTGGATAACATGGCTAAGAGCATTAGCTCGGTAATGCATGAACATCGCTGACTTTTCAGCGATATTCATGCATTGCGGCCGTTTTTTATCGCATTTGCGATAAACCTTGATAATAGCAAGGTTTATCTACGATAATTTCTGACGATGCTTAGCGGTAAGAAATTTGTTGCTAAGCATCGTTAGCGATAAATATCGCTTAACTTTGGTAATATGCCCCAACGTCTGTTAACGTTCGATTCGAAGGAAATCAGGAAGTGTTGAAAAACATTGTCTGCGCCATCTTGCCTTTTTTCAAATGCCACACTTTTGTCGTGCACGGCAGCCATTTTAGATGCCTTGACCAGACCCACTCTCTGCACGCTGTCGATCCATAGCATGGCTCCCCACCCTCGCAAGCATCTCCCCCAGGCACTGGTCACCCCCGCTCTCTGTCTTATGCATGGGCAATAAACCTCCCCCCATCTGCGCTGCTCTTCCCTGAGAATCACACTCTGTGCCCGCCCGACACCTCCCTTTCGCCCTATTCACTACCGCACCCTCTGACACTCCTCTTCCTCTGTGTCCGATTGTCCAGGCCGGTCCCAGGCTATCAGCTAGCCCTGCAGATGTAGTTTATGGCCCCAGCTGTAAAGAATCACCCCTCTTCAAAGGAGTTATAGTAGATCAAGGCCCACACCCGATGAGATCCGTCACACCACACGCGTTCCTACTATCTGAAAACCATCCTGTATTGTGATTGGGGAGGGGACCGAGCCTGAAGCGGAAGATTCCAGGGATGACTCTTTGTACATCAAAGTTTTTACAATTATGTGTCACATTAAAAATATATAGCACTCCAACAAAGTAGTAGGAATATAAAACTTTAATAACTTATAAATATATACAACAAAACAAAAACAGTAAAAACATTTAAACATTTTTAGGGAAAAAGAAGGAACAATGGTCAGTAGCGGTCGGTTGTGCGAATAGTCCCAAGGCAGCACAACGTCCAGATTTCTGGACGGCACCCAGGTGATGTTGATGAAATAATGAAATATTCTCACAAGGAGGAGATGACTTGAATGATTTTTTTGATCAATCTCTTGATGGCGAATTTATCAAATGTTTGGAGACCATAGAGTTACAAGAATCATCATTGCAGACTTTTCATGAGGAGATTCCTGATGAGATGATTGAAGAGGAAATTCCTGATGAGGACATGTTACTAGTTCTTTCAAATTATGAAAATTCAGAAGATGTTGCCTGGGTGCCGCACTGATTTGGGTATCCGGCGTGGGGCGTCCCGGGGGGTGGGTCGTCAGTAGCGGTCTGTTGTGCGAATAGTTCCAAGGCAGCAGAACGCGCTGAAATCTGGATGGCACCAAGGTGATGTCCAGTAAGTTGCCGCCCACAAAATAACGGCGTGGGGCGCCGCGGGGGGGGGGAGGCAGTCCTAAGTTCCGTTAAAAGGGCAAAGGAAAGGATTGGTGGTTTGAACCATAAGTCAAAAAGGGGAGGGGGTGCAACAATTTTTCCTACCGGGTCACACTGTGCTTTCACCGGAACTGAGGTCTGCAGGATTCTAGTCATTCAAACTGAGGCTGGCGCCAGCATGGGAGCGCCGACGTCCCGCGGCTACAGTTTCGTCACTCCATGGGCGATCATGGCAGTCATTCCCCATCGGGGGTGTCTGCGGGGGTCGGGGACTTCCGCGGCTCCTCTAGAATCTTCAAGGTTGTGGAGGACTACGGTGGTGGAGTCAACCAGTGACCGGGCCATTTCTTTATGCTGGGCCCGCTCTTGCCAGGTCGACCACCATTTTGAGAGTTCGGTAGCTACCGGCGATCGCGGGGTCAAATGAGCGGACGGGCTCCACCCTACCGGGCGAGATGTTGCAGCATCGCCACAGTGGAAGAACCCTTTTCCGGGCGCCTGGAGCGCTGAGGGTGCAGCTGGGAAGCCTCCACCTGGGGAGGCGGGAGAGGCCTGTTCGCACTGTCTCTCCCACCCAGTGCACCCCACGGAGTCTCGCTTGACATTTGTTATGGCCGGACCAGGCGATGAGGACGAGGGGGGGGGTCGGAGGCATGTGCAAGACATCCCCCCCCAGTGTTGTCGCAGCCATTATAAAAGAAAGAAGAAATGTCCCGTCCGTCTTTGGGCCGGACCTCCGGTGGATGGCGGCCGGACACCCTTTGCTCTGGCCCCATGAACGGGTTCCTTGGCTCATCCGGTGGGGCAGGCCTTGGCGTGTGGTGCCTCTCCTGGGCCTTTCGTGCAGTGGCCTCTCCACTCCCAGGCCCTCCATGGATGCTGGCCCAGACTGGGAGAGAGAGGGTCTAACCTGCAATTCTCCAGGGTTACCGCCACCGCGGCCGGATCCCGTCGGCCTCGGCCTCTGGTTGATGGTGGCCGGACTGGGAGAGAGAGGGGAGGGTCGAGGACACAGACATTCCCCCCCTTGCAACTCTCCAGGGTGGTCGTAGCAATCCCCCTGGACGGGTGCCATTGGCCTCGGCCTTTCCTCCGGCTACACCCTACGTGATGATCTTCTGCCGACGGTTGGCAGCAGGACCCGCCTTATATGTGTTGCTTCCGGCTGGGCGTAGCCGGAAACCTGTTGCACTTTGGAAGTTTCCAGAATGGGGCGGATGTCTGCTGTATCTTTCCCAGTTTGCAGTTATTTGGCCGTGGCAGGCGGTGGGACAGACACGTTTTGGGGCAGTGAGGGGCGATGAAGCCTTGTTGCCTTGTGGCCGTTGCAATGTCACACTTGGTTTCTCTTACTGTTTTCAGGTTTCTTATTACGGGCTTACTTCTAACGTTTCTTGTTTCTAGGACAATAATAGGTTTTATCATTACGTATTGTTATCGTTTCTTTGTTTGTTATTTAATAAAAAGTTCATCAGTGGCCTACTGATTTTCGTTTTCCTCTTCCTTTCTTTCCAGGTTGTTTCATGCTAAAGTTTCTGTTAACAGGATACAGTGATCACTTCGTTATTATTGCATATGTCCTTTTCACTAGGGGTGCTCTCTGGTCGGGCCAGATGACCTATCTCTAGTAAATGGTCCGGGTGAAACAGGTGCATCAATCAGTGGGGAGTAGATAGGCATGACAGATTACAACGGGGGACAAAGGTCCGCATTACCTACCCTTTCACTACTTGCAAAGATTTTCCTACGTTTATTTGCAAACAGGGAATACCTCCAAAAAGAACCAATTCCCAAACAGTCAATGTTCGGGCAAACAATCAATCAATGAGGAACGAAATAGGCACGATGTGTTAAAGGTTTGCGTTACCTACCCTTCACTATCTGCAAAGGGAAAGAGAATATTCCTATTCTTCCCCGTTTGCAGGCAGAGAAGATCCTTAAGAGAACCAACTTCGAACAATTCAATGCTCGATTCAATCAATCAATCAATGGGGAGAAAAATAGGTATGACGGATTACAATGGGGACAAAAGTCTGCATTTACCTATACTTCACTATCTGCAAAGACTAAACAGAGTATGGCGATTCTGTGCTTGTTTGCAAATGCTTGGATAACAATCAATCAAATGGAGAGAGAAGCAGGCACGACGGATTACAACGGGGGCAAAGGCCTGCGTTAACTAACCTTCACTATCTGGAAAGAGAGAGTACTCCTAATAGAAATGAGGGGGGGGGGCAGCATTGAAAGCAGATCAATGTGCATAAACACGAAAATGTTTTTTCTTACCAATTACTTGACCATCGACAGCTTATGATATTTGCTATTAAAAAACCATTGAAATTCACTGAAAAAAACATAGGTTATAGACCATATATAGTTAGGAATTAGCATTTACAAAACCTTGAAAATTCACTGAAAAAACCATAGGTTATAGACCATATATAGTTAGGAATTAGCATTTAAAAAACCTTATTTTACTCACACAAAACCATTGAAATTCCATATATAGTTAGTAGTACTAACTATATATCGCGCACCCGCAATCCACTGCTGATCATGTCACATATTACATCATTCATGACATGGTCAGTGACATCACTGATGACATCACTGATGACATCTCAAATGACATCACTGATGACATCACTGATGACATCTCAAATGACATCACTGATGACATCACTGATGACATCTCAAATGACATCACTGATGACAACATCCAGTGACTGTGTATTTCTGTAAAGTTAAAATATGTCTTACATATTGAAGAATGAGTGGATGTAGAAGTGTCTGGATGAAGGATTTAGTAGGTGCATGCCTGACTGTATGAGTGAGTGGTTAAATGTGTCTCACTGAGTGCATGGGTTAGTGACGAACTGTCTTAATTTGTGCATCATTATGTTTGTTGTTCTGTAAACTGCTGCATGTGTTGATCAGTAGCTATATGAGTAAGTATATGGGTTATTGATTGGTTGCTCAAGTATTTGTATGGGAGACTGAGTGTGTGTGTGGGTGGCTGGGAGGTGTATGACTCTGTGCATAGATGTGTGAGCAGTTGATTCACTAGATGTATGGGTTCAAAAGTGCATGTGGAAACAGCTGTATGGGTGGTTGACTGTGTGCATGAGTGCATTGGTGAGTGAATGGATATCTCAGTGCTACATGTCAAAGTAAGTACATATGTAAAACACAGTACATGTGAGAATTGGCATATATAAATAACTGTGCATAAGAGTCAGTGAATGTGTGAGTGGCTGTATGGATCATTGTGAACTTGTATCAGGGATTGTAAAAGAGAGTAAATATGTGTTAGTATATGTTTGAATAAGTAAGGTGTGTATAACTGTATAGTTGAGGAAATTGAGGTGTGATTGATTCTTTGCATGACTGACTAGGTGTGTAAGTAACTCCATGGATGAGTGACAGTCTGTGAGTGTGTGTTTACACTGAGTGTATCTAAGGTTATATTAGAGTCTGAAGAGGTTCATCGTATTATCACATGAATGATGTCATCAGTGATGTGATCAGTAATGTCAAATGAGATGTCATCAGTGATGTCATTTGAGATGTCATCAGTGATGTCATCAGTGATGTCATCAGTGATGTCATTTGAGATGTCATCAGTGATGTCATCAGTGATGTCATTTGAGATGTCATCAGTGATGTCATCAGTGATGTCACTGACCATGTCATGAATGATGTAATATGTGACATGATCAGCAGTGGATTGCGGGTGCGCGATATATAGTTAGTACTACTAACTATATATGGAATTTCAATGGTTTTGTGTGAGTAAAATAAGGTTTTTTAAATGCTAATTCCTAACTATATATGGTCTATAACCTATGGTTTTTTCAGTGAATTTTCAAGGTTTTGTAAATGCTAATTCCTAACTATATATGGTCTATAACCTATGGTTTTTTCAGTGAATATATATATATATATTCACTGAAAAAACCATAGGTGTCAGGGACGTTGTAGTTAGTTGGACATTTGACTCATATAAAACCAGAGAAATTCGCCTGTTATAGTTAGTTGAGCTAACTATAACTTGCGCACCTGCAAAGCACTGCTGATGACGTATGACATCACATATTACATCACTCATGACATGGTGAGTGACATCACTCATGACATCACTGATGACATCTCAAATGACATCACAGATGACATCATCCAGTGAATGTGTGTTTCTGTAAAGTTTAAATATTTTTCATATATATCTATGCCAAGGTCTATTCAAGAATAAATCGATGTAAAAGTGCCTGAATCTATTATTTAGTAAATGCATGACTGACTATAAATCACTGATTGAATGTATGTTACTGAATTAATGGATTAGTGACTAGACTGTGTGAATGCCTCTCTTAATCTCTCACTTGGTGTGTAAGCAGGTGCATGGCTTGGCGAGTAGCTACATCAGTATGTATATGTGTTTTTCATTGATTGTATGAATATCTGTATGGTGTCTGAGTGTCTATGTGGGTGTGTGGGTGGTGTCTGACTCTGTGCATACATGTCTGAATGGGCGATTCATTGGTTCTAATGATTCAAAAATGCATCTCAGAAGGGCTGTATAGATAGCTGACTGTGTGAACAGGTGTCTTGATTAGTGAATTGATTTCTCAGTTGTATGTTTGTGAGTAACTATATATGTTTTTACACACTATATCTGAGTGTTGGGGTGTATAATTGACTACGTGAAAGACAGTGATTGCAAGAGTGTCTACATACACAAATGTGTACATGTATTAGTGATTGTATAAGAGAGTAAGTATGTGATAGTATCTATATAAATAAGGAAAGTGATGTGTGTATAAATAAGGCAGGTGTTGTGTATACATCTGTATAGGTGAGTACATGGGAGTATGATTGATTTTTGGCATGACTGAATAGATGTGTGAGTAACTCTATGGATCAGTAGCACTGTGTAAATATATATATATATGTGTATGAGTGGGTATTATACTGATGTAATGATGAGTGACACCATGTATGAGTGACTGTATCAGTGTATATCTGGCTCACAATATATAGATAGGAATAGGAATCAGTGGATGGATATCTAGTATCTGGTATTGGTGTGTCTATGCTTTTCAAAACGGTAGTCTGTATTTTAGAGTGCGTGTATCAAAGGTTATATTACAGTGTGAAGAGATGTGTCAGACTATCACATGGATGATGTCACCAGTGATGTCATCAGTGATGTCATGTGAGATGTCATCAGTGATGTCATGAGTGATGTCAGGGACCATGTCATGAGTGATGTAATATGTGACATCATCAGCAGTGCATTGCAGGTGCATGAGTTATAGTTAGCTCATCTAACTATACCAAGCAAATTTCTCTGGTTTTATATGAGTCAAATGTCCAACTAACTAACTTCTTTTTAGAAAACTACAGTCCCGTACAGGTAGCCTACCAAGCTCGATCAACACGCAAATCCTATACACCACATTTAAATGATACGCATTTCGTATCTGACGGGCTTGTGGCACTGCGTCCCGTGTAACAACATGTACATATGAGGTCATGCCAGCTGCTACTTTGGTATGCGATGGGTACGCACTACCAAGCCGCGCGCTACATCATATACGTATAGGGTTGCGCCCGCTGCATGTTGCGTATGCGATGAGTGCACGCTGCCACGCCCTGTGTTACGTCATAGACATACGATGTCACGCTGCATATGCCATTCCCTCATTTTTTTGTCTCAAAACTATATCTAAAAAAGTTTAAAGTGTATATGAGAGCAAGCAATAATTAAAATATTTTAAACAGTTATACTAATAAATGTTAACTAATAAATGTATATTATAGTAAATATATTTTCTCAAAATCACATCTGGTGCGGTCGCTTTGCGCACTGGCTGTGCGATTGCCATGTAACCATAAAAAAAGCATTTCATTAGTTCATAACATTTCCCATTGTAACAGTTTGAAAACGCCACCCATTTTAGTCAATGTCTGTAATGCAGTTCATGAGACACGCCTCTTCTGCTTAGAGAGCTTTGTTCAAAGCTTTTTGCAATATAGACATATGTTAGACTACGTACAACATGCAATCATCATTTTCAGCAATATTCATGCTCTGTAAAGTAGCCTTCCACCTATGATACCCATACACCTAAACGTTACATTACTGACATTTTCTCCAATACCACAGGTAACATGGTTACATACGTTGACCACAACACAACATAATATAGTAGGGCCCAGAGACAGTTCCATGCATAGATAATGAATACACGGACACAGATAGATAGTGGAAGTGGATACGGGCACGTACGCTCTACTCCTTTTTATTACCATGGTGACATATCCTGTGACGTCTGTGCTGGATGTGTGTGTGGTAAGTGTAAACCAGCCTTCGGAGAATGGTTACTGCTAGCATCAACTACAACAGGAATCATAGGATCACACACAGAGGTTCAATATTAAAAGAATCAATAATTTATGCTGCAGTAAGGTAGGGACAGTAGATGTAAAATAATAAAGAAATAATTATATTGTAAAAGAACAAAAACTTGTAGTATACTGACACACAATCAATAGATCTGAAATAATACACAAAAAGATTAGATCATAAATGCTCCATCAGTTCTAGTGCACTTACATAATCACATCTAAAGCATCCAGCATGTGCACAGCCACCGATTATGCATGCTGTAGACAGGCCGTACTAGGCGCAATATCTGTTGCCATTAGCACTGCATCAATACCTACTGTCTGCAGTATAGGTCATAGAAAGTGGTAACAAAGGACCCACAGATACGTAAAGTGACTTCACCTACCCAGTTTGTCATCAGCAAAGCAACACAAAAGAGTATGCAAAGCCTGCAATGATACATATGCATGGTGCAGACAGTACACACTGGAGCAATGTCTTTTCCTACAGGACTACCTCATCTACAATAGCAACTCAATCTCAATTGTGAACACTGCTGTCTGCAGGGTAGGCCAGAGTGAGCAGTCACAAGGCCCCACAGCCACATGGCATTCACTTGATTTCTACAGTTTGCAATTCACAAACGAAGAAAAACGTGTGCAGATGCAGTTCTAACATCATCCATTGTGGGATCAAGACACCGTTCCACTGTTGGGACCCAGAGTTGTTTGCACCTGGTCGAAAGGAGTACCTTCATCTCCACTCTCAGATATAGTTCTAGCATCACCCACTATGGTATCAAAAACACCGTTCCACTGTCGGTACCTGTTGGACTACTGTGTTACTATTATACAGAGCACTCCACGCTCTTAGACCTCAGGCTGGGCTCTGTGTTCCTGTGTCGTAGTAGCCAGCGTTAATCTCAGGAGCCTTCTGAGCTCGCAGACCTTGGCCCAGGACCTTCCATCGGCACGTGGTGGGCCCTCTTTCACATACAGCGGTGTTGAAAGGTGAACTGTGGGGCATATATGTGTCACAGCGGCCATGGCGGTTTCTGAGTACCACCAGGCTGAGAGCATCATTCACGCACACACCTTCGCTCACAGCATCAGCCTCATGGCGGTGTAAGTTGTGCAGACCTGGCAGACACGTTTGCCAATCCGGAAGAGAACCACACCCAAAGAAACGTGCCTTTCATTCATACGCTAGCCTTGCGTACGCCGAGCCAGCCCACTTCCGGAAACATTTGGGGGGGGGGAGGCACGGACGCACTACCATTCCGTAATCTTCCCTACTGACTGTACTATCATGGTTGTGTCCACTGTCCACTTCACTCAATAGACCATCAGTTTATGTTGATATGTACATGTCTGTGCTCTGCATACTCAAGTCTGTCATGCACATCCCCTCAAGACTTTGTATTGTATATTTTTATAATCGAGAATTACTTGCCACCTTCGCACATACTTTTCTCTCATCTCTCCCCACATTCTGCATAGTGAGGCAGAGGTGCCATGCCATTTTTAGTTTGTATACAAAGCTAGCCACGGTTCCCACAGTATTTAGTGTCATTGTGTCTGCGACGTGCACATGTTGTTTGTCATGTTGAATGTCATTATATAAGGTAGCGCGTTTATTCACGAGCAGTGGTTTAATCCAGTTACATATCGCTGCCTTATTGAGCATACAACACTTTGTCTCACAGGTGAATAGTGCAACCACAATGTCAGTCATTCATTACTATCCAAGAATGTCCAACTACACTGCGCTTCTAAGCTTACAGCCACCAATCTTGCGTCCTTTCTTGAAAGGACGCCAACTCCCACAATCACATCAACATTCACAGAGCTTTCTAATGACAGTTATCTGCTTCTCAATAACATAGACTCCTACGGAATGTGAGCTGTCATATCGCATGTGGCAATATCTATTCTCACCCACACAAACTAACTCCCAATCTTCAACTTTGCCTTCAATTCCTAGTTTGAAAACACATTTCAAGAAAAAAACCAAACTAAAAGCACCTTTGTTCAGAACAGAAGTCTCCCTCACTTCTGCAAAAGAAAATTATCGATTGCAGATGCCACGAACTTCAAATAAACACTCACTTTTAAATACGAACCGCCAATTACTCTTTGTGAATTGTTACACACTCAAGGCCTGGCACACTAACACGGTCTCCTACAGTCTTCTAACACGCTTTCAAACTGTTCTTCTTTTAATACCAGACTACATTCAGGTATTCTTTCGATCATCTCTGGAATAACAGGAACAGTGCCCATAATTCTCGCCCTCTTTGCGGCCATCCTACTGCTAATTCTACTTCTACAAATGGCCACGCTCCCTATGGTAACAACTATGTCTGACAGAATACGCCTCTACGCCAAGCTACATCAATACTGTAAAAACAGAAAAACTTTTTGGCTACCTGCCTCTATCTTTTATCGGAGCTAGCTATAACATAACATTTATCTACACTTATGCAATATGCATACAACCATTGTTTGATTGCAAAACGTGCCTATTCGACTGGTGAATGGATGTATGCCTTGCCAACATCTCAACAATTGCTCCAGATATCCAGCAGGTAATGGAGGATCTTGAAAGCCAGGAACGTGATTGTTCTGGCAGCAGAGCAATCGCGAATGCAATGCAAAAAGGAATCGCAGCTGAATGGGATTTCTGCGCAGCCGCAAAAGATCTCCTGCAACGTGTGACCTTTCACAACATCGCAGATTGCCCACCCATCCAAATTACCGCTCCAAAATTCGAGGAACATTACTGTCTCTTCGAGATATGAATTGGATCGCTTCGCTTTTCTCACACGATGGCAACAATAGCCTCTTGGAACATTACACATCTCAAGCCGCTGAAGAACTTCTGGACTGGAATCTTCAAGACTTGTAAGAAACTCACATTATTCTTGAATGGATTTTTTTCCATTTTTTTTTACTTTTTCCTTAAAGTTTTTTATAATACACTTCAATCCTACTACTTTGATATAATAACTTTCTAAGTATAATCAGACATTTGAACTCTATCCTCATTATTCCCCCCTACGTCTCCAGTCTAACCAGGAATCGGTGTTGTATGGCCTATGCAAATACGCTATTTACTTCCAAAATTAACCTAAACTCGACACCCATTTAGAAACCACGTCTATTCTTTGTGCACACACCTCTCTGCCTGCCTGTTATTCACAAAACCCTTTCACACAAATTTACTCAAAGTCAGCCTCTGCTCATAACCTCATGATAAAAATGTAAAAAGACGACTTTGTTTAGGAACTGGTTGGCATAGTGTGCTAATCGTAAACTACCTTTATTTTCATTATACAATGTATTTATTCATGTCTAATAGCTATTCTGTAGATCACATAGAACTATAAAAAATATAGGGGCCGATTCCGACTTGGCAAAAAAAGCGTCCGTCCAAATCGTATCCGGAGCCCTCTCCAAACGAATCGTACAAGTCCGTCCGAATCGCGTAGTACGATCCGTATCTCGTCAATCCGTCCGAATCGTCATAAACCGTACGAATTGCAAGGCTGAAACCGTACGACACGGACCCTCACAGTGAACGGTACGATTCGTAAACATGCCGTACGACCCGACGAGTACAATCCGGACGGGGTATGAGGACGCGATTCCTACGGTCCAGGTCAGGTAAGGGCGATTCGTACGGACAACCACACAATCACATACACACCGTATGGTGCGTACACCCCATGTCTGCTGGGGTACGGTGAGTACCCCTGCAATCATGGGCTGTACACACTGTACCTCATGATCACAGGGTGTACACCCTGCGATCATGGGGTACGGTGCAAGCACCCCATGATCATGGGGTACAGTGCGTATACCCCATGATCTGCAGGGGTACGCAATGTACCCCTGCAGACATGGGGTGTATGCACCGTACCCGGGGGGGTCGTTCCATACCTGTTTCGAGGCGTACTCTGCTTCTCCGGACGTTTTGGGCTCCCGTAAAAAAAGGGTCGTACGGTGCGTACCCGAGACAAATCGTACTTGCTGGATCGGGAAAACCTGCTTCCAACCGTACGTATGCCGCGTAAAGCGGGTTGTGAGGGAGATTCGTGCGGAGATTAGAGTTGTACGGTCTTTGTACGATTCGTACAGAGTCCTGCTCGTGGTACAAATCGTACTTCATCGTACGTGCGGGAAGGTTGCAAGGTACAATTCGATTGGAGTTTGTCCAAGCTCAATGCCTTAGCTCTCTACACAAGAATGTTTTTTGAAACAGCTGAAGACAATAATGTACGGTTTGACTACAAAGGTACCGAATGTGCTTCTCAGAAGCAAAATGTTTGTATTCATCCTCAAGGTTCCAATGTGGGTAGAACTAGTATCACATCTGACACGCACCACATTGAATCTACTGTACAGCAGATTGCTAACTATTCTACTGTTGTTAATTTTCTGTTACAAAAAAACACTGCCAAGGTACATAAAAAGTTTGATGACTACATTTTGCCATTTTTCTTTCTTTCTTTTCTTAAACGATACATGTGGTAATCGTATCCTACCTTTATTTTCTTTATAGAATGTAGAGTCTTTCAAGTGTAATAGCTATTGTTTATTTCACTTGAAACTGTTACATTTAATATACAATTCACCGATGCTGGAGCTTACTTTTGAATACAGCAGAAGTGGTTCAACTTTGCATCAGCTAGATACCCTAGCTCTTACACCAGTGGGTCCAATTATAGCACTTAAATAAAGACACTTTCCATATAATTTTTAAACTCCATCCCTTTCTTACGCACAACCACTTTCTTAGACACAACTCATTTTAACATTTTCCTTCTCTGGCATTGCAACATTCTGCATTATATTCTTCACGATTATTCCTTTATTCCTGTTTCCTAAAACCCTACATTCTTCAGACCAATAGGGATGAGTAGTTCGTTTCACACTTCCTGTATAGAATAAACGCACACTAACACTACTTCGACAGGTATGCTACAGCGGCCAGTATCCTACAGCGCCCACAGCTCATCACTTCACAGCAATAAACTCACGACTTACACTCACAGTTTCATCCCGAGTGTTCATACCGATACCACTAAGTACTTTGTTTCCCACTACCGCTATACTCTAAACGCATACTAACACCACCTGGACAGATATGCTACAGCGCCCACTATGCTACAGTGCCCAAAGAACATCACTTTACAGTACTCGGCTCACAGTTTAGACTCACAGTTTCATCCCCGAGTTTAGCAGTACCTCACCCCTGCACCATCTCACTCTAGACAAAACAGCACTTTCACACTGGTAAGGGTAAATGCTTCGCTTCTGCCAGTATACTACAGAGCACTCAACTCACAGCTTAGGCACACACGTTCATCCCCGAGTGTACCGGCACCTCACCTCTGCACCATCTCACACTGGGCAAAACAGCCCTTTCACACCGGTAGGGGTAAATACTTCACTTCAGCCAGTATGCTACACCAAGAGCACAACAATTTACAGCACTCAGCTCACAGTTTAGGCGCACAGTTTCATCCCCGAGTTTAGCTGTACTTCACCTCTGCACCATCTCACTCTACACAAAACAGCACTTTCAAACCAGTAAGGGTAAATACTTCGGTTCTGCCTGTATGCTACAGACCACTCAGCTCACAGTTTAAGCGGACAGTTTCATACCAGAGTGTTCCGGCACCTCACCTCAGCACCATCTCACAGTGGGCACATCTCACAGTGGGCAAAACAGCACATTCACACCAGTAGGGATACATAATTCGCTTCACACTCCCTCTATAGTACACCCTACCACCCTACAAACCTCACATCGCTCCTATCCTCCTCTTCCCACTTTTTTCTACCTTTTTTCCCCATTCTCTCTTCAAAGGAATCACAAAATGGTGGCCAACACTTCCTAGTTGCAACCGCTTGCACCGCTCGTAGCCAATCAGCAGCAAACTCGTGCTCGTAGAGCCTCAGCCAATCAGATTGCAGAATTCCCAAATATCGATATCTATAAATTTCGATATTTCTCAAAAACTACTGAATGGATTTACACCAAAGAAACAAAAGCGTGCTTTATTGACCAAGACCCTCTACCTTCCAAATTTAGGGTAATTCCGTTCACCCGTTCGACCTGTAACCTTGTCTAAAGTTTCCTATGGAAATTAACATTGAAAAAACACATTTTGGGGCCCGTGTTTTGTCTCGGATCCCCCTTGACGAATTACCCCCAAACTTTCAACATAGGGGCTGATCTCAACAAAGAATTAGTTTTGAAAATTTCGCGAACACTCGTCAATCAGCGCCAAAGTTATATGAAATAGAATGCTGTTGCAGTCAGTGAAAGTCTTACACTGCAACTTTCAAGGTGTCCTTCCTTTTTTCTGTAACGTCAGAAATTTGGTATATATACGAAAAACATATATATTTAGATATATACACTGAAAAAACCCAAAGGTTAAAGTAACGGAATTTAGACAAAATATTGAGTTTGTAATATTGACTGACACAATTATTGAGTTGTAAATATTGTGACACAGAAATATCAACAACAAGGATATCGTGGACAAGAATATCGATTTTAAGGTAAGGTATATCGATTTTTAAAATTTAGAAGTCATTAATATCGTTTGCAAGAATTTAGTTGTTTAAAATATCGATTTATTTAGTTAGTGTTAGGTATTTTAGTATATATTTTGATGTATGTGATGTATTTTTGTATAAGTATTTTTTGTTTTTTAATATATGTGTTAGATTTTTAGTCGTTATTAATTTTATTTTAATTACATTTTGCGTTATTTATTTCCATAGTGGGTTGTGAGTTTATAGGGGAATAGGGTGGAAAGTGATTTAATTGTAATACATTAATGATTAGTTGTGAATTAAAACTAATTAATTAATTGGTAATACATTATAGTAATTGTGTAATTGTTTTTAGGTGCGACCTGTGGGGTTTTTTGGGGTCAAGGTTTGGAAGTAATTAATTAATATTTCAGTGAAAATGTATAATAATAATTGTTCAGTAATTTTGCTAATTGTTTAATTAATTTTGTTGGGGTTGTGGGGTTTGAGTTTATAGGGGTAAAATGTTGGAAGTAATTTATTTGTAATTAATTAATACTTAGTTGTTAATTAATATTAAGTAATTGATCATTAAATATGGAAATTGTGAAATTTATTTTAGGTACAGGTTGTGGGGTTTATAAGGGTAATGGGTGGGAAGTAATTTATTTTTAACTAATGAATAATTGATTGTTAATTAATAATAACTATTTAAAAATTAAATATGGAAATTATGTAATTTATTTTAGGTACAGGTTGTGGGGTTTATAGGGGTAGGAAGCAATGTATTTTTTAAAGAATCAATAATTAGTTGATAATTAATATCCTTTAATTAATAATTAATTGTTAACTTACATTTTTTGCGTTTGGGTTTTGGGTATATAGGTGTTAAAGTAATTTATTTTCAATTAATTAATAAATAGTTATAATGTAATTGTAATGAATTTATCAATAATTATGTTAATTGTTTAATTACCTTTTTGTGTGGAGTTTTGGGTTATAGGTGTAAAGGGTGGCAAGTTCATTAATTGTTATGGTTCTTTAAAACTAATAATGATTGTTTAATTGATAAATAATTATGTTAATTGTATATATATTGCTTTTTTGTTTAGATTTCATTTATGGGTAGTAAGTTTTCTGATTTTATAGGGTGGGAAGTAAATAAACTAGATATATGAAATAATTAATATTTTTGTTATTAAATAATTTCTAAATAAAAACATTTATTTGTATGAAAATGTTTTTTCAATTTTATTTACCATAATATTTGTAGGTATTTGTGATATGTATTTAACATAATAATGTGTTTTTATTTTTAAAAATCTTAAATATTATATAATTTTTTATTTTAAACATATTTATATATTTTTTTCCTTTTGTTTTAAACATATTTTCAATGTGTTGATGATATTTTGTTTGTGTTTAATTTTAAACTGATTGGAGTGGGAATAGTGATTTGTACCCCTCCACAATCAAACACTTTCCCTACTGTTTTACTGACTGGAGTGGAAATAGTAAATTGTATCCCTTGTCTATCGAACACTTTTACTACTGTTGCTCTCCATGGTGTGTCTTGCTTTTAGTGCCCATCCTGCCTGACCTCCATGGTCATCTTGCTGCCCCTCGCTGCTACTTTACCCCCAGCCCTCTGTTTCCATGTGCGCACCCCTATTCCCTCCCTCCTGGCTTGTGTGTTCTATTGTAATGTCCCTGATCCATCCCTCCTGTCCATTATGGTCAGCTAGCTACTATAGCCTCTTTCCCCTCTGTTCTCTGTTGTCCATGTGCCTGGTCCTGTCCCCTCCCTATTGCTTCTTATGGATTGTTGTGCAGCACTCCCGTACCGCATGCCCTGTGTGGTGTATTGTGCTGCTGCAAACCCTGATGCCTCCCCTGTAGGGTCAGTTTGGTGCACCTCTCCATGTCCCTCCTGTCCTCTGTTATCCGAGTCCATGTCCGTACCCCAATTCCTCCTGCCTTCCATGATCCAAAGTACCATACTTGCTAACATTTTGAACTTGGTAAGAGGGAGATTTTGAAAAAAAAAACTGGGGTATTGATTTTCCCCTTTGACTTACATTGAAAAAGAGGAGGTTGTAAACAGGAGACAGATCATATAAAGGCCATGAAAACATTGGACGTTTCCTGGCTGAATCAGATCTGTTGGCATGTATGGTTGTACTAACACTGCCTCTTCTTTCTGCCCACAAGGGTCTATTATATTGCCACATCCTTTCCTGCCAGTCCTGTATTATTGGTTTGTTGCACTTGCTTCCCTTTCCACTGCCCTCCAAAGTCTGTTGTGCTGCCACTTCCCTTCCTGCCTGCCCAGTGTGGTCAAATTGTTGCCTCTGCTCCCTCCCACCTGCCTTCATTTTTCAGAGTCCATGCCCCTGGCCTCTGCCTCTCAACAGTGAACAACTAGATTGTTAACATGCTATATTTATTACAAAAGTGTGGAACGCCTGACCGCATCTTGATGTAATCAAACTGTAATACCTAGAGCATTTCCTTTAGAAATGACATATATGAGAGGGTCTCATTTGCATCAAAATTATGGTTAGTGCTCTAAAAAACTAAAATGAGGACATATCTCTGAGTTTTCAAATAGCGACAAATTATTTGTCATCTTTATGTTTTTTTTATCCAGTTCACCACTTGATTAAATGTTGCACTTAGAAGAGAGGATGTGGTGTTACTTCCAGAGCTGCAGACTTTGCAACTGGGGAACCAGGTTTGAGTTTCTGCTTCAGCTCAACATTCTGTGATTCTGGTCAAATCACTTAAACTCCCCATGTCTAAAACCAAAATGAATTTGTTCTTGTGTGATGTAACCAATGCTCATGTAAAGCACTCCAATACCTGACAAGTCTGCACTATATAAAACTAAAAAAACACAAAACATAAAAAGTGTTTTGCGCACTTCTGTCATTGGACTACATGTGGGCTACATCTGGGTGATATGTGTGCTACATTTGGACTCTTTTGTCTCTAGTGGCCATCTTGGGAGATTAATTTGTTATGAAGTTTCCTAATTTCCTAATTTACTGCAGTCTCCTCAGTAGGAAATGCTTTCAGTTTTTTACTTTGATTCCATCAAGAAGGTATTGTCAGAATGTTTTAATGAAACAGAAGAGGATTTTTCTTTCTGCAGCACTAATCATAATTTCTATGGCAAATGAACCCCCTCATTGTGTTCCTTTTTAAATTAAATGTTTTAAGTGTTACCAGTTTATTCCAATCAAGATGGCTTCAAGTGTGCCATACTTGTGTCAGGGGAAGACCCTCACTGCCGCGCCCCTGAAAGTCTGGTTGTCCGTGGACCGCCAGACTCGTAATTTGGCCCTTAGAGTGTTCTCAGTTAAATATGTTACTACATGTATGGTAGTTAACAGTTTGTTGTATGTTTGCTCCAGTGGGTCTGTTTTTAATGCTACTAGTCCCGAAGCAGTTGGCTGTGTTACTGTTTTGGCAAATATGGTATGAAGTACTTTATTTCTTCCAGTTACTTCTGTTTCTTTGTTCTCATGTGCATGGTAAACATGTGCTTTACATTGGAACTCCCTGCAAAGATAACATGTTTCTTAGATTAATATGATGGTTTCTCACAGTTGATTGTTCAGATAAGGTTTGTGAGCAACACACTCCTCTGAAGTGGGTGCTACCACATGAGTTATCAAATGATATCTTAATATCATTAAAGTGGTTGAACAAGTATTTAGGGTGACATGAAAAGACTTGGAGCAGGCGCTAGTACATAGGAAAATGTTGTCCCCTCAGTGACATAGCAATGGTGCTTTGCACCTTATCCTGGGTTGGTAGTAAAAACATTGTTGTTTGAGATCCAGTACGCCACTCATAGCCTGGCCCTGGTGCACAGTTGTTTTTATTTATTTATTTGTTTTTTTTGTCCTCATTCACCTCAGATAGGAAGACAAGGAAAAGAGTCGATTATTTCTGCCCTTATTTTCAAAAGAGGATACTGACCATTAATGGGCATACTATAATAGACACCCGCCCTTCTACAGCTTTCTCTCTCACATGGTGTTAACACGTGAACTGCTTATAATTTTGAGAGTGTGAGCAGACCCTTTAGCAGTCCAAGTGTTTGTTTGCCGGTGTAATCATTGGACATTATTTCAGATCTTATTTGCGTAATTTAGGGTATTAGTAAGACACTTATAGCAACCCTTCTGTGCTCTCCAACCATAGCGGTAATAAATTCCAGAAGGCTATCTTTTTTTACTTTTTTCTGGATAGGTCCATCCTGGACATATATATGAGAGACTCCAACCATTCTGCATGCTGTGGTGGTATATTGCTCACCCACTTTCGGCATATCTCTCTCCTGGCTAAAAGCATTGCATAAAACAACATGTCTCTAATAATGCTCGTGCATTCATCAGCAACACCTAAAATAACCAGGAGGAGGCTTACGTTTATATGCCGACCCAATATACCTTATATTGTCGTTTCCACTCTGCTCCAAAAATCGCCAATTGCGGGGCATTTGTGAAACATGTGTACATCCGAAGCATCTTTAAGCCCGCATTTAACACAGCTGGTTTGACTTTCTTTCCACATCTTTGATAACTTCTACGGTGATATGAATGCACTGTGGGGTGAAAACAAGTGGTTCCTTCTTAAAAAAGCAGGTTTAACTATTTGGTAAAGTGTGCGCATAGATACTTGCCAGATAGTCTGCAGCTTTTCTCTCGGCAAGTAATTTACCACAGTTCTTCAGCTAAAGTAGTCCTACTTCCTTTTTTCCTGGTGGTTTAGTTACCAGTTGATCTTCTAGGGAATTTCCCATTCCTAATGTAAATTTTTTGCTTTGCTCCCAGCTTTTCAGTTGCAAATATTTGAATTTAGAGAGTCCCCGCCATTATCTCATTTAGATTGTGCCAAGATAATAATTTGCCTTCTTTTGTCAAGTCACCCCAGATTGTAATGTCAGTGACTTTGATTAGTATTGCCATTTTGTCCTTAAGACACTCTGGGTTACCTGGTGACTCCCTGATGGGGGAAAGTATGAATAATAATCCAATTTCATAAGACATCTGATTTGATACCATATTCTTGCCATTCACCTTCAGTTTAACTTTTTTTTTTATTTGGGATCTCCATTTATTTGTGGAGAAGTGTGGCTCAGGGGTTAGAGGCAGCAGACCCGGAAGCTGAGATCGGTCCTGGACCAGGGTTCAATTCCCCGCCTCGGCGGGGTCTTGGGCTAAAAAAATTCCACGGACTCGATAATTCTCGCCCCGGTGCCTCCTCGACTCACGGGTTCACACTCTGCGACTCTGGGCAATAGCTTGCTTAATCTCCACAACGGCCCCTCGTGGCGGGATGCCTGACTTTCACCCTGTGGATACCCTGCTATCTCACAGGGGAATACCAGGAAGGGTTCCCTAAGCAAGCGCCGGGAAACCCACTGCGGGTAGCTGTGCGCTATATAAGCTCAACTACATTTACATTTACATTTAAAAGAAAACCGTCTGAGTCTATCTGGCACTCTTTTCGCATAGCTGTATACATTCGACCTATCATAGATGTATCCTGAATTTTTGTAAGCATTCTAGAGTTCTTTAATTGAAAAGCCCAAGCGCAGTATTGGATGACCAGGCAGGGTTAAGCCTCCCTTCTCCCTTCTCCTCTGCAGGTTTTTCTAAGATATTTTAATGCCTTCATTAGCCCAGATAAATGCATTTATGTTCTGTTGTATTTTCTGTATGGTTGTTTTTTCAAAATAGAGAGGTATGGAATCGAATATAAAGGTGAGTTTTGGTAGAATAGACATCTTAAATAAACAAACTCTACCTAAGATGGTTAATGGGAGCTGTATCCAACTCTACATTAGTTTAGCAACTTCCTTAAACACCCTTTTTAAATTATTCTCTGCAATTGCATTTTTATCCTGCGATATCCTGATACCTAGATATCTTATCTCTTTTTTTGTTAAGGGATTACTTCCTGCATGGTTCCATACCATCACTTAAGTCTTGTTTTCATTCACTGAGTACCCCGACACTTCTCCAAATTGTGTTTCTATGCTTAAAATTGCTGGTGAGATTCTATCGAGATTAGAAGTGTAGACCATAAGGTCGTCCGCATACAGCACAATTTTCCTGACCCAGTCTCCCTGATGAAATGGTGGAATATCAGTTGTATGCCTAATTTTAAAAGCAAGTGGCTCCATATAAAAATTAAACAAAAGAGGGGAGAGAGGGCAGCCCTGTCTTGTACCTCCGAAAATGTTAAAGGGCGAAGATAATCTTTGATTTACCAGGACCCTTGCTACCGGTTATTCATCGATTAACCTGATTGCTCTACAGAAATTGTCTCCCAAGTTGTATCTCTCTAGTACTGTGAAAAGATAAGACCATCTCACCTTATCAAAAGCTTTTGAGGCATCTAATGTAACTATAGCTAAAGGGGTATTGAAATTTATTGCAAAATCGATAGCGCATATAAGCTCATACGTGAGTTTGTGTAGATATCTTTCCCTTACAAAACCTCTCTGACCTTCATGAATTACACTACTAGCAATGTTTTGCTAAGATTTTTGTGGCGATTTTGTAATCAGAGTTTAAAAGAGAGATTGGTCTATGCGACTCACATATTGTTGGATCTTTTCCCGGTTTCAAGATAAGGGAAACTGTAGCCTCATTCCATGACATTGGTAGATTTTTACCCTGGCCCAATATTTCATTCATCACCACTGTCAATAAGGGGGACACTGCCTCTACTAAGATTTTATATAGCTTGGTTGGTATACCGTCTGGACCGGCCGCTTTACCCCTTTTGCTAGTTGAGATGGCCTTAAAAACTTCCTCCTGTGTGATTTCTTGATTGAGACTCTTTTCTTGGTTAACATCCATAGGTTTTGAGCATTTCGAGAGCCAACCCTCTATCTCTTCGTTTATTAGTTCATCTTTTCCCTCCTTATATAGATCACCAAAGAATTCTTTAAAGGCCTCATTAATCTCAACTTCACTACTCAATAATTTACCAGATTGTGCTTCTCTGACTTCTTTAATTCTATTCTTTGTTTGCTCTGCCATTACTTTCCAGGCAAGGAGTTTGCCAGTCCTCTCCCCGTATTCAAAATGTTCTAGTTTACTAGCATCCCACCTTTTTTTAATCCGTACTTGCAAGGTCTCTGATAATTGATTCTTCGTTAGTTGCTGCTCTTTCTCTAACTCTATTTTTTTCTTCTGAATCTGTACTTTTAATTTCCTTATCTATTCTCTTCAACTACTCCTCTAGTTGTGATATTTCTTTGTTATATACTTTATTTCTATAACAGGTTAGCGATGTAATCTTGCCCCTTATAAAGAAAGGCCTTTAGAGTGTCCTGCACTATTCCATTTGAGGCTGTGTCTCTGTTGATCCCAATTAATTCTATGACCTCTGCTTTAAGATTTCCATTATTTTGTTATCAGTTAGTATCGTGCGGCTCAGTGTCCACCTTCTCTCTGTGCCCTTACTGCTATCCTTCAATGTTAGCAGAACTGCTGAATAGTCAGATAAATTGGCAGCTTTGTATTCTATATTCAAAATATGTTCTCTGAAACACCAATCTACCAAAAAGTAGTCAATTCTGGACCTGCTCCCATATTTCTTATTATGAAAAGACATGCCCTGTGTGGTTCCTGCTCTTTCTCTCCAAAGTGTATGCTGGGCCATCATAGCTTTTAATAGATTACGTGAGTTAGGGGTTGGAGTTGTTCTGGATATACTGGATTTATCTAAATTATGATTTAGTACAATGTTAAAATCCCCTCCCATAAATAAGGGATCCGGGAAATCCAAAAGGTTAGCAAAGAGATTTATTAGGGGCTCGCAATCATCATAATTTGGGCCGTAGTAACCAACAAGTGTCAATGGCCTATCGTTTACCTTCATTTCCGCTATAATCCATGTTCCCCCTTTGTCCACTCTTGTTTCTGTTACCCATATGTTTTTTTTTTTGTCTCTATTACTGCTACACCTCTTATATTACACTCTGGTCCATACAGAAGACTTGTTCTACCCAGCCTTGTTTTTCAAAGAGGTCAACACATTCCTTTTTCAACAGATGTGTCTCCTGCAAAACTAGGATGTGTGCAGGAGAATCTTTCAAGTATTGGATGAATTTATCTCTTCGTCCCTTTACTCGTAAACCATTTACATTCCAGGTTAGGATCTGAATAGACATATCTATTTTATTCTCACTAAAACTGAGGATCTTGAGGATATTTTTTCATTTTTTCCCAAATGTCCCCCACCCTTAATTAAATTTAAATTACTTCCCATCCAATTCCCCTATAAACCCATACCCGCTACAGAACATAATTATCAATTAATTAATTAATTAAAATGAATTACCAATTAATAAAGATTAATTACCAATTAATTAAAATAATTTATAATTCCTAAAAAATATTTATTAATTTAGTATAATTAAATGACTTCCCACCCTATTCCCCTATAAACATCAACCCGCTACTGTACTAAAATACGAAATGTACTTAAATTACATTAAAAAATACATAATACATAATAATATACATATAAATCATATAAAAATCGATATTAGTAACATCGATATTACTAACATAGATATTAGTAACATCGATATTACTAACATCGATATTAACAAAATCGATATTACTTACCGTCGAAATTCTGTACCATTGATATTAAAAATGTCGATATTACTTACCTTCTATATTCTGTTCCTTCGATATTTAAACATCGACATTATTGTATGTCGATTTTTAAAAATCAATATTTTGTCTGCCTTCCTAATAATATATAATCACTGATGATAGTGATGCTGTGCTGGAGAGCTGGCAGTGACCGTAAGGGCTGTGGGGGGTCCTGCATGTGTGAGCGCTCCCACATGACCACCAACAGAATGGCTACACTTGACCTCCTGGGGAAAAAGGGCACCTGGTACAAAAAAAGTGAAGAGGTCACTGGCCTGCCTGGCCAATTCAAAGTACTAGCCATAGGGGAGAAACATTCACTACTTAAGCCGCACAGGTGGACATTTACATTTGCATATTTGCAAATGCGGTGTCACTGAAGAGGCAAGGGTACCAAGAACAGCTGTACACATGCTCAGCATGCTACTAGGAGAGTAGCTGACCCCACAGAACTCTTGCCACAAATGCTATCATCACCCTAAGTCTCCCAGTGGAGCACATTTATTACCCTACAGAACGTTTTATTTTTTTCAAACACTCCTCGGTTCTGGGGTTCCAGGAATATTTGTTTTATGACCTCTGGTTGCTTTGCACCTGCTATAAAAGTAGAAAGACTGGAATACTGCATTATACTGACCAATTTAAATTCTGTATTGACTTTAAAAGTGAAACATTCTCCTCCATATTATTGAAAGTTGACATGATTCGGAAATGGTTTAGCATTGACTCCAGTGTATTTTGAACTCATCATTCTGCTTTTGTTATCACAGTGACACCATGATGAAGCTAGTTAGTCCGACTTTTATTGACTGCATCTACTGTTTATGTTAAGTACATGGAGATATTGTGCTTTTAGAGGACAGGGCTTGCTGGTGCAGAGACTAGGCGGCCTAATATTTAGTGAATTTCCTTATCTGTGGGGCCTGTCTTTAAGGCCAGCCAACTTTAGAGGGTGTAAGCACAGTCCTTTCCATCTGCCCTTTGTTGTTAGTATTTAGTATTGTATGTAAGAAAGACCTTTTTTCTTTTTTTAATGAAAAGCACTTAATGGACAGTTATTCAATATCTATTTATTTTTAAATGTATTTATTTTAAAAGTTTTATATAGCGCTGGCTAGACCCGGAGGTATCAGAGCGCTTTACATGAGCATCAGATCATAGTTACAGGTCACATCGTTACAAAGGTTACACAGTTCTTAGAGCATGGCAACATAGTTACTTGTAAGGTCGAGATAAACAATAAGTACACATACGTGAGGGGAAAAGAAGGCAAAGTGAGAGATTCAGGGGGGGTTGGAGTAAGGGAAGTAGACAGATAATGAAGGTGGGAAAGTGGAGGGGAGGGGAGGGAGAGAGACACAGCATGGGGAGATGAGGGGAAGGGTGACGGGGACACAAACCGGTAGACGAGTCAAGGCAACGTCCAAAGTCCAGTAAGCTGTGATCCCAGGGGAAGTCTATTGCGAGAGGCTCCCTTTACGCAGTGGACTCTCTCATAGAGGTCTATTAGACTCCAAGGCCTACATACTGGATCCTTCCCCAAAAATGGGAGAGGGAGTGCTTTGGCAAGGGGTGCCATACCATACCTCAAGAGTGAGTGGCTCCCTTGGCGCAGTGGACTCACTCAGCGGGTTCGCTGAATGTGAATGTGAATGTGAGGGGGTATTTATATAGCGCAGCGGTCGCTCCGGAGGGAGCATCATGGCGCTAAACAAATCCAGGTGGCCTAGTCGTTGTTGGCGGAGGGAGGGCTAGATGGCAGCTTTAGTCCAGTCATCGGGGAGGTTAAAGATCCAAGTCTTAAGGAGTTTCCTGAAGGGTTTCTCAAGGCCCTGTTGTCTCAAATGTTTGGGCATACTGTTCCAGGCTTTGATGGCCAGGGAGTATAACGTTTTACCACCTTTAGTTTTTAAGTTGTAACTGGCGGGAGACATGAGATTGTCTTGGGCAGAGCGGACGGCACGGCTCGGTATGTAGTGGGGGAAGCGTCTGGTTAGATATTTTGGACCAGTTTTATTGAATGCTCGAAAGGCTATGGTTAGTATTTTGAAGAGAATTCTTTTATGGAGGGGGAGCCAGTGCAGGGTTTTTAGGGCTGCAGAGGCAGAGGATTTGCGGGGTAGTTTCAGGACCAGTCTGGCAGCCGTATGAAGGATGCTTTGGAGTTTGGTTTGTGTAGACTTTTTTGTCCCTGCCAATAGGCCGTTACAATAATCAAGGCGCGAAATTATGAGGGCCACTGTAACTGTTTTTCTAGCCTCGAGAGGGAGAAAGTCGAAAAACTTTCTGAGCGATTTAATTATGCCGAAGCATCTGCCGGCGACAAGCTTTGTGTGCTGGTCGAACGAAAGATCCGAGTCGAAAGTTACACCGAGGTTTTTTGCTGTTGTAACGGTCTGTGGAGGGGCAACAGAGTTGTCCGGCCACCAGAGGGCTGGACAGAAGGAGGTGTTTTTTCCGATGGGAAGGATCTCTGTTTTACTGGAGTTACATCTGAGATGATTAGTATCCATTCAGTGAAAGACCGCAGTTAAACAGTTTTTAAGGTTGAACTCAGCCATGGTTGAGTTATCCTCAAGAGGTACTATCAGCTGCGTATCATCGGCATACGAGGTAACTGGTATGCCGTATGATTCGATCAGGGAAAGGAGTGGGATGAGGTAAACATTAAAAAGGAGGGGACTTAGGATGGACCCTTGGGGTACTCCGGAGGCGACCTTTTTTTCTTTAGACTGAAAGGGACCAAGGGCCACAGTTTGGAATCTGTCGTTGAGGAATGATTTTATCCATAGTAGGGCCGGATCTGATATCCCTATGTCCATCAGTCGGTTGATGAGAATAGAGTGGGAGATGGTGTCGAACGCTGCTGTGAGGTCTAGAAGTATAAGGATGGCCTTCTTCCTCTGATCTTGCAGCGTTTTTATGGTGTCTGACAGTTCGATCATAGCGGTCTCAGTTGAGTGCCTGGGACGGAAACCAGATTGTTGGGGATGAAGTATGTTATGGGTTTCCAGGTAGATCTTAAGTTCTTTGTAGACCAACTGTTCTGTTATTTTTCCCAAGGCAGGGAGAAGGGTGATCGGACGGAGATTGGTCAGATCCTCCGGTGATTTGTTCGCTTTCTTCATGAGCGGTTTAACAGTGCCCCTTTTCCATATGCGGGGGACAGATCCGGTGCTAAGTGATGAGTTGATTATGTCATTGATGACAGGGTTAAGAACGTCTATAAGTTGGTGAAGGATCTTAGGGGGGCATGGGTCAGAGGGGGAGCCTGATTTGCAAGATAGGATGGCTTCTCTGGATTGGGCTAGAGTGACGGGGGTGAAATGTTTGAAACTCCCAATTGGGGGTTCCGATTTTTCAGGGATAGGGGGCTCTTGATGGGTTTGAGGGGGGGGGAAGTTCATTTGGATGGAGGCTATTTTTTCGTCAAAATAGTCTGAGATCTTATCACAAAGGTCTTGGGACGGGGGGATTTCAGGTTGGAGAGCTTTGGGCTGGGTAAATCATTTTACTATTGAGAATAAGGTTTTTTGTTTCTGACCGGCATTTGTAATGGCATTGACATAATAGGTTTTCTTAGCAGATTTGATGTTAGGAAGATAGTTTTTTCTTTGTTGGATGTAGACTAGACGGTCGTCTTTGGCATATGTTTTGCGCCATTTACGCTCGGCCTTCCTGCAAATTAGGTGAGCGGTCGCTAAGGCAGGTGTGAACCAGGGGGCATTGTTTTTAGCATTTTTTGGATTTCTACGGGGACGCTTAGTAGAGTTCCGGTTTTTGATTTCATGAGAAATCCAATTATGGAAGAGTTCTGCGTCTAGTTCCGTGTTGCCGGATAGGGCTGGGGCGTGTGTTTGAGGGATGGGGTTAAGCGTAAGGTTATCCTGGACTGTTTTCCAGTTAACAGAGTGATCGCGATGGGAAGTAGTTTTGTTGATGGTGGGGTGTGAGATAGTAATATTGAATGGGATCAGGCTATGATCTGTCCATATCTGAGGAAGGGGGGGTAAGGTAGTGAGAGATTGGAAATTAGTGCAAATGCCGTCGAGGGTGTGCCCTAGGGAATGGGTAGGCAGGAGGACACTTTGTTGGAGATTGAAGATTTCAAGTGTCTGTAAAAAACTATGAGTTTGTAGGTCAGATGGGGACTCAAGGTGCAGATTGAAGTCTCCAAAAAGGGTGAAATGAGGGTAGCGGAGTAGAAAGTGTCCCAGAGAGTCACTTAGGGAGGCTAGAAATTTGGAAGCATTTCCGGGCGAGCGATAGATCAAACCACCAGAGAAGGAGGAGGTTTGGCTGAGTTTGATAGAGAAACCCATGCCTTCTGTATCAGTGAGGGGGTCTAGGCTAAACATATGACAATTGAAGGTATTCTTCAGAATAATGGCAACGCCTCCACCTCTACCTTTCAATCTGTCTTGTCTAAGAAAGGAGTAACCGTGGGGGAGGGCAGTGGCTATGTCTGGGTTGCTGTCTTCCGTTAGCCAAGTTTCTGTAATTAGAAGACAGTCCAGATCGAACTTGCGAATGAGGTCGTGTATATCCTGACTATGTTTACACATAGATCGGGCGTTTATCAAACCACCTTTGAAGGGAGGCATGGAGTCCTTGGTTTGGGGTGAAGGGACGGGGGAGTGAGATGGATTACTAGTGAGGGACCAGCGGCAGTGTTTGCAGCTGGCAGGGCCGGAGACATTAGCCAAGTCCAGTTTACAAGGGCAGTGATGGTTACCACGCAATAGGTGAAGTTCGCTAGGGAGGTATCTGACATGCCTGGAGGGTCGGGCAGGGTTTCCTGCCCCTGGCGCGGTCTTGGCGCTGAGACTCCAGAGTATAGATATTGGATCTTTCCCCAACAAGGGGAGAAGGAGTGCTTAGTCAAAGGGCACAAAGGACAGGTGGTAGGCAGAGTAGCAGGCAAGGGGAGAGATTCAGGGGGAGAGGATAGGAGCTAGGGAATAGACAATAAAGAGAGATGAAAAGAAGTCTGCCTAAAGACCGACTGGGTGGGGGACAACCAAGGAGGGAATCCAAGGCCCATCTCCCCTATAGCTAAACCAAGTAGCTCCGTCGGGCATCAGACAAAAATAGTTCAGTCTCAAAACATTGAGAGAGGAGGGAGGGAGAGATATAAGTAGAGGGAGGATGCGGTAGGAGACGATAGGAGAGACGACAGGAAGTGCAACAATGTGGTTCAACAATATACTAGAAGAAGATCAACAAATAAACATTAAATCAAACAATCAGCAATACAATTAGGGGAGGAGAGAAAGGCGAGAGAAAGTAGTGGGGGGTAGGGGAGGAGAGATAGTGAGCATAAGGGAAGAGACAACCATAGAGACGAAAGGAAGTCTGTCTAAGGTTCACAGAAAAACAGGGTGGGGACAAAGGGCAAGGGCATGTGAGGGCTGAGGACAGAGGACAGAATCTGGAAAGAGTAGTAGCGGAGAGGGGGGAAGGTTGCATAAGGTGAGGATCGCTAGGTTCAGGATCAAAAGTATCGGGTCATCAATCTGCACAGATTCTCAAGGTGGGTGCATTGTTAAGAAACAGGCCACAAGGTGGAGCTCCAGGCTAAGGAGGGGAGCAGTTTAAAATTCAAAGGAAAAATAGATCAGGAGTGTTTCTTTAGAAAAGAGGCGCTGTTATTCTAATGGCAATGCGTCCATCTTGAGGGGCCTAGAAGTCGTCAGATCTCGGCTTTGGTGCCATTTTGTAGGGCTAGTTGGATCACGCAATTTCGGTGCGGCAGTTACTACTCCATTCATGCCAGCGCTGCTTCGCTCCTGAATTCCACCCTGCCCTGCCACTATAACCATTTAACCCTCAATTTGAAATCAGCGCTCCCAGAAAGTGTCTTCCCTTGAGACCAAACAATCAAACAACTAGGGCATTGCTGGGCTAGGCGAGGGAGGCCTCACTTGGTGTCGGTGCTGAGTTCCAAAGCTCTGCCTGCTAACCCCGTTAGGAATCCAGTCAGCCGATCTCGCATGTCAGATCTCCCAAGGTCAGCTGAGCTGTGGCATGTTCGGGAGAGCTGTAGCAATGCCCGTTCCGAGGCGCCGAGCCAGGACAAAGCAGCGCAAGAGAGGCAGGCCCCACCCTGCGTCGGCGGAGGACCAATGCACCACAAACAACCATGTCCGGCAGGGGGTCATCGCACCATCCACTGTAGGTCGGGCAGTCGGGTCATCAGCATCCAGCCTCGCGGCGGTGAACTGGGCATGGAGCACTCAGCGGCGAACCGGGCAAGCCATGGATGGAGCTGTAGCACTGGAAAGTTCCGAGGCGCCCCGCAAACACAGGCACCCAGGAAGCGGAGATGAGCCGCGCAACTCCCAGGTGCTCGGCGGCGACGAGGAGGATGCCACCACTGTCAATGGTCGACGGGGATCCACGCAAACTAGTAGCTGGGTCAGCCGTCGCCGGTCGATCGCCGGCCCACCACAGGAGGAGACAACGAGCGGCACATTCCTTGGCAGGGAGGCGGCAAGGAGCTGGGGAAAACCTCAGTGCGGTCGAATCGGTGCAGAGCTGCATCCCAGAGGCGACGCAGCACCCAGAAATCACAGTCTTCGTCAGAAAGCACAGACCCGATGCCAAGGTCTCCGTGGCCATCCAGGCCGGACCCCTGCAGGTGGACCACAGCGCCAGGAGGTCACTGGCCAGGAGGAGCGTCGGGCACCCAGTGCCAGCGGCGAGGCAGAGAGGTCCTAGAGGAAGAAGCCTGTGGCCTGCGTCCTCGAGGCGCCCAGGCCAGGAGGGGGTCAATGAGGCAGGAAGGTCCCGGTCGTAGCAGTGTAGAGCGTCGTCCAGGTGAGTGGAAAATATTTTCTTTTCATAATGCGAACCAGTTGCTTGTAGTGATGCTTGTAGGTCGAGGGAAACGGGTGGATGGTGGGTTTAACGAGGGATATTGTCCGATGCAGTGATCCCCTACCCTGGAGATCCTGCAAGAGAGCTCCTACACGGCCTACGCTAGACAGGATCCAATATGTGTTATGTTCGTAAGTGCTGAGTGGATTTTGGTGTTTAAATAAAACCTCTGCCAAAATGTAACTAATATTGAGGGGCATATGTACAAGCCCCTATCACCTCAGGAATGTCACTTTTTGTGACGTTCCCGTGACAATAGGGGCCTAGCCTTTGTACAAGGCACCCTTGACGCTATGCATGAAAGGGGCATGCAGTGGGTGTTGTTGTGGGTGTTCCACCGCAACAGCCTTTGTATTTGATGCTGCCCCCTATGTACAAGGGAGGCGTACATAGGAGGCAGCGCCAAAATAAAGACCAGGAAAACCCTGGTCTAAAGCTGGCGAAAGGAGGAGAAATGCATAATTTCTCCTCTCTTTTGCTTTTTCCATGTGCCTTGAGAAGCACACATGGAAAAAGCCAAATGCCATGGTTTGTTTATTTACAGGAAGGTGACCCTTCCTGTACATAAACACACCTTTTAAAAAAAAATCCATTTTGTAACTTTAATGTGTGCTGCTTCATGCAAGAAGGCACACCTTCCTACACATAACCAATCCTCCCCTGCACACAGACACCCATCCACTCTGGTGCAAGGGTGTCTGCGTTGGTGATTAGTTGTTAAATGTAGCTCCATCGCAGGGGGAAAAGCAAGGCTGCACCACATTCTTGTAAATAGGGAGCGGCCTTGCATTTTTGAAGTGGTGGAGGGTGTCCTAAGCCCAGGACGCAAACAACACGCTCCTCTACTTTATTGTACATATCCCCCTGAGTTATTTAAGGTATCCGATACTTTTCCTATGTGTTAAATAAAACAAAGCTGTAACTCGCACCCTGATATAAACACGGGTTTAATCACGGGTCTGAATTAACCGACCCACTCAGAATCAGGCCCAGTGTATTATAGGGTTGATGTATTGTGAATTAATGAACAGTATCTCCATCAATTATGCAAATGAAAAAAAATAAACAAGTGTTTTTTTTTGTTTAAAAAGTTTCATCTTCTATATTTTTTTAGACAGTCAATTCCTCAGAAAGAAATACTTTCAAATATAAAGTCTGTCAAACCACTCGGAATCATTTATGGCTGTTAAACTCTGATAGTTCAGTGAAGTAATTTGTTGAGCGAAAATGTGTTTTCATTGAAGTCTCCATGGTTTCAACATGTACATCAATCACACTCTTGAAAAGGCATGATTTGTTTTGTTAATGCAAAACGCATTAGAGATCTACTTGTAATAACCTTGATCTAGTTATGTAGAGAGGGACGGGTTAAGAGGAGAAATTTACATTTCAATTTTTACAGTAGTTATAGATGTACGCATCTGCCTATTATTTTATCATTTAATCTCATTTACCAGTTTTTGCTGGTGGTATAATTAGAAGAGTTTTCATCGATGGATCTCTCTCTCTATCTCTCTATCTTTCTGTCTGTTTTTCTATCTATCTATCTATCTATCTATCTATCTATCTATCTATCTATCTATCTATCTATCTATCTATCTATCTATCTATCAATTAGTCTATCTACCCGTTTTCATATCCACATATATATTTTCATCTACCTATTGTATTTACTCAGCTGAGAATTTTAAATAACATAGGTGTGTTTGAATCAGGTTCCTTTTAGGGGGAATATGTGTCATTTGTGAACATAGGAGAACATGTTGTTGGGTCTGTGTCCGCATGTGTTGGGCAGAAATATTGACTCTGGTCATGCAATTTAATAAATCTATGATCATTTACAATTGTTAATGACTTAGAGTGACAGTGCCTTAAATAGGTTCCTCGTATTGACTCATAAAATATTGATATAGAAGGTATGTTTTGATGGAACACACGTTTTCTTGTTTGCTTTCATGTTTTTAGGTGGTGTTTTATAGAAAGTGAAAGCACGGTGCATCTACAAAAATCATAAAGAGACCTTTGTAAGAGGTAAAGGTGATAGAGCGCGCGAGGCCACCCGACCAATAGTTTTCGCCGTTTCCGGCTTCAGGGCCCATATACTTTTCAAATCACCATATACATCGATCAGGTGACTTCACGAGCTCTACCAATTTGGTGTGTGTGTGTTCCCTGCTACCAATTCTCAGTGCACCCGACTTACCATCCACCGATGCGGGTGCCTAATGACCACAATGAATCAGGGAGCTAGCTGTAAAGAAAGGCAGCAAAATACAAACCCAACCAATAACATTCAAATACTGTGTAAATGACCACGGACAACTGGAAGTTTTAAAATGTTTATCTAAAGTTCAATATTTTCTTGCATGAGATACAGTAAAATAAGGCAATCAATAACCAAGAAAATGTAAATCACATATGCATAAAGAAATAATGGCAGAGTAATCATCAACGTACTAATAAAATGTAACGAGAAAAGATACTTATACAAGTCAGTATTATCTAAAACAGTGATAGACTAAGTGTGTGTGATTATAGAAGAACTTATAATGAATAACACGCTTCACTCAAGGTGAAAGGGCCTTTGAACAACCTAGGCAATGAAGTTCTAGACCATATCAGGAAATGACACACTGCTATGCAAAATATAATTTTTAACAAATGAGAAGACATAGGAATCACTTTGCAAAGATTTAAATGACTTTCAATATTTGCGGAAAGGCATGGAAAATATCACATATGCAATGTTGAACTTTATTGAAGCAAAAGTTAGAAATTCAGAAGGTGCAAGAATTTCAAGAGATTTCAGAGCAGTATTTACCTAGAAAGGTGTGGAAACCAAACCCTGGCCACGGGTCAGTTAAAGACAGGAAACCCTCAAGGAAGGATACCCTCAAAGGACAGCAGGTGCAGAATGGACACCCAGGACAGGACAGGATACCCTCGGAATAAGAATCAGGACAGGACCTCAGGACAGGACAGCAAACCCTCAGGACAGGACCCTCTTCAGGACAGGACCGGAACCCACAGTTAGGAAGCAACGCCTGCGCTCCACCCGCTCTGCAGATATCGATCAAGACCCCGATTGGGTCAGCGAACTCCCAGCTAAGTGCCTTGTCTGCACTTTAAGGTTCAGTAAAACCTTAGTCTATGGTCAAATTCGGACAGAGTGCACTGCAGCGCTCTGTATCTTCAGTCACCTATTGAGTGCGTTGGGTCAGTGACAGGTCAGCTAAACCAGACAAGTCGGACGGTTCACTAGGTGAACCCAGGGTAGATATACAGTTTTGGGACAGTGTACCACCCCCCAATGTTGCAAAGTGTCAGAATCCCTCAATTTCGATTGGTCCTAAGGTAGGATTTGGGTAACACACCAATCACAATATACGATTTGAAGCCTTCATTTACATATTTTGGGACCGCCTAGCATGTTTGGGTTCCCATGAGCTAACAGTAGCACATTAATACAATGTAACATATAAGAAGCCACATTCGCTGTTCTCGCAGGGCAGAGGTGACTTTCTCAGGAGCATCTCGCCCATCACTGCCAGCTGGCTATGTTCCATCAGCCAAGGTCCCTCGTGCTGCCGAATGTCGCACAGGCGCAGAAGGGACCTCCAATATGGCTCTCCTCTCACTCAGACCCCCATTGCCCGCGGTACATGAAAAGTAAGCGAAAACAAATTAATACATAATAATGTCATTATGAAAACACATCGCAGGGTTTGTACTTTTAACTCATCATCAAGAAATAAACTTATGCAATTTAAATGTTAGTTACATTTAAACGAAATACAAGAGCAGTGGCACGAGCAGTACCACATGATAAGCACAGCTATGAATTACGCATGCGCATAACTTTCCCTCCACTTCTGCAGACGCGTCAGGACACGTGAGTGTGGCTGACGCATGCGCAGTAACTAAAATACAAGCGGCGGCCATTTTTAGAGGACATGGATTAATTTCATTAAAAATACACATAGGCAAGCGTCTTAAACTTTACTCAATCTTAATATAAACGTTAGTAAAACATACACGGGTTACCTTATTACACATAAATGAGGTTCTTGATTTCGGCAAGCCGCAAAATATGCGAAGCTTTGCTTCATCAATCCCCTCTTTGATGATATTTACTATCATCACAAATTATAATGGAACCAGATGCCAACTTTCTTTCACACTTTATAAAGTTCTATTTCTTCCAACAATCGCTCTAACTTTTCTCTTTCAGTTTTAGCAGGGTGAGAAGTCTTCACCTTTTTGTATATCTGATCATTCACTTCCTCTAATTCAATCTCATCCACACTTCGTTTCACCCCTCTTGCATTAACCTCGTGCTTTCTGGTGCGCTTGCGGTATTTACAGCATAAGAAAATGAAAAGTATAATAAAACCTATAATACCAATTGGCATCAGAATTTTGAATAATAAGCTTTTACCTATGCCAGCAAGCCAATGACCTACATTTGAAAGACCATCTACCAGTCTCTTCCAGGCACTATCAACCTCGAGTGGTTTGAGTTCCTTTGCCAAATTAGTAATGTTTCTCACATATCTTTTGATCTGTACACTTTTGTCCGGAATATAAGTGCAACAATGTTGCGCCTTCAACATCCGGCAGACTCCGCCCTCTTTCGCTAATAAGGTGTCAAGAGCAAGTCGATTTTGTAAAACCATTGATCTGATCGCAACCATTTCGGTATTGACCAGCAGAAATCCATGAGCTGTTTCAGTAGACAGCACATCTACTATAGTAGACAATTTGCAAATTCTGTGAGTGTTCAGAACCACTCCCACTCCAGGTATCAGTGCACTGAAAATACTACCCATAATTTCACCTATACTTTCTCTTTTACTACGCACTAAGCCATTAGTATCTTCATTGCTTCCAGCTTTTCCATTCACATGGTATATTTTCGGGAAAACAATGCCAAAGTAGCAGCTTCCATACCAGTGATCCGGCAATTTGAAATAAGCCTTGTCCCCACAAATATAATAAATTCCAGGAAACACAGGCTCTGACCCATTTTTGAAACCCCAACCTCCAATTACCTTGTAATTATGTTCGCATTCACTGGAACCAATGAAAACATTATTATAATAGCTAGTCTTCTCGCGGTGAAGACATAGCTTGCCTTTCTTTTCAAAATCCAGCAACAGAGCAGGACCCGCTCCACCAGATGAGGTGCCTTCCATGTTTTCTGCCCACTTTGGCTTTTTCTGACTTTCGTCATTAGCCTTCTTCTGAATTTTAATTCTCCTTTTCTCTGCCATGTTCAGGAACATCTTTTCCTGCTCACGCAAAGAACAAGTCAAGTTATCTCTGTGTGCATCTGCTATGTCAATGTTCCCTATAGTCAGAAAGTAGTCTCCCATATATCTTATGGTGTCAGTTTTGGTATGTACAGGATTCAAGTTCCCACGTATAGGCAGTTCAGAAAAGATCACGTCATTGTTAGAGTAATAATACTGTAACGGTCCCCTTTTGTAAAATAAACTAGCTAAAATGCTACAGGAAATTCCATAAGTTAATGGCAGATGATGGTATGTCACGCCTTCAGCCACAGAGGTAGGTAGCTTCATGCAGACATAGCAATCTTCAATTTCCATAGTCTCTACATAGTGTATTAACAAGTTTGCGAAAACATTCAAATGTGTCCTGTTCTTCATGCCATGATAATGTAGTCCTTTCTCATCTGATGCTTCTAAGTCTCGTTTAGTTTGTCTCAATGCTCTCTCATGTCTTTCTACACTCTGTGTTGTCAGCTCCTCACTGTCAGTATTTACAACTTCAGTAGGGACAATGTTAGTATCTTTACTTACAGCAAAGGGAATGAAAATTGTTAATCCTATCCAGATAACTATCAGTACTACTACACTACATATACACACCTTGCAACACGTTTTAAAACGGCTGCAACTAGGACTACCATTCACTGTTGAATCAGACATTTTAGCTCAGTAGGAGTGTTCTCACCCCTCCCTTTTTACTTTTTTTTTTTACACAACTAGCTTACTTTGTGCAAATTCACGGTGGTTCGTCTTCCTCTTCAGCTGAGTACTCTGGGACAGGTTCTCCGTCACTCACGTCAGTTATATCAAGATCTTCAAGCTCCTCCAAAACCAGTGTCCATTCAGGAGACTTGTACTTTTTGTTTTGTCTTTTTATCCGCTCACTTCTTCTTTTGGAAGAGTCTTCTTCTTGCTCTGCTATTCGAGCACTTCTTCTTGCTTCTGCACGTTTTTCTTCCACTGTCTTTATCCTAAGTCTCAATCTTTTTACAAACCTAGGCTCAAGGTTGTTTCTTTTCTTTAGTCTCTTAGTCGGTACTTGGACTTCACTTTCTTTTCTTCTTCTCTTGTTCTCTTTATCTTGTGGTAATTCTTCTCCACTTTCTTCTCCTACTTCCCTTATCTGACTAGTTCCAGGGCTAGCATCGAATTCTTCTGCCTGGTTGCTAATCTGGCCTTGTTCAGGAATATTTTGTTTTTGGCTTTCAATTGTCTCTGTTTCTGTTTCTGTTTCTGTTTCCTGAACCCGTTTTTCTAACCCTATCTGATCCTGTTCAAGCACTTCGATCTCTTGATTTTCTTCTGCTCGAACTATTACTCTATGTCTAGTCTGTCCCTTATCCACATCAGGAGTTAATGGAGGAGTATCGAACACTTGTTCTGTATCCTGCACTTGTTCAGTATCAGGTACTTGTTCAGTCTCAGGTACTTGCTCAGTATCGGATATTTGTTCAGTCTTATTCACTGGATCTGTATCAATCACGTGCTCTGTCCCTGTCTGACCTTCTCCTTCCTCAGTTTTGATTTGAATCTCAAGTGGCTGAGGTTCTTCGCCTGTGCCTTGCTTTTCCTGACTAGTCCACTCTCTACCTTCACTAAGTCGTTCTCTTGTTCTGATAGGATCTTCGGTCAGATCAATCATCGGTATCCATTCTTCTGGCCATATGCTTGGCAGCTCGTCTTCAGCTACTTCTGGCTCAGTTTCCTGGACCTCTTCAGCAGGCTGGTTTCTTGGCAGTTCGCAGTCAACTACTCCTGGGCCAACGTCTGCTGTTCCTGCAACTTGACTGGTGCTGGGCTGCTCGTTGTCAGTTGCTACTGGTCTGACTTCTTCAGGGTCCTCTGCTGGTTGCCCTGGTTCTTCAAATCCTTTGTCTGGCAATACCTTCTGGGTGTGTCCGGCGTGGATCCACTGGGGAACACCTGCGACTTTCACTGCAGTGGTTGTCACCAGGATTACTTGGCGCTTCTTTCCCCACCTGGGTGCCAGACAGCTTGATCGAGTGTGCTTCTTTATTTTAACCCAGTCTCCTGGAACCAAGTTGTGGAGAGGAGTCGTTGGATTAAGGATGCCGTCGTCTCCAATCTGGCGAGAGATAGAACGCACTTGGTCACCCAATCTTCTGCAGTATTCAAGCACCAAATCATCAGTAATACTCAACAGTTTGCTTCCTGGCACCCATGCTTGTCTCATCACTCTTCCCATAATGATTTCATGGGGACTTAGGCCTGTCTTGCGGTCTGGAACACTTCTCAGTCCCATCAGGACCAGGGGCAGGGCCTTCACCCAGTTCATGCCAGTAGCATCTGTCAGCTTTGCTAGTCTGTTTTTGATAGTTCCATTTACTTGTTCCACTATTCCAGAAGCCTCTGGGTGGTATGCACAATGGAGTTTCTGCCTTATTCCAAAGGCCTTACACAGTTCAGCCATTATTTCATTGTGGAAATGTCCACCCTGGTCTGATTCAATAATGTATGGTATGCCGAACCTAGGTATCAGTTCTTTTAGTAAACACTTCGCTACTGTCAGTGCGTCACTCTTGGGAGTAGGGTAAGCTTCTACCCATTTTGAAAATACGCACACAATGACAAGGACATATCGTTTCCCTTCACAACGGGGCATGGTGATGAAATCAACCTGTATTCTTATAAAGGGACCCCCTGACCTCCCGATCTTGCTCAGTTCAACCATTGTCCTCTTGCCTGGGTTCATCTGTTGACATGACAGGCACCTCTGGCAGAGGGACTCTGCTACCTTCCTGAATTTCTTGCTGTACCAAGTCTGTTGAAATACTAGAATCATGGCATCCCTACCAATGTGTGATCCTTCATGTATTAATCTTGCCATTGTGCCAAGCAAGTGTCGGGGTAACACAGGCATACCAGTTGGGCCCAAAATCACACCATCCACACGCCTCGGTCTACACCCATCTTCCTTCCATTTCTCTCTTTCTTGCCAAGGAGCCGACTCCTGCCATTCTCTCACCTCATCCCATGTAGGCACTTCCTCAAACACCTGAAGCTGGCAGCTGGTTCCTGGCCCCCCTCGTTTTGGATTTATAATATATCGATCTTTGGCACACCATTGAGCCACTCGATCAGCATAATCGTTTCCCAGTGATACTCTGTCCATGCTCCTTTGATGAGCAGCACATTTTACCACTGCCAGTTCTTTGGGCAACTGGATGGCCTCTAAAAGGTCATGAACAACCTTTGCATTCCGAATGGGAGTACCTGAGGAAGTCATGAATTCCCTCTGCATCCATAATTGGCCAAAGTCATGCACAACGCCATAACAGTACTGACTGTCAGTATACACTGTTATGCGTAAGTCCTTCCCAATTTTGCAAGCCATTATCAGGGCTATCAATTCGGCTACTTGTGCAGACTTGATGTGATATAGGTAACCTGCTTGTTCAATTTTTTCAAAAGATACTACTGCATAAGCAGCACTCAAGCCTCCTAATTCATGTCTTAGGCAGGAACCATCCACAAACAGTTCTTTATCATGCTCAGGCAATGGTACTTCTTTTATGTCAGGGCGTGGCTTGGTACTGAACTCTGTCAGATCAATACAATCATGTTCATCATCATCCCCACCTTCCATTTCTGAGGGGTCGGGGAGTAAGGTGGCAGGGTTCAGAATACCGCACCTAACAATGCTCACATTTGCTGCACCCACAAGAATCCTCTCGTATTTAGTCAGCCGACTAGGGGTGAGATACTGTGTTTTAGTTCTGGTCAATAGAATTACCACTCCATGTGAAACATAGACAGTCACAGGATGTCCCATGACAATGGACTCACTCTGTTCCAAACTTGCACAGGTAGCAGCTACTGCTTTCAGACAACCTGGTAACCCAGCAGCTACTGGGTCCAGTGTGGCAGAGAAATAGGCCACAGGCCTCCTGGTTGTGCCATGTTCTTGAGTCAGGACTGACAATGCGCAATTATCGCGAGTGTCACAGAAAAGGGAAAACTCTTTTGAATAATCTGGCATTCCCAACGCAGGGGCTGTACACAGACAGTTTTTCAATCTGGTGAAAGCCATTAGACTTTCATCGTCCCACTGCACAACATCTGGCATTCCTCTCGTGGTCATTTTTATCAAGGGCCTGGCTAAGGCTGCAAATCCCAGAATCCACTGCCTGCAGTACCCTAATACACCCAGGAACATTCTGACTTCCTTTTGCGTACGGGGCAACTGCATCTTTTGAATTATTCTCACTCTTTCTGAAGTGACTTTTCTGACACCCTTTTCTATCTGGTGTCCCAGATATTTCACTGACTTCGCACAGAACTGTAGTTTGTCAGGGGACACTTTATGCCCTTTCTCACACAGGTGATTTAGGAGGGCAATGGTGTCCACTACACAGTCCCTGTGACTTTTAGACGCCAATAGAAGGTCGTCTATGTACTGCACTAATACAGAGTTCCCAGGTAATGTCAAAGTCTCTAGACATTTCTTCAAGATCTGATTAAAGATAGAGGGGCTCTCTGTATACCCTTGAGGGACCCGGTTCCAACAATACACGTGACCCTCGAAGGCAAATGAGAAAAGAAATTTGCTGTCGGGGTGCAGGGGTATCGAAAAGAATGCATGACACAAATCAATCACAGTGAACCACTCAGCATCCCAAGGAATCTGGTACAGAATTACTGCAGGGTTCGGGACAATAGGGCAGCAAGGAACTACAATCTTGTTAACCTTTCTCAGGTCCTGCACTACCCTATACTTGCCACTAGGCTTTTTGATGCCCATAATCGGTGAGTTGCATGGGCTGCTCATCACTTCTTGTATGATGTTTCCTTCCAATAATTTTTGTATCTCCAGAGTGACACCTGCTTTCACTTCAGCATTCATTCGGTAGGGCCTAGTGTTAGGATATACTGCATTGTCCTTGATGGCTATTTGTATGGGGTCCACATCTTTCATCAAACCCACATCTTTTCCAGTGAAATCCCACACTTCTGGCTTTACGGCTTCCTGTAGTTCTTTGGGCAAGTCCTGCAGGGTCAATCTTTTAAGTTCTGAGTCAGGTCTAAGCAACAATAATTTATAAATGCCGTCTTCATCTGGGGTCTGTATTTCGACACCCTTTGGTGTGCAAAAGATGGTACAGTTCATTTTACACAGCAAATCACGTCCCAGTAAATTTACTGGACTGGTGTCACAGACTACAAATCTATGCATCTGTTTAAAATTTCCAATTGAAATCTCCATTGGTTCGGTAACAGGAGTACTAATCAATTGATTAGATACACCTACTACTTGGATGTTTTCTCCCGAGAGGGGCAGGTTTGGAACGTCCACTGTTCTTACAGTAGAACGGGTAGCGCCAGTGTCCAACAGAAAGGTGACATCATTTCCGTCAACCTTTCCTTCAATATATGGTCCAGACTGGTCTACCGGCAAGGAAGCGCCAAGTACGCACTCCTCGTCCTCCCCTCTCAGGCCCCGTCAGTCCTGATCATTACAAAGGAAGGTATCATTCAGCAGATACTGCGAAGTTGCTGTATTTCTGTTCTCCCCGCTTTCCCAAACCTCTATCTCTTCATTTTCTGCCTGTCTTCCCCTGTATACCTGTTTGGGTGCTCGAGGCACCTGAACTGTTTTTACCTGGGGTTGAGTCTTTCTTGGTCTTTCTTTCTGCGTCTGTGGAATTAAATCAGGAGTTGTCTCATTAACATCGACTAATTGGGGACACTCGTTTCGCCAGTGTCCAATTTCGCCGCACTGATGGCAGGGAAATTTTTTCATAGCCTCTTCCCTGCTAAATTTGGGCCGGGGCTTTCCTCCACCCCCTCCCCCAGGACTTTTGTTCTCAGCATTTTTAACCATGTTACTCAATTGTTTTTCCTGCTGTTCTGCGAGCTTCACCTGAGCCCACATAACCTTCTCCTTAAGGGCCTTTTTCTTTTCTGCCATCTCGTCCTCGCAGTACTTAGCGTACCTCAGGACCTCATCCATTTTCTTAGTATGCCAACAGATTTTATTGTCTTTTATCCACTGACAAATTTCGGGTCTTAAACCATTTACAAACCTGTAAATAAAGTGTGTCATATCCTTCAGGTCGATGTTGTCAATACCACTGTATGTTTTAAATACCTGCAACAACCTCTCATAGAAGGAATGCACTGTCTCGTCCCTTTCCTGTGTTGTTCTATCTATTTTTGTCCAATCAGTTTCCTTGGCGGGCACCTTGTCTTTCAAGTGCTGAATTACCTGCTCATATTTTCGCATGACTTCCTTTGATGGCTCCCCTGTGTCCTTGTCTCTGGGATACTCTTCACTGGGCCAATTTATGTTTATTTTACACTGGGTCCATAAATCTACTGGAACCACAATGTCGAAAAACCCATCCAGGTCTTTCCACAGACATTTCTGTACCTTCACGAACCTTTCCACCTGCCGGTACCAGTCAACTGGTTTCTCTCTTAATTTTGGAAAATCGTTCGTGAAGGACACAATATCCTGCCTAGACCAGGGGACATGCACATATTTCCCTCCTGGAACTTCGCGCATGGGGCATAACTGCTCAGGTTTTTCTACCTCCCTTAAAGCAAACTCGGGAGTCACTTGTCGGGAGCGAACCTCTTCCCTCTTTTTCGCCCACCTGCTTCTCCATTTTTCCACATCTCCCCATTTCTGCAGTACCCCCATTAATTCTTTAATCTGGAGCTTCTTTCCTGCCACATTCAGGTGTTCTATATCCTTGTCTGAGAAGTCTGCTCTGTACGGTTTCTGTAAGGGCTTGGATTTTGAGATATCTACCCCCATACTAACTGCTGTTTCGGTCAGTTTTTCATGGAGCACTCTGGTGTTCCTTGTAAAGCTTTTACATATGAACGACAATTCTTCCTCAGAGTAGGTATTCAATCGATTCAACCCCACATTTCCTGCCATTAATTCTTCTATTTCAACCCTCAGCTTGTAGAGGTCTAAAGGCTTTGTTTGCGGAGTCTGCTTTTCTAATTCACGACTCCAACTCTCAATTTCATCCGGAGTTACCAGAGAGACATTCCTAGTACCTGTTGCTGTCTCTAATTTAATTTCTTTTGCATTAAAAGGATTATACCTCTGCTGTATTCCCTTTCCGGTCTGTTTGTTTGGCAATTCCAAGAATGCAACTTCAGACTCGCACTCACTGGACTGATCATCTATGATGATTGGTTCCTGTCTCGGTGTTGCTATGACTGGGGTCATGACTGGAGTAATCGGATTTCCCTGACCATTTCCGTATAATGGGACCACCGGTCCAATAGTTACTGGAATAGTCAATGCCTCAGGACTGGTATTTATCTGAGAAATTTTCTGAATTATTTCTGTTCTTTGTCTAGCTAGAGCCTCTTGCTCCTTTTCCACTAGTACCCTTCTTAGAGTTGTGTCATGTAATATCTGTGGGGTCAATGGAGGAGTAAAACTCGGGGCAGTAGGCGGAGGAGTAAAACTCGGGGCAGTAGGATGCGTTTCACTTGGTCCTCCACCATAATTTGGTTTCGGGAATAAAGTTCCAGTATTAAAGGACCTGCGCTCTTCCCCATAGGGAGGTTGAACAAAAGGCAGTCCTGAATTCGATGGTTTCTCTTCGCTTTCATACAAGGGTCTGGGGAAAAAGGTTTTTGTACGTGAATATTTTTCTTCCTGACTTGCGGGCACTTTGGGATATATATCCCTTGTTTCCGCCAGTTCGGGTTTCTCAGGATAGGGTAATACTTGACCACCCCCTCCCAGTCCCAGGGACCTGTCTTCTTCTTTTAGGAAGGGGCGTCGGGGAACATCTCCTACACTGGCAGGTCGGGTTCCCTCACTGTAAGGTGGCGGACTTCTGGTACAGATGTCATCTATTAGTTCATCATCTGAATCCCCTAGGGCCCCCCAATGCTTACATTTTTCAGTACTTTTCCCCCCCGCTGCAGGGTTATGACATGCCGGCATCATGGGAAACAGACCCTCAACAATCATGCTCTGCCTCCACTGCTTCATCCTTTTATCCCTGGACTCCTGTTTCAGCCTGGGGTACCACTTGGTCAAACCCTTGTCCATTCGGGGTCTTTCTCTTTCAAAAGCCTCAATCTCCCATTCCTCTAATGCCTCATACTGCGTTAGTCTCGGTCTGGGATGCAGTTCATTCATTCGGGTTCTTAAATTAAATAAGATCCTACCATTGAAAGTACCATCTAACGGAAAAGCCAATACTCCGTCATCTTTTGTATATTTCACCCAATTCTCCAGCCACACACAGGTATTGTACCCTCGGTCAAACATCATGAATGAGGCGGGTGTATTGGGTGCTGGGACAAGAACACCTTCCCTAGATTTAATCGGTTTGTCCGTTTTAAAATAATTTTTCACCTTACTTACAAGGGACATTTTTCTCTTGGTTCCGTACATAATATCGTATCTGTTAGCCTTCCACTGATCCCTTTCAAACCCTAGATGCCTTGGATCAGGTCGCGTCTCTGTAGTCCGCGAGTGCCACATACGACTTCTGCGCTAACTGTGTTTACAAACCACCTCCAATCAGAATGCGCTTCAGAAAATCGTGCAACCAATGGGTGCGCGACACAAAATAAGCTCTGCCAATGGGTGCGCGGCCCCTTCGTGAGACAGTTCCCACGCTCCGGCGCTCACCCCTCCTTTACAATTTTCAGCTCCGCTACCCGCCCGCTGTTTCTACCAATCCCAGCGCGGCACAGAGTGACGTCAGAGGCGCTTCGCGACTGACTCCCTCCCTTCACAAGGTAACGGAAACTTTCTTACTTTTAAAGTGCTCAGTGCTTGGTTATTTTACAACAAATACACATTCGCCACAGTGCTCAAGTGTCTAGACAGAGTAAGAATTCTATTACTGCAAGTAAACTACTTCCATTTACTTTTCACTCGCTGCGGGCAGATCTCTTCCGCCTACCCTTCACTCTAGCATCGGTGAACCTGTTATTCCCCTAAAACTCATCCACTTCTTTCCGGGATATGTTCCGAGTTTAAGGTTTCTCAGCGGACCCCTCTGCTTTCACGCTAGCTCCGAGGAACCTGCTACTCTTCCGATGTGACCCTTACTAGGTTACGCCACTATGGGAATTTTGCCAATGAACCCCGTTACTGTCATTTATTCACACATGTATTCAGAAAACCCTAGTTAGTGCTTCCCGGTTATCCTAACCTGCACCTAACTTTCCTCGAACCTGTGACCTCAGGACAATGGATTCTATTCACCACTTGCCCTTTCAATTCCCCGGGGAGTTCGGACAACACTTAACGAGTCGATTTACAAATGCATGGATTAGTACATATAACAATATAAGAACAAGAATAATGACAATACAAAAATTCATGAATTATTTTTACAAGATATTATTCGTGCGTATTCACAAGAGATTGATCAGGTCTCTTAGAACAGCCGCTCTTTTAGCAGCAATAAAATAATAGCAGCTTCCGACTTAACTAGTCTAACTAGTCCCTGCCTTACTCTCAACTAGTCCCTAACCATCCTCTAGCTACCAGAAAAACTGATAGAGCGCGCGAGGCCACCCGACCAATAGTTTTCGCCGTTTCCGGCTTCAGGGCCCATATACTTTTCAAATCACCATATACATCGATCAGGTGACTTCACGAGCTCTACCAATTTGGTGTGTGTGTGTTCCCTGCTACCAATTCTCAGTGCACCCGACTTACCATCCACCGATGCGGGTGCCTAATGACCACAATGAATCAGGGAGCTAGCTGTAAAGAAAGGCAGCAAAATACAAACCCAACCAATAACATTCAAATACTGTGTAAATGACCACGGACAACTGGAAGTTTTAAAATGTTTATCTAAAGTTCAATATTTTCTTGCATGAGATACAGTAAAATAAGGCAATCAATAACCAAGAAAATGTAAATCACATATGCATAAAGAAATAATGGCAGAGTAATCATCAACGTACTAATAAAATGTAACGAGAAAAGATACTTATACAAGTCAGTATTATCTAAAACAGTGATAGACTAAGTGTGTGTGATTATAGAAGAACTTATAATGAATAACACGCTTCACTCAAGGTGAAAGGGCCTTTGAACAACCTAGGCAATGAAGTTCTAGACCATATCAGGAAATGACACACTGCTATGCAAAATATAATTTTTAACAAATGAGAAGACATAGGAATCACTTTGCAAAGATTTAAATGACTTTCAATATTTGCGGAAAGGCATGGAAAATATCACATATGCAATGTTGAACTTTATTGAAGCAAAAGTTAGAAATTCAGAAGGTGCAAGAATTTCAAGAGATTTCAGAGCAGTATTTACCTAGAAAGGTGTGGAAACCAAACCCTGGCCACGGGTCAGTTAAAGACAGGAAACCCTCAAGGAAGGATACCCTCAAAGGACAGCAGGTGCAGAATGGACACCCAGGACAGGACAGGATACCCTCGGAATAAGAATCAGGACAGGACCTCAGGACAGGACAGCAAACCCTCAGGACAGGACCCTCTTCAGGACAGGACCGGAACCCACAGTTAGGAAGCAACGCCTGCGCTCCACCCGCTCTGCAGATATCGATCAAGACCCCGATTGGGTCAGCGAACTCCCAGCTAAGTGCCTTGTCTGCACTTTAAGGTTCAGTAAAACCTTAGTCTATGGTCAAATTCGGACAGAGTGCACTGCAGCGCTCTGTATCTTCAGTCACCTATTGAGTGCGTTGGGTCAGTGACAGGTCAGCTAAACCAGACAAGTCGGACGGTTCACTAGGTGAACCCAGGGTAGATATACAGTTTTGGGACAGTGTACCACCCCCCAATGTTGCAAAGTGTCAGAATCCCTCAATTTCGATTGGTCCTAAGGTAGGATTTGGGTAACACACCAATCACAATATACGATTTGAAGCCTTCATTTACATATTTTGGGACCGCCTAGCATGTTTGGGTTCCCATGAGCTAACAGTAGCACATTAATACAATGTAACATATAAGAAGCCACATTCGCTGTTCTCGCAGGGCAGAGGTGACTTTCTCAGGAGCATCTCGCCCATCACTGCCAGCTGGCTATGTTCCATCAGCCAAGGTCCCTCGTGCTGCCGAATGTCGCACAGGCGCAGAAGGGACCTCCAATATGGCTCTCCTCTCACTCAGACCCCCATTGCCCGCGGTACATGAAAAGTAAGCGAAAACAAATTAATACATAATAATGTCATTATGAAAACACATCGCAGGGTTTGTACTTTTAACTCATCATCAAGAAATAAACTTATGCAATTTAAATGTTAGTTACATTTAAACGAAATACAAGAGCAGTGGCACGAGCAGTACCACATGATAAGCACAGCTATGAATTACGCATGCGCATAACTTTCCCTCCACTTCTGCAGACGCGTCAGGACACGTGAGTGTGGCTGACGCATGCGCAGTAACTAAAATACAAGCGGCGGCCATTTTTAGAGGACATGGATTAATTTCATTAAAAATACACATAGGCAAGCGTCTTAAACTTTACTCAATCTTAATATAAACGTTAGTAAAACATACACGGGTTACCTTATTACACATAAATGAGGTTCTTGATTTCGGCAAGCCGCAAAATATGCGAAGCTTTGCTTCATCAAAGGCAATTAATGGAGAGCCAGCACCAGAATCACCTTTCATTATTAATAAAGCAACGGGTGTTTGGCAACTACTTTACTAATCGCTGTGTCCAGTTCTTAATTTGTAAACAAATATGTGCCAGGGCCCACGTCAGAAGGCCACTGCAGCTTGGGCCACTCATTGCCTCTGCCAGTGCTACCAATGACACAACAAACACAGGGGCATATTACCACGGGCCTTATTGCCGCTTTAGCCGGAATTTTTCCCGCTAAGGCGGCGATAATTTTATCGCCCTATTAGCTAGCTGTCGCTAACACCGGATAGCGACAGCTAGTAGGAGATAGCGTTCATCTTGGGGCCCACTTTGCATGTCAGCGATAATTATCGCTAATGACATGCAAAGTGGGAGTGCCAAGATGTTAGCGACTGGAAACAGTCGCTAACATCGCTATCTCCTATTACCTACTTTTGGAAATAATCGCGCTAAGCGCGATTATCTCCAAAAGCTAACACCTGCCCAGAGCAGTTCTTAGTCATGTTATCCAATGGGAGGTGGATAACATGGCTAAGAGCATTTCCTCGGTAATGCATGAATATCTCTGACTTTTCAGCGATATTCATGGATTTCGGCCGATTTTTATCGCTTAGGAGATAAACCTTGATAATAGCAAGGCTCCTAAGCGATAAAAATAGGCGAAGCACGGCGATATAATTATAGCGGCTAACCAAGCTTAGCGATATTTTTAGCTAATTCTTGGTAATATGCCCCACAATTACTAACCATCAAACTCCTAGAAGTGTGACAATTCAGACTAATCAAGGCTCCCAAAGCAATCACAATGTATTAGTCATTTTGAATGTATATTGAATGAATAAACAACCTATTGTTGTCTAGATAGATAGATAGACAGTGCCACCAAGCGCTTGTTTTGACAATTAAGTGTCAGAGCCAAGCACAGGAAACCACGGCTCAAATTAATCACTGGCTGTGTCCTTTAACTAAGCAAAAACATAGATTTGGACCCGATGATGGTGGCACGTATTCTATATAGCTTTTAATACGTCATTTGGTTGCATGGGGTTCAAAAGGCACATCATGGTAGCACAAGTATGTGTACCAAGGTTTCTGAAATGTGGCGCTCAGCACTTTATAGCACATCTAGATAAATAACCAAGAAGGTTTTCACCTTGCATATGTATATTGCGCTGTAGTAACAGTGCTCAGCTCAAAAGGGGTCTGGGACATGCATAAGTCACCTTCAGGTGGTTGTTTGGCATAGTGTTGTCCCCCAGTTGGGGAAGAATGAAATGCTTAATGAGAGACTCTACATTTGTGAAATGTCAGTGATACTTTTAGAAAGCAGGCATTGTAGTTGGCAAAATGTAAGTCTCATTGTTTGCCTCCAGTACTTAAAAGGGAATTAATTGCTAATATGTAAGTTCTAGGCTTTTTATTGCTCCGTATTGAAAATGGAATTTTAAAATGAGGTAAATACCCGGACATTTTAAAATGAAAAAAATTGATCTCATATAGAATTATAAATGCAGAATGAGAGGGATAAATTAGACTGGGGGTACTGAGAGACATGAACTAGACAACAAGAGCAAAGTCTATTATATACTGCACCTAAAATTATCTGCCCTGGTTTCAACTGCTACATAAGGTAGATGAGTGATTGGAAGCCATAAATAATACAGTGTCTTCTCTTTGTCACAAAAGTAAATAATACATGGACTACTGGCACCAACTCACAACCCCACCCTATCTTCCTCTGTGAAATCCCCACGCTACTGAAATTGTTCTGTTTGCTCTGCATTAGAGATGCAGCACTGATTTACCAAGCTCTCAGGGAGCCTTGTTATAGCTGTCTGGAATTCCTTTATGACATACCAACAGTGAGAAACAACTTTTATTTCCCATTGTTAATACACATTGCAGTGAACTACAAGATTTAGAATCTGTTGCTCACAACAGTAGCTTTCTGCTTCTATCGTGCTGAATTGATCTACATTCAGATTCCAGAAAACATGTAGAATTTAAGGTGTTAGTTTATGTCACTAAATAAAAAATATTTATCAAATGACTTCAAGCTTCATTTTTGTGTCCTGTTTTCAACAGAGCAGTGCTAAGCGACCCAAATATGGCCTCAGATTAGTGACTGGGGAATAGAGGATGAGAGTTCTCCTTATTCAATTATCATCAATGTTCCCATTAGAGCATTTTGATGTCACTTTAAGCTAAAGAAGCGCAAATTATGTTACTTATGTAAAGTGCTTATGATTTTTAACACGACTTTGTGTTCAGCTCCTGTTCCACCAGAACCCTTTTGCACAGGCTTGGAACATTCATAGTATTGCGGTATTGGTATTGAGTTGTTGAGAGTAGGGGTGTCATGTGCCAAGCTCTTATCATACCAGAATCCTCTGCACACTATCTTTGAATTTCCGTTGCAAGTTCTGAGTGTGGACACATGCTTCAGCTACTAATCTTTTGTGTGTATTGGGCTACAAGACACCATACGTGTAGGAAATTGGGTTACAGGTAAAGGGGGTGAAACCCTACTCAAGCAGCCTCCACAAATCTTGTCAGGGTGAAACACAAGATAATGCCATATTAACCTGTGTTCAGCTGTGGCCCTTGCAGGTAAGAGCAGTGGGATGGTGGGGCCCGGAGAGGGGGACTTTCGACGGACGATGACGAGGGAAAATGTATTCTTTATTCAATTTTCCCTTGTCATCATCCATCGAAATCCCACCCCAACCCCTCACCATCGCCCCACCACTCTTACCTGCACGACCTGCGGCTGCCTGTGCTTAACTCTCTAGTAGCTTGGCACAAAGCAATCAGGCTTAACTTAGAAAGTGGGGTGACAAAGTAAGCTAAAGAACAATGATGGATTCAACCTAGATCTGTGATTGTGGGTGAGTTCCAGCACTCCATCCACCATCTCCTTGTGTTTGCTTTGTTGGCCCTTAGCTGTCAGGGTATGCCCAAACGTGGGTCCCTTGCTCACTTTGCCACTGGATTCAAGCTAGCCTGGCTGATGAAGGGTGTTACCCCAAAACCGGACCAAGGATGTTTGTTTCCGGTCCAGGGAAGACATGGCTTGGCAGTGCGGGCTGGTCTGTTCCCATGAGGCACAGGGTAAAAACTGATTTGCATATAGCTGTGTCTGAACTGGGGTGGCGAAGTGATGTAAAGAAGGATGATGGATTAAACCAAGATCTGTTACTGGGGATGAGTGTTTGAAAAGTTTCAGCACTCCGTCCATCATCTCTTTGTGTTTACTAACTTAGAGAGAAGAATTGTGTAAAGTATTGATGGCACACTTTAAACAATAATGAAGTAAAAACACAACTTCAATTTTTAAAATAGAATAAAATGTAATAAAATATTTAAGATCCCAACAAGAAAAAGTGAATCAGTAGAACCTAAGATATACACTTTTAAAGATTTACATGAAATCAGTGCTTAGAAGTACACACCCACTCTGGTTATCTGGTCGCAACACACTGGGTAAAGTAACAAGCTCAGGCTGCCCGCGGTGGGGCGTTGAGCGAATACAGAGATAAAGTTAGGCCCACTGGAAAAGTACCTTAAATTCTGGTACTTTGTGTTGCGAGATCCTTTGTTGAGGATGTGTTGTGCAGCGGATGTTCTGAGGGAACGCAGGCAGCGAATGAAGACCCTGCATCAAAGATGTATCATGCAGTGGTTGTTCCGATGAGGCCATCAACAGTGCTTGCAATGTGAGGTCCTGAATGTTTGTCAAAGATGCCACGAGCAAAGACTTGTGATGGAAAGTTCAGAGCTGGCAATGCGTTGTGCAGTAGCCAGTCTGAGAATCTTGGGACTTCTATGCAAGGTCCTGTGCTGTGGATTAATTATGCAGCAGTGGTTCTGATCGAGAGCTGCAAGGAAATCTGTCGCGCTGCATCGTTATGCCAAAGAGACCACAGTGAGGCTCGTAGAGCACCCTCAGGCCCACTTCCAAGGTGTCCAGAACTGGAGTCGCACCACTTGGGTGACAAATCTCACAACAGGTTCTTAGTGGTTGGAGCCATTTCTGTCCCTGATACTCTGATATAGGAGGTCAGCCAGATAGAACTTAGAGTCATTCTGTCTCTCCTGAGTTCAAGATGCAGGTATAGTCCTTTCACCCAGGCAACCTGGCAGCAGAGGAGCAGTCCTTCTTGCAGAGCAGTACAGCAGGCCGTTTGAGTATTCCACAGGTACAGAGGTGCACTGAAGAATTGGGTCTGAGGGTTCAATATTTACACTTGGTGCCAGCTTTGAAGTAGGAGAAGGTTCCCAGAGTTTTCCATTCCCAAAGGTGTTTGGAATTTCCAGCCTCCCTGCCCTGGCCACAGCATGTCTGGGGGCACACAAGACTAGTGTCAAACCCTTTGTGAGTGTGCTCAGGCAGAGACTGTGTGGTGTGTATGTGTGGTAGATGACATATCCCCCGCCTAGCTAGTCAGAGATGGCTCATCCTGCCAATACATATCCCCCCTTTTTCTCTCTGTCTGGAAGCAATACACAAACATCAACTATCAGTTACACCTAATCATGTGACTGCCGCTGCAGTGGTCTCAGTGTCTGGATACCCTCACTGGTGATTAGCTGTGCTTTAAAATTTCAGTTTGATTGATTGACCCAGGTTACAAGCTGCTGGCCTCAAATTGTTAGGGCAATACAATTTTCTTTTTTTGAGTTTTATATAGTGCCTGAACTCGACCCATAGGTATCAGAGCTCAATGTATAGTACAACCTCCATTCTTAACAATAAGGAGATGTGTATTTATGCATTTATGACTTGTTAATTTTCATCCAGTACAACTGTAATACCTGTTATCGATGTATGTTGGAATTGTTGCTATGAACGCCTATATCTAACTAAGTAAGTAGAGATACACCTGGCTATTTTAATCTATTTCTTCAGACAAATAATATGCATGTATGTGTTCAATTAATTTGTGATGTCATAGTGAGACATCTTATTTAAGATATAGACTTATAAACATTTTTTTTATGTTACGCAAATCGCTTGTGGGCATCCTTACTTGTTTAACTTTAATTAATCAAGACCGCAAGGGTATATTGGTTTGCCCAAATTTATTTTAAAACTTTCTAAATGTGGCATTGTTAGAAATGGGGGTTTCTAATCGGCATAGGTCAGTAACTTTGTCAAAGTAGGGACACTTACTTCCAGTCAGGGTAAGGGGGATACACACTTTAGATAACCCCCGCTCACTCATTTGGTAGCCTGGCATGAGCAGACAGGCTTATCCCAAAGGCAATGTGTAAAGTATTTGTACTCAAGACACAGTAACACAGTGAAAACACCACAAATGGACACCATACCAGTTTAGAAAAATAAGAGTAACTGTATCTAAGCCAAACAAGAACACAATGACAAAAATCCAACATACATGTTTGAAAATTTCACTTTAGAACAGTTACTTAAAAAATAGAACTTGTAGAAACAAAATAACTATACTTGGGGCTCATTTGACTTTGTAACAGGCATAAATCCAAAGTACGGCGCCGACCTTGAGGTACGCGGCATTGGACATGGAGTCACATGGACCTCTAAAACAACACTATCTTGAAAACTAAGTATATGAACAATGCACAGCGTCATGGAGATGAGGCATTGGTGCAGAGATCAAGGCCGGTTCCCTGGTTGCCACGGTGTAGGCGAGTTGTTGTGTCCGTTAGGAGGAATTGCATTGAGTCCAGGACAGGCGGAGTCGGCAGCAGTGAGTCAGTTTCTGTGAGGCAATGTGATGTCGAAGAGTTTGTTAAGGCTCCCTAGTTGGTTATCAGCTCAGTGATAATGGGATGCTGGTGCTGGCAGTGATGTAGCTGGTGCAAGCGCTGGCATTGGAAAAGCCGATAACTGCAGGCGTTGACAGGGGTCGAAGGGCATTGGAGCTGTGAAGCAGGCAGGGTGGTACGTTGTGCACTTGATGATCAGTGCGCCCGGCATCGGTGCAGGTTGCTGCATCACTGACGATTTCACTGATGCATCTGAGTTATTTTTCTTGCTTTGCAGTATCAATCACACAGTTCTCAGGGTCCAAGAACTGGAACAGTTGCCCTTTTGAATGCAGGAGTCCACACAGGAGTCCAGATGCTGGTCAGTGGGTTGCAGTTGAAGTCATTGTGTCCCTGAGACTTCAGAACAGGAGGCTAGCACACACAATCCCTTGGAGATTCTTCTTCAAGCACGTTCACAGCAAAGTTCCAGTCTTTGCCCTCGCCTTAGCAGAAGCAGCAACTTCAGGCCAGCTCAGGAAAGCACGTATAGCAAAGGGGCATTACTCCTCCTTCCAGCTCTCCAGCTCTTCTCCTTGGCAAAGGAAACCTCCTGTAATATCCTGTTAGGCAGGGATGGCTCTCACTTTAGTCAGAGTTTTGGGGGTTTGCCAGGCTAGGATAGTTTCAATATTGGCCTGGAGGGTCTGCACCGTGCCCATAACGTTGTAGTGTAGTTCCTATTATCCCAATAGGCTCTGCGCATTGGAATAATACCTCCAATAGTATAGACCTAGACCAGACGTTAACTAGGTCTTCTACTGTCGATATTAGACTTAAAGTTTTGGGTTTGCCAGCTAGCTCAGAGTTCACTAGAAACTTTCTCGAATAGGCAAGGAGGAGTTGAACCTCCCTGGATAGACAAGAAGGGATTTAGTTTCTGACAACCATAGAACATGACAACTTTGCTCTCCCCTAATCAAGAGTATATCTCTAGAGTCGTGTGAAAACAAAAGACAACTTATTTTACTCAGTCAGTACGTGCATTCTTAGTTTCACCAGTTTGTAGAGAAAAGGAAGAGACGGGCGTGTTCAATAAAATATGTTATTTATTGATCAGTCTCTTTTCTCGTACAAGAGAAATGGATCGATATTATAGCAATACTTATGGTTAAGTAAAGTGCATACAATAAAAGCAGAAGTATAAAATAATACTGTAAAAACATTTATATGGTTTCTAAGCCATATGGTGTTTTAAAATGGATAAAATAGATACATACATATAAATCATTTGACTAATCGTACTCAACTGGTGCTTCTAACTACGCCTACCCCAGTGTACCTGACCTAAGCCTAATACGTGGGCGGGGATAGAAAGTAGCAGTTTAAGTTAAGTTTGTTTTGCCTAGTGCCTGACTCAAGAATTCTCTGCAAAGGGTTATTCAGTTCTGTACCTTGAATCTAGGATGGTTGAGGGATGGTATCTCTCGTCTGTGGTCTCGATATTCCAAGCTGCCTGCGAGGGCTGCTCGGAAGCGCCGGAGCTGGATTTCTCGGCAGGAGAAAGCAGCGTCTCGTTCTCAGCGCGTCAGGAAGGCGGGGCAGCGCCAGTGGGCTTCGCTCTCTGCTGGGCTTCGGCAAGTCTCGCTGCTCCGATCTCGACACCACCGTGTGTGTTTGCTTAAGGCAATATCGGTAATATTTATACCTGTAAGGTGCCGAGATTGACGTAAGGATGGACATAGATACGTCAATAAGGATGTCATACGAGCTGGTCGTTAGCACATTCTTTTACTGAAGTTCTTTGAGAAATCAAAACAATGGCCGCAGGGATTTTCCCAGGTTGTCATAGGTTTGATTTGTTTTGAGAACTCCGTATGCCTTATCAGGGGCTGGAGGAATATTGCTTGCCTAATTAGATGGCAAGCGTTATGACCTAATCAGATAACGCGCTCCTGTGCCGTGGTCTGGCTTAATCAGATAACGGTTTCTGCATCATGGGATGGCTGCTAGTTAATTTGTTAACCAGAATAGGGTCAGGAATAGGGGGATCTATACAGAACCTATAGGAATACATCACACCCACTCCACGCTAACTATGGCCATATTTACGAATCTAGGCATAGTAAAACACACTGTAGAGTATCGTGTATACCTACCACCCCAAAATACACATAATGCATTTCGAAATTATGTAATATACGGGAAAAAAAATAGTCACATGTACTATATGCACTCAAGCAGTAGAATAATGCTAAATTAATCACGCATATGTATACATTATTAGTAATCGAATATGAGAATTACACATGAAATGGCTCTTAATACAGAAGAAAAGTTCGAGACCACTTCATCACAGTTCAAAAAATATTTATGAACATACCAGCGGGCAGCTAATGTCTATGAAGTTTCTAAAAACAGAAATTAGTTCTCTAAGAATAGTTCTTACTTTAAGCAGAAGATAAGTGTCCCGAAAAATTATAAAAAATATTTTGGGGCTGCTAAAAAAAATTGCTGTCCGTGGACTGGAGGAAAAGTTGATCTTGCTACTTTATTATTAAAGTTGAAGGCCAAATTCAAGGTGTCGGGAACGCCTTGTGCTAGCTTGTTCAAGAGTCATTATTTCTGCTCTGGTGAGAACATCATATCATTGAGACTGCTGAAAAAGCTGTCAACAGCTTCCTGTGAGAGTTCCACTAACTCGGAAAAAGATGTAACCATGCATTCATGTGCATGATTGTCTCCATTGACGTTTTGAGTAGTATTGCTGACAGAAGGTTGTACCTGATCGATGCTGCTTTCATCTTGATCTTCACTACCCCTTAATCGTAGTGGTGAAGTTTCCACGAATGCCGTCATCAGGATTGGCAGCCGTTGAGGGCAGCACAATGCATGAGCCTTTACCGGACCCAACAATGTTTCTGCATCCATTGGCGCATCCGATTGTAGCGTCAGACAGGTGTCCAACACGCATTCTTTTCCGCACAGCATGCACCTTAATACAGGTAAAACACATCTTTGCCATATCGGCCGAAATGAAAGAAACCAAGTCATGTTCAGGTCTCTAAGCCGGGTTAGTCCCAGGATTTTTGATATCCGGTCCCGGTATCCAATGGCTCGGATTGTTTCTTCCCTTGTCGCAGGTGTTTTGTCTGTGACATGGTTTGCCATAACGAAATATGAGGACTAAGAATAGGATTCCTACAATTAGTCCCAAAATGAGGGGAACTCCTCCAAAAATCGAATGGACGAAGTCTGGAAAAATACCCAGTATGGCTTTGAATGGTGTTAATGCCATCGAAAATACTGTCTTAAATACATTTGAGACTCCACTGGTATCAGAAATATTTAAGATTTCATTCAGGATTTCTGCGAAATGTATGGGGGAATTAGTTGATAACAATGAATGAATCTCTGCAGTCGTCCTTGCGACTAGGAGATCATACGTTTCTTTTGATGACGTGAGCCTGGTCGGCGTCTGAAGAAGCACTGTTTTCATTCTGCTTAAAGTATCAACTCGAATAGAAGTAATTTTCAAGTTAGGCCATGCCCTTGCCTCCCTGTCTGGAAAGGAGCTGGGGAACAATAAGCGTCCACAGCACATGACCTTCGCCGTCGTACTTACGAGATAAGGAACCTCGGGCAGTAGACTACAACATCTGCGATCCACAATTAGAATGTAACTCCCGTTATAGAGTCTTGTAAAGAATGGTTCTATCTCTGTTGCAGGTGCGCCTAGCTGGTGACATGAAAGGTTATTTGAGTTCCCTTCACAGGCTCCATGCAAACTAATTCCATTACACAGAAGTGTACCGCTTAGTGACATTGCACAATTATTGCCACTAAGAAACACTTTCTGTCCTTTATTACTGACACATGCATGTGAATAGGGCAAGTTCCATGTTGTCTTAATGTACCCTTTTCCCAATTTTTCATACATGCCAGCCTGTATATATTTTTGGCAGTATTGAAACCTGAAAGTAGATATCGGAATATTAATTATCCCATGTATTATCCATTCAATGACAGGTCGTTCTGACATTGTCAATGGTAATCTCTCGAGTTTCTCAATGCTCAGGATTGTATAATCAGCACCCTTCTGTGCCAAACTGATTTGTTTATCAGTAAGGTTAAAGATATTGAATAGTGACGTTGTGTTGATTAAACGCCAAGGCACATACCCTGAACGCAGATTTTGTAACGTCCAGCCAAGCTGTACAATAGAACGCAATTGGGACTGACCGTGTTGTAACAACAGTAAGTCTTGCGATAATATGTCGATTTCTGAAGACACAATGCTGTCCAATGAAAAGATTCTGGAGGACAGAGTCATTAACCCATTGTCCACTACAGAAAGTGATTTTTCCAAATTAATACGGTCAATTTCCCGTATACTTTCTGCTGTCTCAATTTGAGTTATCTTCCAGGCCTCGTTGTAAGCTGCATATATAGAGGCTGCTATGAAGCGTTTTTGACGCTGTTTGCGCGGTCCCATAATGAAATCACGCAAGTCAGCACCATCAGTAAGTAAAGTTAGGTGTTGCTTAATCTCTGTCAGTGTGGAAGTTTGTAGCCATTGAAGGCAGAGTTTGCCCACACTGTAGGTGGTGATTATCCCTGGGTGTTGTCTTTGGGAATATCTAGGGTCTGGCCTGGTCAATGTGAACCCCTGTGTTTTGTTCAGGAATCTGTCTTGACAGTTATTAGTATCTGTGGGCCAGATTAACCATTGTTTCCAATCAGGATTTGTTCTGTTTTGGTTTAGTACATAGTTTACGTCTATCTCTTCATCCGCAGAGTTATTGCTGTTCATTGTTGGTTTTGCAATAGACGGTTTATTTAAGTCTTTGATTTTGGCTAGGCCAAGACAGGTAGTTTGTTGAATAGTTTCATTCAAGAATATAATTTGTTCTGGGATCATGCAGGCTCTAAACAATGATTCTATACCTTGTACTTGCCATTCTTTTGTACCCCAAACACTTTTTACTTCCACATTTTTATCCCAATAATCAAAACCAAATGTATTCATCTGTTCAAAAAATGAGTCTGAATATATCAATTTTGTGTTTGTAAGCATGGTTTTTGTTCCTGTCTTATTTGACAATTTAAAATAAAATGTTTCAGCTTTACTTGTATTGAACCCTGAAAAATATGTATATTTGTCATAAACGGTTCTTGAGCTTCCTTTTGGAGGGGTTGCACAATGTTCCCATTGATTATAATTTAAAACATTTCTAGGTTGTGCAGATTTATGTAGAAAAAGGTTACCATAGTGGTTGTAGCAGTACATACTATCATAATTAGATGAACCCTGCAAATAATCATGTTTGGTAAATTTAGCAGACATCACTAGATCAGACATCATGTCATTAATACTTTCAAAGTCCCAATCATCAGCAAATGAGTTTGGTTTTACAAAGTCACTCAACGAGATCTTAATTTGGTGTGGATATTTGAGGATCTCAACCGGACCATAAATTTCATAGTCAGTATTGTCCCATGCTACCCCAACCGGTATAGGATTGGCTGTGAAGTTGACTGAAGAAAGTTCTCTTTTCTTGACGTGTGAAGACGTGTGTGGCTTGAGGATCAAGTTGATTTTCTGGCTTGCTGTGTCCTTGTTTGCATATTTTCCCTCAATGAAGCGTCCCAAGCATAGTATCATGATGAGCCAAAGTATGAGGATAAATACACCAAAGGACAGCCAAAATTCAATCCATGGAGAAATCAGATAGGTTTCTTTCAGCTGTTTCAAAAGCTCCTTAGCTCTGACTTTAAGGGTTTTTGTTGATGGCTGTGCCTTTGATTCACTGAGGTCTTCAGAGGAATCATTGAAGTTTATGAAGTAGCCGGATGCTGTTCTATCAATTGTTCCAATTGCTTCAGGATTACTGTTTCTTGCAGCTTCAGCATATTCATTTGTTACTTCATTGTAGGTTGATGTGTCTCTACTAAATGTCTTTATTTGGGTATTCAGAGGTGTGAGTTCCATTGCATTGTTGCATAGTCCTTGTTGTTGTTCTGTAGGTGTTTCGAATGTGATTAGCCTTTTAGTTAGCACCTCTGTACTTGTAGCAAACCTCGGTGTTCTGCTACTTATCGGGAGTCCACTTGGCCTACTGTTTGTTATCGGCCACATGATTGTGGTTTTACCAGGTCGATGGATACAACTCGGTTCTCCTTTTTACCAGCATGCGGCGGTAGTACAACTGATCTTGTCCCGTTGATAGACAAGACAGGAACTGCTTTTCTGTAAGAAGGCCCAAATTCCTTCTTTACCGCGATCTTTTCTCTGACTAGATCCCCGATTTTTGGAATCCAGACAGGTCTTGCTGGCACAGGCGGAGTTTCTTCAGTGGTTATTGGCTGTTGTTTCAACTTTATATTGCTCAGGTCTTTTCTTGTTTCGTTTAAGTCCTGTAAAATAGCCAAGCGATCTTTGATATCAAAGCTTTTTTCTTTCACCACTGAAGTCTGACTGTCAAGATCTAAGACTAACATCCTAGTTCCAAACAATAATTCGTACGGACTGAATCCCTTCAGAGAATTTCTTGGCAAGTTGTTTAGACTACGTTGGACACTTATTAGATGTTTGACCCACCCAGCTCCCGAACCTAATACCTTTGCTGTTATAGATTGCTTTATGTCACGTTTTTTTCTTTCGACAATTCCGTTTCCCTCGGGATGAAATGGACAAGAATACCGCAATGCAAAGCCCATGCTGGTCATGGCCTCCTTATAAGCTCTGGAGCTAAAAGCAGGACCCTGGTCAGAATGCAACACGCCAATTGCGTACGTGCCGATAAAGACTCGCAAATCTTTTATAACAGTTCTGGCGTCAGCCGATCGCTGGGGCCACATCCATATGAATCTCGTGCATGAATCCACTGCCACCAAGATATATTTATAGTTACCATCCCTTTGTAAGGGACCACAGTGGTCCAGGTAAACACAGGCTAATGGTTTATCAGAGATTAGAAGGGGCGTCTGTGCTGGTCGTCTCACTGTTGATACTTTCATTTTTTGACATATTTCACATTCTAGAACATAGTTCCTTGTTTGTCTTCTCATTTGTGGCCACCAGTATCTCTGTTTTAATAACGAAACTGTGGCTGAGACGCCAGCATGTACAGAAGCAAGCCCTTCGTGTGCCGCTATGATGAGTCCTGACCTATGTTCCATGTTTGGAATTACTCTATCCCCCACTCCAGGGATTCGAGCAAATGGAACATTATTCGCATCAGTTATGTATGAGTACTTTACTGGAAAGCCTTTCGGGAGTGTTTCTATCACATCTTTTACTGTAGCGCTGACAGCTTGTAATATATCGCTGTCTATTTTTGTTTTTGACCGAGTGATGGCAGCTACGGAAGCCGTTTGCACAGCTGCCTTCGCGGCCTCATCAGCCAATGAATTCCCTGCAACGTGAACGCCATCACGTTGATGACTCAGTGTATGTATCACGTGAGTCTTTGGTAGTTCCTTTTGTAAAAGAACTACTTGTTCCCAAAGCATTTTATGCTTGATTGTGCCTCCTTTTGCATCCTTAAAACCATTCTGAAGCCAGATCTGTAAGTATTCATTGTAAGACTGAACGCAATAATACGAATCACACACTATGAGTGTGGGGAATTCTCGATCGGTATTTTCAAGCGCCATCTTGAATGCTAGTAGTTCTGCTCGCTGAGCTGTACAATCTCCTAGAGATTGTGTTTTAGTGACCGCTGGTTTGAATTTCCCATCGTGCCAGCTACCTTTTACAATCGCACACGCAGCACTGTAAGCTTGTTTACCTCCTACTGCGGGTTGTGCTGATCCGTCTGTATATATTATACAGCCGTAACGTTCTAGAGGCAGAATTTCAGTCGGCGGCGGACATTCGAATTCGTATTGGAGAAACTCTTGTGTTTTTAAGTTAGGATCAAATTTGTATGCCACGTCTGTTGCAGCAAGAGAATTAGCCCATTGTATCCATCTCGGATGGAGCGCTTTAGCATTCAGTATGCTTGCTTTTGTTACAGCCTCTAGGGCTGGTATCGGTGTAACGATTATTATTCGTTTACCTTGTGAAAGGGCTCGTTCTTTTGCTATAGCTGTCTGTGTTGCAGTAAGAATTTTTTCAGTTGGGCTAAATTTCATTTCAGCTTTAGTGTACAAGTGTGATTTGAATGCAATTGGTACCTTTTCTCCCTCGTTAGAGGTCAGGTATGTGAATCCGCATCTTCCTGGGATGACTCGAATCACAAGGTTGCGTGTGTTATCACGTGTTTCTAATTTTGTTTTAATTAACATATCTGTTTGTAAGGATCTCAGAATTTCTGTGTGTTTTTGAGTCCAATTTGATTTTTTAAAATCTGGTTTTATTAGATCATAAAGGGGTTTGACCCTTTCTGCGTAATTTGCAATGTATGTTCTTCCGAAATTTAGGAAACCTAGAATTGACTGTAGGTTTTTTAGTGTTCTAGGTGCTTGGAGTACGGCACATTTCTCTAGGAAATTGTCAGCCAGGCTTTTGCCTTCACTTGATAATTCATATCCTAAGAACAGGACTGTTAGATGGGCAATTCTAGATTTTTTAAAGTTGAATTTGTAACCCTCTGCTGCGAACCCAAGTATTATGGTGTTCACTCTCTTCAAGTGAGTATCCAAGTATCTGTTAGGTATATGTCATCGACATAAGATAATGCTTCGTCATCATATGTTTGTAGTAACTCTGTTACTCTCGCTGAGAATAATCCTGGGCTGTTCTTGTACCCCTGGGGTAACCGACAGAATTCTTTTTGAGCGCCATTTATTGAGAATGCTGATAAGTATCTGCTCTCTGGTGCTATATTTTGACAAAAGAATCCATTAGAGATGTCTAATGTTGTTTTATATTTTTTGCGCACTATGTTATTCATTAGTGCAGCACTATGCGAGTTTTGTACTGCAAAAGTTTTGCAACATGAGTTAAGGTGTCTGTAATCCAAAACTAGACTATATGAATTGTCTGGTTTGGAGACAGGAAACAAAGGGTTGTTCATTTGTGAGGTGCAAGTTTCAATCACCCCCTGGTATTCTAGTTGATCTAGAATTTCTTTTACCTGTTTTTTAGCTTCTTGCTTGATTGGATACTGCCTTTGTGCAGTAGGTTGTGATTTTAACTGGATTTTGTGTGGAGGAGATTCCTCATCCCATCCCACATGATTTTTATATAAAGCAGGAGCTTGAGCTACTGCCCACTTTCTTGCAAGTGTATATTTTTTATGAATTGGAATATGATTTGAGAAGGCAGGCATAGTTATTTCTTCGCCATGTGGGCACTCCCTGACAAACTCTGGTGGCCAATCTTTTTCAGCTAGAAGGATGTCATAGCCCTTGGAGAGATTATCCCAAAAAAGGCCCCTTATTTTTATAGTCTTATCCCCTTCTATACGTAAAGTTATTTCATATATTTTGTGAGGTTTGCTAACTCTGGTGTCTGCAGTTTCCACTTGAATGTATTCATTCGTGTCCACTTTCTCCAGATGATTCATAAGGACTTTGCGTGCTATGCTCACTTCTGCTGCGCTGTCTAGCATTGTCTGAGCCCACTCTCCGTTTTTCAGCTGTGTCCTCAGTATTCTCGGCATTGTTGAATACTTTAATACTGGCTACCTTCTTCTTTGGAAACTGTAATTTTTTATTTGGATGAGCAGGTTCCTTGTCTTTGGACTTGACGTGCCCTTCCCTGGGTTCCGATCGTCCTCTTCTTTCCGATTTCTGCAAGGAAGTCTGAAAAGATTGAGAGGGACGTGTATCAAAATCTTGATATCTATCCGGTTTCTTTATGTTATCCCTATTTCTAAGGTTGTATCTTTTCACAGAGGGCTCCCTTTGGGGAGACTTGGGTCCTTGGTCCGGAGATCTTTCCCTCCGCCGAGGAGACCTTCCTCTGGACTGGAATCTCTTTTCTTTTGGATTGGATTGTTTGTTTCCATCCCAGTTCTTCTTTTGACTGTTTAGATTATTTTTAATAAATATTTTTTCAGGACTTTCAATTAGTTGGGGCTTCACTGGTATTCCACCCAAACTATCTCTACCTAGTTCTTCATAGGATTTTTCTATAATTCTGGCAATTTCAGCTGGTTGGTCTGCTATATCTGTCTCTTTTAACCTCTGGCGGATCGCCACATTCGCTTCTTCTCCTTTTGTGTTGGCTAGTAATATTGCCGAGACCTGCTTGAAGTCTTTTAGTAATTTCATACCGAGAGTTAAAGCGGGTTCTGGACCGTATTCGTCTTGAATTTGTTTTAGCACATCTGGTATTACTGACATGGATGGAACTCCATGTGTTTTTGTGTAAATGGAAGCAAAGACTGTACCCCAAGTGTCACAGTCCTCCACGTGTGGTGCGATTCCCATTGGAAGACAGATAGTCAGAATCCTGTGTTTATCCACAGGGGTGGTGTCTGGAAACACCGCCTCTATTTGGGTGATTTTTTGTGCTAACCAGAATGGTATTTGTTCCTGTTTAGCTGGTACTTTACCTAGGCAGGACTGTATGTTCTGTGGTGTAATTTTATTTGTGTTCCCCTGATGTGGGGTCAGCTGTGGAATTTTAATTACTGGTTGGATAGTTGAAGTCCGCATTACATATTGGACTAGTTGTCTATATATTTTAATTAATTGTTTTAGTTGTACTAAAACATCTGCTGCAGACATTCTTTCGATGTCTGGATGTGGTGTGTATCCGGCTAGGACCGGCCACGTTGCTCCTGGTCTACCTAGTGGACCGAGCCTGGTGATGTGATTATTATGTTTTAGGGCGCCATTAAACAAGAGCAGGTGCTCTTGGAATTTGAGTGGTACTTCCACTTCCTCGAAAGGAGTGTACTCATTAGGAGGTTCCTCTATTTTATAATAGTGGAACTCCTTTGTTACAGCATTTGCTGCTGGAAAGTTTATCCATGAATAGAATACCTCTGTCTGCCGATATTCGTGTGCCTCAATTACGAATATGACTGTACCACCTCTTGGTGTCAGTCCATTGTCTATAAGTTTTAACGTTATAAATCTTCTTATGTTGACCGGGATGAGTTTTATATCCGGGTCTGCTTCTTGCATAGTATTATCAGCTTCTATTAGTTCAGCTGCTAATCTAGCTCTCTCTCTTTCGTCATCACTTTCTGGCATTTTACTGTCAGGAAGGTTATTCTGTTTGTTTGCAGATCAGGTTCTTTATGGAAACAAAGATTAGATGCACAATATTTTGGAACAGTGTATCCTTCAACGTTGATTGAACCAAGAACCATACATAGGAGTTCCCTCCTGCGAGGTTTGGCGGATTTTACCTCTCACCCACTCCAGACGTCTTTGGAGTATTATGGGAAAAAGGGGTCTGAGTGAAAGAGCACGACTGAGTTACTCTAAAGTCTTGCGTTAGTTTTATCGCCTTTCCAAACACGTTGGGCGCCATGTAGTGTAGTTCCTATTATCCCAATAGGCTCTGCGCATTGGAATAATACCTCCAATAGTATAGACCTAGACCAGAAGTTAACTAGGTCTTCTACTGTCGATATTAGACTTAAAGTTTTGGGTTTGCCAGCTAGCTCAGAGTTCACTAGAAACTTTCTCGAATAGGCAAGGAGGAGTTGAACCTCCCTGGATAGACAAGAAGGGATTTAGTTTCTGACAACCATAGAACATGACAACTTTGCTCTCCCCTAATCAAGAGTATATCTCTAGAGTCGTGTGAAAACAAAAGACAACTTATTTTACTCAGTCAGTACGTGCATTCTTAGTTTCACCAGTTTGTAGAGAAAAGGAAGAGACGGGCGTGTTCAATAAAATATGTTATTTATTGATCAGTCTCTTTTCTCGTACAAGAGAAATGGATCGATATTATAGCAATACTTATGGTTAAGTAAAGTGCATACAATAAAAGCAGAAGTATAAAATAATACTGTAAAAACATTTATATGGTTTCTAAGCCATATGGTGTTTTAAAATGGATAAAATAGATACATACATATAAATCATTTGACTAATCCAACTCAACTGGTGCTTCTAACTACGCCTACCCCAGTGTACCTGACCTAAGCCTAATACGTGGGCGGGGATAGAAAGTAGCAGTTTAAGGTAAGTTTGTTTTGCCAAGTGCCTGACTCAAGAATTCTCTGAAAAGGGTTATTCAGTTCTGTACCTTGAATCTAGGATGGTTGAGGGATGGTATCTCTCGTCTGTGGTCTCGATATTCCAAGCTGCCTGCGAGGGCTGCTCGGAAGCGCCGGAGCTGGATTTCTCGGCAGGAGAAAGCAGCGTCTCGTTCTCAGCGCGTCAGGAAGGCGGGGCAGCGCCAGTGGGCTTCGCTCTCTGCTGGGCTTCGGCAAGTCTCGCTGCTCCGATCTCGTCACCACCGCGTGTGTTTGCTTAAGGCAATATCGGTAATATTTATACCTGTAAGGTGCCGAGATTGACGTAAGGATGGACATAGATACGTCAATAAGGATGTCATACGAGCTGGTCGTTAGCACATTCTTTTACTGAAGTTCTTTGAGAAATCAAAACAATGGCCGCAGGGATTTTCCCAGGTTGTCATAGGTTTGATTTGTTTTGAGAACTCCGTATGCCTTATCAGGGGCTGGAGGAATATTGCTTGCCTAATTAGATGGCAAGCGTTATGACCTAATCAGATAACGCGCTCCTGTGCCGTGGTCTGGCTTAATCAGATAACGGTTTCTGCATCATGGGATGGCTGCTAGTTAATTTGTTAACCAGAATAGGGTCAGGAATAGGGGGATCTATACAGAACCTATAGGAATACATCACAACGTGGCCCACATACATGATAGTACACTGCCCTATCTGGCACATGTTGGCCTTGATAGTCAGGCCCACCTGCTGTAGGGCACCAAGCCCTCCTGGAGATGGTACTGGTGTTCCTTCCAGCTGGAGTGGAAGACAGCTATGTCATCTAGGTAGGCACCACAGAATGTCTCCTTCCCTACCAGCATCCTCTTCATCAACCTCTGAAAGGTAGCAGGGACATTCTGTAAGCCAAAGGGCAGAACCCTTAAATGGAAGTGGCTCTCTTGGGTCAGGAATGCAGATCTCTTCTTTTCCCCCTCAGTCAGAGCAATCTACCAGTACCCTGATGTGAGATCAAAAGCATTGAGAAATTTGAAAGCACCCAGCTTGTCTATGAACTCAGAGGCTGGGGGATAGGATGAGCATCAGTCTTGGTGACTAAGGGCCCGATTAGGATCGCGGACCGTCCGCGACCCCTGAGGAGGAGGGAAAGTCTGCAGGGGCTGCGGCGTCCCTCCGAGCAGATTAGGATGTGACCGCCAGGGTGGCGGTCACATCCTCTATCTTTAACATTGCGGCGGGTGCAGCTTCAAGCTGCACCCGCCTCAAGGTTCAAAATGCATGCAGGCACCGCGCTGTGCCTGCGGCTTTGTGCACGCAAATGCAGGGCGGTACCATAGGTACCCTCCATGTGCACCCCCCACCCACCCTTCACCCAGGGGGCCCGCAACGGGCCCCCGAAGTCAAAGTCCGTATGCTTTCCCACGGCAGAAAAGCCGGCGCGGAAAAGTATGTCTTTCCCACAATCCTAATATGGCTGGCGGTGTCTGATAGTTCAGGTTCTCTTAAGGTAGGTAGTTGTGATCCCTGACATGCCTGTGGATTGTTTGCTAGGGAATGACTAAAAGCACACTTACAGCACACTGCCAGGAATGGAAATGGAGCTCAGCTCACACTTGGAAATGTTGAGGTGCATGAGTGGGTCTGTGTGACCACTCGGCCCATGACTGCCCGAGAGGAAAGTGAAGGCAGCCCGGAAGAATGTCCCAGGCCATTCATTCTGAAAAACGCATTAAAAGGGAACAATAGGAACATTTTATAAAACAAATATAAAACATAAAACATATTGAAAATATCAAATCTAAGATCCTTGATATGCTTAGATCCTGCACGTGTGTGAAACAAGAAGAAGATTATTATAAATAAAAATAGGATAGCAACAACATGGATGCAGTGGATGCAAAGGAGAAGCAATGGATGTATGATGGTACAAAGCGGTACATACCGGTGCACAGACATAATATTGACTCCACAATATCGAATGGACAAAATATCGAGTTAAAAATATCGAATATGATAAAATATCGATAACAAAAATATCGTTGTGAAAAATATCGAGTACAATAATGATAATAAAACACTCCTTTGCTGAACCCTGACCTGAAGACGGCGTTTCTGTTTTATCCCAGGCTCTTTCACCCACGCCTCGCGGTACCCGCTCCGCGGGTCCCGCTTCGCTGCTTACCTGCCTGACTCTGCGGTGGTTCCTGTATCTAGCTGCTCCTGTGGGGTTCTGAGAGGCGGTGAGGCGGCAGGGCTGCGAGCGCGACCCGGGACTCGCTTTCCCAGGAGTCCCTGGGTCTCCGGCCGAGTCACCTGGCCCCGCTCTCCCTGACCGCCCCGCCCCAGCTGCCCAGGTGAAAAGGAGAGAAGGGAATTTTGCCTGTGGAACACTCCTTTGCTGAACCCTGACCTGAAGACGGCGTTTCTGTTTTATCCCAGGCTCTTTCACCCACGCCTCGCGGTACCCGCTCCGCGGGTCCCGCTTCGCTGCTTACCTGCCTGACTCTGCGGTGGTTCCTGTATCTAGCTGCTCCTGTGGGGTTCTGAGAGGCGGTGAGGCGGCAGGGCTGCGAGCGCGACCCGGGACTCGCTTTCCCAGGAGTCCCTGGGTCTCCGGCCGAGTCACCTGGCCCCGCTCTCCCTGACCGCCCCGCCCCAGCTGCCCAGGTGAAAAGGAGAGAAGGGAATTTTGCCTGTGGAACACTCCTTTGCTGAACCCTGACCTGAAGACGGCGTTTCTGTTTTATCCCAGGCTCTTTCACCCACGCCTCGCGGTACCCGCTCCGCGGGTCCCGCTTCGCTGCTTACCTGCCTGACTCTGCGGTGGTTCCTGTATCTAGCTGCTCCTGTGGGGTTCTGAGAGGCGGTGAGGCGGCAGGGCTGCGAGCGCGACCCGGGACTCGCTTTCCCAGGAGTCCCTGGGTCTCCGGCCGAGTCACCTGGCCCCGCTCTCCCTGACCGCCCCGCCCCAGCTGCCCAGGTGAAAAGGAGAGAAGGGAATTTTGCCTGTGGAACACTCCTTTGCTGAACCCTGACCTGAAGACGGCGTTTCTGTTTTATCCCAGGCTCTTTCACCCACGCCTCGCGGTACCCGCTCCGCGGGTCCCGCTTCGCTGCTTACCTGCCTGACTCTGCGGTGGTTCCTGTATCTAGCTGCTCCTGTGGGGTTCTGAGAGGCGGTGAGGCGGCAGGGCTGCGAGCGCGACCCGGGACTCGCTTTCCCAGGAGTCCCTGGGTCTCCGGCCGAGTCACCTGGCCCCGCTCTCCCTGACCGCCCCGCCCCAGCTGCCCAGGTGAAAAGGAGAGAAGGGAATTTTGCCTGTGGAACACTCCTTTGCTGAACCCTGACCTGAAGACGGCGTTTCTGTTTTATCCCAGGCTCTTTCACCCACGCCTCGCGGTACCCGCTCCGCGGGTCCCGCTTCGCTGCTTACCTGCCTGACTCTGCGGTGGTTCCTGTATCTAGCTGCTCCTGTGGGGTTCTGAGAGGCGGTGAGGCGGCAGGGCTGCGAGCGCGACCCGGGACTCGCTTTCCCAGGAGTCCCTGGGTCTCCGGCCGAGTCACCTGGCCCCGCTCTCCCTGACCGCCCCGCCCCACCCCGCCCTATAGGTTTGGGACTATAAATTTGGAAGCACCTCGCTGCGCGGGAGCGCGCGGGAGCGCCCGGGGCTAAGCCCGGGCAAAGGGCGGGCCCTCTGTGGCCCTCCGTGGCCTGCAGTGCCTGGTCTGGGCGCACCCTATTTAGTACTTTGTATTATAGCCTCGTATTTATTGCTACAGTTATTTCCTGATTGAAGTTATTTGGGGTTATTTTTTCTCTGGGTAGCCCATCTGTTTGCCTTGTGTTCTCTGTTATCCTTGGGACATCTGTTGTGCTATTTTAGTATTTTCTGTTTTCCTATTTATATATCCTGCTAGAGATGTCCACACGTAAAACTAGGAGCCAGAGAGCTGGAAACGTTAAAACTAAAAAAGTAATTGGTACCTTAGATAATTTTATTTCCCGAACAAACTCTTTGATAGACCAGGGCATTTCTTTAATGGAAAGGAGGGTATCATTGGATCTTGCACACGCAAAAAGATCTTCACTGGGCAACATTGCAATGATACATTCACCGCCGCAAAGTATGATTAATCTTGTTGTTACCTCTGCTGGGAATCCCGATAATGATACTATTCCCGCTAATTGCCAATCACTATCTCTTACTAACGCCCCCGCTATGACTACACTACCCCCTAATATTCCCCATGCTCCCGTGACAGTTAATCATGATGTTATTGACTCATCAATGACGGTTGGGTCCGACACTATTATGTCAACTTCAAATGTCGTGAACCCAACAAATTTTCCTATAGACAATTCCGCCATAATTTTTCAAGGGTCTATGGGTTCTAATTCCGGGGGGGACAATATAGGTACGGCGACAGTAAATGATGGGATTCTCCAGACACCCATTGATTATATTGAGTCTGACCCTTTAGATTCCACCCCTCATTTATTATCCCTAGGGGTTCCAGGCGATATAACCCATGATAGCAGCCTGGCAAGTATTCTGGATACTAGCGGAAGCAATGATTCATCAACTAATTCAGGAGACGGGCTTGACTCCTTAATGGAGTCTATGTCCAGTTTATTAAAATCCCTGCTTTCGCCTCTGGAGAATAGGCTCTCTAACATAGAACATCAATTAGCTACTATTCTTGCGTTACAAGATCCTAGGCTGACTACCCCTGGCCCTTCTATTCCGGTGGTCTCACCGCCTGTTACTAATACTGGGATTGTTGTTTCCAATCAAACTATGGGAAGCATACCGGCTCCCACAATTATCCCTCCAGCTTCCTCTTTACCGGCAACTAATACAGTGAATAATATTAAACCCTCCACTGCTACATGTTCGAGTGCAGCGAATAGAAATGTAGTTAGCAAAAAGATCACTAAAAACCCAGCTCCCATTATTCCCCAGTCACAGCCCAGAAAAACCACTCTGCGACGTAACATCAATCTACCACCAGATGCTTGTCCGTATGTGGTTGTTCTGACAGGGATTCCTGAGCTGCCAATGTCCACCTCTGAGCCTTTTTGGGCGATTAAAAATAAAATATGCCACTGGCTCGACAAAAATTACCCTCCACCACCCAACCTAAACAATAACATACTTATGGTAGAACGGGCACCATGGGTAGGTGGGAAGAAGAAAAGTATAAAGGGTGATTGTGTCGCTATCACGTTTGAGGACCCACGACTGGTAGAATTTATTTGTTCTACTCCTCCCTGTGATAGCAAGTCTGTGGTGTCAGCCAAGCCCCTGTCCTTTTTTTATATGCAAGATGGCTATGAGGATGCTAGATGGAGTTGGATGAGGCCTGCTAGGAAAGGAATGGGTAGAGGTGGAACACACCAGAATCTGCAACAATGGGGAATGCCTGTAGAGGAAGGATGGAACTTAGTCGACAGGAGGAGGGGGAACCAGTGGAAGGGGGAAAGACAGTTCAATGGAGAAGGGTGGGGCCCACAACTCAATTACCCCTTATTCCCATGTTATAATCGATTTAGTGGGCTGGAAGAAGTGGATTGACCACCATCCCAGTGTATTGAAGATGACAGGGGCTGTGGGGTACCTTCTCCCGTAGAGTGTGACTCTATTGTTGTTACAAGAGAGGAAGTCCCTGTCCAGGATAGTATTATTCTAGATCCCTTGCCAGGGGGTGTTGATACTCAGGCCGCCCTGGATACATCTATGCGGTACTCCTCACCTGTTAAAATTTTGTCCTGGAACATAGCTGGCTTAAAGAAAAACTTGCCCGATCCGGAATGGAATAATTTTGTAGAAGATTTCCATATCTGTATGTTTCAGGAAACGTGGTGTTTAGAGCCAGAACATAAACAGGGCTATTCTACATTCTTTGTCCCTGCTACGCAGTCTGGGAGGGGGCGCCCATCGGGGGGTTTAATTATATGGATCAGGATAGCTTTGAACTGTAAGACTACTGTTAATTATGTCCCCTGTAAGGATATTCTCCATATAACTGTTAAAAGGCAGTCAGCCAGGAATGCTTTTGAAATTTTTTGTATTTATGCCAGGGGGCTCCCAGGGGGACAACTGTCTCCAACATTGGAGCTGTTAGACAACAGGCTTTCAGCCCTCCCCTCTAAATCCTCAGTATTAGTGGGAGGTGATTTTAATTGTACATTTGAGCCTCTTGATGAGGATGAATTCTTGGGCTCTTTTAACAAGTTAGGAAACCAGTCAATTCCATCCTTATCTTTGGCCCCAATCAAGAAGTGGTCGGCTCGAGCCATTCAGTTGAATGCCCTGGTGTCTGCATATGATCTATGTGCCTTAAATGGCCGCACTACATCTGATCGCATGGGCGCCATGACCTTCAATCGAATTGGCTGCCCGTCTAGGATTGACTACATCCTTTTGGATGTATGGTCATGGGCCAATCTGGTTGATATGGAGGTCAGACAGAGGATTGATAGCGACCATAATCCCCTCTGCATGGGTATGTTCTGGGGAGATAATATTGGTGAGGAGGTCCAAAATGAGTTGATTACTAAAGACCTAGTCCCTTCTAACTGTAATCGTAGGATTAAATGGGATGTGGTTAGGTGTAATGAGGAGACACTTGAGAATATCAGGGTTCTAGTTTCGGCTGCTTCATCCGCCCTGGTGCCAATGAATCAAATTTCATCTCAGCATCAGGGGTCAGTGCTGGCAACTAAGTATAAAGACCTAATAGGGGAGATCAGTATGTTTTTTTCTAAAAAAAAACAAGGGATTCCACTTGTTAAAATGCATGGAAAAAAGGGGAACCCCTGGTATACTGCCTCCTGTAGAGGGAAAAGAAAAGAAATCTCGCTAGCTATTAAAAACAAGGATGCCCCAGCCGCTAGACTAGCTAGAAATGACTATCGCATTAGTATTAGGAAAGCTAAAAAAGATTGGGAAGAGGAACATTGGCAGGCTTTAAAAGAAGCGGCTCTTGGGAAAAATGCCATGGTTTTTTGGAAACTGATCAACGCCATCGATAGACGAGGCGCTGAGCCTATTCCAAACCATATAACTGAGTCCCAATGGTATTCCCACTTCTCGAATCTATACGGCGTAGGCTCCTTAGAAGCTGCGCCAGCATCCCCTTTAATAGGTACCAATTGTTTGGCCCATCAGTATGAGGACTCTATAGACGTATTGTTTTCGCCTCGTGAGGTACAGGAGGCCATCCTTAAAATAAAACCGGGTAAGGCACCTGGACCGGATGGAATACCGGGTGATTTATTGAAGTCTAATCCATTGGTTTGGGCTGTTTTTATTGTAAATGTTTTGAACCTCATCCAGTTAGGCCAGCAAGTACCTGATTCATGGAAGGGTGCTGAAGTTGTTACTGTTTTTAAAAAGGGTGAAAGAGAGGACCCTGCCAACTACAGACCAATTAGTTTAATTGATGTTATTCAAAAAGTAGTTGGTAGGGTAATTGTAAATAGGATTGAGGGCTGGCTTATGGAAGAAAATATTTTGTCCCACTTCCAAGCTGGATTCAGAAGCAATGTTGGGGCCATTGATCAAGTTTTCAGATTTTGTGCAGTTTTTTGGAAAACAGTGTCAATAGCCAGAGGGAGCCTTTACCTGGCTTTTATTGACCTTAAAACTGCTTTTGACGTAATACCCCGTGCTAAACTTTGGAGTGTTCTACGGGATATGGGGTTCCCTTCCTATCTGCTAAATCTCATCATTAAACTCCATGAGGGTACTTATGCGAAGATACGATGGGGGGCACAGGGACAACTCACTAAGAGTATACCTGTTAATAGAGGGGTGCGGCAGGGATGTGTGATGGCCCCTACTTTATTCTCCCTTTTTATAAATGGGGTGGTGAAACATCTGAATGAGACAGCGGCCGACGCCCCCATTGTGGCCGGGGAGAAAACGCCATCCCTCCTCTTTGCCGACGACACCCTTCTCTTATCTAAAACCCCCACAGGCCTTCAAACCCTTCTTGATCAGTTTAGTGTTTTTTGTCAGGAACGGGGACTTACAATAAACACAACTAAAACTAAACTAATGGTTATGACCGCCAAGAAGAAATACAGGAATATCCATTTGTCCTTGAATGGATCTCCTTTAGAGGTGGTCGATGAGTTTGATTACCTGGGTGTTAGGATTAATAATCATTTGAAATGGGAACCCCATATATGTAAAATGGTTTTAAATCTTAAAAGGGTCTCCGGCACTATTTTAAAAAACCAACGTCTCTCTGTAAGTAGGCCAGTTGCACCTGCCTTATCAGTTTATGAGGGAAAAGCAATTGCCGCAGCTGTTTATGGCTCGGAACTGTGGGGCAACGAGAATACCATCGACCACGTCCGATCTGAGAATAAGTTTATGAGGGACTTGGTGTCGCTTCCATCCTCTACCCCACTCAAACCTTTATTCTTAGACCTAGGCAGAAAGTCTATTCGGGACTTCCTTCAGCTCCGTCCCCTTTTATATTGGGTCCGTTTGAGGAGGACCCCCGAATTAGGTAATTATGCCCTAGTGTTAGATGAAATGCTAAAATTAAACACTGCAGGCAAAATAAAGTGGCTAAATGCTTTAAAAAATCTTGTAATAAGCGTGGGTTTAAGCGACGCTTGGGTATCCCAATCACCTCCACCAAAACAAGTGGTGAAAAAATTATATTGGGATTGGATAGAGGCCAAGGCGCTACAGAACCCAAATTGGGGACATTTGACTGAGATTTTTTTGTCCCATAAATGCAGCCAAAAATTGGAATTGTTCTTGGATTTTATTCAGATCCCTCGAGAAAGGACTTTATATCTTAAATTTAGACATGGAACATTGCCCCTCAAAACTGTTACATCTAGATGGAACAATAGGAGGGAAGAGGATACAATGTGTCCAGGTTGTATAAATCCCAAGGAATCATTGGGCCACTTTCTTTTTGCCTGTAAGGCATACATCCTACCTAGGAAGAAATGGTTGAAACCAGTGCTAAAGAATCTTGGTATTAGAGATTATAAATTAGCTTTGCGTATTCTTAGCTCTGACACCTCTTCCATGGTTGTTGTTTGTGGGGTTGCAAAGTTTTTATCATGTGCCTGGATTATTAGGACTAAGATTTTAAAAAATGCTCATCAAGTCAATTTTTCCACATAACTCTTAGATGTATTTCTGTAAATAATGAACTGTTTTATAATTATGTTTGTATTGTATGTTTGTACTTTTTATGATACATGTGTCGAATAAAAGTATAATGACTTGACTGACTTGACTTGATAATAAAATATCGAGTACAAAAATATTGACTCAAAAATATCGGCATGACAAAATATCGATTAATAGTCAAAGGAAAAAATATCGATATTATATTGAAAAAAGGTAAAAAATATAAATAAATTTTAATAGTAATATAAATTGTAGTTAATGTTTAGGAGCGGGATGTTGGGTTAATAGGGGATAAGGGTGGGGAGTAATTTAAAATAAATAATTAATTTATATATGTTTGTAAATATTTTTATATTTTAATTAATTGGGAAATAATTAATAATAATTAGTTAATTAATTAATATAAATATCTATAAATTTTTAATTAGTAATTAATTGGTAATTAAATAATATTAATTAGTTAATTGGAAAATACATAATATTAATTAGTTAATTAATTCATATAATTGGAAATTAAATATCAAGTAGTAATTAATTGGTAAGTAATTATTATTAATTAGTTAATTGAAAATAGAATATTGTTAATTAATTAATATAATTGGTAATATAATATTAATTAGTTAATTGGAAAATAAATAATATTAAATATTTAATTAATTCATATAATTGGAAATAAAATTTCAAGTAGTAATTAATTGGTAAGTAATTATTATTACTTAGTTAATTGGAAATAGAATGTTGTTAATTAATTAATATAATTGGTAATTACATTTTAAGTAGTCATTAATTGGTAATTAATTATTATTAATTAGTTAATTGGAAATTGAATAATATTATTTAGTTATTTAATTTATATAATTGGTAATAAAATTTTAAGTAGTAATTAATTGGTAAATTATTTATTATTAATTAGTTAATTGGAAAATAAATATTCTTAATTAGTTAATTAATTAATATAATTTTGTTTAAATTTTGTATTACTAATAAATTGATAAATAATTAATATCAATTAGTTAATTAAATTATTTAGAGTAATTGTTATATATATAAAAGTTGTTATAGTTAGTTACATAATTGGGGGGAAATTCATTAATAATTAAATAAAACAAATTACAGTTAATGTGCTATAATATTTTTATCCTTGTTATTGGTATAAATTGTACTTAATGTTTAGGAGCGGGATGTTGGGTTAATAGGGGATAAGGGTGGGGAGTAATTTAAAAATAATATTTAATTATGACATGTTTCTGATAAATTTAAATTATCAATTAATTGGTTATCAATAAATATTATTGTTTTAATTAAATCTTATAATTTGGTACATATTCATCATTAGTAAATAATTAGTAATTAATTAATAATAATTAGTTAATTTAATTATTATTTATACAAATATTTTATTTAATAATTTGTTATTATTAAATATTTGTTTGGGAATAAATATTATAAATAATTACATTCAATTAATTACAGATACTTTGCTAATATATTAACTTATTATTTATAGTTAATAATACATTAATAGTTAATTACATAATATTATTTACATTTGGGTACAGGAGGAATTTTTGTTTTCAGGGTCAGTTTTCTCTCTTTAGGTAAAGGGGTATTTTTATGTTTCAGGGTCAGTTTTCAGTTTTATGGTAAAGGGGTATTTTAAGAGTTCAGGGTCAGTTTTCAGTTTGTAGGTAAAGTGGTATAATTAAGGGTCAGGGTCAGTTTTCAGTTTTTGGGTAAAAGGGTATTTTAAGGGTTCAGGGTTATTTTTAAGTTTGTGGGTAAAGGGGTATATGTAAGGTTCAGGGTCAGTTTTCAGTTTTTGGGGGAAGGGGTATAATTAATGTTCAGGGTCAGTTTTCAGTTTGTGGGTAAAGGGGTATTTTTATGTTTCAGGGTCAGTTTTCAGTTTTATGGTAAAGGGATATTTTAAGAGTTCAGGATCAGTTTTCAGTTTGTGGGTAAAGTGGTATATTTAAGGGTCAGGGTCAGTTTTCAGTTTTTGGGTAAAAGGGTATTTTAGGGTTCAGGGTTAGTTTTAAGTTTGTGGGTAAAGGGGTATATGTAATGTTCAGGGTCAGTTTTCAGTTTTTGGGGGAAGGGGTATAATTAATGTTCAGGGTCAGTTTTCAGTTTTTGGGTAAAGGGGTATTTTTAGTGTTCAGGGTAAGTTTTCAGTTTGTGGGTAAAGGGGTATATTTAAGGTTCTGGGTCAGTTTGCAGTTTTTGGGTAAAGGGGTATTTTTAGGGTTCAGGGTCAGTTTTCAGTTTGTGGGTAAAGGGGTATATTTAAGGTCCAGGGTTAGTTTTCAGTTTTTGAGTAAAGGGGTTTATTGAAGCTTCAGGGTCAGTTTTAAGTTTGTGGGTAAATGGGTATATTTTTAGGTTTAGGGTCAGTTTTCAGTTTTTGAGTAAAGGGGTATATTTAATGGGTCAGGGTCAGTTTTCAGTTTTTGGGTAAAGGGGTATATTTTTGGGGTCAGGGTCAGTTTTCAGTTCTTGGGTAAAGGGGTATATTTTGGGTTCAGGGTCAGTTTTTACTTTTTGGCTAAAGGGGAATTTTTAGGGTTCAGGGTCAGTTTTCGGTTTTTGGGTAAAGGTGTATTTTTAGGGTTCAGGGTCAGTTTTCAGTTTTTGGATAAAGGAGAATTTTTTGAGTTCAGGGTCAGTTTTTAGTTTTTGGCTAAAGGGGTATTTTTAGGGTTCAGGGTCAGTTTCCAGTTCTTGGGTAAAGGAGTATATTTTTGAGTTCATGGACACTTTTTAGTTTTAGGGTAAAGGGGTATTTTTAGGGTTCAGGGTCTGTTTGGGTATATAAAGTGTGAGAAAAATTATTATAAATATTACAAATATTTGAAATTTTTGAGTGACAAATACTTGCTATTTTAAATGCTAATAATAATTTTTGGAACTATTCACCAAAAAATATACTAAAAAATATGTTTATAATATTTATACAATATATATAAATATTTGACAATTTTTACTCAATAACATTATACTAAAGTAGCTATTCTAATTTATACATGGTCAGTATTCAGCACCTTTCAAGATATTCTTTTCACTTGAGTAGGAATATTAAATAATAATTGGTCAGTGTCCAGCAACTTCTCTGATAATACTTTGACTGGAGTAGGAATAGCAATTATTAATTGGTCAGTGTCCAGCACATTTGCATATACATTTTTTTCTAGTGTGTTATTATATTACAAGAAAATGCAAAATGGATGTTTTCACAAAACTTTATTACAATTTTTTTATTTTTTCATGTGTAATACAATACAATCACTATCAAATATAACATAAAGATTTTTGAAAAGGTTGTATTTGCAGAATAACACATTATCATTTATGTACATGTTTTAATTTGTGACACAACAATTTTTCACAACATTTTTTATGTCAAAACAAAATCTTATTATCAATCACTTTCTGTTACAAGTATTTATATTTAAATAAATAAAATACCAGTTTTTTTTCTGTTTCTTCCATTTATATTTAATAATGTTAATATTAGATATTAATAGTATTAAATATTTATTTTAAATATTTACATTTGTATAAAGTAACATGACAATTATTATATTTGCTCAAGATATGGAAATACTAATTAAGAAATTTTTTTACACATATTTCTGACAATGTTGTTTTTAAATTATACATATAAATATATAATGTTGTTAACTTTATAACTGTAAAGGGGAATAATATGTATAATAATAATATCTGGTATTGGTAAAAGATTATTTATGCAATTATATACTTTTATAATACTTAGACATTATTATTTAAAATTTATAATTAATTAATAAAAATAATAACAAATATAATAATTATTATTATTATTAATTAATGAACTTAAACATTTATCTTTTCTTTTCAGAAATACATACATTCAGAGAAATAAAAATACATTATTTAAGGCAATTTTTTATATAGTAAATGGTTATAAATTTTATATTAATAATAATAAATAAGTTATATTATTTATTATTATTAATTATTAACAAAACAATTAATCATGTTTAGTTATAAAGAAACACACATTTTTTCCTATTAATGTACACAAAATTCAATTTTTTACATATATTATTTCAAGTGTTACATAATTATTTAATATTATTAATATATATTAATTACTATATATGAATTAATATTATTATTTTTTTTTTTTAAACAGTTTACATTATAATGAGTCTACTGTATTAATTTGTTACAATAACACTGTGTATGTATTATATTTTTAGACTATAACATTGTATTTTCTATGATACCTTCTCAAAATTGGTTTAAGGGGACTACTTTTTTACCGCGTAAGGTTATTGCGCTTCATTCAGGACTGGAGAAGCTCGCGGTTGGGTGTTGCTTCGTGTGGAGAGAGGTAAGGTAAATTTTATATACTATTTATGACTGAGTGGTAATGTGTGAGGGTATATTCGAACTGTGTAGTGTTTTTGAGTGTATGTATGAATTGTTTATGTAGCGTTTAGGTGTAATGTCGTCGTTATAGATGCGTTGTGTATGTTTTAGTTCTAGTGTTATTTGAATTGTTAGGAAATGTTTTCTTACATGGTTAATGTTAATTGTGAGTGTATTTAGAAATTTTATAGGCTATTTGTGGGTGGGTTTCGTTATGTATGTTTTTTTTACAGGTTCCGGTTCCTCGCATGAAAACTACATGGAAGGAAGCATGGTTTTTTTTTGGAGATACTAATGTATGACTGATTATGGTTATATTTTAACGTGTATCTCCTATTTTTCGTGTTTGCCAGGAGCGGATTTAAATAATTTTTACCTTTTTTCGTGTTTTTTGAGGGTTTCGTATTGGATTGATAAATTGGTATGCGTCAACGTTTTTTTTAAAGTTGTGTGTATATCACTTTAAATAATAAAGTGTCCACACTACAGTTTTCGGGATTTCCTGGAGCGTTTATTTTATTTTAACATTATTTTCGAGTTTTTGATGGTTTCCCATATTGGATTTCTCTTACTTTGTAATGGATTGTATGGATTGTATTTTGCTTCATTACGTCTCTGTCATCTACAAAAATTGTACGTAATTTTATATTTCTATTTATTGGGTGGGAAATGTCGATCTTTATGTAATGTGTATGTGTGATGTAATTATAAATATTGCATATTTGTTCTGAAATAATGTCCAAAATTGTAATAAGTTTGTAAAACAAATATGTATTATTTATAATTGTTTAGAAATGTTTATGATTGTTATATGTACCATTATTGTAAGAAGATTTTAGTATATTTTGTAGACATTTTTAAAGTAGGGTTTTAGCTATTATTGACAGATATTCTAATCCTCTAGTTGTAGGGTATAGTGTGACTTGACTTTGCAGTTGTCGGAACATTTGTTTAGTTTGTTTACTTAGTTTTGGACCAATTTGGGTCACTGATTGTTCCATTCTTAGTTCTTGATAGCTTTGTTCTTTTATCAAAGCTTCTAGTAGGTTATGGAATGTGGGTCTTGTTCTGCTTGTGGTAGCTTGGAAAGCATTATGCCACCCTTCTACACTGTTGTTGGTTTTTGCCTCTTTGTTTAAAATACTAAGATAGACATTCCACCAAGGGATTTGGAATTTGGGTTGGCGTCGATGTCCAGATCTGTGCAACCTTCCCACCCAAGTATCTTCGAAATAATCCAGTAATGGGGTTAGTTTATCTTCATTTCTCTTGTAATATGTGCTGTCAATTAATAAATTATAGTGTTCCGCTACATCGGTAACAGGAACGTAGGCCAGTGCTATCAATTTTTTAATTTGATAGGCAAAGGTGCTATCTGTTGAGTACAAAATACTTAAAGTTGATTTTTGGAGATGTCTCCATATGCTCTGATTGAAATGATAGTAACAACCCTGGATTGCTGTGTGGGGAAATATTTTCAAAATGCTATTAATCATAGCTAATTCGAAATCAATAATTATTTTTTCTGGAAAATAATTATTGATTTCATTTTTGAGAACATTTAATATTTCTGTGTAAGTGTTTTGCTGTTTGTTTGGTAGCAAACAGTAAATGAAAGGGATGTTATAGTTATGGTATAACCCGTGGATGGAATATAGTTGATAAAAAGGTTTTGGGCATGGTTTAAATGTTCCATCCATCATCCATTGGGGACACTGTTGGATTTTTCTTAAATTACTTGCAGTTGCAAACATTATGATTCTGTTTGTACTGCTTTCTTTGTCAAAAAGGATAAATTTGTCTTTATTGTGTGTGATGGACATTTCTGGTGAAATAATAATTTCCTCAAAAGTAGTAGGGTTGGGTGGAGTTGTGGAAGTGCGTCTTTTAGTGTATGCAATTGTGCGTTTTAGTGAGTCAATAGAGGGTAGTTGACCTGAAGCATGGGCTGGGACTTTTAACAGTTCCTCTTTAAGGATTTGTGTTGTTGGTCTATCACTTTGTGTGCTAGCAGTCTTTATACTTTCTAAAGCATCTCTTATTTCAATTTCTGTGACATTGGGGGGATGATTGTGTTCCCTGGTAAATAGCACATTAGTTTCCTCTGTAGTAGCCCTTCCATAACATTTGTTTGAGTAATATTTTGTACATTTCCAGAAAACTTTTCTACCACTTTGTCTTTCCTGACTATAAACATAACCCATATAACATAACAGTAATTTATTTTTCTGTGACATTACAAATTCTGCACCTTCTGTCATTTTGTTTTACTTGTTCTAGGAAAGAGTAGAAAGAAACCAAATCAAATTACATATATTTCACTTAGTGGTGCAAACATAATTAATGTTGTATTTATACTTACGTTTACTAAAAGTAGTAATCACAAATGCAGAACTGTATTTTGAAGGACTTTCTTGTATGTATTTCTTTATTTACTGTTGGTAAGAAAATATAGAAATGCTAAGTTAATGTATATACATAACACACGTTTTTCCTAGGAGAAAGCAGTTTTTTAATTTGCTTAGTACTACATTTGATGTGAACATTACATATACTTACTTGTTTAAATAGTTGAGTTGTAGTATTTGGTGGAGTACATCAAGGTAGTCAAGTTTAGATCTGTAGAGAAGATAGAATAAATACATGTCACATATTATAAAAATTATTTTTAACGTTGGGAAATTGGAAATATTTAAAAGTATACTAACTTCTAAATATGTACTTTTCTTTGCTGTAGGTAGAATAGATGTATGATGTATTCACAATATCTGTAGAGGAAATATAAAATACATAACATGGTGTTAAGAACATAGTTCTTGTTTATTTCTGAAGTTTTACACTAATTGATGTATACTTACATTTTTTACAAGGGTAGTCTTGTCTTTTGGTATAGTTGATGTAGGATGTTTTTATTGGATCTGTAGGGAAGATGTAATATGCAAGATATGTTGTTTAGAAACTAGCATTTTAAATTTAGGTTGTTTAATAACAAAAACATATATACTTACATGTTTATTTAGTGTAGTTCTATACATTTGTAGTGTTGAAATCGGAAAATCGCTGAATATCTGTGAATAAAATGTTTTAAGTAAAGTATGAATCTTGTGAAATAGTGTTTAAAAACAGCTGTTGTTGTAGAACAGAGCATTAATATATACTTACTATCTTATTTTGCAGGGGAAGAAATAGGAGCAGGTATTAGGATTTTGTTTGTAGTAGTTTCTATCAGAAAAGTAGGAGGAGATAAAAATTACATAAGTGGAAGAGTTAGGAGATATAAGTAAAATAGTAGACTACTAATTTAGATTTTTAAATAATGCAATGTAACTTACTTGAATGATTAGCTAGTGAGCTGGATCTTTAAAGATGTTTGTTCAGGAACAAAATCTTCATAGTGTTGGCATCTTCTTTCTATAGAGTTAGCAACAGCAAATGGTAGAATGGATTTATCCCTTTTATAGTATGTGTATTTTGTGTGCTTGGATTTGATTGGTTGTAGGATGAAAGGAAGAATTGTATAGGCTAGTTTGAATTTTTTTAAGTTAATTGGTGTGTTTGTTGATGTGAGAATGGTGGTATGTGGTGGTTTCCGCATTAAAGCAGGTTAGTTGTTAAATAAAATAGATGTGTAAGTATAAAAATATTATGAAAATTTGAGTTACATGTAAAGATTCTTTTTCAAATGATATAACCAATTTAATATAATGTATAGGAAATGATGATAAATAGTAATGTTATAAAAGTAACAGGTTTTATATGTAAAATGTTTTTTGTATAGAGAAATGACTTTTATAGATGAGTAATATGGTATTTTAGACATGAAAGGGTACAAAAAATAACTCGATATTTGTTTAGAAACGATATTTTTGTACTCTATATTTTAGTAGTCGATATTTTGGTAGTGTTAGGTGTAATTTCATGAACAACGATATATTAGTAGTCGATATTTAATAAGACGATATTTATGTACTCGATATTCTAAGTACTCGATATTTTGTAGTCAATATTTTTGTATTTTGTGTAATAAGTATACAAAGTCGATATTTTTGTAGTCGATAATTATTCAACGATATTATTGCTAGTCGATAATGTGACAGTCGATAATATTTCAGTGATCCGTACATACCACCGCAGTACCATCACAACGCAGCTTTTACAACCCAAGTCGTTACCACGGCTTGGGCTGTAGGGTGCTGGACTTAGGACTAGTATGATTTACTATTCCAACTCCAGCCTACGTACAGTAGGGAAGGTATTGAAATAGTAAATCACACTATTCCTTAGTTTAGAGCGCCCTCCAGCGCAAGTCGTGGTAATGACTTGCGTTCTACAATCCGCGTTGTAATGGTACTGCGGTGTTATGACCGCGTCGTATTGGTTGTTTCCCGAAGCAATGATTCACTGGTTGCCAGACCTCTAAGATCTCTCCTAATCTTTAAAGCAGAACAAATAAAAGTAATAACAACATGACGAATACATTTCGATACACAAGGAAATGATGGACCGACCGCTGAAACTTGTCAGACACTCATCCCCAGTCACAGATCTGGGTTAAACCCATCATCATTCTTTAGCTCACTTCACCACCCCAGTTCAGACACAGCTATATGCAAATTAGTCTTGACCCTGTGCCTCATTGGAACAGTCCAGACCAAACTGCCAAGCCATGTCTTCCATGGACCAGAAACAAGCCTCATGGGACCGGTTTTGAGCTAACACCCCTCATCAGCCAGGCTAGCTTGAATCCAGTTTCAAAGTGAGCAAGGGTCCCATGTCTGGGCATACCCTGCCAACTCAGGGCGAACAGAGCAAACACAAGGAGTTGATGGACAGAGTGCTGAAACTTTTCAGACACTCACCCTCAGTCACAGATCTAGGTTGAATCCATCATCGTTCTTTAGCTCACTGCGCCACCCCAGTTCAGACACAGCTATATGCAAATCAGTCTTGACTCTGTACCTAATGGGAATAGTCCAGAACTTACTGCCAATCCATGTCTTCCCTGGCATGTAAACATGAATCCTGGTGCCAGTTTCCAGGAAACACCTCTCATCATCTCTGTCCAGGGGTGAATGTATGACATTGTTCTGCATTCTGTTCATTAATTGTTTTTTTTGCATTTGTCACCCTGAGTGGCACGGGTATGCCCAGACATGGGTCCCGTGCTTGCCAGGGCAGTGGAGTCAACCTATCCAGGCTGATTAGGGGTGGGACCCTGAAACCGGTCCTAGGATGCTTGCTTCCAGTCCAGAGAGAACTTGGCCTGCCAGTTCGGGCTGGACTGTTCCCATTGGGTGCAGGGTCAAGACTGATTTGCATATGGCTGGGATCAAACTGGAATGGCATGGTGAGCAAATAAATGATGGATTTATGCCCAGATCTCTGTACTTTCTTACAAAAAGGAGTTAGGTCCTGGGGCGTGAAGTTGGCTGGACCATCAATACTTGTCGAAAGAAGAGATTGCCAACCTCACATTTCTTTTATCCTCACAATTGAGGAAAACAAACCGCTATTACTCTGTGATCTGTTTGGTATATCTACTTGATACCTTTTTACTTTTTATTTCAATATTTTTAGATATTTGTTGTTTGAAAAAAACACATAGACACATTTAACACTTTAAACATTATGGACAATTGGATTCCACATTACATATATATACATTGGGTATTTCGTATCAAATTTTATTAACAATACATTCGTATTCACACAATGGTCTCTAATTTTAATTAAAACCAAAGGACAAAGTAGACATTTAGGTACTTATTGTTCAGTATATAGCAGTTCTAATTTCAAATATCGTTTTAATATACTGCAATTTGATGCATTCTTGTTTTAATGCCTTTGATGCATTCTTATATTAATGCCGACGCGTTTCAAACCCAGTTCATTGCTTTGTGGGTTCTCATCAGGGCTCTGTCTCTTTTGTGTATCTACAATGTATATGTAAAACAAAACAAAGAAGTTCTATTTTAGTTATATTTGTTAGCTTTCTTCTCTATTTGCTTATCCATTCGCATTTGCCACTACTTGTACCTGAATTCCAGAATACAGCCAGTCGTCTGCTTTATATTTCAGTTGCTACCTCGCCTGTTTCTTTATCTACAATATAAGTTGTATATTTTAAGGACTTTTGTTCGCCTGTTCTTTGTAAGCTCAGATGATCGATTGCAAAAGCATTACAAAAGCCTACCTTCACGGATAAAAATCCTCGTGTAAGCACCCTTATCACTTTTTAACCTCTTCCACGGTATGTTCAATGGCTGTAATTAATATGAAATGCCATGTTTTAATAATTACTTTTCTCCTTTTTATGGATTTCATTCTGGTCTTTTTCTAACAGTTATTTAAAAAAAAACTTACCTGCTCTCAACTCTGTGCTCTCATGCGCGGGGTGCTGCACGTCTCGGCTTGTAGGAGTTTTATCTGTATTTTATCTGTAAATTATGAAAGATACTTTTTGTAACCCAAATGAAGTAAAAAGGTATCAAGTAGATATACCAAACAGATCACAGAGTAATTGCGGTTTGTTTTCCTCAATTGTGAGGATAAAAGAAATGTGAGGTTGGCAATCTCTTTTTTTGAAAGATCTCCGTACTGGCATGAATGTATGACATTGTTTTGCATTCTGTCCATCAATTGTTCTTTTTTAAATAAATTTGGATGGCAGACATTGTAAAAGCTCAGACTGTCGAGTTGAATTACAATTATTAGACGTTAAAATTGGTCGTACAAATTTGACTCTAGGGCCCTTGTAGAATCTACAAAAAACATGAAGTGCACTGTACATTATCGCCTAATAGTGTGGCAAGAGCAGCAAGGCAAAGTCGAAAATCAAGAACCCTGTTGAGGGAAACCGACCAGATAATGGACGTTACATAGCCTGAAGAGTGTCAAATAAAATCTATGTTCCTTATTGGGGATCAGCACTAAATATGTTGCAACCCCTTCTGAGACAAGAAGCTCCATGTGGGAACAAACTGCTTTCATGGACTGGGCTTTTGCATACCTCTTGGAATTGCGAGGAAGAGAGCGGATCAGAGACTTAGTGGCCCCAGTGATCTTGTTTGGCATATGATAGAACTGAGGGACACCCAAAACTGAGATTTTTTTTCACAATTCTTATCCAAGAGATATTATTACTAAGCTCAAGTTTCATACAATCTGCTAAAACACAGCGGCAACCCTTTATGAAAAGGGATCCCAGATTTTAGCCCACAAAAGATAGGGTTCTAAATTCACCATATCCTCGATGTATGAGAGGTCAACTCTGTATGAGTGGCCCAGGTACCTGCAAAGAAAGGGAAAGGCAGGAGAAATAGGAAACCAGCCTCAGAAGCTCTAGTGGATGGGACCCCGGTGGTGGCGGCCCCAGATTCAACCGGGGAGGACACTGCCTCTCTCGGAGACCTATCTGAGCTTGCTGGGTGGCAAGTTGAGGGTGGGCACCCCAGTGAGGAGTTCTGTTATGTGAAGAAAGAAAACCCAACCCTAGAGGGGCTAAGGCTGCATGACGAAGCGCAGGCATCTGGTGACACGTCAGGGGATGTCCTGTTTTACAGGGAAAACAACCTCCTTTACAGTGAGCCTAAGGCACCTGTTCATGGTGAAGCACATGTGCTGGTAGTCCCACAATGTCACAGGGCCTTCCTAGTGGGTCTGGCTCAGGAGATATCCTTGGCAGGATATATGAGCAAGACAAGACTTTTAACAGGCTTCTCACACATTTCTATTAGCCCTTGTTGAGGACAGTCTACATGAGAGGACTTGTCTCACCGGCCAAGCTAGTGGGAAGACAAAGAAGAAGCTCAAGGCTCCCCTGACTCCGAGGGCTGTCGTGGACACCCCCTTTGATGAGAAGCGACATTGTTTGGTCCTTAGACCCCAAAACTTCCTTGGGATCAGGTAGTCTGTAGGACAAGTAGAGTGGGCAAAATCCCTGTAAGGATTGTTTTTGTGCAGGGAGGCACAAAGATAATCCTCAACACGAAAAGGGAGGAGAGGGTCAAAATGTTTAGACTCTACCACCCCAGACCCCCAAGGACCTCAAATGTACACACAAGGGGGGTGTATAGAGTAAGGAAAAAATTCCCATAAGGCAAATTGCTCAATTTGGAAAAACTGCCCTCACTCACATACCTAGTGTAGCCACATTCAGGGCGGAGCATTAGGGAGGGGAAAAACAATAAATTCCACTTAACAAGACGTACAACCAAATAAGTTCAACACATACAACACATAACATAAATGTGGTGTGAGCCGTGCAAACACCCAGTGACAGAAACTGATAGTGCGACTAATGGTGCAGTACAAAGGAAGTGATTAAAACTGATTAAGGGTGCCAACCAAAAAGGTCTCTTTATTACACGTCCCTTGGTACCCCTACCAGGATTAAAAGTGAAAAAAGAGGATGGGAAATGCCGTAATGAGATAGTGATGTATCTCAAGACTTCCCTCCTACCACTGCTCGAGTCAACATGTTTCGACCGCTTGAAATGTGCCTCTACGGGTCACCCCGGTCTTCTTCAGGACTGTCGCAATCACCAAGTTTATGAAATCCATAAACCCAAACTGGTGTCCGGCAGGAGGGTCCCCAGAGAACACAACCTGAAAGATAGTAATGCGGAAGGCGATGATTATCGGCAACTCGCCCGCGTACTTGGGATCAACAGGGGACTATCGCACCACCAGATTTCCCCATTCTGATCACGCACGTCCAGCCTCGTAAGTAAGTTAAGGCCCCTGCAGTACAACCCTTAGACCCCTCCTTACTGTTCTGAAGGTGCACCCTTCCTGCATGTCTGCAATCCGTGACACCGCGCAGATGGTAGGCGCGGCGTCATTGAGACGTTTAAATCCGGCAGCAAGCCAGACCGTCCCACGTGATCTCACCGTCACCCCAGCGTCAACATCATGACGTCGGGCGCTAGGAGCGTAAGACGTGTGTGTAATGCTTGGGAAATGTAGTTTTCAAAAATCCCTCTAGGTCTATCTTACCCGTTCTATATGCACATCGATGTTTGAAGGAATGCAAACACATTTTGCTGATGTATTCGTTTTGCACCTTCCCAGACCGGAGACTTCCGATGTAGTTTGAGAATCGATATCAATAGTATGATTGTAATTGATGTGCAAGTATGCAGACTAAATAGGGGAAACAATCTCTCTTCCTAAGCCAAAGGCAGAACACAAAAACAAAGATAAAGAAGCCCCTCTGGTATCATAAATACTATCTATTCTCTGCCTAATGTTTGCCATGGAATATCGTCATTGAGTCCCACCAAATGACTCCTCAAACGATACACCCATCTCTGCTCCCGTTGGAGCAGCAGCCTCTGTTCATTGGTTTGATACCTGCCTAGTTGGACCTTTTCAATCACGGTCCATCTCAGGTCCTCAATACTGTGTCCAGCCTCTTGAAAGTGTGTTGTGAGTTTAGTATTCATCTTGCCACACCTTATTGTGCTCCGGTGTTCTGCTATCCTCACTCGCACCTTTCTACTCGTCATCCCCACATACCTTTTCTGACATGGGCATGTGATCAAGTAGATGACTCCCTGGCAATTGCAGTTGGTATGTGATCGCTGTTCCCAGGGAGTGCGGAGGCCCAGATCTATGGATTTCGTATTGTTCATAAGGTGGCAGACACTGCATGACCCACACCGAGTGTGGCTAATCAATTTGGGTAGGCCTGGTAGAGTGATTGCTTCCCTTACTACACCCAGATCCCTGGGTCTAGTATGGATAAGGAGATCCTTCAGATTCCGACTGCGTCGGAAGGAGAAGAGGGGTGTCTCGATGTTCATGCCTCCTGTGTTCAGTATCTTCCAGTTCCTTAGAACTAGGCGTTTTATTTGTTGAGACGCAGTGTTAAAATTTGACATGAACACCGGTTTCTTAGTTTGAGGTCGCATTGTATTGGAGAGTAAAGAGTCACGATTAGCATTCAGTGCTCTTTTCTTGGCCCTCTTGATGACCCTGGATGGATAACCCCGCTGCTGAAATCTATGTGTCAAGGCATCTGACTCTATGACAAAGTCATCCCTCTCTGAACAGTTCCGACGAATTCGGAAAAATTGGCCCACTGGCAGATTTTCCCGTAGGGAGCGAGGATGGAAGATCTCAAATGCCAATAGTGCATTTTTATCCGTTGGTTTGTGGAATACCTTCGTCTTCAGGGCACCACTACAGGGTTCAATCCCTAGATCCAGGAATGGTAGATGGGTCTTAGTGATGGTCGAAGTGAAATGAAGGAGCGGGTTCTGGGCATTCAGCTATTCTAAGAATGAGTCGACAGATGTTGTCTCGCCCCTCCAGATCACTAGGACGTCATCAATATAATGTTGCCACAATCTTAGATTGCTGGCCCATGGACCGTTGGTATCCAACACCGTCATTTGCTCAAACGCCCCTACATATAATCCAGCTAAACTCGGAGCGAAAACGCTCCCCATAGACGTTCCATGGGTTTGGAGGTACAGCCCCCCTTCGAACTCAAAGAAGTTTTTTGTGTTGTGAGAGCTATTTCAGCCAAGTGTAGGTTGAAAGCCTGTGGTGTTTCATAGGGCCATTCCCCCTCAAAGAGTAAAGTTTCCAGAACCCTGAGGGTTTCTCGTTGCGGAATGTTTGTGTATAGGGCCTCTATGTCGAGCCCTATAAGTAATTCTTCATCAGGATTAAAAGGCATATCCTTTAACACATTCAGAACATCCAAAGTGTCTCTCAAGTATGTCGGTAACTTTTGGACCATCGACTTTAGATAGAAATCACAAAACTGTGAGAGGGGTTCCAGCAGGGACCCAAACCCAGAGACAAAAGGTCTCCCGGGAGGGGGTCTCACTGCTTTGTGGATTTTAGAAAGGGCATAGAAATACGGAGTCCTTGGTTGTTTGTTCACAAGGAACTCCGCTTCCTGTTGTGTAATCCAATCGTTTATTCTCGCCTCTTCCACCACTACCATTATTTCTCTAGTGATCTCCTCCGTAGGATCCTCCCTCAGTTTCAGGTGAAGTTCTCGAGTCAGCTAGAAGCCGGAGACATTCGCGACGATAGACCTCTATGTCCAAAATCACCGTCGCACCGCCCTTGTCCGCGGGCTTCAGGATAATTTTTTTGTTAGAACCCAGTTCTTTCAACACCTTTTTCTCAAAGTTGGAAAGAATGGAAAAGTGTCCCGATTGTGTTAATGTCGTGCCTTGTTGGAGGATGTCTCGGAAACACCACGGAGTTGAAGCTCTTTCCTGACCTCCCCCACACCGGTTCACTCTACACCAATGAGATATGTATATACTTGGTGATAAGAGCTAATGCCAGTGCAAGGGACACAGGGAAACAAAACAAGGAAAGATGGGGAAGACACAGGAATCTGAAATCCAGGATGCGAAGAGAACTGGTCAGCACTCACTATCTCTTCTGAACCCCTCCTGTGAATAGAGAGAAAGTGATTAAGAGAGTGTTGTAGTATATCTGTGAATGTGTATGTCATGAACAGAAATACTTGGTACCTGGAAAGTCTTGGCAGTGCTTCTACCTGTATGTGACTTCACTTCTGTTGTCTTCACAGAAAGGTAGGTAGTGTGATACATAGAAAAGAAGATTCCTATAAGATAGGGATCATAGGTAGGTGAGCACACAGAGTGTAATAGGGTTAGCTATATGTATCGTAATTCGTACATGACAGTACCTACTGTTGCAAGTGCCTTGAGAAGAATGACTCCCTGTTTCTCCACAAGAAGTAACTCCCACATCTAATTAGTAATTCCCTAGACACATGAAAGATATGATCAGTAATTCTTTATAATACCCTTTACAACTGTTGACCTTTAGGATATCGAGAGTACCTGTCCTGTGTCAGCGAAAGAAGGCTTATAAACAATCCTGGAGCTCCAATACCTATTCTATGATGCTCCGGTAAACAAATGAAAAGACACCTCTGCTGCAAGTAAAAACTCCAACATAAGCTCCGCAAAGAGTGTCAACAAAAACACAATAAACAAAAAAACCCCAGTGATGTCTCAGCACTGAATTGTAAACTCATCCGAGTTTTACTCTTCAATAAACTAGCACTCGTACTTATCTGGTAGGAGGAGTGCGAGAGGAACAGGAGACTAACAATGAACCGCAAGGAGGATCCGACAAAGCCTGAACGCCACCACCGTGACCCGGAAGCGATGCTGAAAACCCGGAAGGAACGCAAAGCATCGTATCTGCAGAAAGGGAGAACTATATAGCGGTATCGCGCATGCGCTAGTCTTTGCGCATGCGCTCTCCTGACCTTAATGATTTCCGCCAACCAAGTTTTTGCCAACCACGTCTCCATCGGATCGGCAGGCATGACAGTACGCCCCTCCCAAGCTGCCCCCAACAGGCTTGGGCTTTCCCGGATGACGTCTGTGAAACAAACGCACCAACCTAGGTGCATGTATCTGACTTGCAGGTTCCCAACTGCGTTCTTCAATGCCATACCCTTTCCAATGTATGAGGTACTACAGTCTACCACTACTCCTACAGGAGTCGATAATGCTTTCCACCTCATATTCCTCATCAGAATTCACAATAACAGGTGGTGGACTTACTGGCAAACGTGTACCTGGTGCAACTGGTTTCAGGAGCGAGACATGAAATACAGGGTGTATTCTCATGGGCACAGGGAGGTCAAGCTTCATGGCGACTGGATTGATGACTTTAAAGACAAGGAAAGGGCCAATGTATTTAGGTTGAAATTTACAAGCCCCTCTCAATGCAATGTATTTGGAGGACAGCCATACCTTGTCTCCTGTCTTATACCCTGGTTCTGGTGTTCTATGTGCATCTGCCCCCTTCTTATGTTGTAGTTTGGCTTTGTCTAAATTGTCTGAAACGGTATTGTGTACAGTTTGTAGATGTTGCACCAAAGCAGATACTGAGGGAGTGTTGCAAGTGACAGAAAGGGGTATAGATAATACTCTAGGATGAAACCCATGAGAGCCATAGAAAGGAGTGAACAAAGTGGAGAAGTGGTGACTGTTGTTATACATCAACTCAACTAACCAAATGACTTCGTCCCATTCCTTCATAGACTGGAGACATTGGCATCTAATCAGTTGTTCTAGACTCTGATTGACCCTCTCCGTTTGTCCATCCGTTTGAGGGTGGTGACTGGATGACAAACGTACTTCCACTTGTAATAACCCACATAACTGTTTCCAGAATCGTGAGACAAATTGGGTACCCCTATCTGTGATCAAAACAAAGGGTATGCCATGCAACCGAACAATGTGCCTTAAAAACACTTGAGCAAGCTTCAGTGAAGAAGGTAAACCAGGCAAAGGAATGAAATGGGCAGTCTTCGTAAACAAATCTACCACCACTAATACTGCAGTGTTCCCTGTACTGGTCCGAGGTAATTCTACTATAAAATCCATAGACACTGTGTGCCATGGACCAGGAGGGGTTGGAATTGGATTTAACAGACCCACTGGTTTGGTGTGTGTGGCTTTACCCTGTGCACATACATGGCATGTTTTCACGAATTCTTGTGTATCCTGTGAAATACTGGGCCACCAACAATACCGTTTTATCAGTTCTACAGTTCTCTTGTATCCAGGATGTCCTGCTAAGCCCTGTGTATGACACCACTGTAAAACTTCTTGTCTCAACGGCCCTGTGGGAATGTATAAACCTCCTTGTACATATCCTAGCCCATCCTTCCATTGAGTTTCCTGATTCTTCAAGTACTCCAGGGTTTGGGGAGTTTGCTGTGAGTCCTTTACATCTTTCAAAAATCTCTCTTCCTTACTAGTTGCCCCTATGATTTTCTTGGAGTCTAGAATAGAAGGTGGTACTTCTACAGAAGGCAAAGGATCGAAACCTAACCTTGACAGGGCATCAGCCTTCCCATTCTTTCTCCCTGATCTAAAATGTATCTCAAAATCATACCCACTGAAAAACTGAGTCCACCTTAGCTGTCTCATAGAAAGGGCTTTAGTCGTCTTAAGATATTGGAGATTTCTATGATCAGTGATGATGGTAACTGTATATCTAGTTCCTAAAAGATAAGGTCTCCACTCCTCTAGCACCTTCTTTATTGCGAGCAACTCCCTTTCCCCTACCGCATAATTGACTTCGGGCGCAGTAAGTTTGTGTGAATAGAATGCTACTGGATGTAATTCTCCGGAGTCAGGATGAACCTGTGATAACACACCCCCTACAGCTACCTGTGAAGCATCTACTTCCACCACGAAAGGACTGCCTTGGTCGGGATGTCTCAGAACAGGCGCACTAGTGAAGGCTTTCTTTAATCTTTGAAACGCTTCTTCTGCTTCGGATGTCCATTTGAAGGGGATTCCCTTTTTCAATAGTCTGGTAATGGGTGTCACGATGTCTGAGAAGTGGTTAATGACGCGTCTATAGAAATTGGCAAAGCCAATGAACTGTTGTACTTCCTTCACAGAGGTAGGTGCAGTCCATTGCACCACGGCTTGTACCTTATGGGGATCCATTTCCAATCCTTGAGAGGAAATGATATATCCGAGAAAGGAGACTCGTGACCTATGGAAAAAACATTTATCCAATTTACAGAACAGGTAATTGTCCCGTAACCTTTGTAGGACAGATTGAACATGATGGATATGTTCCTGCAATGTACTCAAATATATCAGTAAGTCATCAATGTAAGCGATGACGTATTGATCCAATATATCCCTCAGAATGTCATTTATGAAATACTGGAAGGCAGAGGGAGCGTTGCACAAGCCAAACGGCATGACTAAATATTCAAAGAGTCCATACTTAGTACAGAAAGCCGTTTTCCATTCATCTCCCTCCTTTACTCTTACTAGGTGGTAAGCACCTCTCAGGTCTAATTTTGTAAAGAAGTTGGCTGTCTTCACCTGATCGAATAAGGAGGAGATGAGAGGGAGCGGATAACGGTTCTTAATAGTAACTGCATTGAGTGAGCGATAATTGATACAACACCGCAAACCCCCTTCCCGTTTCGGTATAAAGAAAAGGGCTGAGGATGCGGGAGATCTGGACACTCTTATGAAACCCAAGTCCAACATCTTATCTAGATATTCCCTCAAGTACCCATTTTCCTTTTCGGTTAACGCATAAACTCTACTAGTGGGAATGCGTGCACCGGCTAGCAAATCTATTCTACAATCATATACCCGATGCGGGGGTAAACAAGTGGCCTCCTTGGCATCAAAAATAGATGAAAATGGTAAATAGGCTTCTGGCAATGAAGTGTCTGGTTCATCGATTTGCAATACTGTATGTGTGGTAGCACTACAACCTATATGAACTACCTCCTGTTCGTGCTGCAAAGAAGGATGTTCTTTCATCTTCTCCTGGTTGTCTTGTGACTCTGACGGTTTGATATGGTTGTTACACACCTCGGGATTGAATCCAATAATACCTGTTTGCCAGTCAATAGAGGGATTGTGGGCTCGTAACCATGGTAGACCTAATACTATAGGAAACTGCGGTGACTGTATCAGATCAAATAACATTTTCTCCGTGTGGATATCCATTAAGGTCACTAGGATGGTCTCAGTAGTTTGTGTAATAGGCCCTGATTTTAGCGTACTACCATCAATGGTACATACATCTTCTATGGTGTCCTTATGTGCTGTAGGAATCTTGTGTTGTTGAGCCCATTCTTTATCCATGAAATTACCGGAGGCTCCGGAATCAATCATAATGGGTATTTGTGTCTGAGAATGTTGCCACTGCAATAAAGAAGGCACCAAGAAATGACTCTGAATGAGAGAGGTTGAGGAGACTATAGATCCTGAATGACCCGATGCCTCAGTCTCTTTTGGCTTTGGGTCTACTAGTTTTCCGACCTTTTACTTTGTTTAGGTTTGATAGGGCAATCCCTTAAGAAATGACCAGCCTTACCACAATATAAGCATAGCTTATGATCTCGTCTTCTTTGTCTTTCAGCTTCGCTGATTGGTCCTTTCACACTCCCTATCTGCATAGGTTCTGCTCCTTCTGAGGGAGAAACTGTAGTTGACTCAGATTCTGTCTTTCTTTCTCTGTAAAATGTCTTACTATAATCATATCTTGTCTTGTCTTTTCTGCGTTCACCCAGATGATGATCCAATTTGACCACTAAATCGATCAACTCAGGACATGAATCAGGGGGATCAACCACATGAGCTAAAGCATCCTTTAACTCATCACGTAGCCCCTTATAAAATAAAGCACTACGTTTCTCCTGTGGCCAACTAGCTTCAGCCACTAGGCGATTAAAAGTCGCTATATAAGTAGGCTAATCCCTAGTTCCCTGTTTCAACTGAATCAACTCCGTATCCGCCGCGTGGGTGAATGTATGTTTATCGAACAATTTGCGCAGTTCGCCCTTGAATCTATCTTAATCCAATAGTAAAGGATCATCTCTTTCGATCAATGGTATTGCCCAATTGGAAGCCGAACCTCCCAAATATGAAATCATAAATGCCACCTTTGCCTGATCTGTAGGAAAACAAGTGGGTTTGCACATAAAGTGCAATTGACACTGACTGATAAAGGCAGCACATCTTGTAGGATCTCCTGAAAAGCGTTCTGGGGGTGCAAGAGGTAAAGGGGGAGCAGGGGTAACTACCTGTATAACTGGTGTCTGTGAGCCCGAGGCTGTCCCAGCTCCATCCCTATCCATCCTATCTAATCTGGTAGCTAAGGCCTGGGTTTCTAACTGGAGACTACCCATCATATTAGCTAAATCAGTTAGCGTCACTTCCATGGTGTTTAGGTGACAAAATATGTTAAGGGGCTTTGCGTTCTGTTGTGCCTTGTTGGAGGATGTCTCGGAAACACCACGGAGTTGAAGCTCTTTCCTGACCTCCCCCACACCGGTTCACTCTACACCAATGAGATATGTATATACTTGGTGATAAGAGCTAATACCAGTGCAAGGGACACAGGGAAACAAAACAAGGAAAGATGGGGAAGACACAGGAATCTGAAATCCAGGATGCGAAGAGAACTGGTCAGCACTCACTATCTCTTCTGAACCCCTCCTGTGAATAGAGAGAAAGTGATTAAGAGAGTGTTGTAGTATATCTGTGAATGCGTATGTCATGAACAGAAATACTTGGTACCTGGAAAGTCTTGGCAGTGCTTCCACCTGTATGTGACTTCACTTCTGTTGTCTTCACAGAAAGGTAGGTAGTGTGATACATAGAAAAGAAGATTCCTATAAGATAGGGATCATAGGTAGGTGAGCACACAGAGCGTAATAGGGTTAGCTATATGTATCGTAATTCGTACATGACAGTACCTACTGTTGCAAGTGCCTTGAGAAGAATGACTCCCTGTTTCTCCACAAGAAGTAACTCCCACATCTAATTAGTAATTCCCTAGACACATGAAAGATATGATCAGTAATTCTTTATAATACCCTTTACAACTGTTGACCTTTAGGATATCGAGAGTACCTGTCCTGTGTCAGCAAAAGAAGGCTTATAAACAATCCTGGAGCTCCAATACCTATTCTATGATGCTCCGGTAAACAAATGAAAAGACACCTCTGCTGCAAGTAAAAACTCCAACATAAGCTCCGCAAAGAGTGTCAACAAAAACACAATAAACAAAAAAAAAACAGTGATGTCTCAGCACTGGATTGTAAACTCATCCGAGTTTTACTCTTCAATAAACTAGCACTCGAACTTATCTGGTAGGAGGAGTGCGAGAGGAACAGGAGACTAACAATGAACCGCAAGGAGGATCCGACGAAGCCCGAACGCCACCACCGTGACCCGGAAGCGATGCTGAAAACCCGGAAGGAACGCAAAGCATCGTATCTGCAGAAAGGGAGAACTATATAGCGGTATCGCGCATGCGCTAGTCTTTGCGCATGCGCTCTCCTGACCTTAATGATTTCCGCCAACCAAGTTTTTGCCAACCACGTCTCCATCGGATCGGCAGGCATGACAGTTAAGTTCAATGATTCCAAATCATGGATCACTGCTTCCTCAAAGGTGGCAATCTGGGGAGGAAGGACTGTCAGCTGTGGTGTAAACGTCGACTTAGGGCGAAATGGTGTATCCCCTTTGTGTCTGTCCTGGGTCTCTCGATTTTCAAAGAACACCCTCAGTCTCACGTTGCGAAAGAAAACAGCCAGGTCCTGTCGCAACTTGAACAAGTCAGGGTGATTAGTTGGAACAAATCCCAAGCCCCTATTTAGGACTTGTTCCTGTAGCTGCGATAAGGGTTGAGAGGACAAATTCACCACTAGAGATTGTCTCAGCTCGTGCTCGGCGTGGTTCCCTGAGCCATGCTCCTGGTGATCCGTTGGGTGATCTCCTGGTCCTGATCGGACCAGTTCACCCTCGTTGGTGTCTCCTGTTTGCCACGTCCCCTGCCCCGACCTCTCGCTAAAAAAGGCCCCTGATAGTTTTGGAACGGAACATTCTGAAATTCTGGATTCTGAAATCCTTGATTTCCATATGGTTGGTTTTGGTAAGGTCTATTAGGAGGGAAGCCCATCACTGGCCAATTGAAGGCCTGATTCGGGTATTCTTGAAAAGGTTGTTGGAAGAAAGGAGGTCTCGGGCCCCTCCAATTCCCACGGCCTCTCCCTCTCCCTCTCCTCCTAGCTTGAAACTCGTTCTCACTGCCCTCACTAGAGCTACTGGTGGTATACTGGCGGGGACGGCCTTGTTGGTTATTCTTATTCCCCTCTGCCATTTTTTGTTTAGCGTATTCTGTTGAAGTATATGGATATGCCTTCTCTCTAGTGAAATTCTTAAGGTCCTTCTGAAGTTTTGAGATCTTTGAATGAATCAAATGATCCCTGTACTCGGCCAGTTCCGTATTGATTAGGTCTAGTTTATGGTCAAACGTTGCCATAACAATATCTGCTTGTAGTCCTGTTTCAGTCGTCTGTATTTTAATCAGAAGAGCATCTGCTAGTCGTTTTGCTGTCTGAATAATTAAGACTAGCCAGTCTCTAGTGCACTTCCAGGACACTAGTGCCCAATCTCGTCTGAATTCTTCATCCTCCAGAAAAATTTGCGGTTCGTTGGTCACAAGTAGACCCCTCGGGGTCGCGTTTACCCGTAAATATTCTGTGAGGATTGCCCCATGCCGAATGGTCTTGACCTGGTCTTTCTTGAGATCCAGCAGAGCATTCCATCCCTCCCCTTGTGCAAGCACTGCCGTGACTGTGCTGTCACCCAGAAGGGATGGTCCTGCCAGGATGTCAGAGACAATATCATCCCCAAACAATAGTCCAGGGATGAGATCCATTTCTCAGTAATACTCGTTCGCAAAAAGGGGGAGGGGAGCTGTAATGTATTCTTCGTTATGTCGGGCCTAATGTCTATTTATTCGCAATGTCGTGAGTGGGTCCGTGTCTTAGTGATAGCTACGGTGTAAAAAGGTGTAAATGCTAAGGTGTCTACTCTATCCAAGTTCTAGTATGGAGCTAAAAATTCAAATTAAAACCTCTGTGGCTAAGCTGCCGCTCTCTAAATACTCAACACGAAAAGGGAGGAGAGGGTCAAAATGTTTAGACTCTACCACCCCAGACCCCCAAGGACCTCAAATGTACACACAAGGGGGGTGTATAGAGTAAGGAAAAGAGACTAAAACCAAATTCCCATAAGGCAAATTGCTCAATTTGGAAAAACTGCCCTCACTCACATATTGAAGTATGTGACATGCTTCATCATCGGGCCTGCTTACAATACACCCTGGTGTAGCCACACTCAGGGCAGAGCATTAGGGAGGGGAAAAAACAATAAATTCCACTTAACAAGACGTACAACCAAATAAGTTCAACAGATACAACACATAACATAAATGTGGTGTGAGCCGTGCAAACACCCAGTGACAGAAACTGATAGTGCGACTAATGGTGCAGTACAAAGGAAGTGATTAAAACTGATTAAGGGTGTCAACCAAAAAGGTCTCTTTATTACATGTCCCTTGGTACCCCTACCAGGATTAAAAGTGAAAAAAGAGGATGGGAAATGCCTTAATGAGATAGTAAGGTATCTCAAGACTTCCCTCCTACCACTGCTCGAGTCAACATGTTTTGACCGCTTGAAATGTGCCTCTACGGGTCACCCCGGTCTTCTTCAGGACTGTCGCAATCAGTGCCACTCTCGGTACTCCCGTAATTCGGTCGATGGACCCCAAGAGTAGAGTAGGTCTGTTTAGATCCGTACCCTTCCAAAGTTATGTGTGGAGACTGATCCCAGTCATGCGGGAATACATTCACTGCGGGAGAATAAACAGAAAGGCACCAGTTGTCTTAATCGCTCTCTGACTATCCCTCTCTTCATATCAAGCCTCCTATGAATGATGCTTATGTGATGAACAAATATTCCTAGTAAAGCAGTGTCAATGCGCCTGCTAATGCTTCATCCCCCATTTCTGGATGGTGCCCCATGGGTGTGTGAAACAAAACACCCATATACTTGGATGTCCATAGCATCGAGATTTCCTATAACACTGACACCATGTGCATTCACAACCACTATACACCCCCCCACATGTCTGGGAATTGGCCTGAGCACTCCACCCATATCTACAAGGCATGTTGCCTATCAAAATAATCGTATGTACATTAATTTCTCTTTCTTTTATTTTATTTCCTTTTATTTTACCTCTGCACACTCACCGAGTTTATGAAATCCATAAACCCGAACTGGTGTCCGGCAGGAGGGTCCCCAGAGAACACAACCTGAAAGATAGTAATGCGGAAGGCGATGATTATCGGCAACTCGCCCGCGTACTTGGGATCAACGTTTAAACCCGGCAGCAAGCCAGAGCATCCCACGTGATCTCACCGTCACCCTAGCGTCAACATCATGACGTTGGGCGCTAGGAGCGTAAGACGTGTGAAATGTAGTTTTCAAAAATACCTCTAGGTCTATCTTGCCCGTTCTATATGCGCATCGATGTTTGAAGGAATGCAAACGCATTTTGCTGATGTATTCGTTTTGCACCTTCCCAGACCGGAGACCTCCGATGAAGTTAGAGAATCGATATCAATAGTATGATTGTAATTGATGTGCAAGTATGCAGACTAAATGGAGGAAACAATCTCTCTTTCTAAGTCAAAGGCAGAACACAAAAACAAAGATAAAGAAGCCCCTCTGGTATCATAGATACTATCTATTCTCTGCCTAATGTTTGCCATGGAATATCGTCACTGAGTCCCACCAAATGACTCCTCAACCGATACACCCATCTCTGCTCCCGTTGAGCAGCACCCTCTGTTCATTGGTTTGATACCTGCCTAGTTGGACCTTTTCAATCACGGTCCATCTCAGGTCCTCAATAATGTGTCCAGCCTCTTGAAAGTGTGTTGTGAGTTTAGTATTCATCTTGCCACACCTTATTTTGCTCCGGTGTTCTGTTATCCTCACTCGCACCTTTCTACTCGTCATCCCCACATACCTTTTCTGACATAGGCATGTGATCAAGTAGATGACTCCCTGGGAATTGCAGTTGGTATGTGATCGCTGTTCCCAGGGAGTGCGGAGGCCCAGATCTATGGATTTCGTATTGTTCGTAAGGTGGCAGACACTGCATGACCCACACCGAGTGTGGCCAATCAATTTGGGTAGGCCTGGCAGAGTGATTGCTTCCCTTACTACACCCAGATCTCTGGGTCTAGTATGGATAAGGAGATCCTTCAGATTCTGACTGCGTCGGAAGGAGAAGAGGGGTGTCTCGATGTTCATGCCTCCTGTGTTCAGTATCTTCCAGTTCCTTAGAACTAGGCGTTTTATTTGTTGAGACGCAGTGTTGAAGGTTGACACGAACACCAGTTTCTTAGTTTGAGGTCGCATTGTATTGGAGAGTAAAGAGTCACGATTAGCATTCAGTGCTCTTTTCTTGGCCCTCTTGATGACCCTGGATGGATAACCCCGCTGCTGAAATCTATGCGTCAAGGCATCTGACTCCATGATAAAGTCATCCCTCTCTGAACAGTTCCGACGAATTCGGAAAAATTGGCCCACTGGCAGATTTTCCCGTAGGGAGCGAGGATGGAAGCTCTCAAATGCCAATAGTGCATTTTTATTCGTTGGTTTGTGGAATACCTTCGTCTTCAGGGCACCACTACAGGGTTCAATCACTACATCCAGGAATGGTAGATGGGTCTTAGTGATGGTCGAATTGAAATGAAGGAGCAGGTTCTGGGCATTCAATCTTAGATTGCTGGCTCATGGACCGTTGGTATCCAACACCGTCATTTGCTCAAACGCCCCTACATATAATCCAGCTAAACTCGGAGCGAAAACGCTCCCCATAGACGTTCCATGGGTTTGGAGGTACAGCCCCCCTTTGAACTCAAAGAATTTTTTTGTGAGAGCTATTTCAGCCAAGTGTAGGATGATAGCCTGTGGTGTTTCATAGGGCCATTCCCCCTCAAAGAGTAGAGTTTCCAGAACCCTGAGGGTATCTCGTTGCGGAATGTTTGTGTATAGGGCCTCTATGTCGAGCCCTATAAGGAATTCTTCATCAGGATTAAAAGGCATATCCTTTAACACATTCAGAACATCCAAAGTGTCTCTCAAGTATGTCGGTAACTTTTGGACCATCGGCTTTAGATAGAAATCACAAAACTGTGAAAGGGGTTCCAGCAGGGACCCCAACCCGGAGACAATGGGTCTCCCGGGAGGGGGTCTCACTGCTTTGTGGATTTTAGGAAGGGCATAGAAATACGGAGTCCTTGGTTGTTTGTTCGCAATGAACTCCGCTTCCTGTTGTGTAATCCAATCGTTTATTCTCGCCTCTTCTACCACTACCATTATTTCTCTAGTGATCTCCTCCGTAGGATCCTCCCTCAGTTTCAGGTAAGTTCTCGAGTCAGCTATAAGCCGCAGACATTCGCGATGATAGACCTCTTTGTCCAAAATCACCATTTCCCAAGCATTACACACACGTCTTACGCTCCTAGCGCCCGACGTCATGATGTTGACGCTGTGGTGATGGTGAGATCATGTGGGACGCTCTGGCTTGCTGCCGGGTTTAAACGTCTCAACGACGCCGCGCCTACCATATGCGCGGTGTCACCGATTGCAGACATACAGGAAGGGTGCACCTTCGGAACAGTAAGGAGGGGTCTAAGGGTTGTACTGCACGGGCATTAACTTACTTAAGAGGCTGGATGTGCGTGATCAGAATGGGGAAATCTGGTTGCGCGATAGTCCCCTGTTGATCCCAATTACGCGGGCGAGTTGCCGATAATCATCGCCTTCCGCATTACAATCTTTCAGGTTGTGTTCTCTGGGGACCCTCCTGCCGGACACCAGTTCTGGTTTATGGATTTCATAAACTCGGTGAGTGTGCAGAGGTAAAATAAAAGGAAATACAATAAAAGAAAGAGAAATGAATGTACATACGAGGATTTTGATAGGCAACATGCCTTAGAGATATGGGTGGAGTGCTCAGGCCAATTCCCAGACTTGTGGGGGTGTGTATAGTGGTTGTGAATGCACATGATGTCAGTGTTATAGGAAATCTCGATGCTATGGACATACGAGTATATGGGTGTTTTATTTCACACACCCATGGGGCACCATCCAGAAATGGGGGATGAAGCATTAGCAGGCGCAATGACACCTAAGGCAAGCCCGGCACCTATTGGCGCCTAAGGCAAGCCCGTCTTCGCCCGTCCTCGCCAAGTCATCGCCTCTCGCCAGACCTCCTGCTCAAAATACGCGAGTGACACACTGTTATGGGAAAAGTCAACTCTTGGCACTGAACCCAGGCCAACGATGTGACAAACTAGAAGGCTGCTTGGGACAGACCTCCCTCTATTGTAAGTCCTGTAACTTACTTATTGCAGAACCTAATCTCCCAAGACACAGGGTTACTAGTAGGAAGCTTTCCTCTCTGACAATATCTCACCTTAATGTCAGGTCCCTAGTTAAACATCACCCTGAGGTTCATACGCTCCTTACAGAGGACAACCCAGACATCTTGTTTCTAAGCGAAACATGGCTCAAAGATGAACTCACCAGCATCCCTAATCTCACGCTGCCGGCTGGTTTCTCGATGACCTCTATTAATAGAGACTCAAGAGGAGGCGGTATTGCGGTAATACATAGAACGTCATATAATTGCACATTTGTGAAGGAAGACATTACGGGATGCGAGTGCGCTCGCTTTAAAATTACTACTAGCCCTCACTTCTCCCTAACTGGACTTCTCATCTATAGACCCCCGGGACCCACCTCCAAATTTATAGAGGAATTCCTAGAGACAGCCCATGCCCTAATTGCCAGCTCACCTAACTTTACGATCTTGGGGGATTTAAACCTCCATTTTGATGCCCTCGAGGATCCGACCATTAGTAACCTCCTAACAGACCTCACTGCACTACAACTGACCCCTCGTATACTATCCCCCACTCACTCGGCTGGCCACCTACTCGACCCGGTCTTTACCAATATTCTGGAAGTGGAGGTGGACCCTCCCAAACCTATGGGATGGACAGACCACTTTCTGGTCACATTTGTGATCACGACCGCCACTCAGCCCAAAAAAGCGCTGCCCGTCTCCCGTTTTAATCGGCCCTGGCATAAACTTCACAATACGGACTTCCCTGCCAGTTTAGGTGAACCTAATCTGGATAGTACGAGTGACATCAATATGGCATACGCTGCGTTTCAAGAGTGGATTACGAAAGGGCTTGACATTACCATACCAGCGAAATGGACTAGAGGACGAAGTACCCCCTCTAACCCATGGTATGATGAGAATCTGAAAAAAATTGAGTCCAGCCCCAACCCCACGAAAACTATTTTTAAATTGGTGCAAAAATTACAAAACGGTGGCAACCAAGCCTCATGCATCTCGTTCTCGTCCACTCAACAGTGCGAGGAGCTGGCCACCTTTTTCACAGAAAAGGTGAGGAAGATCTATAACACCTTCTCTCATACTCCCTCTGTCGGAACCGCTGATCCCTGTGAGGCCCTCCGAGGCCCTTAGCTCACCTCCCTACCGGCTATCTCTCTTGAAAACCTAGTTACTATCTGCAGAAAGGTGAAATCGGGTTCTCCCTCAGACCCCATGAGACCAGCCCACTTCCTAAAGGCATTGGACTTATTCCTACCCTCATTGGCTAAACTCCTTAATCTTTCTTTCGCATCAGCTACTGTGCCCACTTGTTGGAAACAGGCCTGGGTTACTCCCATTATTAAAAAACCCACTCTAGACCCTGCTAAACCGGAAAACTACAGACCAGTTTCACTGCTTCCGTGGGTATCTAAATTAGCTGAAGCCCATGCGAATGCCGTACTCACTGACCATTTGGCCAAAAACAACGTCTTGGACCCTTCCCAACACGGGTTCAGGCCTGGGCATAGTACGGAATCCGCCCTTCTTGCCACCACAGAACACCTCTGGAGGATTATGGACACCAGTCAGAGTGCTGCGCTGATATTGCTTGATCTCAGCGCAGCATTCGATACGGTCTCCCATGATATCCTACTGGGTCGCCTGGAGAGCATAGGGATCAGTGAACTGGCACTGGAATGGTTTCGGTCATTTCTCACGAGCAGATCTTTTCGCGTGTCAGCCCCCCTTTTATTTCCCAACCCCATGCAATAGGCCAAGGAGTTCCCCAGGGCTCTGCCCTTAGTCCATCCCTTTTTAATGTGTACATGCAACCGCTTGCGGATGTGGCCAAAGAATGGGACCTTACACTAGTCTCATACGCTGACGATACCCAGCTGGTAATCACCCTCACAGAAGTACCCTCTGCCACGTCCACTAAATTTAGGGATGGGCTGGCCGCAGTCGCCAACTGGATGACGGCAAACTGTCTGCAACTCAATGCAGGAAAAACAGAAGTGCTACTCCTGGGCAAGAACACAAGCGGTTGGAACGACCACTGGTGGCCCCCCCTGCTTGGTCCTACCCCCCGCAAAAATCCTTGGTAAAAAACCTAGGAGTATGGCTGGACTCTGCACTGAATTACCAGTCGCACACTAAAAAAGTGGCAGCTACTTGTATTGGGTTGCTGAGAAGCCTGAACCCCATCCTGGGCTTCTTCGACCCCAAGGCAAGGCAGCTCATTGTTCAAGCCACCATCCTTGCCCGGCTGGACTATGCTAACGTCCTCCTCCTAGGCGCAAATAAAGCTGAGCTATCTAGATTCCAACGTATTCAGAACTCAGCAGCCAGGGCAATTGTAGGCTCGCCCAGAAGATGTTCGGCCAGAGCCACCATTCAGAGGCTCCATTGGCTGCCCATAGAAGCTCGCATCCAGTTCAAGGCTCTTATCATCGCCTTTAAAATACTTAGAACGGATGGCCCTGATCTACTCCGATCGCTGCTTACTCCTTATAACCCCCAACGCAACCTTCGTTCCATGGGTCAACATCTAGTGGTGGTCCCTCGAACGAAGTTTTGCCGTATCGGAGATCGCTCCTTCAGAGTAAAGGGAGCGAAATTATGGAACTCCTTGCCCCTCCACATTCGTCACCTCACCAATCTGTCTGCTTTCCGTAAAGCAGTAAAAACGCACCTCTTTCCTCCTCTGTAGTCCCCTCCCCCTTCCCCTCCCTCCCTTTTTTCCACAGCTGGTTATGCTTCGGTTCTTAGCGCCGGGACGCCCCGTTGCGGGGGCAGCTGTCGCGCTCAACAAAATTGATAACATAACATAACATAACATAACACTGCTTTACTAGGAATATTTGTTCATCACATAAGCATCATTCATAGGAGACTTGATATGAAGAGAGGGATAGACAGAGAGCGATTAAGACAACTGGTGCATTTCTGTTTATTCTCCCACAGTGAATGTATTCCCGCATGACTGGGATCAGTCTCCACATATAACTTTGGAAGGGTATGGATCTAAACAGACCTACTCTAATCTTGGGGTCCATCGACCGAATTACGGGAGGACCGAGAGTGGCACTGATTGCGACAGTCCTGAAGAAGACAGGGGTGACCCGTAGAGGCACATTTCAAGCGGTCGAAACATGTTGACTCGAGCAGTGGTAGGAGTGAACTCTTGAGATACCTCACTATCTCATTAAGGCATTTCCCATCCTCTTTTTTCACTTTTAATCCTGGTAGGCGTACCAAGGGACGTGTAATAAAGAGACCTTTTTGGTTGGCACCCTTAATCAGCTTTAATCACTTCCTTTGTACTGCACCATTAGTCGCACTATCAGTTTCTGTCACTGGGTGTTTGCACGGCTCACACCACATTTATGTTATGTGTTGTATGTGTTGAACTTATTTGGTTGTACGTCTTGTTAAGTGGAATTTATTGTTTTTTCCCCTCCCTAATGCTCCGCCCTGAGTGTGGCTACACCAGGGCGTATTGTAAGCAGGCCCGATGATGAAGCATGTCACATACTTCGGTATGTGAGTGAGGGCAGTTTTTCCAAATTGAGCAATTTGCCTTATGGGAATTTGGTTTTGGTCTTTTTTCCTTACTCTATACACCCCCCTTGTGTGTACAAAGATAATCCTGCCTGTACTGCAGGTACCCATGCACTATGGAGCCAGGGTACCTGAGTTGGCGCTAGGCAGCACACAGTGCTCCGGCAGAAGGGGATAGCAGAATGTGCCTTACGTATATTGGATGACTTTCATGTCATAAATATTTGGAAGCTTGTAATCCAAACTTTGACTATAAACAAAAGATTTTGTTCAAGTGGAATATGGCCCATTGGAACTGTATCTAAAGGTGAAGAGGGCAAGACGTACCTTATATTTTTCAGTTTTTAGTGTTAGCATCATAATTCACTTTAACCCCTCCGCTGCGCTGAACATTCCGTGGTGGTTTGGAACGTTCAATTGCGTGGGTGGGGCAGCACTACCGAGGTAGTGCACGCGACGTCCGCTGAACGTGCGCCGCACTTAACGGGTTATCCTATCCAGATTATCCCTTTTAGCTGTAACCAATGAAAGTCTCTCTCTATAAGATGTGTACATCTTCTTAAATTAGCATAGTACATAGTAATGTTGCAGAAAAAAATAAAAAACACAGATTATTTTTGGGAAATCTACTAAGTCAATTTATTCAAAGTGAAAGACATTGATTTGGTTGAAAATAAGCGAAGTACGAACATCTGGCTAGAAAAATAATGTTTACAGGAAAACTTTGTATAATGGAAATATTGGAGATATGGTGGTGTATTTTTACAAGCCACTACAGCCAATGGAGAATCACTTTTTTGACTCTCTGGTTGCATAGCGCAATTTTCAATATTTACAAGGTAGAGTTAAGCCACTTAGGGCCAGATATAGGTAATCTCAGATTACCGATTCTTAAATACCGAATCATACCGATTCGGTATTTAAGAACTGGCAATCGGGATGTAGGTATTTTTACCTATTCAATTACCGAATCGGTAAGATTCGGGAATTAACGAATCGATAGTTACCGATTCGGTAATTGCCATTGATTCCTATGGGCTTTGAGGCCCACAGGAATCAATGTCAATTACCGAATCGGTAAATACTGATTCGGTAAAATTACCGAATTTACAAGGGGGACAGGGTGTCACTTTGACACCCTGTTGCACCCCTGATTCTGGCTTGTGTGCAATGTGACACACATACTTGCCCTTAGGGCATGTATGTGTGCCACATGGCACCGGTGTACGTGCTCAGATGTGCATGTACACAGAAATTCGTTATTTACCACCAAGTATTATTTGGTGGTAAATAATGAATTCCTAAGGGCCTGTGGCACTGTTTTCAGTGTCACCTACATCTGGATTTACCGATTCGGTATTTTACCAAATCGGTAAATATACCGAATCTGTAACTTTACCGATTCTGTAAAGTTAGGCCCCCTACATCTCAAACTTCAAATACCGGTCGGTAACGGTCGAAATCGGCCGTTACCGACTGGTATTTGGCGACCTACATCAGGCCCTTAGTGTGGCTTAATACCACCTTGTAAATATGCCCCTTTCCACTGCAGTCCTCTGGGGCAAAGCGGCATGCAATGTGTTTTGATGTGGGAATTCCACCGCAGCACCCGTTGCTTTCTGACACTGCCCCAGATTAACAAGGAGGTGTTCATCTGCGGTAGAGCCAAAAACAAAAGCCAAGCAAGAGAAGGCCTTAGAATGGTGTATGAGGAGAAATGCTTTTATTTCTCCTCGTTTTTGCTTTTCTATGCAACCTGCGCATAAACAATCATTAATTAATGGCAATTTGTTACTTCTATGTGTGCTGCATAATGCAGCAAAACTGGGAATATCTAATATCCATTATGAATTGCTTATATGCTCAAAGGACAGCTTCCTGCACATAAACAATAATTCCCTGCAATGCAGGCACCCTTAAACTATGGTGCAAGGGTGCCTGCATTGGCACTAATCAGCTAATTCTAGCACCATCTCTAGGGAAAACACAAGGGTGTGCCGCATTGTAGTAACTACTGCTCAGCCATGTGTTTTGAAAATGTCGGAGAGCCGCGATGTCAGATTTGGTGCAGCTCCGCTCGCCAACATTTTCTAACAAATATGCCCTTATGGTTTCCTTTGAAATGGATACACGTGATGGCACACCAGCATCGTCAGTGATCTTGTCAGCCCACGTGGCCACTTCTTAGGAGACAGCAACCTGATGCACTGTTTTTTGTGACACTGTCTGTACCAGGTCAGACTGCTGCATAGTATAATATTGAGTCACAACCATGTGAACAGGGGAACCTATTTTGTCTCTTACAAACCCCTCTGTATATATTACCACATGCACGATATTCGACCTTCTTGTAAAAAAGGCGGTTACTGAGCCGGTAATACATGATTTCATTTGAACTCATTGTGATGTAGGAACGCCCTTCCTGGCATGGGCACCAACAATGAAGTACAGATGTAGTACAGATGTCTTGATAAACTTGCAGGATGTGACTATCTAAGCCTATTGAGGATTAGTGATGGAAGGATTAGGCTTTGTAATGAAACTCTGTGAACTATCAGCAAGGCTCTCAAAATATGTTGCTTAAGGCTTTTGATTGTAGTTTGGAAAAATTCTATTTAAATGCAGATTTGATTTCCCACCTTGGAGTGCCGCGCAATATTTGTTTAGAAACACTGGTAAGAGACGTGAATATAGTTTATTTAATATGTCCATGAACTTTTGCTGCTTTTTCATCTTGATGGATTTAAGCTACAGCAGGAGAATAGCTATAATTTCAAATGTATTGCGAATGGGTTGATTTTCGATTAAAATAAACTGAAGCGGGGCTGGATTGCTAGGCTTTCAGAGTGCTGAACATCCATACCTAGAGGCGAGATACATCTCTATTTTGTCAATGGAAACAGGGCTTCTGGGAAATGTAAGAATAGTTCATTCAAGTGTGACAGTCCTAGCATATTGAGCGTCAATAGTCATGCAGGTACTGATTAGACATTCCCTATAAAATGTTCCTATAACTGCAAACAGTAATTTATTTTTTAATTACCTGAAGCATTACGCACGAAAATTTTATTTCGTAAAGTATGCTGTATTTTTTGAATATCTGCAAGTTATTTTATATATTTTTTCAGTCGTGAGTAATGCACTTTAACCCAAGGCTTTGCAAGCACCTATTCTCTAAGGATTCGAAGAAGTGCATTAGTGATTTAATATGTTTGACTGAGCAACATATTTAGAAAGGAAAGAATTTAAGTCATAGAAAGAACAAGAGAAGGATCAATTTGCAAATCAGAATAAACAGTGCTGGTGTGTAAAATGGAGACAGAAAACCATGTACTTGCCATCGCAGAGTACCTACTGCCTCATAAAACTTGAGAGAACAAGTATTAACGCGTTCCAAAAAAACAAATAATTGTACTTAGAATCTGACCGTGATGTCTTTCAAACGCATCTTCGAGATTGATAACAACCTTCTATTCCCCGTGTTCTGCTTACACGTAAATGCTGGTAGGATGCGTTAGTTGGAAGTTCATGAGTAACATGGCATGCAAGTAATGACTGAAATGCCTTTGATCGATTGTTTTGCATCCTTAAAGTAATGCCTTATTATTAGGTTTTATTCAAATGTGAGACATTGAAGATATATGTATTTATTCATGTCTTTAATTTAAATAAATGGACACGTTTTGAAATTTCTAGATGATACCATCTCAAACATCCAAGTTCTTCTTTATAAATCTCATCTTATTTTAACCACGAAATGAACCTTTTGCAATCTTCTCTGTTTGGCAGGGCTCTGATGACTGGGGGGCACACAAATTGTCCCCATCATGTGAGAGATTAACTGCTGGCCTATTAAGCCATGCTGTATAGTGACAGGTTATAGTAACAGAAAAATCATAAAGCATTGGCACAAGACTTTATATCTATGTTGCTGCGGGGATGTTGACAAGTGTATGTCCAGATCCCTAAATGGTGGTCTCTTGCCTTTGTCATGTATGGAAACTCAGTATGTGCGATTTACTGATACTGGGTGAATCATGGCATTAATTTAGGTCCAGGCACATATTGCAGTTTGTGGCCCAGGCGGATCTAGCCCATGATAAAACCAATTGTATTTGGTGGATGTGGAGAAAGATGCCAATATATTCCTGTGAGAAATTGGATGCTTTGTTGGTTGGAATGTTAACCCTGCTTAAGCAACTACCACAATCACTGTCGGGGTGAACTACACAAACAGTAATAAAGTAAAAACAAAACACAAGAAAAATCTCACACCAATTTAGAAAAATAGAGTAAATTGTAATAAATTATTTGACACCAAAACATCCAAAACATCAAAAATCCAATCAGTTGAACAAGGGTTATGAACTCTTAAAGTTTATGGTAACAGCTAGCAAAAAGTTCAAAGCAGCAAACGTAGACATCTTGGGCCATATGTAGGTAGCTTAATACCGGTCGGTAACGGCCGAAAATTGGTAAATTTCCCGTTATCAACCGGTATTTCACTTTTTCTAATGTAGGTGGCTGAATTTAAGGATTCGGTAATTTACCGAATCGGTAAATTTAAGGAATCGGTAAATTGCCGAATTCTTAAAATACCCAATCGGTAAATTACTGAATCCTTAAATTCTTAATTTTTTTTAATTCTAGTACAGCGCCTCAGCAACGTCGGAATCCAGGAGAAGGCACTGGAGTGGATCATCTCCTTCCTCGCCGGAAGGACACAGAGAGTCCGCCTCCCCCCGTTCAGATCGGAGGCCACCGAAGTCATCTGCGGCGTTCCTCAAGGCTCCTCGCTCAGCCCAACACTCTTCAACGTCTACATGAGCCCCCTCGCAGCCATGGCACGCCAGCACAACCTCAACATCATCTCCTACGCCGACGACACCCAGCTGATCCTCTCCCTCACCAACGACCTCACCACCGCCAGAGCCAACCTGCACGAATGGATGACAGACGTAGCCAAATGGATGTCGAACAGCCGCCTGAAACTGAACTCGGACAAGACGGAAGTCCTCATCCTAGGATCCTCACCCTCCGCCTGGGACGACTCCTGGTGGCCCCCCGCCCTGGGCAGCGCACCCAAACCAACAGACCACGCACGCAACCTTGGCTTCATCCTGGACTCCTCCCTCTCCATGACCAGATAAGTCAACGCCGTCTCCTCGTCATGCTTCAACATCCTGCGCATGCTACGCAAGATCTTCCGATGGATCCCCTCCGAGACCAGGAAGACGGTCACCCAGGCCCTCGTCACCAGCCGTCTGGACTACGGCAACTCCCTCTACGCCGGAACCACCCCCAAACTCCAGAAGAGACTCCAGCGGATCCAGAACAACTCAGCACTACTCATCCTTGACATCCCCCGCCGCAGCCACATCTCCGGACACCTGAGAGACCTGCACTGGCTCCCGGTAAACAAGAGAATCACCTTCCGGCTCCTCACCCACGCACACAAAGCCCTACACAACCAAGGCCCAGGATACCTCAACAGCCGCCTCAACTTCTACGCCCCCAAATGCCAGCTTCGATCGACCAGCCACGCCCTCGCTGCCGTCCCCCGCATCCGAAGAGCCACCACAGGAGGAAGGCCCTTCTCCTACCTGGCCGCCAAGACTTGGAACTCCCTTCCGACCCACCTCCGCCTGACCCAAGACCACCTCGCCTTCAGGAAGCAGCTCAAGACCTGGCTGTTCGAGCAGTAGCGGACCCCCTCCCCCCAGCGCCTTGAGACCCTCCGGGTGAGTAGTGCGCTACATAAATGCTTTGATTGATTGATTGATTGATTATGTAGGGAGCACTCAAGTGAGTGCATTTTTGATTTAAGGATTCGTTATTTACCACCAACTACAAGTTGGTGGTAAATATTGAATACCTTTAAAAAAGCAATGTTGTGCTTTTTTAAAAGTGCCATGTGGCAGACATACATGCCCTTAAGGTATGTATGTGCGCCACATGTGCACAAATGCACAATCAGGGGTGCAACAGGGTGTCAATGTGACACCCTGCCACCCTTGAATATGCTCCCCCTATTACAGATTCAGTATTTACTGAATCAGTAATAGGGAATGGCTTCCCATTCATTCATATGGGCCTCCAGGCCCTTAGGAATGAATGGGAATTACCGAATCGGTAATACCGAATATTACCGAATCTGTAAAATTTACCGAATTTTTACCTACATACTATTTACCGATTCTTAAATACCAAATCGCTAAAATTCGGTATTTACGAATTGGTAAATAGAGATTGCCTACATATGGCCCCTTGTCATTTGAAACCAGGTCAAAGTAAAAAAATATTGCCAACCGCAATGGAGAGCAAGACGATTACAAATAGTGGATTGGGCTTGGTCAGCCCTTATTGTCAGAAGGTAAAGTTCAGTGGGGAAAGGCTGCAGTCTGTGACAGAGGAGGAGGCATCATCATCACCGCGCCGCTTCACAAAGTCGTGGTGAAGATTTCTATGTTAACTTAGTCTGTTTTTTGGATGTCGAAAATTTCCAGCTGGACAAAGCTGCAAGCAGTAGCTGACGAGGGCTCCATTAGGCTGGATAACCCTTCTGCAAAGGACCCCTGAACAGTATTTGGTGCTGCAGACAAGAATGTAATGGGAGTTGCTATGAAGTCAGGCCAACCAGCGATGCACCTTGGGCAGATTGACTAGCCGGTAGGTCCTGGTCTCCTCTTGGTACACAGATCACTTTGTAGTCAAAACGTTTCCAAATACCAAAGTTTGGATTTTGGCAATATGGGCAACTTTAGCACCCCTTCCAAGGGTCAAGGATCACAAGGCACCACTTGGAGTATCAGGACCCACTCAGGCTGCGTCCAGGTGTGGGTTCAAGATGGTTGGAACCTTTTCTGTCCCAGATGCTCTGATCAGGAGGCGAATCAACTAGCCCTGAAAGTCACTCTTGTAGTCCTGGGTTCAAACAGTGGAATAGGGTTAAAACAGCAGGGCCGGCCCCTGCAGGTCCAAGGCAGTCTTCAGGCAGCAGAACAGTCCTTCCAGGAGCAGCATAACAGTTGTTTGAAGTGCACAGCAGGCCACAACAGCATGCAGTTCTCCCTGAGTCCTTCTGCAAGTCCAGAAAGTGAACTGAAGAGTGGTTCTGAAGGTGATATTTTTATACCTGGTGCCTCCTTTGAAGTAGGGATCACTTTCTAGAGATACCCTTTAAAGTCCTTAATATTCCCTGCCTTCCATTCTGTCTCCAGTCTGACTACAGGCACAATTAGGTAGTGTGAAGTCCTTTGTATAAAGTTAGTACACAGACTATTGCTTTGCAAGTATTGACTCATTCAGGCATACCTAATCCCTCTATTGAACGGCTGGGAGGAATATACGAAGTCCAACTGCCAATTTCACCCAGTCAGCTGATCCAGGGAAAGGCTGCAGGCACAAACCAGCACAGACAGGAAAATGACAACTTTATAAAAGTGTCATATTTAAAATTGTGACTTAAAATCCCATTATACCATTAAAGAGCATTTTAAATTACAATTTCTTAGACACCAAACATACATTTCCTACCTGCTCCTAATCAAAGGTTAGCACTTCTTGAATGTAATAATGCAAATCAATGTTATCCTATTGGAGGGGTAGACCTCACAGTAGTGAAAAACAAATTTAGGAGTTTTTCTCTTCCAGGCCATGTAAAGCATAAATATACATGCCCAACTTTTTAATTACAATGTACGCTTCCCTATGATCTCTCTCCAGTGCCTAACTTAGGGGGACTTATATGAAATAAAAGGGGAGTTTAAGGCTTTGAAAGAGGGATATTTTATGCAGTGGAATTGGCTGTTTGAAACAGCATTCTGGCAGCAATGAAAGACCTGGAACTTATTTATAGGGCAACTGAATTGGATTGTGCAATACGTGCTGCAGGCATTTCATTTACAGGCCCTTGATATATGATATATCACTTTACTAGTACTTATATGTAAATTAAATATGCTAAGCAGGCATAAGTCAACTTTACATTGTGTAAGAAAGAGAGCAGAAGCACTTTAGCACTGGTTAGCAGTTGTAAAGTGCACAGAGTCTGAAGGCCGACATCAACAAATTCCGAAACATAGGAGGATAGAGGCAAAACATTTGGAGAAGACCACCCTAATGCTGACAGGTTTAGCAATTCCCTTCATCACATTAAGATTCCTCTTGCTCCATGCATCCCCTTCTAATTTGTTATTAGTCTCACAGGCCACGAGACAAGACCAGAAAGGGATCACTGGTTTGGAATCAACAAAACAGCTTTGACTAGTCAATATTGGTCTGGCCAGGGATTCTCAGACTCAAAATCCAGCAAAAGTTGGACAACAAAAGTACTACTTTGTATTGCTCCTGATAAAGTCCCAAAGCACTTCTGGGTGGTCAACTAAAAATCAACCCTATCATGGTTGATGCTGTGTGGTTTATCTGGCAAACTTTGTGTATCATGTGCGAGGGTCAGAAATGTGCTCCAATCATTACATGGAAAACTTGCTGATGTGCTGAAGCATTAGGTGAAGCAGATGACTTCAAGAGAGCTTTATTTGAATTTTTAGACACTCACCATCTCCTTGATATTTGTGCTTGGTTGGTAGGTTCTGGGCTTGTAGTCTGGCCTATAAGAGCATTGTTAAGTATCAATTTGGAGGTTCAGAGGAGAGTTCCATTTGAGAGGCAACAATCTTGAAGAAGCATATGTACATTAACTGTCTCAATATGTGGAAAATAGATAGCGTCAAACTTGTGGATATGTATTACCATCCTCTAATTTGATATATGTTTCATCATCTATGTGTGAGCAACAAGGGTTATTCCTCCAATATTACCAGTGGGTACACCATACAGTAGTCCAACATCCTTTTTTGTAGACATAAAACAGCAAGTCTTCAAAAGCAGCAAATTGTATTTTTTGACCAACAATAACCATCCCATGCTACCCTTCTCATAACTATGGCAAAAATATAGAGATACAACAAATGCATCGGGTGGCAAAGTAGTCTGACAATAAACCAATTGCATTGCTTGTATATATAACAGTGACTGGCCAGCTGCATCTCCAAGTTCCTTTTCCATGAATATTTCAGGCAATATTAGGTAATAAAACTCTGAAACTTCTATCAAGAAAAATATTGATAATATAATGAGGGCTCTCAAAGTATTAGCCTATTTGTACAGCATATTACACTTGAATTCTTGTAGGAGACCTTTGCAAATATTAAAATAGACTTTCATTTAACCAGCTGTATAATTATCAGTTCTCAAATAGATAATGTCGAAAAGTGGAAACCACCACTGTCAAAATAATTATCTTTTATTGTGAATCATCTTTTTATATGCCTGTCTCTGCCGCTTATAGCCCCACAGAAAACTTGCTGACATCCTTTCTAACTGCTGAAAGCAGCTAGGAGGGAACTCAAGCGGTATGGTTCGGAATATATACAGAAGCTTGGGTAATACCGTCATTTTTAAAACATTGGAACGGCCATAAAGAGATTAATGAAGATGATCTATTCTCTCTAACATTGAATTGGCTTTTTTCAGAACCGTGTTAATATTTAGATCAGGGATATTAGAGAGAGGAAGTGGGATTTTAAAACCTAGATAGGTGACTTCTGCAACAGTTCTAATATTCGGAGTTGGGTCCTGACCAACACTTAAAATTTGAGTCTTAGAAATATTCAATTTGTACCCCTAAAAGGATCCGAACTGGGCTGCTAAATCCTCTATCGCTGGTACCGCCCTATTGATATCCGTAGTTACCACAACAATATTATCCGCGTAGGCGAGGGCTCTATAATCCATGTGGGAAACTTGAACCGGTTTAATGTTTTCGGCCTGATTTAACTTATTCAAAAACAAATCAATATATAAGGCAAATAAGAGCGGGGAACACGGGCAACCTTACCGTGTCCCACGAAAAATTGAGAAAGGGGCAGATACGTGGCCAGCCAACCGGATGGAAGCTGTTGGAGAGAGATAAAGAGCCTTCAGGGCAGAAATCATCTTTGGACCAAAACCCTTCTGATGGAGAACATCCCACAAATATGGCCAGGCGACACTGTCGAATGCCTTTTCGGCATCCAGCAGGGTAACCCCTATTGTGGTCTCAGTTGCCTGAGCCCAGTCCACGAGAGCAATTAGACGGACATGGTCAGTGGTATCATGTTTCGAAATAAATCTGTGTTGAAATTCAGACACAATAGATGGAGTTATGTCAGATATCCGTGAGGCTAAGATCTTTGAGTAAATCCTGCTGTCGGCATTAATTAATGAAATAGGCCGATAGGAGGCAGGGATCAGAGGTGGTTTATCTTTTTTCAGAAAAGCTATAATCGTCGAGTTCCGCCACGATGCTGGGCATTACCCTTCTGTGCTTCCAAAAAAGCTAGCATCATATCTTCCTTCAGAAGGCGCTAAAACATCCTGAAGAACTCTAACGGAATGCCATATGGGCCCACTGCCTTTCCTAACGCAAGTGAGAGAATAGCAGCCTCAGTTTCATCCCATGTTATATCTTTCTCTAGATCTACGCTCTGATCTGACATTAATATAGTCAATCCAGTACTAGCACTAAATAGCAAGAAAGGTTCTGTAGTATAACCTATTATCTCATCCTTATATAGTTTACTATAGAATTTACGAAAAACTTCCAAGACTTCTTCTGATTTTTCGTGAATTTGCCCCGCCTCATCCTGAATGCTATCTATACAACTAGCAACCTCCTTTTGTCGAATCTTTTTAGCTAATAGGCGGCCAGTATTTTCTCCCACCTTGTAAACTTGTGAGCGATAGACTGCAATTTGTGTAGCTAACTTCCCAGCAAAGTTCTCATACAGCCTCAACTTCTGAATAAAGTGGTACAAAAGGGGGTGGTGATGGACGGAGCATCTGAACCAATCAAACACTCACACCCAGTCAACAGATCTGGGTTTAATCCATCACCGTTCTTTAGCCCACTCTGCCACCCCAGTTCAGACATGGTTATATGCAAATCAGTCTGACCCTGTGCCTCATGGGAACAGTCCATCCCGAACTGCCAAGCCATGCCTTCTCTGGACCGGAAACAAGCTTCTGAGGACCAGTTTCTGGCATTACAGCCGTCTTCAGCCCGGCTTTCTTGAATCCAGTGGCAAAGTGAGCAAGGGACTCACGTCTAAGCATACCCTGCCACACTTATGGCGGCCAAAAGCGGCACAAAACGGGGTGGTGATGGACGGAGCATCTGAACCAATCAAACACTCACACCCAGTCAAAAGATCTGGGTTTAATCCATCACCGTTCTTTAGCCCACTCTGCCACCCCAGTTCAGACATGGCTATATGCAAATCAGTCTGACCCTGTACCTCATGGGAACAGTCCAGCCCAAACTGCCAAGCCATGCCTTCCCTGGACCGGAAACAAGCTTCCAAGGACCGGTTTCTGGCATTACAGCCGTTTTCAGCCCGGCTTGCTTGAATCCAGTGGCAAAGTGAGCAAGGGACTCACGTCTAAGCATACCCTGCCACACTTATGGCGGCCAAAAGCGGTACAAAATGGGGTGGTGATGGACGGAGCATCTGAACCAATCAAACACTCACACCCAGTCAAAAGATCTGGGTTTAATCCATCACCGTTCTTTAGCCCACTCTGCCACCCCAGTTCAGACATGGCTATATGCAAATCAGTCTGACCCTCTACCTCATGGGAACAGTCCAGCCCAAACTGCCAAGCCATGCCTTCCCTGGACCGGAAACAAGCTTCCGAGACCGGTTTCTGGCATTACAGTTGTCTTCAGCCCGGCTTGCTTGAATCCAGTGGCAAAGTGAGCAAGGGACTCACGTCTGAGCATACCCAGCCACACTTATGGCCGCCAAAAGCGGTACAAAAGGGGGTGGTGATGGACGGAGCATCTGAACCAATCAAACACTCACACCCAGTCAAAAGATCTGGGTTTAATCCATCATCTTAAGCTACTTGGCCACTCTACTGTTTAGATGAGATCCCTTCTTCCAGATAAAGTTCAAACTAGTTCTCTATCCATGAGGACTGTATACAAGCTTTCTAGGAGGGTCCTCAGCATGAATAGTAGAAGTCTTCTCGGTGATCTGCAAGAAAAAAGATGTAATGCTAAAGCTCCCCTTCACTATACCATCTTTTCCTTTTCCCTCCCTTTAATCCCTGTTAAGTGGTCAGCATTTAAAATTACCATGTCCTTTCTGGGCTTGGAGGCTGGCTTTTGTCTTCTGGCCTGAAATATTAAATATCTAAGGCAAACATGAATTTCTGCTCCGGGGGAGTGGTGAGTGGCAAAACTGTTTTAAAAGCCAGGTCTGGCTCAGGCACCCTAATGTACATTTTTATGATGTTACTTTTCTACTTCTACTAAATTATCAAAAATCTAATTTGACCAGATTTGAATAAAAATATCTATGATGGACTTAACATCTAGGCCTCTCCTCTGGAAAATGTAGCTGGACCTACACTATGAGACAGCTTTTAGTCCTTCAATCACTGTGAGGGTAAACATTCAATCAACTTGTGAAGCCCTTTCACAGATGTTGTTCCAGGCTTGCTCTTCTCTAATTTTTGCAACCTTCAGAAAATCCGGACATGGTATCTTTCACATCTACAATCACATGTATATTGGCCACAAAGGTTGTTTGCATTGTAGTCATCCACATGGGAGACAATGTCATTGTGCACTTTTCTGTAAATTCAATAGAATCTAATTAAATACATGTTCTTAATGTTTCCCTACAAATGTTCATCCCCACATTCAAAACTATTAATGTTTGTGAATTTTTCATTATTCATTTTTTGTCTTTTAAACTACCTTGATTGGACCTTTTAAGCTCTTTTGTAAACTGCATTGATGTTGGACTACAAATTTTGCACATATCTCAGATGTCTCTTTTGAAGATAGTTTTGCTGTGTGCAAACCTACTACAAGCCAATATGTTTTACACAAGATTTTCAAAGTTTCAGAACCATTAAACTCTATAGGTCTGATTGTTTGTGCCGTGTTCGTTCTCATATCAAAACAGTGGCCTCTTCTCACAACACTGAATGCAATCACAAAATTAAGTACACTATGTAAGAGATGAGCAATCGCTTATAATGTACGGCCTCTAATGCTTCCACAAATGAGCTACTACCAATACTGTATTCCCTTTAATGTTCATTAAAACTGGGCTTCCACCAAATTAATATGCAATCAGTATTGCTCTCAAGACATGGAACCATTAGACCTAATGTGTTGGGCTACAAACAAAATAGGGACCAGTACCATTGCAGAGAAACCTTATAATTCTAAAAACTGTATCTCCAAACCCCACCTTAAGAGAAGACGTTATAAAAGCTTTGGCAGATTACACTACATGTAAAGGTCATTCTTTTTGGTTACAAGGACAATTATTATTGAAGACTATGGCACAAATCTTGATTTCAAATTCTTGAATGCAGCCTATTTAAATTTAATAATACTGCATACAATTGTACAAGTACCATGGTTAATGAACCACACAGATGAATGCAGCCAGTTCTAACATTATCACTACCTTACTCCTACACACCAATACTTCATATGGGATATTGGTGAAAGTATTGCAGAGCTAGAATAATGCTGGCTGAGCATAACCTCCCACTTTATGCAATAGAGATAATGCTCAATCGTTCCTGTGGCAAGTTAACTTGAATGACTGCTGCTACGACTTCAAACTTCATACCTTTGAAACTAGGATGATGCAGGGCAGGGCAACAGAAGATACCATATTCTAATCTTTGTTTTCTTTTCTGTATCACAAGGCTTGACTGGCATTAGTGTCGAATCCATCATCACATTCAACAATGAGTAGAATATAGGAAATGGAAAATAGTTTAGACCGAGACTTAAGTTGAAAGTAAATGAATGATTCAGTTATTATGGCAAGCTTGTAATCCACTTTTTTGACCCAGAATAAGGATGGCCTTGGATGCATTCTGCTGGTCATGCCCTGCCTAGCTTTCTTGGTTCCTTCTTACATCGTTGGTACTCACTTTGAGAAGGTGGGCCACAACATTGTTGGCCTCTGGAGTTGAAGACAGCCCTACGCAACAGGTTTATACTGGTCTTGGTGGACCATATATTATGCTTCTGAGGATAATGACTGCATCCGCAGTGGCCAGGGCACTATTGGGGATTTTTACCCTTGTGGGATTCCCCAAGGAGGTAGCAATGCAACCGTGGTACCAACTTCATGTCAGCATACATGAACTCCATGTGGGATGAGTGTGGGGTAACCAACAAGTTCATAACAGCCTATCATCCCCAGACCAAAGGGCTTGTTGAGAGATTCAACAAGACCCTCAATGGTATGATTATTGGCCTGTCAGAGCCCATGAGGCAGGAGTGGGATGTCTTCTTGAGAAGCCTGTGGTTTGCAAACAGGGAGGTGCCAGAGAAGGGAGTTGGGTTCAGTCCTGTTCAGCTCCTCTATGGCCACACTGACAGATGGCTTCTTCTACTGTTTGAGGAGTTCAAGACCGTCACAAACCCATTTGAGTCAATTGCCTCAAAACCCACTATGAGAGTTCCAAAGTTACAATGTACCTAGTAACAGATAATGGAATGGAGGAGGAGGGTGAATCTCTCCTCAGCCTCCTATCTTCCACGGAGTAGCATGGGACAGTGAAGCGTGTCAACCTCTCACTTACCTTGACTTCACTGTGAAGAGGTATTTTCTTCTAACAGTTAGTCCTTCATACAGTGCCTCTTAGCTGCAGTTCTGAAGATAGCTAATATAATGTAGATTACAGGATTTCTAATGTTCTTGTAAAATTAGGCAAACTTGTCTTGAATTGCTTTACATGACTATTGAGGACACTGTACAGTTATTTTTATATTTACTATATATTCTCCATCCTCACTGGAATTACAGCTGTAAGGTTGCACATGTTTTAGCCAAAATAGTCCCTAAGCATAGTGAGTTCATTTTACCACAGCTGTGTTGGGCCCTATTCAATCATCTTTCACATTGTAAGGCAGGCTAAATTCAACAAGATATGTAAAGTTGTAAACCAATTGATTTTTCATCTGTGTGATTCCCAACTTACAGCTTTGGTCTTTATAAAGCTTTAAACAGATATTTAACAAGCTTTAACCAAAATATTATTCTGCTTCTCGGTCTAATTATACAGATCCAAATTACATACTTGATCGCCTATATCCTTGGCGGAGTGGTAGGTATAAGTAAAAAAGTCATTTTCAGACTTTGAGGGCTGGATCCTTCATATTTGCAAAAGTCTGGGTTGTGTAGTCAAGTCTGAAATATTTAACAATGCATTGCTGGTTTGGTGATAAAGGTTACACAATCGAAGGATTATAGATATTTCAGACTCATGTAATATATTCAAAGTAGGTTAATAGAACCATCAGGATATGCAATATTTATTCAAATTTCAGATTACAGAAACGTGTTTTCTTATCAATGATAATGTTATGATTGAATAGAACAGTAAGGTTCAAAATGGTTTTGGTGATGAGACCCATGTTTATTCAAAAGGATGATGTGCAAGGGAGAACACATTTTGTCTGCTACTTTATTTGATATGCTCTTTGCTAGATTAGCATTACATAATACAGCTGGAGCAGATAAAGGTTATTTTTGATGAATAAATAATGGAATAATAGCAACTGATATTGTATTAGTATGGGGTTACAAATATGATTTGTATGTTGCCTCCTGCAAAAAGTGAGTTTGATGGTTAGAACGGTTAGGGGAAATTCCACTATATATTTAGTGAGCTCTCGAAGCTGGGGCATGTAGTGTGTTGTAGTGTTCTTGGAAATGGGAATGATTTCAAACGGTGCAGGGAGAGAATGGATTACTTTTTTGGTGCAAAGAGACTGAGGTACCTAACAGTCTGTTGCATATCAGCAACTATCTTTAACTCCCTGTAATTCCTCTGTAAACCTGAAAAATATGTCTTTTGGAAACCATTTAGATATGGGCACTGAATGACTGACAAGGCATGCATATGTCAGTTATTCAGATGCTTATCTGTTTGATGTTAATGTCTAATAGGTTGAATATATTTAGCCTACCTAGTCAGCCTTGAACAACATTTCTTGACATTTTCCAAGGTACCATCAGGGATCTGCATTTTCTGATTCTGATTTTCAGTAGTGAAGCCTGGTAATTACCTCGCTCCTGTTGCAATTGTTCAAGCATTTCCATACTGGTCTGTTTCCCAGGCAAGAGCAACATGACTTACCCACTCAAATGCTGAGGTTGCTCTTTTCTCTCTTTTACAGTACCACCCAAGCCATGGTTACTAGCTGCTACATTGGCAGCAAGGCATTACATTTTCATCACAAGCAATACATATGGTTATGAGACCTCAACATCCTCTTTTTGATTCACTGCAAGTAGCTAAAGCTCTTGAATAGTAATTTGCTGAAATTCTCAATTGCAGTCCTGATTCAACAAACTAGCATCCTGCTCAAGCGTTTTGTCTCAGTTATCGTTCCCAAAATATGGAATGTTCTTTCCTCTCACAAAAGGCTAGAACCTTCACTTCACATATTACAGTCAATGCTAAACCCTTCCTAGATTCTTCACTCTGTTGTCCTCTGAGGCACTATCTCAGTATTCTGCCCCTCCTCCTGTTAACAACCAATTTTTTCGTTGAATGTAGGAGTTATCTGCAAATAGGTGATAAAGCAGGACCATTTAGTTTAAAACATGTGTAATCATTTACACTAGAAATTAACAAGAAAATGCTTACAAGAATGATATATAGGAAAATGTGCCTTTTCTTAAATGTGCAAATTAACATTTAGCATTATTTGTTTTTTTGTAGTAAGCACTCACTTCTATCATAATTACTTTACTAGGGCAGAGTAGGGCTAATTTATTTTTCTAGCTTTCAATTACATTTCTTCTTTAATAAACAAATGATTTCAGGAGATGCTGAACTGTGCGATGTTATATTAATACATGATTTACACTTGACTTGCTTAAACATATCATCTGTGTAGAATGTACCAACTTTAAAATACATTTCTTCTTTTCCTAAGCTACATGTTCTCATCACATTTAGTTAAGATTCTAGCTGCCATGTATTCAAAATGATGAATGCTGACTAGTCTATTAAACAATAATGCTTACTGAAAACAGGAACCTTATGACTTAATTCCATAGGTTGCAAGTAGAATGTCTCTGCTTTAGAATAGGTCATTGTTACACAGTGGAATACTGAATAGCTAATATGTTAGACTGCAGGGTTCACATGGGAGCAGATAAATATAAGGCACATGGATCTTCAGCAACTAAGTTGACACTTGTAGATAGAACCTTGCATCTTCATATGTTTACAGTGGGAATGAAAGCAGATGCAGCAGACTAATGAATGAGTCTTCCTTATTAGCTGAAGAGGACCTAAAACTAGCTTGGATTGTTATATTTTTTGTGTGTTTATAATATATGTTTTCCTAGTTAAATGTAGGAGAGTGCTACCTCGACTGGTCCAGGCTACTCTTCTGTGACCATCTTTATTTTGCCTTAGCACTTTTTGCCTTAATCACTGTGAGCTACTAATGACTGTGATTCCTGTTGCCTACTACTTTGTAGGTGTCTACTTTTCTTCAATAGTTATAGCTACTGCTGTGACTAATTTCTTAACTTAATTTGAACAGTTGTTACTGCAACTTTTTGCTGGTGCAGTTATAGAGAAGAGACTCACGTTTCTAGAACTTGTCTTCATGAGGAGTTCAGCTTCAATCCGATTCTATTTCAATGCTCCTTTAAATCTTGCTCTTTTCCAAAATAACTCTTTATGCATTCTGGTAGGTTAGGATTCACTAGAGTAGAACAGGGACTTCATTTCTTTTATGGAACTCAATGTAATTTTCTTAGTTGACTTTAACCATGATTTTCTTGATATTTCTGCAATCAGATTTATCTGATTTACTAATTTGAATAAAGAGAACAATATACTAAACTCCTATCAGTAGGTAAAGGTTTTTTAACTCATCCAATACTCTCATCATTGATTGAACTAAATAACTGAACTCATGATGTTTATTGAGATGTTTTTGATTTATGTTCCATTCTAACATGGTAAAAGAAACAATTGATGGGCGGAATGTGTACAATGCAAACATTCACCCCCAGTCACAAGGATCTGGGTTAAATCCATCATTCTTTTGCTCACCACACCACACCACACCACACCAGTTTGGACCCAGCCATTTGCAAATCAGTCTTGACCCTGTTCCTTGTGGGAACAGTCCAGCCCGAACTGCCAAGCCAGCTCCTCCCTGGACTGGAAACAAGCATCCTGGGACTGGTTTCAGGGCATCACCCTTCTTCAGCCAGGGTAGCTTGAATCCAGTGGTGTGGTGAGCACAGGACCCACGTCTGTGCATACCCTTCCCACTTAGGGTCGACATATGCAAAAGAAACAATTGATGGACAGAATGCTGGACAATGAAAACATTCACCCCCAGTTACAAGGATCTGGGTTAAATCCTTCATTCTTTTGCTCACCACACCACCCCAGGTTGGACCCAGCCATATGCAAATCAGTCTTGACCCTGTTCCTTGTGGGACCAGTCCAGCCCAAACTGCCAAGCCAGGTCCTCCCTGGGCCAGAAACAAACATCCTGGAACCGGTTTCAGGGCATCACCCTTCATCAGCCAGGCTAGTTTGAATCCAGTGGTGTGGTGAGCACAGGACCCTCGACTGGGCATACCCTTGCCACTTAGGGTCGACATATGCAAAAGAAACAATTGATGGACAGAATGCTGGGCAATGAAAACATTCACCCCCAGTTACAAGGATCTGGGTTAAGGCCATCATTCTTTTGCTCACCATCCAGTTTGGACCCAGCCATATGCAAATCAGTTTTGACCCTGTTCCTTGTGTTAACAGTCCAGCCTGAACTGCCAAGCCAGGTCCTTCCTGGACCGGAAACACGCATCCTGGGACCGGTTTAAAATGGTGGCAAAGATCCATTTGCCTGGTGAAGAACACGGAGAGGATTCAGAATCCACTCTTATAAGTTACGGATTGAACTAATTAAATAAAAAAAATTCCAAACCATCATAGGTTACGCACATTTCTTTTTTTGCTTTGAGATGCGAGTACACCTAATATATCACTTACAAATGGACCTTTGAATTTCTTGCCTAATTTTATTTTTTGTTCTCATGTGTCACCATCTGCAATCATGTATTCCAATGCAAAAATCAGAAATTATTTATCTTCAGAGGTTTAGCATCAGGTTAGCCTTACTTTATTAATACACAACCAATGTTAATTCTGTTTAGGGTGCTGGATTGTATGGAAAAGTAACGCAAAGAAGCGCAAAATATTGCTTTGCATTACTTTGCATCAAGGGGGCTCACATGAGTGGTACAAGAGCATTCCCATGCAACCACCCATGATTTTTGATGCTAATCCCTATCTACTAACATTAGTAGACAGGGTTTATCGCCCATAAAATAATGCTGCTGGAAAGCAGGCGTTAAAAGGAGAAATGTTTTCATTTCTCCTTGCTTTTCTGACTTTGCATGAGTGCTGCACTGTGTAGCCTACATACAAAGTAGGAAAAGCTTTAAAGTGTGTTCAAGCATAGCATATCGTACTTGAAGGGCACTCTTCCAATACAAAACCGATGGTAGACTTAGGCTAGCACCATAGCACTATGGCTCTAAGGTGTGTGCCTGGTGCATGGCAGCTGAAATCAGCCATGGCGCTAGGGAGAGCGGAGGAGTGAGCCATATCTCTTTAGATATGGTGATCTCCTGTTCCCTCCCTGTCATGCATAGCAGCATGTTATTTTTGGCTTTTGACCTGCGTTCCATGATTCTTTTGAGAATATGGGCCCTAATGAGCCATGAATCTTTCTTTTATAAAAAACAACCGGATGCACATTAACATAAGGGTGTTAGGTAATACATACAAATAAGTCGCCTAGAGTTTAGATTTTTTTAAATATTCCCAATGTGTCTATTTACAAAAGCATGCAGACAAGTTATAATCTTATACAACAACTCACTCTCATTGACGAATACTTGCAAATGTCCATCCAGTTCGTGCTGGCCAGACTTCCTGTCGCATATTGTTTATTTATCATCAGAACTATGTTGAAATTCTGCATGTTTAATGAGCACAATGTTATAAAACATTCATCGTCGATCTATTTTTGAAGAATTTCCTTCAACTTATTTTTTGTTAGGTAATGTAATTTAAAAAAACACAAGAACACTTACAAGCATTTATTTGTCTTCCAGACCCACTAATTTAAAATACAGAACGACTGGGACATTTTGTCAGAGGAATATAAGTGGTACGATTTGGAAGGAATAACATATTTTTAAAGCAGTCACAAAAAAAGTTTAATTTGTGTTGGTTCATTAAATGATTATGAACTGACCATGGGCATTTGGAAACTGGTTATAAGTAACATATTAGTAAATAAGGCATATCCTCTCAGAAATTAACCTGAATTGAGAAAGGTAAAGTATATACATTTAGGGAAGGATATAAGGAGTTAAATGTGTCCAATCAGTTGGTATTTTGATCTAGACAAACCTATATCAACTAAAAATATATTTTTTTAAAACAGCGATAGCCATTGAAAAAGGTACTTTGCTGTTCCAAACAACAGTTCGCAGTACACATTTCAATTATCAAAACGGAAAATAAGTCAAGTAGAAAAGAAAGTAATTGTGATCTTCACTCTGCTAAGTGTCAAATATAAACTATAAATTACAGCATCAGCCTAAGGTACATCGTGCTGTGCATTATACATGCTAGTTCATCCTATACATTACACTGCTCTCAAAATATTTATCATTAATCATTACGGGGGTCATTAGGATGACGGACGGACTTTGTCCGCCCGTCATCCTAGCGGGGTTTGGGACCGCCCGCCATAAGGGTGGGGGTCCCGGGGGTGGTATTAGGATGTGCCCGCCACAGTGGCGGGCACATCCTGTATTTTTAGCCACAATGCTAAAAATGGTTTCCAGTATTTTCATTTACAAAGCGGCAGGCACCGCGCGGTGCCAGCCGCTTTGTAAATGCAAATGAAGGGGGGAACCAAAGGTACCCCCCCTGCGTGCACCCCCCTACTGTCCTTCACTCTGGGGGCCCGCAGGAAAGGCATTGTGAAATGCCTATCATAATATGGCTGGCGGTGTCTGTTAGACACCGCCACCATATTATTCCTTTTCCGCCCCGGCCGCCCCGGCCGCAAGGCGACCGAGGACCGAAAGGCAGCGGACTTCCTGTCTGCCGAGGTCCCCCCGCCATACTAATATGGCGGGGGTGAAAACGAGAGTTGATGGCGGGCGGATTGCCCCCGCCAGGCGGCGGTGGCTACCGCCAGCCTGGCGGGGGCAATCCGCCCGCCATAGAAATTGGCCCCTATATATTTGAACATAATGAGTCCCAATATAATTATATCACCTTCCAGTGCTATATTAGGCCCAGCATACATACACATTGATGATTTAATATGCAAGATCTTTGATATGAATCTCTACACTGAGCACTGTACTTACATTACGACCTCACTTAGCTGTAAAGGATACTGGGCAGACCCGTTTTCCATTAGCAGACAACAGATCCTTCTCCTTTCTTATTAGAAAGCACATGGACATTGTGAACATCAAGGAACACTATTCTGGTCACTTCAGGGTTTCATGTGAAAACTTATGTCAAATGTTGAGTACACCTCTTGTGTTAGTTAGCATTTTTGTCGGTTTATTGACCTTATCGAAGGAAACTTCAGGGTTCGAGGAAGCATTGCCATTATTTTACTGTTTTGAGCAATAGTCCAAGAGATGCAAACTGAAGTATGAAGCTGAACAATTGGAAGAGACCAAGCTTAATGAGAAATATCGATGTCTGACCACCTTCCACAGAGATCATTGACAAAAAAGTTTCCAGTTCTCACTCTAATGTCTATGTTGGAAGTAAATTTAGAAAATGTTTACACATTCATAGAGGATTCCAGGACGGAAGAAGCTGTAAAAACTGAAAAACTGGAGTTTATCTTAGTAGTTTTGTCAAACCCATGTTTTTCAAATGCTAAAGTATTTTTCTTTAGAGAAACATAGCATATACATGTATGAATGCACAAATATTTTGATACCATTCATTTACTTTTTTCTTTTATTATCATGATGAATCTCATTTTTACCCCTGAAAGATTTTCCCTACATCACCATCAGCTATCTCTCCCCTTATAAGAATGTCTCTTGTCCTCAACAGAAGAATATCTCAGTCAGTATTAAGAATTTTGCCACCTACATTCCAAAGAATCAATACTTTAAAATCCCACCGGCCCGTGAGTAGATTTTCTCACACCAAAGAGTATTTCACCAGTTTAGTTTCATATATATATATTTTAACACTTATAAAGCGCGAACGAAGGCCCTTGGGCATCTCGGCGCTGAGTTACTGCAGTGTTCAACCAACGGGGGAGCTAGAGGTTCATTGATTAAAAAGCCAGGTCTTAAGCTGCTTACGGAAAGACAAAAGGAAGGCACTCGTTTTAATTGAATGTGGCAGGGTATTCCAAAGTTTTTGTGCAGCTACAAGGAATCTTCTATCTCCCCATGAGACCAGTTTGGTACGTGGTACCACCAGATCATGTGAGCTAGCTGATCGTAGCGTTCTGGAAGGATGGTAGGGGATGAGATTTTGAGTGAAGAATGCAGGTCCAACATTATGTAAAGCCTTGTATACTAAGCAAAGAGACTTGAATTTTATTCTCATTCGTACAGGTAACCAGTGGAGCTGTTTTATGATGGGTGACACCGATTGGTATTTGGGAATGTGTCCTAAAAGCCTGGCGGCAGCATTTTGGATAGTCTGCATTTTCTGTAACACTCTCTCTTGGGCACATAAGAACAGAGCATTGCAATAGTCTAAGGTAGACAAAACCAGGGAGCTCACCAATGTTTTGCCAGCAGTCTCAGGTAAAAAAGGTAAGATTTTTTTAATAAGCCGTAATTTATGGAAGGCTGAGGAGGAGATCTGATTTGCATGTGGTAGAAAGGTCAGGCGATTGTCAAACATGACTCCCAGGTTCCTCACCTTACAGATTGGAACCGGGGGCTGGCCCATGGATGACGGCCACCAGCTGGATGACCACGCCGGGGATCATTTGCCAAAAATGACAACTTCCGATTTGTCGGAGTTCAATTTCAGGCAAATTGAGGCCATCCAACTCCCGATTGCCGACATGCCTTGATTAAAATTGCTGGCGATTCTAGGCCCATCATTCTTGACGGCGAGTACAAACTGGGTGTCATCAGCATAAGATGTAAGGCTCATCCCATGTGCCCGGATGACTTGTGCAAGGTCCGACACATAAATGTTAAATAGTGTCGGACTCAGGGATGAGCCTTGAGGGACACCGCATGGTAATGACAAGGGGGATGATTTGAAGAATCCAACAGTCACGACCTGGGACCTGTTTGCAAGAAAAGAGGCGAGCAGTCTTTTGGCATTACATTGAATGCCCAAGCCTTCGACACGGTCGACCAAGGTGACATGGTTGACCGTGTCGAAGGCCGCCGAAAGGTCCAACAGAATCAAAACTGCCGTTCCTCCCCCATCCCGGATGGCTCTAATATCATCCGCCACCTTAACCAGGGCAGTCTCTGTTCCATGGAATTGGCGGAAGCCGAACTGTGATTCGTCCAGAAGTTTATGTTCCTCGAGAAAGGAAGATAATTGAGAGTTCATGATTTTCTCAACTATTTTCGCCAAGAGTGGAAGATTGGCAATAGGGCGGTAACTTTTGGGTTCTTCCCTATCCAAGTTGGGTTTTTTGACGAGAGGTTTTATAAGGGTCTTTTTTTAAATCTCTGGGTAGATACCTGTGTCAAACATGGAATTGCAGATTGTGGTCATGGCCGGAAAAACCGCTTCCATAATAGGGCGCAGGACCTTCAGCGGGCATGGGTCTAGGGCTGAGCCCGATTTTATAGAATGAGAGATAAAATAAAAAATGTTATGTAACTTATTTTTTCTGCATGCAAATGTAAGGCTTTGGAATGGTTTTAATATGCAAGCACAGCTTCACAGCCAGCCAGGCATAATCATATCTCACAGTTGGGCATATTTACTAGAAACCAGCAGAGCGCAGCGTTAGGCAAAAATTGGTAATGCCGCGCTCCGTCAGTTCCAAAATGCAGGGATGTGCTGTATTTACAAAAAGGCAGTGAACCCCTGTGTTACCCCTGGTGCTGGCGCTAAAGAAGCTGCCTAGCACCAGCAAAGGCACCCTCGTGCCATGTTACCAGGGTGCCTGCGCTGCAGGAATGAATATTTATGTGCAGGAAGGGACACCTTCCTGCACATAAATACCTTTTACAGATGATTTGCTGAGCAAAGTACGAGGAGAAATGAAAAATTTCTCCTAGGATCGCCTGCTTAAGACTAGGTATTCCCTCGCAATACTTTTGGTGCTGCCCCATACCTTGTAAATATGGGACACCATCAAAAAGCAATGGGTCTTGCAGAGGAACACCCATTGCAACACCAATTGAATGCCCCTTTCACACTAAGTACTGCATGCAAAAAAAGATAAAACACTGTTCTTGCAGAACCACCTATTCTGGTTTAAAAAAGAACAAGTATATGTTGTGTGAATGGATAAGTCAATGAGTAGTGCCTGCGTGATTGGATGAGTGCATTCGTAGTGTCCGAGTAAATGGATCAGTAAATGGGTAGTGTCTGGGTGACTGGATGGGTGCAAGACTCGTGGCTGACAGAATGGATGGCTGTACGCAAAGTGCCAGAATGAATGGCTGAGGGCAAGGGTAGTGTCTGAGAGATTGGTAGAGTGCATGGGTAGTGCCTGGATGATTGTATGAGTGCATTGGTAGTGACTGAGCGAATGGTTTAGAGTAATATTAGTGCCTGAGTGATTGGAGGAGTGCATGACTAGTTCCCGGGTGACTGCATGAGGGCATGTGTAGTGCCTGGTTGATTGAATGAGTGTATGGTAAGTACCTGAGGGGATGGATAGTGCAAAGGTAGTGCCTGGGTCATTGGATAAGTGCATGGGTAGTGCCTGAGAGCATGGATGAGTGCATGGGTAGTGCCTGAGTGAATGTATGAGTGCATGGGTAGTGCCTGGGTGATTGGATGAGTGCATGAGTAGTGCCTGAGTGAATGGATGAGTGCAAGGGTAGTGGCTGGGTCATAGGATGAGTGCATGGGTAGTGCCTGGATGACTAGATGAGAGCAAGGCTAGTGGCTGAGAGAATGGATGACTGTATGCATAGAGCCTGAGTGAATGGTTGAGTGCAAGAGTAGGTTCTGAGTGATTGGATGAGTGCATGGGCAGCGCCTGAGTGACAGGATAAGTGCAAGGCTAGTGCCTGGGTCATTGGATGAGTGCATGGGCAGTGCCTAAGAGAATGGATGGGTGCATGCATAGTGCCTGACTGAATGTATTAGGTCAAGGATAGTGCCTGAAGGACTGTATGAGTGCATGGGTAGTGCCAGAGTGAATGGATGAGTGCAGGTGTAGGGCCTGGGTCATTGGATGACTGCATGGGTAGTGCCTGGAAGAATATGAGTTCATGTGTAGTGCATGAGTGAATGGTTGCGTGCAATAGTATTGCTTGACTGATGGGATGATTGCGTGGGTAGTGCCTGGGTGACAGGATGAGTGCAAGGGTAGTGCCTGCATCATAGTATAAGTGCATGGATAGTACATGAGAGAATGCAGGAGTGTTTGCATTGTGCCTGAGTGAATGGTTAAGTGCAAGGATAGTCCCTGAGTGATTGGATGAGTGCATTAGAAGTACCTGAGTGATTTCATAAGTGCATGGTAATGCCTGTGTGAACGCATGAGTGCATGGATAGTGCCTGAGTAGTGCCTAAGCCAATGGTTGAGTGCAAGAGTAGTGCCTGCATGACTGGATAAGTGCATGGATATAGCCTGAGTGATTGGATGAGTTCATGGAAGTACCTGAGTGAATAGATGTGTACAAGGGTAGTGCTTTGGTCATTTGATGACTGCATGGGTAGTGCCTGAGAGAATGCATGAGTTCATGGTTAGTGCCCAGGTGACTGGAGGAGTGCAAGGGTAGTGACTGTATCATTATATAAGTGCATGGGTAGTACCTGAGAGAATGCAGGAGTGTATGCATTGTGTCTGAGTGGATTTTTGAGTCCACTGATAGAGCCTCAGTAATTGGTTGACTGAATGTGAAGTGCCTGAGTGATTGCATGAGTGCAAGGGTAGTACCAGGGTGATTGGATTAGTACATGGGTAGTGCTGGGTGATTGTATGAGTCATGGGTAGTGCCTGAGTGAATGGATAAGTGTATGCATAGTGCCTAGGTCATTGGATGAGTGCATGGGTAGGGAGTAAGAGAATGGATGAGCTATGCATAGTATGTGGGTGAATGGGTGAATGCAAGAGTAGTGCCTGTGATTGAATGAGTGCATGGGTACTGCCTGGGTGACAGGATGAGTGCAAGCGTACTGCCTGAGTCATTGCATTGATGCATGCATGGTGTCTGAGTGAATGATTGAGTGTAGGATAGTGCCTGAGTAATTTGATGAGTGAATAGGTAGTGCCAGGGTTGCTGGATGAGTGCCCGAGTAGTGTCTGAGTGAATGGATGAGTGCATGGGAAGTGCATGAACAAATGGATATGTGCAAGGATTAGTGTATGAATGTTGAGACGAGTACAAAGGTACTCCTTGGGTGAATACTTGAGTGAATGGATAGTGCTTGAGTCAATGAATGAGTGCATAGGTACTCCCTGGGTAAATGGGTGAGTGCAAAGCGAGTCGCTATGAGGTTCATAAGTGTACAGGTAGCGTGTGTATGAATGGATGAGTACAGGGGTTGTACCGTATAGGGTAGATTCTTTTGTTTAAAACTGCGACCTATTAGCACTATGATATAAGTTAAAATACTTGTTGAAATGAGGAGATACATTAAACTTCAAAACTGTCCAATGCTCAAATATAATAATAGGCACATTCAATACTCACCTGTTCTGTATAAGGAAGACAAAGTAAAACATATACTTACTTGTACACATATTTAGAAAGCATGTAGTGTGAAACAGAAGCAGTTCATATGAGTGCCTGGAAAGGTACACTTCAAATAGTACGCATTCATTTAGGCATCTGTTTTAAATGGAAAATGCACCCTGTCAAGATTGAATATCTGTGTACTATCATGACTGAGGTATGTGTCTACTTCTACATATATTCTGACACATGTTGTGCATTTGAAGACCCTAACTTAAAAACTATGTAGCTTATCATACAGGTGCACACATCTTATCAGTTATACTAGAGCATTAAGTCACAGAAGCAGACATATGTTACCTATGTATGCATTACAGAAGTCCTTGAAAAGAGAGTTCAGTACACACCCGCCCTGTATAATGAGGAGAAAGTAACTCACAATAAAAACACTTTTATTATTGTATGCACTTTTGCAGAAAGTAAGTGTGATTCTGCTCCTTCGGAATAAGATGATACTTTTCAAATAGTCTAAATGATTAAGAATATTTATATTAGAAACAAATAACATATTAATACATTTAAAATCTTTGTCCAGTTCATCATGCATATTGTATTATGTATTCTTACATTGCAAGCAATTTAGATACATCATTCAGTAAATCTATTTCAAAGTACTATTATCCTAAAAAGAAGAAAAAGAACAACTATCATTAATTTATAAATAGATACAATTCTCAGTTTCCCTTTTGTTGTTCTCAGATAGCACATAACTTCACCATATACACTGATTTGAGTGTAAGATCATCATTGAACAGCAGAGAGTAAACTATTGAATTGATTTTACATAAAATCCCTGTATCAACATGGTACATCATTATCAATATGTGTAACTATGTGTTTTCCTATCTACACTTTTTTAATCACTTCTTTCACATACATTAACTCTAGTTTTTACTAAAATACGTTTGAAAAAATATATAATCTCATTTACATCTGGTACATTATTGGCAACAAATATATAAACTATTTGCTTTTAAACACAATTTACAAAATATTACATCTATTAGGCAAAATAATAATGAAAACACTAATTATAAGTACTAATAGATTCCACTGCTTTCTATTTTCTGTTGACATCTTCCCAAGAGGCCGAATCACGTTCTCAAGGCAATCTAGGTTTGAATTCCAGGTGGGCATCATTGCAATGTGTTTTTTTTAGTTTGGAAGAAGTGTGGTATCGGGTTCTATCAGGTCTACATACTTGCAGAAACACTCGGACACCATAAAACAGAAGTTGGCACAGAAACTGAAAATGCAAAGAGACAAGTTTATTAGGACCCCATGGGGTGGTGGTACATTCCTACAGCACCCTTTGGCAATGCAAGAAGTATCACACCGAACATCGGTGCGCGACCTCTTTTATACAGTTTAACAGCAATAAAAAGTTAGGTGGTATACATTAGAACAGTTTTAGGTACATATATGGGCATTTTTGGAACACAGCCAACATGTGGGAGGGGTTTCATACCACTGGTCAGTTGGGAGGAACATTCCTAAGGAGTGACCACTCTCTAGTCCAAAGATCAGATGTACGCATGCGCGAGACTGACCATTACTAAAAATAGCCTGTTGCTGGGCAGGCTAAAGGTTCATTGGCATGAAGGAAGGACGAAAGGGCACGCTGACCACGAGGCCGCATGTTCATACAAAATGGAAGCCACCGAACACAAAATGGCCCCCGCACGTTTAGTCAAGTCAAAAGAAATGTTCGTGTAGCTGAGCTTAACGCTAACTCAGGCACTGCCAAATTACGACAGACGACCCTTTTAGCGTTTAGCTGAAGCTACCTCATAACGGAAGTAATCCGAATGTTCATCATTAATATCGATCAGCATAATTTGCTTGACTTCAGCATTACTCATCTGTACATTTTTAGCAATAGCTCGTTTGGATGGGATACAGGCTGTAATACATACAGTACATAAAGTAGGACCACATTGAATACATAGGCAACAAAAGAAAAATATCCCGATAATCACACATAGAACAGTCAGCAGTTTCCAACCCCAGGTACTAAGCAGAGCCCAAAACCAGCTAGAAAAAGTCCAAGTACCATTGTCAGTGTGAATTTCAGAGGCAATTTTGTGGAACCTAGAGATAGCATCATACACAGATGGTGAATTATCCGGCACATAAACACAACAACTACTTCCGATGATGCGGCATGCACCCCCACGATCAGCTAACACTACGTCCAGAACCATCCGGTTCTGAAACGTAACGATTCTTGTACTCTGAAGCTCTTCAGTTATATTCCCTAAAGCGGAAGCAGTTTCATTAGCAACTGCCTCCACAACACGTGTTAACCGTCTAATTTTCCTGCTGTTTAGGGCAGCACCTACAAAAGAGAACAACCCTAAATTAAAATCCACATATTGTTGTAGTGAGGTGTCGGTGTGGTCAACATCATCAATACCCAATGTTCTCTTAACTCTATTCAATATAAAATCGTGATATAATACAACATCATTATGGTACATAGGTGGAGCAATAAACATAGGGGGTATTACAAAAGATATATAACATGTACCTAACCATCCAAGAGGAAGACGATGATAACCTTTATTACCGCAAATAAAGTAAGTGTTTCGTGAGGCCACAAATGAAACACCATTGGGTGTATCAAAGGCAAGAGTAACATTGCATTCACTTCTCCCCACCGGAATTGTTCCCTTATTCCTAATACAAAGGTCTGCTTTTGTATCAATAACTGTAATTACATGTAAACTGGTCATATTTGTAAGTCTCTGATTGGTGAAGATACGAGGCGTAGATACATTGTCCGGTCGATATTCTTCCCACTCGAATTTAGTTCCTTCTGCTTGTGGATAGCCATCTCGATCGTTATAGCAAACCTTGTTCAATCGAAAAAGTAGTTCACCTTTTGTTGGCCATCTCAATGTAAAGAGAAGTGTGTACCAAGCATTACATGAACCATTGTGGGAAAATGGAAGAGGAATAAGAGGTGTTCCTCCTTTCTTTTGATGTCCCGGTAACATCCCACAAACCCAACAGTTGGATGTATTTGTCATATTGTGTGTGTGATGTAGAATTTGAATGAAACTGTTATTCAAGTAAGTTTGTCTATGTCTCTCCTCATGATAGGGCAAAGTAAAATGGAAATGTTCAGATGGAATTGGAGTGGTAGGCAGTAAATAGTCCCGTGCAGGAAACAGTCTTTCTATAGTCCAAGCTATTACTGCTATTACCACCATAATCGTAACAAAAAGAACTGCACCCAAAATTTTTCTATTTCTCAATGTCATAGGTGCCATGGTACAAAGAACAAAAGTTTCAAAAACCAAACTAAAAATAAGAATGTGGTGCTGAGAACCGAGGCTGCCGCTGGTGAGATTCAAGACGGGTGTCGCTACACTGGACAGAACTGATCCCCCCCCCTTGATATTCCCGGCTTCCGTTTTCACAAACCTCGGAACGGTTACCAACCAGTCACAAAAATACAAAAATGTATTAATTTCCTTGGCCGTAGATTGTACTTCACTCCGCCAGGAATAGCATGGTCCGGGAAGGCTCCCTCCGACTCGTTGGGCATAACAGCTGGGCTTTTCTCCACATTCAAAATGTCTCTGTAATCGGACAGCACTTCAGGGTTCACCAGATCCGGAGAGACACGTCGGCAGTGCATTGAATGTATCCACCGATTCTTATTCGTGACTCGCACAGCCGTTCGCGTTGCCAGCAGCACTTGTTCAGGGCCACGCCATCTCGGCTCCAAACTGCTGGATCTCTCAAACACCCGGATCATGACATGGTCGCCAGGACGAAGATTGTGAGCCTCTCCAATAGAATTGTCGGGGAGCGCTTCTCGAACCTGTTGATGAATAGAAAGTAAATCATTTGTTAATCGTGCCAAATAATCGTTCATCATTATACAAGGCACATCATGTATCAAGCGAGGCTTTGGAGCTCCCCAGATATTCATGGGCCTTCCAAACACCACCTCATAGGGTGTGAGGCCAGTTCGAGAGTGTGGCACTGATCTAATAGACAATAATGCCAATGGCAAAGCATCCGGCCATTTCAAAGACGTGGATGCCACGATCTTTGCTAACTTCAGCTTCAGAGTCGCATTATACCTTTCTACTAGACCTGCTGACTGCGGGTGGAATACAGCGTGGAATTTTTGTCTGATTCCCAATCCTTTCAGGACATGCTCCACTATCTTCCCAACAAAATGAGGACCATTATCATTCCACAAGAATTTACAAACACCATAACGTGGGAAGTACTCTTTTAGTAATACCTTAGCTGTTGTTAATGCTGTATTGTCCTTTGTGGGGTAGGCTTCAACCCATTTACTAAAAGCACACACCACCACTAGGACATACTTGAGGTTATTACAGTGCTCCAGTTGGATATAGTCCATTTGCAGTACTTCGAATGGTCCAGTAGGTGGAACAAACCCTCCTTTAGGAGTGGAGGTCCCTTTAGCAGGATTGTACTGTAGGCATATCAGAGAGGTCTGCACTACTCTCCTAGCCGTGCTGGCAATCTCAGGATGCTCCCAAAGTCGTGTAAGCAATTTTGTAATTGCAAGAGCTCCAATATGTGCCAGTCCATGCATCATTTGAACCATTGCTTGCAAGTAAGCAGCAGGCAATTTCCATTTATCCATGTCTTTGCTTCTCCAACAACCCTCATCATCCAATACTCCCTCTGTTGCCCATTTTGCAAGTTCTACTTTAGATGCTGACTTTTGTATGTCTAGAATTTCTTCTCTAGCATCATGCCATCGCTCGGCTTGCGATCTCACCACATACATAGGGGAGTCATTTTGCAACATGGCAGTCTCTCTCGCTATGCGGTCTGCAAAAGCATTTCCTTGCCCTATTTTGTCTGTCACTTTCCTATGTGCACTACATTTTATTATCGCCACCTTCTTTGGACATAATAGTGCATTCAGGAGGTCGCATACCAACTCTCCGTACATGATGTGTGTTCCGTGTGAGGTCATAAACCCTCGTTCCCTCCAGAGTAGGCCAAAATCGTGCGCTACTCCAAAGGCGTAACGACTATCAGTATAGATATTCACACATAGACCAGCGCTTAACTCACATGCTTTCGTTAAGGCTATCAATTCAGCCGCTTGAGCAGATTTTTGAGGTATTCGTGCTGTTTCTACCACTGTCTTAAGTGTCGTGATCGCATAGGCTGCGGAAGCCGTACCATCTGGCAATCTCACACACGATCCATCAACCCACAGTTCCCCATCTACATCAGAAAGTGGCGTGTCCTGTAAATCGACACGACCCTTTGTTTGTTCGTCAGTCAGAAAAACACAATCATGTTGTTCTTCCTCCTGGGTCTCAGTAACCAGATATGGCAATAAAGTAGCGGGATTCAAAGTGGCGCACCTCTTCAATGTAATGTGTGGCGCCAACAGTGTTAATTCGTATCCCGTTAAACGGGCACTGGTTAGATATTGCGTTTTCGTTTGGTTCAGCAAAGCATCTACTGCATGGGGAACTAACACCAACAATTTGTGTGACAAAACTATTCCCTCACTCTGCCGTATAGCTACTGCTGTTGCTGCAACTGCTCGAAGGCATCCAGGCAGTCCTCGAGCCACAGGATCGAGTACCACTGAAAAGTATGCGCAAGGCCTCTGTTTATCTCCGTGTAACTGTACCAAGACTGACAATGCGCACCCATCCTTCTCATGTACATACAGTGTAAAGAGCTTTGTATAATCTGGTGTACCTAACACTGGCGCAGAACAAAGAGCTTGTCTCAATTGTTCAAAAGCATTTTGACATTCGTCCGTCCATTCGAGGGGGAGTGGTGCAGTTTTGGACAGCAATGCTAACAAAGGTTTTACAATGTATGAAAATCCTAGTATCCATTGCCTACAGAAGGACGTCAAACCTATGAAAGCACAAACATCCTTCTGCGTGCAAGGGACTGGTGTATCTAAGATTGCTTGAATTCGGTCTGATGGTAATGCACATCCCTCCTTAGACAAAAGATGAACAATATATGTCACCTTTGGTCTACGATATTGTAGCTTCTTCCGCGAAACCTTGTGATTGTGTTCCGCAAGAAAAGAAAGCAGGGAGAGTGTACTCTCCTCACATTGTTCCTGTGTGTCTGCTGCAAGCAGAATGTCATCAACATATTGGATTAGTGCCACCCCAGACTGCAGATCAAATGAATCAAGTTGTCTTTTCAAAGCCTGACTGTAAATGCTAGGACTTTCTGTGTAACCTTGAGGAACTCGACAAAATCTATAAGATTTATTATTTAATGTAAAGCCGAACAAATATCGGCTATCAGGATGAATAGGGATTGAAAAGAAAGCGTTTTTCAAATCAATCACTGTAAATGTAGTAGCCGTGGGTGGAACCAAAGTAAGTAAAGTGGTACAACTATCTTATTAATTTCCCTCAAATCAATAATAAAACGATAGATCTTAGTATCTGTGTCTTTCTTTAGGATCAGAAGAATTGGACTGTTGCAAACATTATAGGGAACTTCCTCCACCACCCCTGCCGTTATCAAGTCATTCACAATATGTATCAAAGCTATTTCGCCTTCTCTAGAGATCTTGTACTGAGGAACACGAGGTAAAACCGCTCCCTCCTTCACAGTAATGCACACAGGAGGAATAATCATTTGACCCACATCAGTATCGGAAGTAGCCCATAACGTACTTGGAAGGGAAGCTAATGCGTCGGCCTCTTGCATGAGGCACGATCTCTCAATTTCTGGGTAGTTTTCATTCAAAATGACCCGCACCCCTTCAGGGGCACAGCGTATTGTTGCACGAAAATGCTTTAGCATATCAAGTCCCATAATATTATCTGGTGTATTTGGAGATAATAAAAACAGACATGGGGCAGTGAATTTATCAACATGAAATGTAAGGGGTTGAGACAATGGGCTTAGTGAAGGTGTTCCATCGAACCCTATCGCTGTAATCGTTTCGCCAGACAGGGGAGCCCTTGGAACCAAGTGTTTAGAAAGAGCACTTCGAGTATCTCCTGTGTCGACCAGAAACTGATCAGTAGAACCCAAAACATGTGCTGATATATATGGACCCCTTTGATCGACTGGTACTTCAACCGATTCCACACCCCATCCTACGCAATCCTATGCATATTTATTATCCTGAGACACAGTATACTCTCCTTCAGCTATCTGATACTGATTCCGTCGATCAAAAGTATTATGTTCAACCTGACCACGACCCCTCTCTTCAAACCAGTACCGGACAATCTGCGAGCCAATGTCCAAACTGCTTACAGTATGCACACTGATCCTCAGAAATGTCGGAACGAGGGGGGAGACGTAACGTACGATCCTCGTCTACCCCTATCGTTCCCTCTCGATTGCGTAGCACAAACCTGTGCCAACATCACTTTCGTCTTTAAGTCCTTCGCTTTCTTATCACTACTTTCTTTAGCCCCTAGTTCCTGACGTTCATAATACTGAGCCATAGTTAATAAGGAGGCAGGCGTTGCCGTGGTCCATGAACTTTCACTAGCCTTTAATCGTTTTGCAATCTCTGGTAGGAGATTAGCCACATACTTATCTACGAATAAGTGCCTGCCCGTGTCCTCTGTTAATGATTGACCACTGTAATCATGGAATGCTTCCTCAAAACGTGAAAAGAAATCAGAAACCGATTCGTCTGGCTTCTGCTTACACGACGCTAACACTGTCCAATCTATTTTCTTAGGAGGGAAAAGCGTTTTTAATTTATTCAAGATAGCTGTTGGCAAATCTAAAATCAACTGACACGGTTTGCATGCAGGTTCCCTATCTGAATCTGCTCTCACTATGTCCTTCCAATCTGCACCTAATATTGTTCGATCGTCAAACGTACGAATCATCCTCCACATATCAGGAGGCAATATCAGCCCAAAGAAATGATTAATATCAACTAACGTCATAATACACGAAAAAATAGCACCCTCCACACCTTCATAGAAAGCTGCTGGATTTTTACGGGGGTCAGGCAAAGCATTCTTAAGTGCCATATTATCTGCTCTATTCCATGGCGTATAAACCCAATTATATATAAAATAGCCCTTTGAATCCTTAGGCGTCTTATCCTCATCCGTACCATCCCCTTTTGGAGGGACATACAAAGGTGCAGCTTCCCGCATAGGCAAAACATTAATTGCAACACTCTTATCTGATCCATAAATAGGGCACACTCGGGTATTTTCCGTCGATCCAGACGCTGATTGCTCTGATGTCTTGTTCGCCGCTCGCAATCGTGTCGCCTCATATCGTAACTGAACCAACCGCCGGAAGAATTCGTCCGCATCTGAAAGAGCAAAAATACCTTTACGAAAATTCTCACAACCAACTGATATACCTTTAGGTTCCAACTGAGGAGAGTGTTTTCTAAACCGCTCAACAACTTCATCTGTAAAATGATTTAAAAAATACAACCGTTCCTTGTCAGACCACTGATTCATAAGATCATTAACCCCTGACACAGTTATAATATCACTGTTAAGTTTACGAGCAATCGAACGTAATTCCGTCATGCGTTCGGTATGTAACCTGGTACGCTGTTTATCCTGGCTATCCTCGTCCAAGTCCTCATCCGGAGCCGTAGGCTGAACATACGGAGGCGGGCAACGATCTAACAATGAAAAATCATCTAATTCATTAGTAAGGAGAGGATAAAGAGGACGTCTAATAGGAAACTGACCATTAACCTGCAAGTTACGTTCTCGACTCTCTTTCTCTTTCTGTTCCTGCAATTCCTTCTCCTGTAGCTGTAAAGCTTTATCCCGAGCAGCCTTTCGCTGCTCTTTGTCCGCCAAGGCTTCTGCACGCTTCATTCGTTCACGCACCGCTTTATCCCACATACGCACACAATCAAACATATCCTGTCTAGACCTGCGCTGAAACAAACACTGTTCTACATACTGGACTTTTCGCAAGTCGAATGACCCATGTAGTGGCCATTGCAACTCACGATCAGGTTTAGTGTATTTGTGCCATAACGTGCTATACATTATGGGAGGAAGGCCAAATTGAATGTACATTTCGCGATTAGGAGTCCCCTCTGGGGGAGCCGGCTGAGATTCATTTAATCGATAAGTGGTACCATTTCCAAAGCAGCACATCCCTCGGAGTGTGCTGAGGACAGGCATGTTCAAAATATCACGGAAAAAACACGATATTACATAAAATGGCACTTAAGGGTACTTATGCACAATGTGCCATTCAAACAAATTCAAAAGCAGAGAAATATCCCTACATGCCTGCCTATGTGAGGTGCACTCCACATATAATTCAAATCATAGGTCCAAACGTTAGCTAACTCATACAAATTCAAATTCAAATTCAAAAAGCCACAGTAAGCCTCAATAGGCTACCTTACCAAACATAAGTTTACCAAATATCTTCGAAAATGTCCAGATTCCAACTGCCAAGTTCCGTATTCGAATCAGCCAAAACAGGCACTACACGACAAGCCAAACGATCAGAATCTCAGTCGGGGACCGGCGCCACCTGGAAGGTCAGATCAGAAGGAAAGGAAAAACACCGTGGGTACCAAGACTCGGGTCACTCAGTGGCAGCGTACGCGTCCATAGCGAGTTTCCCATCCTTCGTCGTGACCTCTCCTTCGGGCATCCGAGTCGCCGATGAGTCCCTTCGTGGTCGCCAATTGTGGTATCGGGTTCTATCAGGTCTACATACTTGCAGAAACACTCGGACACCATAAAACAGAAGTTGGCACGGAAAATGAAAATGCAAAGAGACAAGTTTATTAGGACCCCATGGGGTGGTGGTACATTCCTACAGCACCCTTCGGCAATGCAAGAAGTATCACACCGAACATCGGTGCGCGACCTCTTTTATACAGTTTAACAGCAATAAAAAGGTAGGTGGTATACATTAGAACAGTTTTAGGTACATATATGGGCATTTTTGGAACACAGCCAACATGTGGGAGGGGTTTAATACCACTGGTCAGTTGGGAGGAACATTCCTAAGGAGTGACCACTCTCTAGTCCAAAGATCAGATGTACGCATGCGCGAGACTGATCATTACTAAAAATAGCCTGTTGCTGGGCAGGCTAAAGGTTCATTGGCATGAAGGAAGGACGAAAGGGCACGCTGACCACGAGGCCGCATGTTCATACAAAATGGAAGCCACCGAACACAAAATGGCCCCCCGCACGTTTAGTCAAGTCAAAAGAAATGTTTGTGTAGCTGAGCTTAACGCTAACTCAGGTACTGCCAAATTACGACAGAAGGGGACCCCTGTATACCTAATAGACTCTCTATACATAGGGAAAAGAACATATTAGGTAAAAGTGTATAGTTGAGTCAGTCACACTATTTGACAAAAGCAGGTACAGGTCTGGAAAACGTGAAATGTATCATCCCACTTAATTAATCCAAATTACAACATACAACCAAGAATATAAGGCCAAATGTATTCAAAAAATTATATTCTTTTATTTGATAATTATATTTTCAATATTTTCTGTGTTTTAACTTTCTGTGTGAATTGCATAACATATATCGTGATTAAAAACTTGTATCAAAAGTTAATATTCATTTAGACATTCATTATACAAAAAATATATATAAGATAGTACAAACAAAACTTAGACAGAAGTTGATGGAGGCAAGGCGGTAGGTAGGACTACGCACGTTTTGCCGTTATTGCCTTCATCAGGTCATTGTCTTATTGCACTGAAAACTAAATAGAACAGAACATAACTATTACTGCAATATACACAGGGGCATATATTATTACATTTATACAGACCTGGAACAGCTTACTATTTGACCACAAATGTAAAATTAATTCTGCGTATAATACATTATGACTCCAGTGAAACACACATTTGTTATAATATATATATATATATATATATATATATATATATATATATATATATATATATATTACCTACTGGCGGTCGCCAGTAGGTATATATAGTTAGGATTTTTTCCCTATGGGATTTTTGAAAATTCTATGTCTAATAACTTTGGCGTTTGTGGACGGAATTGGCTGAAATTTTCTGGAAAATGGAACATTTTGTTTCTGAGGAGCCCCTGAAAATTTGGGGGGGGTTCGTCCAGGGGGAGCCGAGAAAAAAGGGGGGTCCCAAAACGTGTTTTTAACATTGAGTTTTCCATAGGGCGGTTAGCCTCACTTTTAGCCCGAACGGCTGAATGGATTTGCACGAAACTTGGCAAAATTGTAGGGACTGGTAGCCCGATGTGCCTTTTGTAGGTCTCAATATATGTGCTGCAGTGGATTTTGAGAAAATAACGTTCAAAAAAAGATATATATCTGTAAGCGCGGACCAGGCAGCGCCCCGGTACGCGTACTTGACGCGTAACGGAACTTCGCGTAGCGAAGTTGATTGGCTCTCCGGTGTCTGTCAACATTCTAAACAGTCCGGAGCGGCCGCCATCTTGTCTCTCGGTAGGATCGAGAGACAAGAGGAGGCAAAAGCGAAGGGGCAAATGACCATTAGGGGGCATAGTAGATCCTCCCTGACCCCCTAGGTTTGATGTGGAGGCTTTAAAGGGGCCCCGCTAAGCAAAAAAAAAAAAAATTTTTTTTTGTTTTTTTTCGTGGTTAGCGCCCGGTACGCGAACCGGGAAGCGTTCTGGGGAGCGTATCACAATGAAAAATGAATGATAGACTTTTCAAATGCTGTATGTTAATTGATTGTTGGTTCTGTTGATTATTTTTTTTTTTTTTAAGCTTTTTTTATTGTGTTTCATAATTTATTAAACTTTCTAACATTTCATTGTCAGAAATTTCATAATCATGGAATATAGATTGTAGTCTCTGAGGTTGTAAAATGTCCTCATTTGCAAGGAGGTTATCTACTGCTTGTACACATTGCAGTAGTTCTTGGTCCCAAGTTTCATCCATAAATTCAATCTCATTTGGATCAATGATTTCTGTGTTGGACTCTGGAAGGACAATTTCAAATGAAATGTTTTGTTCACTTTCCATTTTTCCTGAAATTTGCATAAAAAAAATATATATTAGTAGAGGTAGGGCACTGTTGGGATTAATTTTAGATAGGCAGTTTTTAACAGAGAATTTATCTTTGGGCAGTGTATAGTATCAGAGTGGATGTAGGAATATACAAAAGTGTATCTAAATTTATAAGTACTACAGAGGGATAGTATATAACTAACAGAAAAAGTTTGCCATATTAACTTAAAGTGCACAATATACTTCAGTTTTAAAAATAACAACTTACCTTTAAAAAGAAGTTGAAGTTATTAATGAAAATCCTATTGAAATGTACACCAGGAAGTAGTAGTCAAAATGGCTGTGTTTCCTTCTCTTCCTTTATATATATTTGGGTACATAACCAATCAAATGTGAGGTAAAAAAAGTAGAAAATGAAAGTAACATTTTAATTGGTTGTCAATTCCAACACTTCAGATGTGTTTTGTGAAGTAATTTACCTCACGGTATTTAGAGAGGTCTACAGGCTAAATGGCTAAATGGAATTCCAATCAAATTTGTGAAAATGGTAGGGATTGGTATGTAGTATGAGCTAATCTATATTTGGTGAAATTGTCTCCAGTCGCTTTTCTGTAAACTACTTTCCCATCTTTTTTGATGGTGCGCTTCCCAGGAAGCGACCCGGTACGCGAACCGGTGAGCGCCCTGGTACGCGAACCTTAAGCGTAACGGGAGTCCACCATTTTGTGTTTCGGTCGAATTATGATACAAGATGGAGGGCAAATAATGTTCAGAATAGGTAGAAGGGGGCACGGTAGACTTATCTTGACCCCCTAGGTTTTGTGAGGGTGGCTGATGAGGCCCATATGTGCGAAAAAATAACATTTTTTTTTTAAATTTCGCGAGGTTAGCTCCCGGTACGCGTACCGGGTAGCGCCCCAGGGAGTGTACTTTGTTGAAAATTAGTGAAAAAAGTTAGAGTAAAATAATAATTGTGAGTGATTAGATGTAGGGTAGCTCTGAGAAGAGCTTTTGGGTTTATGGTACATTTAGGTACTTATAAGTAGGTACCAATGCACATTCTTACATTCAGAGTGAAAATTCTGTTGCCCTCATCTGAGAAGTGAACTCCATCTCCTCTGTAGATATCTTGCATGTAGTAACGCAAGTTATTGTTGTACAGGGAGCCCATTCCATGGTCTCTCATGTAAGCTGAAACAGATTTGTTTACATGCTTCCTCGACTTCTCAATTTGTGGACAAAATTGGTTTGACCACCTCCATTTCTGTCTTTGGCATATATTTGAATATACCAAGGCAGTCTGAGGAAAAAGTGCCATTAATTGCTCAAAGGTGTCCTTTAAAAGCATTTCCAGACCTACACCAGTCAAAGTGCCCAAGTCATTACCTCCACAGTGCACAATTAACAGGTCAGGTTTTGGCAAATGCATAAAGGTTTTCACCAATGGTATCAATTGGTGACATTTTAATCCTCTGTGGCCAAACCACTTAATTTCCACATCTTGTAAATTGAGGTTAGGTAAATTCCTGCTTTCAACGTACCTTTGAGCCCAGTGAATATAACTATGACCAACAATCCAGACAGAAAACATGGTGAGAGAAGGTTCTCCTGCAGTCAGATGAAGTGTGGCAATGAAATGGTAGTTGAAAAAATGTGAGTTTGAAATGAAAAAAACTGTGGAGTTTCTGTGTTCATGAAGTAGTAACAGTGATTGGTGGATTTTGATTGATGAAAACAGAAAGTTAGGGTGTACAGATGTGTTGTTTGAAAGATGTATTTTGAGTGGTCAATAAAAAATCATTAAATGAAAGAAAGCACTGGATATGCAGGTGCACTGAGAGTTCAGAGTTCAATTGCAACATTGTTGTGTGAATTTGCAAACACCAGAGTTTCTCCAAGAGCTGGTTGCTATGGAAAATAGGCAGAAAGGGCAGAGGGGGAAGGGTTTTCATTTGAAAAAAAGTGAGGGAAGAGTTTTGATTGGGTGACATGAGAAATATGTGTGAAGAATTACACCATTTCTGTGCTTTTGATAGCTGCAGACTCTGGAGTGCATACCTTTTGCTCTGCTGAAGACAAATTGGTGTGTTTCTGAGACTGTTTTCAAACTCAAAGTATTTGCTAAGGTGAGAAAATATTTCTTTACTTTAGATAGAGAATAGTGTGCTTTAAGGAGAAAATTATGATTTATGTGGCGCAAATTGCTTGTAAATATGCTCTCACATGTGCATGGAAAATTTTGATTTTGAATGTTAGTGTTATATAGCCATGTTAAAAGTGACGCAACCATGCTGGAAAGCCAATCAAAAAATGATTTCATGTGTTTTAATGACATTTTAAGTCATTTTCTGATGTGCAGTGTTTAGAAATTATGATTTGAAAATCGTTTTTGTGGAAAAGGAATTGTTTTTAAATTCATGACAAGGATATAATGGTGTATGGTTCTTTATAAGGCAATTGACTGTTCCTGATGTTATTTTTCTCATTTTAGTGTAAGACCTTTCTCTGTGGCGCAAATTGCTTGTAAATATGCTCTTACATGTGCATGAAAAATTTAATTATCAATGTTTGTGTTACATAGCCATGATAAAAGTGAACCAACCATGCAGGAAAGCCAATCAAAAAACGCTTTCATGTGTTTTAATGACATTTTAAGTCATTTTCCCATGTGCAGTGTTTAGAAATTATGATTTTAAAATCGTTTTTGGGGAAAAGGAATTGTTTATAAAATCATGACAAGGACATAATGGTGTATGGTTCTTTATAAGGCAATTGACTGTTCCTGATGTTATTTTTCTCATTTTAGTGTAAGACCTTTCTCTGTGGCGCAAATTGCTTGTAAATATGCTCTTACATGTGCATGAAAATTTTAATTATAAATGTTTGTGTTACATAGCCATGATAAAAGAGAACCAACCATGCAGGAAAGCCAATCAAAAAACGCTTTCATGTGTTTCAATGACATTTTAAGTCATTTTCTCATGTGCAGTTTTTTGAAAATATGATTTGAAAATCGTTTTTGGGAAAAAGGAATTGTTTTTAAATTCATGAGAAGGACATAATGGTGTATGGTTCTTTATAAGGCAATTGACTGTCCCTGATGTTATTTTTCCCATTTTAATGTCAGACCTTTCTTTGTGGCGCAAATTGCTTGTAAATATGCTCCCACCTGTACATGGAAAATTTTGATTTTGAATGTTTATGTTACATAGCCATGTTAAAAGTGACCCTACCATGCAGGAAAGCCAATCAAAAAACGCTTTTATGTGTCTTAAGGACAATTTAAGTAATTTTCCCATGTGTAGTGTTTTGAAGTTATGATTTGAAAATCGTTTTTGAGGTAAAGGAATGTTGTTAAAATTTATGTTCGCCATATGCCCCCAAATTTCTTTTTCAGGGTTGCAGCAGGGTGTTCTTGAGACACCCCTGCACCTTTGGAATAAATTCCTAATTTGTGATGAGCAAATTGTTAATCGCAAATTGCACCTTCATTTATATGAGCCTCCTAGCCCATGGAAATGAATGGGTAATTTGCAATTAGCAATTTTCTCAAACAAATTTGGAATGGTAAAGAATCGCTATTTATTCCTTAAAATTCGCTTTTTTGGAAATGCAAAATAGTTATATGATACATATGGCGGTTGATGTCTAACAAGATAAGAAGCTTATGGATACATTTATGATGACTGGTGCAATGAAGTAGAAATCACTTACTTCATTGGTAGGCCTTTACAATAAATTATCTCCTCTGTATTCTTCATCAAGCGTAACTTTAATCTGCAATCCTGAGTAGGCCTCACCTTAAACAAACCTCTGGATAGACCACATCTTATTGTCATCCTGATTTAATCATTTATAATGCTAGGGACAGATTTATGATAGGTGTATACCTCTTTTGTGCCACTTAGAAAACATTGTCCATGGGGAAATGACTTAAAATGTCATTAAGACACATGAATGTTTTTTTTAAAACGTTTGCAAATTTTTTGGGTCACTTTCAACATGGCTATGTGTCTGAAACAGTCAAAATCTAAATTTGCAATGCACAGGTGGGAGTATATTTACAAGGAATGTGCTTCATGGGGAAAGGTCTTATAATGTAATATGGGAAAAATGACATTAGAGATACTGAAATGCCTTATAGAGAAGCATACACCATTATGTCCTTGTCATAAATTTGCAAACCATTACTTTTCCCCAAAAACGATTTTCAAATTATATTTTGAAAACACTGCACATGTGGAAATTACTTAAAATGTCAATAATTCAAAATTTGTGATTCCTTAAATGCAATGTATCAAAAAAAAATATGTAAAAAATGATATTAAGGATTTGGAAACTACCACCAACTTCTAGTTTGTGGTAATTTGCGAATTCTTTTCAAAAAGCATTTTTTTTTTAAAAAAAAAAAAGGTCCCATATGACGCCCATACATGCCATTAGGGCATGTAGGTGTGCCATGTGCTCCCAAATTTCTTTTTCAGGGGTGCAGCAGGTTGTTCTTGAGATACCCCTGCACGCTTGAAAAAAATCCTATTTTGTGATGAGCTAATTGCTAATCACAACTTGCAACATTAATTCCTATGAGCCTCCTAGCCTATGGAAATGAATGGGTAATTTGCAATTAGCAATTTGCTCATTGCAAATTAGGAATAGTAAAGAATCGCTATTTATTCCTTAAAATTTGCTATTTATAATATGTAAAATATTTTGATGATACATATGGCAGTTCATCTGTAACAAGATAAGAAGCTTAGGGATAGATTTATGATGAGTGGCGCATCACCAGGGATGTGACAGTCATCCTGCGCCACTGTTCCGCCACCCATGTTGTGCTGCATTTACAATGCGGCGCAGCATGGGGCAAAAACGGCACAGATGCGTGACGCATCTGTGCCGTAAAGGTGGCGCATTGCTGGAGTTGTATCGTAAGTGCGATGCAGCTCCAGCAAGGCTCAGGGGTGCCCCATCTCCACAATGTTGCGTCAAGACCTATGCCAGCTTCAAGCAGGCGCAGGGTTTTGAAGCAGCTTTCTCCTATCTGATTGTAAATGCGGCACACCATGGGTGGTAAAGCAGTGGTGCACATTAACTGGTGCATGCCTGGGGATGTGCCATTTAATATAAATCTGCACTTTAACATTTGAGTATGTGCAGGGGACACAGAGTCGTTGAGGCTTATCCAAGGTTAAGAACAGATGAGTCCTGTTCAGTGAAAAATTAGACATAGGCTTCACCTGCTCAGCATCGCTGGACATGGCTAAATAATAGCTGCAAAATGTTACTCTTGTTAAATAATTTTACTATTATAATCTGTGAGATTTGTCTCTTACTCTATAACATCTCATTGTTGTTATCTTTATTTAAAGATAAAGACAACCTCAACATGAGCGACAATCTGCAATCAGTTGATTTTGACCTCATCATTGAACTTGTAATTGAAACATCAGTGGATGTTGATCCATTGGATGATTTAAATCCTGAGGATGAAGAAGAGCGTGATGAGGATGCAGATTTGTCCGAATTATATGATATAGGATGGGAAGCTGACCTGCTTGAGCCTTTGGAATTATAAACATTTATTTTTAAAATTTATAATCAATAAAAAGTAAAAAGGTAAACCGTTTAATTTAAAAATAAAGACACCTTTAAAAACAGGTTATGTGTAGTGTCTTCAATAAAATATTAAAATATGCTCATAAAATTAGATCAGATTCACATATAAAATAGCATAGGTAACATAAATATAAATGTCATTTCTTTTCTGGTATTTCTGTATTGTAAAAATGGCAATGACTAAAAAATCTTCAAATTAAAATGACAAGTAGTGTGTTATGTTTTTGATCACTATTACTGATTTACTGTTTGATAATAATGTTTAATAACATTTTTTATTATATTTTTCCTCAGATTCAACTGCAGATCATTTCAAGATTACAATATGCCTACAAAAATAAGAGAGATGAAGGCTGCAAAACGTCAAAGACAGCAGGAGAAAAAAAAATGCAGCAGTCCTCTAACAAAAAGATTTCTCAAGCCATGAAGAAAGCACCGGGTAAGAGCTCTAAATATTTCATAAGAAATATTTCTAATAAAAAAAATATTAGTACAGAAAATGTTTCAATCCATAACATGACAAGTAAATCAAATGGAAAGAAAAGGACAAATGAAAATGTTACTGCTAGAGCAAGAGATAAATCTGTGCATGATAGTAGAAGGAAACAACAGTTTACGGAGATTCGTAAACGAATGTTCCGTAACAGGATAATTGGCAATTTGTTAAAAAATATTAAGAAAGGTCAACAGAAATTAGTTTTTTATAGGAGAAAAAAAAAGTTGAGAAAGTTATTGATCAGGCTTTTGAAATTAAACGTAAGTTATTTATTTTGATAATCAATAGAATTAGGAAGCTAAACAAGGCAATTTTTGATTTCAAAAGAAATAGTAGATGGAAGAGAATAGTTAATCGTAGTAATTTTTGTGAAGTTTTTTCTGGAGAATGGATACATAGTTCAAGCTGTGAGGCATTTTTTAATGAAGAGAGTTATTTCCAGGATAATGATTTGGTGCATGCAGTTGACATCAGTGGTCGTGCTTATGAAGTGAAAGATGGTTGTCCAGTTGAAAAAGAAAAACTTGTGACAACAGAGGCAGAAGAGTTGTTAGGTAATGAGGTTTTAGGAAGACGTGCTAAGGGTCCTGTGTACACCTGGAAGTGTAGTAGTATTTGCAGTGTGCGACAGGATTCCATCAATTTGCTTTGTGATTTTGTACGGACATTTAACAAGAAAAGTTTGAAGCAGAAAATAAGGTTGTTGCAAGAATTAGATCCTTGCAGAGTGAGAGAAGTGACAGGTTTGCATGGTCATTCACTGGCTTGTCTTTCCAGGAGAGTATGCCAGAGTGTTTTTCATCATTTCAGGATGCTAGCAGTGCATCATAACAAAGTGAGGAAGTTAGTTAGACTGTTGTATTATGCTAAGAGTCCAGCAATTATGCTGAAACAATTATGCGCTGCTCTTTTGCATGGTTCTGAAATAGATGTGAAGAATATATGTGAAGAAATTGAGTTTTGTTACTTTGGAAGTAAAGAGGAGAATGTTGAAATTGAGCAAGAAGTAGAGGGTCTTTTGGAAGATAGTGTACAGGTTTCCAGTACAGATAATTTCCAGAGGGAAATTGCGACGTTTGACATGAAATCAAGTGAGAGGCCTAATTTCACTTGTGTGTGTTGTAGACGCACTTATTATAAGAATCAGACTAAGTTAGTGGATTTATATGCAAAAAGTGAAAGGGAAAATAATAGTGAATGGAAGGATTTTGCAACATACTTGATGGTAGAAAATTGTTTTGATTTGGGATTGGATCAACGTGTGTGTACTTATTGTTGTAACAAATTAAAACAAAACCAGATGCCTGCTAGAGCAGTTCATAATAATCTGGAATTGGTTGAGATTCCTTCTGAATTGAAGGACTTAAATACTTATGAATCTATTTTGATTCAAAGTATCCATCCCTTTCAGGCTATTGTAAGAATGGAGCCAAAGACAGGGAAATTGCCTCCATCAGATTTACAGAGAGGATTAAAGGGAAGAGTTGTTTATTTGCCTCTAGATTTCAAGAAAAACATTAACACAATTGGAGTAGAAAAAGTGGAAGAGGAACCTCTGGTTATCTTAGTTAATGGGGTTCCGACAAAGAATAAGAAAATATGGCAAGATTTAGTAGATGTTAGGAAAGTTAAAAAGGCAACATTGTATTTGAAAAAAAATAATAAATACTATAAGAATGTATATGTTGCAGAAGAGGAAGTAAGTGAGGAAGAGGATAGCGATTTGTGTGCTGGTCAAATTGAGAAAGTAGAACCCTCTACTAGTGAGGAAATATATGAACATTATAGTGTTCATCCTTTGCATTCAAAGGAAGTCATGGGGAATGCTATTGAGTTGTTTCAAATGAAACAAGCCAAAGGGAGTCCCATTAGTGTTTGGGAGGAAAGTTTGGAAGCTCGGTGTTTCCCACAGCTTTTTCCAACAGGTCAGGGAGGAAGATATGATGAGCGACCTCATCAAATTCCTGCTTCTGAATACCGGACTTTGCGATTGTATGCAGGAGATGCTAGGTTTCGACAATGCATTCCTTATTTGTTTCATCTCCTGTTTGAAAGCGATCTGTCTGGACTGTCATATGCAGTGAACCACATCTTGAAAAGTGGTATACACATGCAAAACATCTCGGCAAGTGATTTTATGGATAAAGTGAATGTCCAAGATAGTATTTTGGATTCTCACCTGATTAATCTCATGGCGTGTCAGCGTGGTACTAATGAGTACTGGTACCGTCGTCATGGTGATTTAAAATGTATGCTGAGGAACTTAGGTACTCCCACATGGTTCCTCACTCTAAGCTGTGCCGAGTATGGCTGGGAAGACTTACTTGAATTTCTACGAGAGGCAAATGCTAACGTAGAAAACATCGAATTCAAGACACCCGGAGAACTGTGCTCTTTGGATCCAGTCAATGTATGTAGGTACTTCAATCATAGATTTGAAGCTATGATGTCTTTCATCATGAATAAGAAGAATCCACCTCTTGGAGAGGTGTTGGATTTCTTCTGGAGAAAGGAGTACCAAGCAAGAGGTGCTCCTCATATACATATGTTGCTGTGGATCAAGGATGCACCTAAATTTGGAACGGATCCAGAAGACTCAGTGATGAGTTTCATCCAACAGTATTCTACGTGTGCTGTTCCAAACGCAAAGGAGAAGAAAAGCCTAAGAGAAAAAGTTCTGCGTTTCCAAAGCCATCGATGTGGAAAGTACTGCCGTCGTAAATTCCGAAAGAAAGACAAGTTCTACACCAAATGTCGTTTCGGCTTTCCACGACCGGTGATTTCTAAAGGAAGAGTAAACAGTTTGATGTCTTCGCTGCGACATAATGTGATGAAGAAATCACCTAAAAACACTTACAATTTGAAGAGGAACGAAGAGTCCAAGTACATCAACGACTACAACCCGGTGATTTTGTCCATGTGGAATGCTAACATGGATATACAGTTTGTGGCTGATAACTGTATGGCTGTGGCTCGGTATGTGACGTCTTACATCACCAAAAAAGAGAAGACAGAATTGAAGGATATGTGGGAGGACATTTCCCATGAAAAGAGCCTCAGCAAGAAGTTGTACAGTTTCAGTCTGAAGATGTTGTCGCATCGAGAAATCGGAGCGTACGAATGTTCTGACCGGTTGTCTTCAGCAAGTCTCTATGCCAAGTCCAGGAGTATCGTTTGGGCGAGTCTTGGTCTTGCTGCAACGCGTAATCGAGTTCTCAAACCTGTGCGGGAAATTGAGTATTTGGCGGAAAAGGAGCCAAACAGTACCGACATTTTGAAGACAAACATGTTGGATACATATTATCCAAATCGAAGCAGTCACCTAGAGAATGTTTGTCTGTATGAGGTTCTGCAAAATTACATGTTCAAGAGGAACATCAAAGAAGATACTGAGAAAGGAGTGTATGCTGTAATAGGAAGTGAGGGATGTCTGGTCAAGCAAAGAAAATGCCACTTGATAAACCATCGAAAATTGAGTGGCGAATCTCCTGAAAAAAAGGAGTTTTTCTATTTAGCACTTTTGCAACTTTTCAAGCCTTGGCGTGCAGAAGAGGAACTGCTTGGAGATTTCCTCTGTTATGAAGACTCTTTCAATGCCGCCAAGGAGACCATAGAATGTCCTGCTTTTCCCAAATATGTAGAAATGTTGAATGCGGAAATTGAGCAGGAAGCAACGATTGCAGCCGAGATTGCCAGAGACAGTTCTCAGGACAGTCAGAGTTCTGCTTCATTGAGTCAGGATCCACTAGGAGGACCTCTTATTGAAAATGAAGCTGCCACTGCTATGAATGAGGTGGAAAGAGCCATGGCACATGCTCAAGAGGATGCGGTTAACTTAGAAGAGTTGGAAAGGCAACTCAACGTTGAGCAGAGGAAAATATATGACGAAGTTACCATGCAAATTGATCATGGATTAAGTCATGATAAGAAAGAGTGCTCATGTATGTCGTTGAAGCCTGTCCGACTGTACGTGAGTGGAGAAGCGGGAACTGGAAAAAGTTTCCTCATTAAAGCAATTTCATGCTATTTGCAGGAAAGGACAGAGTCATCGCTGTCTTGTGTTGTCACTGCTCCAACTGGACTGGCAGCACATAATATTAAAGGGATTACTTTACATCGTTTACTGATGCTGCCAGTGGAGCATGACAACAAATTAGAATATCACAAGCTATCTGGAGATGCTTGTTTTGAAGTTTCAAGAATCTTGAGGAAAATGAAACTTCTTATCATTGACGAAGTAAGCATGGTTTCCAATGTCATGCTTGCCTTTGTGCATTTGAGGATGCAAGAAGTTCTCAAAACAGAGTATGATGTGTTATTTGGTGGCAAACACATCATTGTTTTCGGAGATCTTCTGCAGCTGACACCAGTGAAAGGGCAACCTGTGTTCAAAATGCTCACGCATGAAGATACCAGGAAGTGCCTAGGCAGCATTGGCAACGTCAATATATGGTTAAACTTCAATTATGCTGAACTGCATGAAAATATGCGTCAGGCAAAGGATGAAGTTTACAAGACTATTCTACAAGATGTTAGAATTGGAAAAGTGACCGAGCATGGGAAAGAAGCTTTACATGCACGATTACTGTCAAATTTATATCCAGAACAAGATGTTGTGCCTGAGAATATTTTTCAGAAAATTACTGATAAGAAATCTGGAATATGTTTGATGCCAACTCTTGCAGAATGTGCCAAATTTAACAACAAAATGTTGCATTTAGAAAAGCAAGAGATTGTGAAAGTGGAAGCTATTGATAGAGTAGAGCATATGGGATCAACAATTATTTTGTCTGAGAATCTGAAAACAAAATTGGATTCATTAGAGAAGAGTATATCTAAAACTGCAGGTTTTGAAAAGACTCTGAATGTGTGCTTGAACTGCCGTATAATTTTAAGAAGGAATTTACATGTTGAAAGAGGTCTGGTAAATGGATCAATGGGTAATGTTGTTGATTTTGTGAAATACAGAAATAGAGATGGAATTGAATTTTTAAAAATTAAATTTGATGGCATTGAGGAAGTACAGCTAATTGCTCGTTGTTCTGCTAGATTTTTGCTTGTAAAAGACTTATATGTTCGCCGTAAGCAGTTCCCTGTTTGCTTGGCATATGCGGTGACAATTCATAAATCGCAAGGTTTAAGTGTAGACACTGCATTGGTGAATATTGGCAGTTCTGTGTTCAAGGAGGGTATGGCATATGTGGCATTGTCACGAGTTAGAACTTTATCGGGATTGTACTTGATTGAGTGTGATGTCAGAAACATTTGTGCAGATCTAGATTGTGTTAAGGAATACAATAGGTTAAGAAGAGAGTATGCGCCACATTTGCCTCAGTTTCCTTTGTTTGAGAAACGTCTGGTAGGCCGGAAACGAAGAAATGAGAACAATACTGGGGAGGTTGTAGCAAAAAGACAAAAAGTGAATGAACCTAAAATTACAAGCAGAAACAAAGAGGATTCTGTTGAAGATGTTGTTGGTTTTCAGTTTGAAAACAGTTCTGGTGTCAACTGCTATGCTAATGTAGTAATTAATGTTTTGTTTTCTCTAAAAAATGTAAAAGAAGAGATTGTGGTCAATTCTGATCAAAGATTTTGCAGTTTGTTAAATTCTGTGTTAGAGAAATGTACCACTGATAGAAGAAACATAGAAAGTGTGTCTGAAATTAGAAATTTGTTAGATAGATGTTCAGGCCAAACGCAATTCTCTCAAAATATTCAGCAAGATTGTCAGGAGTTTTTAATGTATATGCTTGATGTATTACATGCTGAAGGTGTAGATGTAGATCAGCTGTTTGGGCTTTCTTATCAATGGCAGCATGACTGCGAGAACTGTATGGTATCAAGTACTACTAGTGTAGACTCAGAAAGATTTATATATTTAACTTTGCCAGACAGTAAATCAGTCTCCTTTAATAAGCTAGTAAAAGCTGCTAATCACAACATGGAGTGTAGCCAATGTAAATCTGAAATGATGTCCACTTTATTTATACGAACATATGGCCAGTACGTCATTTTAATGTTCCAACGATGTAGGCCTGATGGAACAAAATTGACAACTTTAATAAAAAATTTTGTAGCTTCGCAGTTGTCAATATCAGGAAGGACTTTTGTAACTACAGCAATTATATATCATGACGGCCCTTCAATATCATCAGGACATTACACAGCTTATTTAAAGTCTAGAAATGGCTGGTCATTCTGCAATGATTCTGTTTTAATTTTCAAAAAAAAATTGCCGTATGACCTTAAAAACTCTTACCTGGTGTTTTTAAAACCAAAATTTTAGGAAAATAATCTCGGGATATGATCTGTGGAATTTCAAGAAGTTCTAATGGCTCCTACACAATTTGGCCTTGAGGATAAGTGTAGTTCAGAGACATAACTTCTAATCATAGGATTGGACATCATGGAGATGTATGTGCACTTTAAATGAGTTCAGAAAAACTGTTTCTTTTCATAAGCTAATTGAAGCAGCCAATCAAAACATGGAGTAGAGGGAATGTAAGTCTGCAATGCTGTCTACTGTTTTACATTGCTTTGTGATTAAAAGTGATGTAGAGAATTAAATAATTGTAGTACTCATAGAGGTAGTGTAAGTCTGCTTCATATTAAGCAGTATCAGTGTCATAGGAAATGTAGAACATGACTGAGCAAGAAGGGGAAGATATTACTATTCCAGGATTGTGAAAATGATCTTCAACATTTTAATTCTGAAAGTTGCGGAAATGCCAAATGATGGGATTGGCTTACAAGAAATCCAAGAGTTATAAATATCTCTGACTAGATTTGGCCTTGTGGAAAATAGTGGTAGAGAGCAAGAAGTCATTTATTGCATGTAACGTGTTTTTAAAAACGATGGAGGTTTTCTTTCAGAAAGTGGCGGGCTGAAAGTAATAACAGCACAAAAGAGTGTAAGCTGTTCATAGGACATCCTTGGACGTCATGGAAAGTAAGTTAACTTTAAGGAGTTCTGAATTTTAATTTCTGATGTTGTATGGGTTTTTTAAACACAATCATTTTGATTGTGTTTTTTTTTCCCCGCTGTTACATGATGAATACCTTCAAGTCACTGTTTTTAGTGAATTTTGATACATTCTGAGAACAGCAAAAATAAACCATTTAACATGTATAATTAATTCTGTACTGTTTGCATTTATGATGTATATGTAGAACTGTGTAGGAGGCATGGAGAAGGTGAGTTTTCTGTAAGTGTTAAATTTATTGTATGCAGTGCTGCACTTCTACGTATTCTTTCATATGCTGGACTACATCTGCACAATGAGATACCTAAGCAAAGGAAACACAAGTGATGTGATTGTGAAATGAGCAAAATAAATTGCACATATTTCAATTACATCACCTGTGTTTCCTATCATTACGAATCACATTGTGCAGATCAAGTTTAGGTCTGTCCAGGGAAACATAGGAGGTTTCTACTTTGTTGAAGAGTGCAGTGGACATGACTCACTTCATTAGTAGACTTTCACAGATATTATCTCCTCTGTACACTTCAACAAGTGTAAATCTCATCTTGAACTCTGAGTAGGCCTCACCTCAAACAAATCTCTGGATAGGAGACATGTTATTGGCATACTGAAGCGACACTTTTCTGAAACAAGAGCAATGCAAAAGATGCACCATGTTTTAAGATAGGCCTCACTTCATCTGCATCAAGATACTGTTAGTTTAAAATGTATATCTTTAGGATTGTGTAGAGGACCTGGAGAAGCAGAAGCTTCTGTCAGTGTCAAAGTTGTTGAAAAACTATTTGTCCTTCAATATTTTCCCTTGTCTTTTGTAATTTTTAAATACATATTTTAATTTTTTTCAAATGTTGGTTCTCTCTTTCACAGATTGAAAGTATAGAAATGAAATGTGATTAATTTAACGGCAATTACAAGGTAAATAGTTGTACTCTTTTCGTTACATTTCTATCACATTCACCTACTATTAGATCCACTGCTTCACTTCTTTAATCCTCAGTTTCCTGCCTTTGCTACTTTCCTCATTCCTTTCTCTATTACCTATTTACTCAACTCCTTCCACTCTTTTTCTCAGTCCCTCTGTTCTCATAGTTCCTCAGTCTTGTTCACTCACTCCATCTCTATTACTCTTAGTGTCTGTGAATTACTTTCCCAACTTTTTTTTTTTTGGACCGCTTCCCGGGAAGTTGCCCGGTTCGCAAACCAGCAGCGTTATGGCAGTCCACCATTTTGTGTTTCGGTCGAATCAAGATACAAGATGGAGGGCAAATAATGTTCAGAATGGGTAGAAGGGGGCATGGTAGATGTATCTTGACCCCCTTGGTTTTCTGAGGGTGGCTGAGGAGGACCATAGTTCTTCACTCTTGTTCACTCTCTCTGTTTCTATTAATGTCACTGTTTATGACTGATCAAAAAAATGTTTTTTAAAAAAGAACAGTAACTATAAGGGAAGGAAATAGACAGTTATGTTAAAAGAAAGACAGCTATAGGGAGTAAACTAAGGATACTGTTACCCACAATCCACTGCTGTTGATGTTACTGACCATGTCATGAATGATGTAATATGTGACATCATCAGCAGTGGATTGTAGGTAACAGTATCCTTAGTTTACTCCCTAGAGCTGTCTTTCTTTTAACATAACTGTCTGTTTGCTTACCTTATACTTACTGTTCTTTTTTTTAAAAAATATTTTTTTTGGTTAGCTTCCGGTACGCGTACCGGGTAGCGCTCCGGGAGCGAACTAAGAGAAATAGAGGTTGGCAGAGTTCCAAATATTCTACCAATTTTTTTATAATGGGGAGTTAGTTCTGAAAAGAACTTTTTTTTTAATGTTTTTGTTGTTTTATATTTTTTTTAGTATTTTTTGAACATTTTTTTACTTTTTTTGTATTTTTTTTGGGGGGGGGGAAACAAAAACGATCCATTATAAAGGGCTCAACAGGAGCAAAAAAAAAAAAAAAGAATTTATTTCTTGGTGCGTCTCGTACAAACATTAATATGATTTTGAATTGCTCGCAAAATCAAAGTGATGCTACTTTCTCTGTAGCAGATGAAAGTGCCACATTCCACGCACACTTGCTTTACGTGCCCAAACAACATTTGGATGTTTGCAATCGTCTCCCTCGCCTCTGGTCCCGACACCTCTGGAACCACCGATCTTCTTGCCATTGGGAGGGGATTTTGTTGTTCGTCACGTAGCTGGGCAGCACTATAATTATTTGGGTGCCACCTACTCATATGCCGATGCATAGTATGATTGCCATAACTGTATTTTTTATCAGTGCCCCTAGACAATCTATCACCGCATATGCGGCAAAACACGTAACGTGCATTGACTTTCTTTTGCCCCTCAGGAATTCTGTAGAATTGCCAGATATAATTCTCCTTTCTGTTGTACCTCCTGGGCTCCTCTGGCAGAAACTCATGCTGTTCCTCCTCTTCCTCCTCTTCCTGTTCTTCCTCTTCTTGCAAAATTACTTCTGCAGGTGGTCCTCTCTTTCTTGGATTTGGTGGAGGTGGTGGGCTAGCACCAGCTGAAGCTACTAATGAAGCCATCACAAAGTATCAATAAAGGGTCTTTCTCTCACCAAGATGAAAGTCAGAGTGATGAAAGAAGGAGGGGTTTTCATCATTTGGGAAAAACAAAAGTTCTAAACCAATGAAAAGTGTCCATTTTAGATCACATGACCTTGTATTACATCATTAGGAAACCAAAAGTGAAATGAACCAATGAAAAGTGTTATTACCGAGTCACATGACCTGCTATGTTTACGTTACGCGGTCGGCGCCGCGCCGCGGATCGCTTCCGGTTCGCGTACCGCTACGCTTCCGGGTACGCGAACGTAGCACGTAATATGACGTATTACGCGAGAACGCGAAACGTCATGCTGACGCGAAGCGTCGCGATGTTGTTTTGTAACGCGAGAGGTGCGCAAAAGGAACGTTTACCAGTTCGCGTACCGGGTCGCGCCTCCGGATTGAGCTAACGGGAAGCTAACCGGTACGCGTACTGGGAGCGAAACAAAAAAAAATAAAAAAAAAATTGTATAAAAAACATGTAAAAAATATTTTTCTTTTTAAAGAATAATACATTGTAAAGGTTTTGATATTAGCTATTAAAAAACCAATGAAATTCACTGAAAAAACCATAGGTTATACACCATATATAGTTAGGAATTAGCATTTAAAAAACCTTATTTTACTCACACAAAACCAATGAAATTCCATATATAGTTAGTTGTACTAACTATATATCACGCACCCGCAATCCACTGCTGATGATGTCACATATTACATCATTCATGACATGGTCAGTGACATCACTGATGACATCACTGATGACATCTCAAATGACATCACTGATGACATCACTGATGACATCTCAAATGACATCACTGATGACATCACTGATGACAACATCCAGTGACTGTATTTTTCTGTAAAGTTAAAATATGTCTTACAGTGGATTGCGGGTGCGTGATATATAGTTAGTACAACTAACTATATATGGAATTTCATTGGTTTTGTGTGAGTAAAATAAGGTTTTTTAAATGCTAATTCCTAACTATATATGGTGTATAACCTATGGTTTTTTCAGTGAATATATATATATATATATATATATATATATATATATATATATATATATATATATATATACAGTACATAATAACAAATATTGACACAATAGCACTGGTAACAAAAACAGAATACAGAAGGACAATAATACATATTCATTGAATATGTATACAATAATACATATTCATTTAATATGTATTATTGTCCTTGGGATATAATTTGTATGGAAAGTAATTACATGATCTCATGTTAGGTATGTTTACTCAATGTAGAAGGAGCATAAGTCATTTATACTAATGAGCATATGTTGAAATTAAATGCCTCATTGGTTGTTATTCATGCTTTGTGCTAAGTTGTGTCTGATTGATTAGTAATGTATATATAACCAACGTATTCTGTTTTCGTTACCCGAGCTATTGTGTCAAGATTTTTTATTATGTACTGTATATATATCTGCAGAAATTTCCAAATTAAGAGATGACATGAATAAAAGGCTCAAACGCGAAGAGGAAATTATAATGAAACGCAAAGCATATAAGTTCCAGCGTGACAGACTGGACTATGAGAATGGGAAGATCTTTACGTTCGCCAAAAAGTATGATAAGATCAAACAGCGGCAAGCTTCCAACAACTCTGGTACTTCCAACACCACAGCCAGTAGCATTGTTAGTACAGGACCTACTACCAGTACCAGTACAAGACCGGTTGAAATATCGTCTGCATCAGTGTCAGGGGACAGTTCGCAATACGAGAGTGAGTCAGAAACAGAAACCAGACGACAACAAGCGGTGGGGTTTCGCAAACTCACTCCGGCTCAGGAGATGGCAATGGTACAGCAAGACCGAAAGGCAAGTCTACGTTCTGCTGCACAGGCAGTCGGCGACAGCGCGACAACAAGCAACGCGCAGAGAGGCGCAAATGTAACAAACGCCGCAAAAAAGATTCCAGGCCAAAGAAACAGCGCTTCAGAAAACAGTGGAATCAGCCTCAATGAATGCAATCTCCTTAGGAACTGCGGCAGAGCAAGGGGGTCATGAGAATAAAGCAGTTATAAATTTATCGGACATAGTTCTGACTACGAAGGAAACTTCCCTTCTATCATTGGGTTTGTCTTATAGCCCTAAGGGCAACTTTGATTATGCTACAACCAAAATTGATATATTCAAGTTTGTGCGTAAGCTTAAATTGCGCAAACACTTTGCTGCCCGTGGTGGATTAGCTTACAATCCTGCACATTCTATGTCAGCATCTGCTTCTATACCCAATACAACTGGTGATGTCGGTGACACCATTATAACAGGAGCAGCTCTCACACAGGAACTCTATGAGCTTCAGCAAGAGGAACTATGTCCTATCACAGAGAGCCAAACTGCATTGGGTGGTGAACCGTTACCCAAGGTCTGTCCGACCCACTTTAAAAGTAAATCGAAGTTTTGTCCCCTGATGCTCAAAGACAATGTTGATATTTTCCATGATCGGGTTACAACACAACTAAAGGAGCTACAGATCAGAACAGCTAATTCGATCAAACGCTATACATACAGAGACAAAGAATACCACACCTTAATTAAAAAGTTGAGAGAGAACAGGAATTTGGTGATCAGACAATCTGATAAAGGGGGTAATGTGGTGCTGTGGCCACGGAAAATGTACTTAGAGGAAGCCCACAAACAACTGAATGACAAGGATTGTTATAGACGTATTTCTACACAGGATGCTATCAACACAAGAAATACAGTCAATTTGAAGTTGTCTGCGTGGAGGAGCAAGGGCCTGGTCACGATGGAGGAATATAAATTCCTGAAAAAGGATTATCCTGTGATGCCTGTCATCTATTTCATCCCGAAAGTACACAAAAATTTGATCCAACCCCCTGGCAGGCCCATTATATCAGCATGCAATAGCCTGTTAGAGAACATGAGTAGGTACATTGATTTTTTCTTACAGGACTTTGTGAGAAACCTACCTTCTTTCATTTTGGACACCAGTGATCTGTTGAGAAAACTTCAAGATTTTGTATGGAACGCCAATTATGTTTTGGTATCCATGGATGTAACTTCTTTGTATACAAGCATAATCCACGCAGATGGTTTGAAGGCCATACAACATTTCCTTGATAAGAGAGATATTGGTTTTCAGGAACACTCCAAAATGATATTTGACATGATTACGATCTGCCTTGAGAATAACATATTCTTGTTCGCTAACCAACTTTTTTTGCAGACCCGGGGAGTGGCAATGGGGGCCTGCTTCTCTCCCAGTTACGCCTGTCTACATATGGGCTACTGGGAGGAGCAGGTCCTAATGAAACAACATGCCGCTACCATGAATGCTAAGGTTAAACTTTGGTTGAGATATATAGACGACCTATTATTTGTGTGGGATGGTGCTGAAGATGAGGTTGTTGAGTTTATAGAAGTATTAAATGCCAACAATTCTAACATTCATTTTACTAGCACCCTCAGTAGATCGTCTGTTGTCTTTCTAGATGTGGAGGTCTTTGTACATGCAGACAAGTTACAGACTAAACTCCATCGTAAGCCGACGGCAGGGAATACACTGCTGCATGCAGATAGTCAGCATCCTGCCCATCTGATTCGCAGCATCCCGTATGGGGAGATGCTGCGAATTCGGAGGATTTGCAGCAGTGACAATGATTGCTGGATGGCACAATCCCTGTGTAAGGCGCGATTTATGGAACGAGGCTATAGATCAGAAGTTATAGATAATGCTGTCGTGAGGGCAAACAAGATTGATAGAACTACACTCCTGGGCTCAGGAAGTGTTCGACCAGAAATTTCAACTGGGGCGGGCGACGAAACAAGACTAATTATGACATACAATAGTCAACATAAAAGTATTCATAAAATAGTCAGGGACAATTGGTTCCTAGTCTCCAGTGACCCCATAATTGGTCCCCTCATTGGTAAACAACCTAGCATTACCTATCGTAAGGCCCGGGCCATGCAGGATAGTCTTGTGTCTAGTAGCCCCGAGGTAGCAGTACCGTCATGGCTTGGTGGAAGCAAAGGATTTCTGAGGTGTTCTATATGCAAAGCATGTAAACAAGGTATAAGCAAAACAGAGGTTATTACTCCTCTTTCTCCCATTCCTATCAAAATCAAACAGAAACTAAACTGCAAATCTGAGTTTGCAGTTTACGTCCTGGAATGCCCATGCGGGTTAAGGTATGTGGGAAGTACCCGACCGCAAGTGCATAAGCGAATATTACAACATCTGCGAGCAATCACCCATGCCGATGTGACATATCCGGTAGCCAGGCATTTTGATAGCAATCATGGAAGGAATGCTTCCTTACTCAAGTACTTTGTGATAGATTGTGTTCCTCCCCAGAGGAGAGGTGGTGATAGGGAGTCTCTCTTGCGAAAATTGGAGACTCGCTACATTATACTGTTAGACACTAAGGCACCGCAAGGTCTTAATATTGGGGAGGATTGCCACACTTATCTCTAAGTACTATTGCATTTACCTTATGCTATTCAATCGTTGTAATGCATTGCTTCCTTTGTTCATACCGTGTACCTGTACTGGTGGTTTTAATCTTTACTATTTGATATGTGACTCATGAAATTCTGTTTTAATGTGAAAATATGTCCCTGTAACTCTCCATGACCATTTTAATTCACTAGCAATTTGATATTGTTATCACAACTTTGGGAGCACTTTATATTGCCATCACTATGTGTATACAAACATCTAAATTTTGCACATGTACATCAATTACAACTGGCCCTTAAAACAAGCAGCCCACTTGGGCATGATTTGAAGCAATTAGGAGCTCATGACAATGTAGTCTCAATTTGCAATATGATTTATACAGAGTTTGGTAGTTTTATTGGTTATATTATATTTTATTGTATATAACTATTTAAGTGGCTTTTAACTTTTATAATATTTTAAAAGTTGGTTGTAGCCGTTGCCATGTTGGCTCTATCAAATATATATCTAGTGGTTAAGGATAGCACAGTTTGGTTAAATAATTAATTTTGTTATATATCCAACATGCTGTGACTATTATTGATTTGTAAATATGTGTAATTCTGACATTTATGTCGAAATATGGATAATGTAACAACATGGAAACTTCAATAGTATGTTTTCTATTCCTATCACATGTGATGGCACTGCTTGCACTTTAAAAGGGTGATCAGCCCTCTTGACGCTTGTCATGTGATCAAGGCTATCTATAGCCGAAATGCGTCATGGCGGACTGGTGCTGGGCTAAATTTCAATAAAAACATTTGCACCTTCTCTGGGTCTCGCTGTTCCTGTTTGCTGCCTGACAGTTTTGCTGTTTTGTTCATTGCGTAGCAGGAGCTTCACGTACCTCATATATATATATATATATATATATATATATTATACCAAATGGGTCTTTCACTGGAGTCATAATGTATTATACACAGAATTAATTTTACATTTGCGAGCTGAAGCAATTCAAACATTTGTTGGATCCAATATTTCTATGGGAAAGCATTTCCAAACGGAAGCTGTAAAATTCTTTGCTAAGACACTTTTCTGCCGAAATTTCTTCCCACATGTCGTTTTTCTCTGACTTTTCAGATTTTGTATTATATGATGTAACATAACAAGCAACAGCAATTGAATTATTTGCAACATACTGAATAGCCATATTTGCATTCCACATTTTCAAAATAACTGGATTGCAGTCATTAAGGTTTTCTATTCATTTATTTTTTTGTTGTATGCATTCTTGGGAGATTTTCGAGTTAATGTATGTCTTACTGCTGAGAAAAAAACTTTTTTTCTCTTCCTTTACAAATTATAGGAAATCCAAAATGACATTTGTATAAAATATTCCTTTACATATACATTTACATTGGCAGTATTTCCCATATCCATGACTTTGAATGCATAAACTCAAGCTCTTTTCTCCTCCTTCTCTTGGAATGGCACATAACATACTGTTTGATGAAAGACAAAACAGTTTCATCACTATCATTTTCAAATGTTGGTGTATTCTTTATCCATGCTAGCAAGTGTATCTGAGGAGCACCTCAGACTTGGTACTCTGTTCGCCAAAAGAAATCAGTTACCACTCCAAGTGGTGGAACACTTTTATTTCAGATAAATTACATCATAGCTTGAAACCTATGGTTAAAATATCTGTAGACATTTACAGGATCGAAACAACAGAGTTCTCCAGCTGTCTTTAGTTCACTATTTTTCACATTTGAAGTGGCTTCTCAAAGGAATTCCAGTAAATCTTCCCATGCATATTTAGCACAGCTAAGTGTTAGAAATCATGTAGGTGTACCTAGGTTTCTTAACATGCATTTAAGTTCACCATGAAGCTGATCTCAATATTAATTGGTACCACATTGGCATGCCATCAAATTCCTTAACTGAGATGTACATCTTCATCTCTTTCTTGAACTTTGTCCATGAACTCTTTTGTAGAAACATGTTGAAGATGAACTCCTGTTTTTAATATAGGGTTTACTGAATATGAAAGTGCAGACAAATCACAGATGATGAAATATTTATGGAATACACTGCCGAAATCCTGGGTACTCACAATACAATCTGTTGAACGTCACTCTGATGCTAGAATTTGTAAAGTTCGCTCATCAAATCTTACAACTTTTTCAGTGGGAATAGCTGTGGGAAACAACGACTTTCTAAACTTTTTTTCCATAAACTCATGGGAGTTCCCTTTGCTTCTATAATTTAAAATAATTCAATACTGTTTCCTATGATTTCTTTCGAATGCAAAGGATGTATAGTATAATGTTCATAAATCTCTTCACTCCTCAACTTGTCCACTTTTTCAATTTGCCCACTTGAGATTACTGTTTCATCTTGTAAACATATTACTTGTTCATCAACATTTAAATTCTTTGTGTATGAGGTATAATGTCGACTTTCAAAATTTATTAACATCTACAAACTCTTGCCAGATTTTTCAACTCTTTTTTAGTACACCATTTACTAGAATACGTACTGGCTCATTTTCCTCTCTCTCTACACCAACAGTTTCAATGTTTTTCTTAAATCTAAAGGTAAGTATACAACTCTTCCTTTAAAACCTTTTTGCAAATCTGTTGGTGTCAGGTTACCTGTTTTAGGCACCATATGAACCATGGCCTGAAATGGGTGTACAAATTGAATAAGAATAGACTAATATGCTAGTTCCTGAGGAATAAGTACCAATTCTAAGTTGTTAGGTACTTCTATTGCAGGCATTTTTTCTTCTAATTTGTTGTAACAGTACTTCAAATTACTTGATCACTGGCCAACTAAAACTGACCTTCTACAAATAAATAAAGACCAAATTAATTCCACATATCATTTCTTTTTTACTTTTTAAATATAAATCAACATTCCTAGTATGACTTCTATAGTGAGTACATCGACAACAAATATAAATATAGTTTGGTTTTTCAGACAAAACTGTGTTAAACTTTGTAATTTCTTCCCCAAAATCATCAATACGAATCTCTTTTTTCTGTTTTTCAAAACATACACTAATCAAACTCTCAGTTTCCCTACACTCCTCTTCAGAACCAAAAAACCAAAACAGTATATCATCACACTCTTTCCGTATAACTGATACAGTAGTATGCAAATGAGCTGAATTCATCTTACTTAAACATAATGCAGGAATTTGTACATGGTAAAGTCTCCTTACTAACTTCTACATTTCAGAGTGGTGTACAGCTAAGATGCTCAAAGGATGAAAAGTACTTTGGCACAATTTTCGAGAAAGACAAGACAGAGAATGACCCCGCATTATATTTCCTTACTTTACTTAGAGTTAGTCTTTTTAACATCTTAATCTTCTGTTTAACACTTTTTTGCATATTGTTATAAAAAAATCGTAATATGTCAATAGACGACTGTTGAATACTGCAATTACTGCTATAATCCCTATTATATACAGGAGCTTGTGTACGCTTACCTTGAACCTCTTCAGCTCTTACTTCTACAACATTCCTATGAACCATTTTTGGAATGGTTCATAGGAATGGGAGAGCCATTGCTCACTTCATAACACCAACCACTAGTATCAACTGCATGCACTAATGTGTTCTCTTGAAAATATCAACTGCATGCACTAATGTGTTCTCTTGAAAATAACTTTCTTCATTAAAGATAGGCTCAGTAGTGGAAGTGTGCTTCCATTCACCAGTAAACGTTTTACTAAATTTCCTTTTATTAACAAATCTTTTTCATTTGCTTTTCTCCTTCATAAACACCATTGTTTCATCAAATGTTCTCATTCTCTTTAATATTAATATAAATAATATTTGTTTCAATTCAAAAGCTCTATCAACTACACTTTCAATCTCTTGCTTTTTCTTATACCTGCTGATCTTATTTATATTGTTTTAATGTTTTAATACATTTTATATTACTCTACTTCTAAACATTCTTCTTCTTATGTCCTTATGCTCTTATTGCCTTATTGTAATATGCATTGTTGTTCCATAAATTGATGTTGTTTTACCATGACAGTTTTTGTTTTGCTTCTGATATGTTGTAAAACTTTTTTTTTCAACATTTTCGAAATGTTTCTATCTCTTTAAAGCTGTTATTAAGAAACTGTTTAGGTCTCTGACCAGAAGGGTTTTTTCTTGTATATCCTTCTGCGCATACTCTAATTACTTCATTTCAGTCTACTTTAAGTAGTACATTTTTCTTTTCATATTCAATTTGTGTTCCAAATAAATAAATATCTAAAAAACAAAGAACAGTTTCAAAAGTTTGTTACATCATTTGATCATTTTAAATTAAGTATATATTAATATTCTTAATAATCAATAAACAGTTGCTTACAAATATTTTGACATTCTCTCCATAACAAATCAATATGTAGGATACCTAACTATGCACATTAGCAAATCTGTAAATGGCTCAAAGTATGGAGGAAACCATTTATAAATTACTGTACACTTTTATTTTTTGAATTTGTGTACGAGAAGATGCATGCATTACTTTTTTCTCATTACACTGGGCAGTCAGATTTTTAACTCTACATTCCTCTGCTTCTATGATCGCTACCTAGGTAAATGATCTAGACTTTAATGACTGAATTCTGTAGAAGGTCTAACAACATTTGTCTAGCTGTATATGGGGCTAAGTCGCGCATGTATAAATTCCACTTCATTCATTCATTCATATTAACCTATATACTTTTTTCGTTAGGGTCATCAGATGCACAACACATGTCAGAATACATATAGAAGTAGACACATACTTCAGTCACAAGAGCACACACATATTCAAGCTTGACAGAGTGCACTTTCCATTTAAATCAGACACCTAAATTAATGCAGCCTTCTTCAAGTACACCTTTACAGACGCTCATGTGACCTAGCATAAACACTAATCTACCTGCCAACATGGTTTAAGCCTCACTTTTCTCTTCCACCTTCATTATTCACTGACACCTCACAAACCTAGGCCTAGTCAAATACGAGAGACCAACTCTTCTCAAGTCACTCTTTGGCCTAACAGCTAAGGCGCTCGACCTCGGACCTGGGGATCTGGGTTCGAGTCTCGGTAACGACGCCATAAACCTCCTGTGATTCTGGGCAAATCACTTAATCTCCCCGTGCCTAAAATGAAAGTGTGTCCTCATGTAACGTAACTGGTGCTATGTAAAGCACTCTGATACCTGATTCGGTTCGGGTCTAGTTCGCGCTATATAAAACTCTAAAAAAAAAAAAAGTCTCACCATGTTTCTCAAGACCTCAATGTGTGTGTCTGTGCTGCTTTTTGGTGACATGATACTTCAAAAGAAGCCTACAAATACCAGAATACCTCTCTTTCACACCATATGTTCCCTACATTTGTGTACAACAAAGTGCATGTATTACTTTCTCCTCCCTATTCAGGACAGGTGGGTATTGTACACTGTATTAGAGGGCTTCCGTGACACGTACATAGGTAATAGATGTCTGCTTCTGCAACTGAATGCTCTAGTAGAACTGATAAGATTTGTGCACTTGTATGAGAAGCTACATAGTTTTTAACTTAGAGTCATCAGATGCACAACACGTGTCACAATACATGTAGAAGTAGACATATACCTCAGCCATGATAACACGCACATATTCAAACTTGTCAGAGTGTATTTTCCTTTTAAAGCAAACACCTACATTTATGCTACCTACTTCAAGCGTACCTTTCCCTAAACTCATATGAACTAGCATCAAAACTAATTCATCTGCCATCATGTTTTAAACCTCACCTTTTTCTTGCACCTTCATTATTCACTGACACCTCACAAACTAAGGCATAGGCAAATAAAAAATATCAACTCTTCTCATGTCACTACTGTAAGTTTCCTACCTGTACACTTATTTCAAGTATATTTGATGTTACAAGGCAAACTATTGCAACGCATACTTTTTAACATGATTTTTATAATGCAGCTTCCATTACAAGGCATACTATAACAATGCAAGCTATTACAACATATGTACCATTATAATGCCTGCATTTTAATGGATGTTTCACACACAGGAAGTTATATAGACTGGGATACAGTTTAATACAACATGTTTTAAACCTCATTTTTCTCTACTACATTCATTTCAGACTCAGGAGGCACACATATTAGTATGCACAACCAATATCAATCTTCATTTCAGTACAATACAAGTTTCTACATTTGGTAACATATTTTAAACATCACATTTCTCTGATGCTTTGCAAGATTTACAAATAATGCATTACAAAGTTAAAAATATCATTACAAACACTGAAGCACTCCTACCCAATATATAAGACTCCCTAAACATTTGTAACTCACCTCTGAAATACTATTGGAGAATATGAAAATATCAGAAACTCCTAAAAGAATTTTTTCCCACACAATATGTGTGATCCACCACTCTCAACAAGGTAAAACGAGTAATGGCAAATGTTGCCTCTCTTTCTGCACACAAATGAATGTAAGTAAGAAAACAAAGTGCTCCCTCAGTGTTTTAATACGTAAAACCCATTTCTATTGGATACATATATTAACCCTTTATTACTCTCTTCTAAAAGTGGCCAATCTGGTTCTGTAAATTTACTGGAGTCGGGACTCCTCTGTGGTGCCACATTGTAGTGTCGTGGTAGAGTCGCAAACAATTACAGGAGTTCAAAAATCTATTTCCAATAAAACTAGCATTGTTCTTTACGAATACACCGCTACTAAACATAGTACTGATTTTGAAAAACTCTCGTTAGAGGCATATCACACATATATATATATAACTTATCATTTCATATTTTAAAACTACAGTTAACTTTCAACCCTTCCACCATTCTGCTTGATCCTAGTTTCCATACAAACAGTTACTGTAACATCCAACTGTACCAGTAGGTCACAAGTTCACCATATTTTCAAATTCAGCAGACTAGCTTATAAATGCACATGGCAGGTATGGTTGACTATTGCAAAATATAAGCGTATCCTGTCTACTGCACCTTTCAAACATGTTTCTATAACAAATCAGAAAGATGCTTGTTCAGCAAAGAAACATGAATCCTATTTTTAGTACAAATGTTTATGAACAACTAATCAGCATCTTCTGCACCCAACAGGAAAAGCCTATCTGAAACCCACATCATAATCCTGATGGCATAAACACTGTCCGTAGCGATTATGTTGCAGTTTCCGGCTGGCAGACGGGCTTGAGCCCGTCAGAAGCCACCTGGAATGACCGGCTGGTTTGACTTCCGACCGTCTACATCTTATTAGGTAGAAAAAAGTCAAACCAGGATGTAAGACTGATATCCAAATAAGTCCCAGAATGTCTAGGGCAAAGATAAATGTGGAAATATGACAAGAAGATAAACTTTGTTACGCTGCCTCATTCTAATTCTACTCCAAACATTTTCATTTGCTAAAAGGCAGACCAGGGATTCCACTCCACTCTGTATGGAGCAGAAACTTGGAGGATAACAGTGACAACCACCAACAAAGCCCAGACCTTCATCAACAACTGTCTGAAGAACATCTGATGACCAAACACCACCGGAACAACAACCTATGGGGCAAACTTTCCAGGTCCATGCATATGAATACATCATGAAAAGACGCTGGGGCTGGGTAGGTCATACCCTTTATAGCACACTTCCAACACCACCAGGCAAGCCCTGACCTGGAACCCCCCAGGTAAAAGGAAAAGACACATCTGGCAGGGAGACCTCAAGGCAAGGAGATGTGTTACACTTGAAGTCATATTGAAAGAAAGCCCAGGAGAGAGATGACTGTAGAGTTCTGGTTGATGGGCTATACCCCAGGAGTGGTAGCAGGCAAAAGTAAGCAGGTAAGACCAGGAATCCTGGCAGTAGCATAGTCTAGCTATAAATTCAGTAATTCGACTACACCATTGTGAACCACGCCAGAAATTAATATTACGAATGCCCCTGATGTTCAAAATGATGGTAAAAAAGAGGTTGCCACCAATCCCAGCTTTATATTCGAACAAATGACTGTATGTCATGTAATGCATTTTCCTTTTAGAAATAATTATTTTGGGGGGAGTCATAGAACTAAAGACTGAAAGAGGAACATATCATAAAATGTATCAAATTAGTATTTCCACCCTCAAGAACCGGGATGTCAATGTTGTCACCATTCAGATGCATACCTGTACAGCTCTACATTCCACCTTTTTCAGGCTCTCTACCATGCTAATAATTAATTAATTGCGCCATAATGACCTCAGATATAGAGCTAACTATGCACTATATAAGTAGTAAAACTCCTATTAGTCCAGCTGCAACCCACAAGACATTAGGGAATGTACAGAATGGCTGATCATTGTGGAACAACAGTTTGGATCCAAAACTGTAGGGAACAAATTTGGCCAACATTCCGGTCTGCTCCGGGGTAGAAAAAATTAAATAAATCAAAGCCATCCCTAATCCTTAAGTTACAAAATAGAGCAGGGTACCTTGTTTCACCATGATAGAAAGAGCAGAGAGGTTCACTAAAATCAATGTGACAAAAAGAATGCTCAGATATTATAAACAGATAATGGCACGGAGAAGAAAATCATTACACACTCAGTAATATGAACAGTGTGAATATGATGAAGCAATCAAAATATTAAGGATTGAATTTATATGTGCTGGTTCACTCCACTTTGGTTTTTCTGCCGTGCTACAAATGGGTTTACTGGGACCTTGAGGTAAAAGTGTCAGAGCCCGTGGAGTCCTGTTCAGCTACAGCTTCTAGCCTTGCCCCACTTGAGGGATGTGAGAACTAAAAAGTGAATAAGTCAGAAGATTCAACCTCGTACAAGACATGGGAGAAAAATATCCCAGCTATGAAATCCATCTTTTAAGGCAAGTTGAAAGTGTTTCACACTAAACTCAATAGTTTCAGTGAAAACACTATGACAATGGAGTGCACTCTAAAGGGGGCCCTTGTCAGATTCATCCTTGTACCTTGCCCTACTGGAACACTTTGACCTGCAGAAAAAAGACTGGGTCAAAAGGTACATTCTTTGACTGCGATGTCTGAAATTGCATCTATGTTCTGGTCAACCTTCAACTGATATTTGTCAATGCCATTTTACTTTTTCTAGGAGCGTTTTGCCTTAATTAATTAAGCATTCAAAACTTCTGTCTCTCTTATACGATTTTGATCATATCACTGTATTTTTGCTTGTTACATTTTCGTCATTTTTTAAAATTGGTTTGAGAATATTATTGGGGAATTTTTGTGTTCTTACAACTTGAATCTATCATTCATAATCTCAAAGGGAATTGCCTGCTGCTTCTCCCATAGCTACCAGTGATTGAGCAGAGTTTCACTAAAATTTGAATTGAGATCTAATTCCCAATGAAAAACTGCTTTCTCATGAGTTGATGTACTGAGACACCTTTAGTGCTACGTAGTATTCTCAATTTCTTCACAAAACGTGATTCACAATAGTTCTTACAAGTGTAAATTACTGTCCCTCAATAATTTAATGTGGGGTGTGACTTGGACAGCTTGCCTAAATCCGGAGCTCCGTCACTCCCTGAGAGCAGTCAGAAAATTAAAGATCCAACCAGCGACCTTGGAGAAGAAAAAATTCCCGGCCCTACAAACGGAAAGTGAAGTAACCACCCACTAAACACTGCAGAGACTGTGGAGACTGCCGATACCGCTACTGCAGGAAGTCGGGCGCAACGGGTGTGCAGAAAATAACTGCAGAGCCAAGGTCAGTGCTGCACCCCCTGCCGCTGACCCCGCCTCCTCCCCCGTGACACCACAAGGGCTATAGAAGTGGACCAATACATCCCCTGAAAGCAAAACCAATAGGGGGGCCGCCATCTTAGAGGGAGCAGCAATAAGAACAAGGAGCGCACAGGGTAATCGGTGCAATACAGAGCTGCAGTCCACCGCTACCCGCAAAGCAAGTTGCGAAATCCCCATCCCCCGATTTAACGGCAAGGCGCTTATACAGTACATGGCAAGAGCCCCCCAGCGCCTCGGCAAAATGAAACTGCAACTACATACAGGGGGCCGCCATCTTAAGCAAAGGGACAGCAACACGTCCAAAAGAACAAGGAGGCGAGCGAGTCGGGAAGGCCGGGAGGACAAGTGCAACCAAGGTGGAGGGGCAGCAGCGGATGGAGACCACACAAACTACAATGTGGTGACTTAAAAGCAGGAACAGCCCAGCCCACATAAAACAAGCATCAAACCCCCCTGACAATACTACGAAGCGTGTTGTGCTGTTTAGGAAGGACACGCCCGGTGTCTGTACGAAACGAAAATGAAACCGCATTACATACAGAGGGTCGCCATCTTAAGAAAAAGGGCAGCAGCAAGCACAAAGAAGATGAAACGTGCAAGTCGAGGCAGGGCGGGCGGGCAAGTGCAACCAAAGCAGATAACCACAAATGGGAAGAAGGGTGCGAACAGAGTCGATCACTACATAATCGACACAAGAACCGTGTGCCCTCCCCCCCTGCAGTAGGAGCTACGAGGAGCAACGAGGAGCAACGAGGAGCGACGAGAAGCAGTGGCCCATGGGCAGAGCAAGGAGGTGGTGTAACAAGGTGACAGTAGAGCCGCAGACAGCAGGAGGCAGACAAGTAATGGGTCCCCCCCCCCGGAGAGTGGGGCAAAAATGGCATAGAAAACTAAAAGAACAGGCTGGGCATAGGACAGCAAGCCCGATCCCAAGACCATCAGGCACAAACCTCCCGTGAAGACACTGGGCAATGGCACGGGGGTACATCTCTCCGAAAGAAAGAGCAACACCTGGGATAAGAGTGCTAAAAGGCTGATGCAAAAGCAAGCGGCTGCCGAGTATAAGGAGAAACAACAAGCTGGAAACGCCAACACAGGCACCAAGCCAAGCAGAGATAGACAACAGAGGTGGCGTCAACAAGATCCTCGCAAAGGCGTCACGTGCAACAAAAGGTGCAAGCGAAACAGAGCTCGCTACATGGGTAAGTAGATCAAGGGACCCCCACAGAGCATGCTGGCACAACAACGCCTCAAGAGGTACGGCGAGAGAGCAATAAAAAAGCGCAGGTCGTGACCTGACAAGGGCAAAGGGGTCAGCCCATAACGCAGAAGGAGGCCAGAAGATTCGAACTGCAACAAGCAAAGAGAGGTCTGGTAGCCATGGCTGGGAATGATGGGAAAAACCTGCAGCCACAGAAAAAGAACAGGGGGCACTCCCTCACGGACTCACCAATCAAACAAAGAGCAGATCTCAACGCCACTCTAGACATGATCCTGAAAAAGCTAGCCGAGGTACACGACCTAGCCAAATCAACCAAGCAAACCACTGATTCCATTCAACTGGAACTAGCGGCTGTCCGAGCTGACATCCATGTGGCAAACAGCAGGCTGTCAATGGTGGAGCAGAGAGTTAACGACAAGAGGACGGAGATCAACAAACAAACAAAGCCATTGATGCCCTGACAAAGACCACTGCAACACTGTTGAGACAGATGGCAGAGCTGGATGATCGCAACAGAAGGGGACACATAAGAATCCTTGGAGTCCCGGAGGGTGAAGAAGACAAGGCAGGGTCATGCATGGCCCTTATCGAGGGATTCTCCCCAAGCTCACGAATATCAAACTCGACCATCCCTTCAAGCTAGACAAGGCATACAGGGTCTCAGCCTTCAAAGCATCAAATAGGATGGGCGCGCGCCCAATTATCTGCAAGGAAAAAACAAAACCTGCAGTGGAATAGACATAAGATAATCCTTACTCAGGACTACTCAAAACCCACAGGGGACTTTAGAAAGGGGTTTCTAGCCCAGAGAGACAAACTAAGAAAAGAAAACATCCTGTTTTCCTTTGTGGGTGCCACTAAATTCAAAATTACCAACAAGGGAAGAACACACGTCTTTGAGAACCCTAGAGAGCTGGGCAGATACCTACAAGGCCCAACACAACAAGATATGGAAACCACACAACCAGGATCAAGCAAGAGAAGAGCATCGCCGGAGCCAAGAGTAGAGTGAGCAGGTGGGGCGCAGGAGACAATGCCTCAACCAGGACATAAACCGCTTCAACCTCAGATCAAAAACACACCACAGCCCTAACCAAAAACAACAAAGCTACCTCAAGACATTGCGACAAGACACATAAGGAACTTTCTTGCCAGCACTACGGTGTAGAGTACACTCACAAGGACATGCAGTATTCCACAAGTTGGATAGAACGAGAGCCTATATTCTGTTTGCCTCTATATCCTTTGCTTACAATGCAGTTCGCGATAGGACCACGGGGAGCATTGCGCGGTGGAAGGGATTAATGAGGGGGAGCACTATGCAAGATAAGGAAAATACCTAATAACTGTGTTACCAGTCAAAGGTGCAGCAAAAAGAGGAAGTATGAGCATCCTACGGATTCCCGACTAGTATAGAACCATAATACTCTCAGGGAGGGCGGAACGGGGATCTTGCCATCGAACGTCCAGCGTGCAAGATAATGGGATGAGGAGGGAAGGGGGGAATGGGGGAGAGGGGGGTCATAAGTCTTGTTCGTCTACTTCGTCTTTGCTGAAATGTCTATCTTACTTACCTACTCTGACACATTCCATTCTCCCCTCTCCTATCTACATCCTGCTCTTTACAGTTCCCCATAAAAGCAGGATCACAGAAATATGTGTGAGGTTGGACAAGTTGGTACCAAAGAGAGGGTTTCTAGGGGGAGCACACTGCGTCCACAGGGAAACACTAGCAAAACAAAAGGGTATGTACATAACTTCACACAGGGGAGAGCGAAACCGCGACGCACACACACTAAAAGGTATGACACATATTAACAGCCCATCTTTGCTAGCAAATCTGAAGATAATCTCCCTCAATGTGAAGGGTCTCAACCACCTGGTCAATAGGAAAAAGATCCTAAACTACCTAGCCAAGACCAAGGGGCACATCCTACTGTTACAAGAAACCACACTATCCCTTGAGGATGCAGCAAGAGTCAGGGCAAGATGGATAGAACAGGTAGCCTGCTCACCGGCGATAGGGAAGAAAGGAAGAGTCATCAAGCTGATAAATAAGAACTCAAAAATATCAATTGAAGACCACCAACACAATGAGGCAGGGAGGCTACTCATAACACAACTGAAAAGAGGGGACAAAACCATCCAGGTAGTGAACACATACGCCCTAAATACAGACAACACCGCATTCTGGGAGGGAGTCTTGAGGAGACTGGAAGCAAGCCCCCAAAACGATATGACGGTGCTGGCAGGTGACTTTAACTTAGCACTAGACCACACCCTGGACAAACAACCGCAGGCCCACGCCCTCCCCCAGCTTCACATAGCATTTGGAAGAACATATGTAATAGATTTGACCTGAAGGACCCATGGCGACTACAACACCCCGACACCAGAGACTACACATTTTACTCCAACCCACACAACTACTACAGTAGAATAGACTACATCCTAATCTTGGGCTCACACACACACTTAATAGAACAATCGGAAATTCCGGCTAGAACAATCTCAGATCACTCATGCATCAGCTTACAATTGGCTGGGCGACACAGCGAGAACCTCACCCGCAGGTGGAGGTTTAACAATGAAGTTATGGCAAACCAAGAAGACAAGATCAGAATAGAACAAGCCATTAAGAACTACATTAGACACAATGACACGCCAGGCATGGACCCCAAAACTCTGTGGAACGCGCTTAAAGTGACAGTCAGGGGGACACTAATAGACATCAAAGCCAAAGGTAATAAGAAAGCTAAGATACACCTAGACCAACTAGAAAAAGATATCAAAATCCTAGAAGCTACCCACAGCAGTGACACAAGGAATTATAATGCCTTAAAAGAACTGACAATATAAAATATGAATACAACAACATCTTGAGTGAAAGGGCTGGTCTGTGGATAAATGAATACAAAGAGATTAACCTATGTGAGGCAAACAATGCAGGGAAAATCTTGGCGTCATACCTGTAGCACAAACAAAGACCAAACACCATTGCATCCATCACTGACTCACATTACAACACACACACCAGGCATAAGGACATCCTATGTACATTCGTGAATTCTACCAGGAGCTCTACAAGAGGGATGATACACTAGATCAGGACGGCTGTACCCCATACCTGGACAGACTAGACCTTCCAGAAGCACTGTCACTAGGACGGGAGATAAGCACAACCGAAATCGAGATGGCGATCAAGTCTCTTAAAGACAATAAGTCACCAGGTCCAGACGGATACACGGCCTCCTTCTATAAAAGCTTCCGAACACAACTACTCCCAACTAGGAAAAATGTGTTCAACCACTGAGAGGGGGAGGGAACAGTGTCAAAGTCCATGTCAGAAGCAAACATAATAGTTATCCCTAAAGAAGGCAAAGACACACAACGGCCCCAAAACTACAGGCCCATCTCACTTATTAATATAGACTGCAAAATCCATGCCAAAAGCCTAGCCGTAAGACTTAACATGGTAATCCCCCAACTGATTAGCAACTCACAAGTAGGATTCATGAAGTCACTTATGTCTCATGATAACACAAGACTCCTGTGCTATGATATCTGATAAACCTGCGGTGGCAATTACACCAGACGCAGAGAAGGCGTTCGACAGAGTGTCCTGGCACTTCCTAGAACAGTGCTTGCAGGCGTACAACCTGGGAGATAAATATGCATGGAAGGTGATGGCATTGTACGCAAACCCAAGCGCGCAGATAGCTATCAACGTGGCAGTGTCAAAACAATTCACCCTTCAACAAGGGTAAAGACAGGGATGTCCCTTATCCCCGTGCTGTTTCTGCTGGCGCTGGAACCCCTGATCAGGGATATTGTAGCCAGTAGAGATATGCTGGGGATTACCATCAACAAAGCGACAACCAAACTTGCAGCTTATGTGGATGACATCCTCATTGTCACAGAGAACCCCATGCTCTCTATCTCTGCCCTCATGGATATCATTGGTAAATACTCAGCCCACTTTGGATACACGCTAAACAGAGACAAATCAGAGTGTATGTCACTCAACATCCACACCACCAGAGAAGTACTAGACAAATCAGGATTAGTCTGGCAGCCCGGGCTCATCAAGTATCCAGGGATTCAGTTCGGCAAAAACCTCAAAACCACACTCGACCAACACGAGAAACTAATCTTAGAAAAGATAAGTAAGCTCCTGGAGTCCTGGTAGCCCAAATGTATTACATGGTGGGGGAAGATAGACACAATAAAGATGATAGTCACCCCAGTGATCAACTACCTGGCGGGAATGCTCCCACTTACACTCACGGATGAATTCCACAGCAAAACAGACAAGATGCTAAACAAATTCCTATGGCAAGACAGAAAACCGAGGATAAGCCTGAAAAAACTAAGATTAGATACGAAACTAGGAGGTCTAAACTTGGCAGATTTCAAAACATTTCAGACTGCGTTTATAGCGAGACAGTGTGTGGATTCTGCCTAACCAGGGTACACGCCGGCCTGGTTCAGGATTGAGAAAGCCATACTAAACAATATCGACCCAATAACACTTCTCACCGCGAGTAAACAGTCACAAAAAGATAGCCCTATACTTAAAAACACTAGATACGCCCTGCTCAAGGTGGAGCAAAAACTGGAACACAGCGTTAAAAATTCTCTGTGGGCAAACTCTAAGATGAATTATAGGGGAAAACCCCTAGCAATTGACTCATGGAAAAGACTAGGGAGCTCATATCCTGCCCAGCTGGAAGAAGGGGAAGCCCCTACACCTTTAACACGCTAAAAAAACAGCATAACCTTCCAGATATAGAACTCTACATCTTCCTTAAAATCAGGACAGCCCTAACCAAATCAAAAATAACAAGAGCAAGACACAAAACCTCAATCATCCAGTATATGGAGAACCTGAACAAAGTGGGCCACCAGGTGTCCCACATATACAAACTACTCCGACCCAGCTCCTCCAAGCTTAATGATAAGACAACCAGCTACTGGGATTCACACCTAGACACCACACTTAACGAGCAGGAGAGACACTACCTATGGTTGTCTCCATCGAAGAACATTATCTCCCCGGTGTTAGCTCAAACAAAATTCTGGCTTCTGCACAAGGCCTACTGGACCCCGGTGCGCTTAGCAGCCCTGGGTCGGAGGGAAAACGACGGGTGTTGGAACTGTGATAAAGACCAGGGGGACCTGGCACACCACATCTTCCACTGCACAAATGGCAAAAAATGTTGAGGAAAAATATTCACCTTCATAAATAAAGCCTTAGGGTGCACACTTAAAGAAGAGCTCATATCACTCACCACCGCTTTTATAACATCTGATCTTGACACACAACATGACAGAAACCTCCTAGATCTCTTACTAATGGCAGCAGTCAAAATAGTACTCACCAAATGGAAGGACACCTCCAAAGCCACCTTCAGGGGGTGACTCAACTGGGTGACTTTCCTGAGAGGAGCCAACATCACAGCCTTACGAAACTCACCATGGAGAAAACCCAACAGGGGTATATGGGCATCCTTGGATGAATTACTTGTCCCCTACGAATCCCCTTTGAATGTATCAGTCTGAATCAACCAAAAGGACCTCCTCAACACCATCCACCAGAACAGGACACCCCGCCTCTTCACCCCCCTATTCTCTTCCTTCTTTTTCTTGTTCTTTCAGATTAGATAGGCGACAGGGGGCCGGTCAAACACATATTTCGTCTTGATCCGATTTGCCTGACGGTCACCCCCAGCACATAGCGCCAACGTATATATGTTATATGTTATATGTGGGTTTAAACTGATTCAGGGACGGTCAAGCTGATGTGCCCTATGATTAAACTGTACCACCAGCAGCTAAGTCACATGGGCTGTCATCCCTGGATGGAGAATGCAATGAAGATTTTATGTTATATGTTATATGTTGTAAGTGTAAAAAAAACCAATCAAAATATATTTCTTTAAATAATAATAATTTCATGTAAACATAGGCTGACATTCCTTCCTCCAGAAGTGGGTTTGTAGCTAAAATATGCAGCTACAACCCTACTGTCATGCTGAAGTATCACTTTTTTCTCACATCCCTAGTGAAGCCTCTTTCTAAATTCTGAGAGAACAACTGTTCCAAGATCAGTTGTGCAAGAACATAATGTCTGAGAATAACTATTCCAAAAGCAGTTTCCACAAAATTCAATTAAATAATGAATTTCTTGTCATAGTCATATGCTCCATCCAGACCATTCAGCATCCCAACATGGAGCCAGGCTGCAATACAATTAGAGTTTATGATCTTTATTTCATTATCTTACCCTCATTTAAGAATACCACAGCATGCATTATGTACATTTTGAAATAGCTTTGTCTCAGGAAGCGGGCTGTGTAGAATATTTCCCTTCATTCCTAGAACAAATGTTATCACTGAAGTGCCACTGATATATTCTACACCTGTTTATTATTCCTAGTCACATGAGCTCTCGTGGATTAATTATTACTTTTGGTTAAAAGCTTCCCATTGCATGCATTTTCCAAAGCACAGCCCAGCGGGAAAATACAATGCATGGTGTGCCCCAAACACATTATCAAATATTGTCCTCTTATTCCTCGTGATGCAGTAGTACAAGAGGTCAAATACTATTTGACATTGCATGTCATTGCCACATTTTGCATTGGCAACACTAGTTCTGTTTATGGTATTTCTCTAAAAATGATCTCTTTTACTTTAATGCGTTTGTGCTGGTGACAGTCTTTACATGAGAGTGCTTTAATGTGTGAGTGCTCGTTAATGAGTGTTTGAACATACTTTGTGTGATATTGGATTGGCTCATCCACTCCCTTTAATGTTTTTATCATCAGATGTTTCACAGAGAGCCTGCAGCATTTTCTTATCCGGAAGAATTCATTGTACACTTTGACTATAACTATCTGCATTGCACCACAATTAAAGTGTGTAAAGTGACCTTTTATGTGTGTAATTCATTTTGGTACACCATGACTATATCAATAACACTAGAATATTGGAACATGACAGAGCACACCACTACAAAACAGAGCACAACACAATGCAAGAGTGCAACACAACCAAATCATGTTGTAAAAATGTAGACAAACACAACAAAACAAAAAACAACAGAGCACGTCACCACCACCACAACAAAATGCCACTCAAAAATATGTGCACACCTTCTTGTCACATATTACTATATCCAGAATCCTGTTTTTTTATAATTCAGTGATAAAAGGTGTTTGAAGCAAGCACTGCCTTAAGTTGCTGCCATGGTCATGAAGAAGAGCCAGCCAAACTGTTTTTTAAATCTGGCCCGCTGTCTTCATATGGAATTTTGTTTTAACTTCTCTGGGCAGTTGTCCTGAATTTGTTTTTACTGTGCCGCCCACCTCCTCATCACCCCAGATGTAACTGATGCTACAATGTGGCCTTTTATGTGTGTAATACATTTTGGAACACCCTGACTACATTAACAGCACTAAATAAAATTAAACATAACAGAGCACATCCCTCTAAAACAGAATGTCATGGACATGAAGTAGAGCCAGCCAATATGTATTCATATGAAATGTCTTTTTCACATCTTACGGCACCTGTCCAGTTGTCTTGAATTTGTTTTACTGTGCCATCCACCTCATTATCACCCTTGAAGAAACCACTGCCACCCTGATGTCTATAGACTCAGGGGCCCCATTGGACTCCTGCTCGCACCACGCATACTCGAAAAGACAGCAATCTATCAGAGTCATGCTAACACCCATTCTGAATGACTCCAACTCTTCCATGACCTTCCCAGATGCTTCAACAACACACAACCATCCTCCCTTTGCTGAAGAAACCAACCCTGTACCCTTCAACGCTTGCACCTACAGACAAATTTCCCTCATACCATTCCCTGTCAAGGTCTTGAAGAAAATGATCAACAGATGCTTCACCAAATACCTCACTAACCATCAACTGCTCAGCACTTTTCTGTCTGGTTTCAGACCCAACCACAGTATGAACCAGACCTCATTGCTGCCATGCATAACATCTGAATTACTCTGGACAGAGGAGACACAGCAGCCCCAATCCTCCTGAATCTTACTGCCATTCAATCCTCATCCAACGCATTCACAATATCAGGATCCAAGGATGTACACTCTGATAGATCTGCCTTCAACCTCATCTGTGGAGCTCTGCAAGCATCCTCCCTGAGCTTGACCCTCTTCGAGGTGTACATGATCCATCTAGCCAGCATCATCCGCTCTCACAACATCAGTGCCCTTTCCTACACTGACGACAGGCATATCATCCTCTCTCTCATGGATAAGACGCCCAGTACCCGTATCAAGTTCCATGCCTGCATGCCTGAAATTGCCTGCTGGATGAAGATCAACTGCCTGAGGCTGTTCAGGCTGAATCATAATCTTCGGGAAGAGCACTCTCCGGTGAGATTTCACCTGGTGGCCCACAGAGCTAGGACTGACATCCACCCACACCAATATCTTCAAGACCATTTTGTACAACAAACTCGACATGACTACCCAAGTCAATGCCATCCGAGTCTCATGCCTCCATAGTCTGAAGATTCTTAATAAGATTTTCGAATGGCTATCATTAAGCACCCAGAAAAATGTCATGCACCCCTCATCACACGCAAACTGGACTACAGGAACACCTTCTATGCCGGGATCAATAAAAAACTCACCAGAAGGCTGCAGAACCTTCAGAATTCAGAGCCAGAATCACCTTCAACCCCACCCACTGCACTCATATTACACCAGACCTGAAGGAGCTCCACTGCCTCACCACACACAAACAAACACAACTCAAATTCCTCTCCCACACTTTCAAGTCACAACACAATATTGACCCAGCATACTTCAACAATTATATCTGCTTTCACAAACCTTCCAGACATCTCTGCTCCTCTGGACTCCTACTTGTACACATAGCTGCATATGAAAAACTACATCTGGTAGTCGAGTCTTCTCCTACTTCACTCCTAATGTGTGAAGCGACCTGTCACTACACATAAGAGCCTCCTCAACACTTCTTAAATTCCACAACTTGAGACCTGGCTTTTTGAGTTGTCCCAATAGGGTCATAGTCACACCTGCTCAGTACCACGATATTCTCTTGGGGGATAGTGTGCTCTACAAATCTGCCTAACATAACCGCAGTATACGAACCTTGAATCAAACAATAAATTAATTTTCCAGCAACCAATGAATGAATATGTATCAATCAGTAAAACTTCTTATACACACTTCAGTCAGGATTAAACGAGCATAGTGAATTTGATGAGCTTTGATAGAAAATGATTAAATGAAAGAAAAGGTAGGATTGCCTAAAGACGTACTTTGCACATGCTATGGGAGGTTAAGGCACCCACATTCAACAGAACTTTTTAATTCATGTGTTGCTGTACCAAATATTTGTCCTACTTTACGAGTGGTACATTAACTCGAACATGTTTAACAGTAGTACAAAATAAAACACATATATTACCACGTGATTTGTTTCCACTACAGCCAGCCATATACATTTCCGAGTGGGCTTACACCGTCATTTGAAAACAAATTGGGGGTGAGCCTCCCACTTCCACACTCGGTAAATACATATTCTTGCTGTTCACTGGAGCAGTTGTGTGTTGTACCCGGAAGTTGCTCTCCCTGCTAATGATATTTGCATGAAAACAAACGTACATATTGTTGTATGATCCACTCTTAATGCATGATGCCTAAACCTGCATAGCCCACAATGCCCATACCCTCACACTGGAACAGCAACTGTGGCCATTCTTCCGCACATGCAGACTTTCTCTTTTCATGAGTATAACATACAACAGTAAACGCCAACCAGTCCTCTCTTTGTGAACCACCATTGGTAAGTGTGAAGTGTGCCACAGTCAAGAAAATTATTTAGCACTGACATTATTTCAGTTTTTCTTCAGTGTGTCGCTCTGTATTTATTGAGATTCCACATTTACATGTTTTGATAATTGGGATGCAGGCAAAGAAGTGACTTTGAAACTAAGTGCAAGACGTCCCTTTAACCTTTGAAGTTATTTGTGGTCTCATGCCCCCGCTGATGCTTGTTCTATTTGTGCTGATGACAAATGACATCCTTCTCCTTGTATTGTGCCTGCAGGGTTAAATGACTTTATTATTATTAATGAGCCAGTGCACCAGCTACTCTTATATTGTTAATGTAGAACATGCACGTGTCTTAAATAAAAGTAATGGCCAAGCAAATTACTATCTTTTAAAATTCATGTATTCATTGGTCTGCAAAACGTTAATCAGCTGATATCTATAGGTTACTGTTTCCCATTTCTTCAGTGCAAGGGTGAGTAGCTGTGAGACGCTCATGCTGCATGAGTATGCCTTCGCAAATTAGAAATAAAGGTTAGCCAAGCTACTGCTGAAAAGAACAGGCTAACACTTCGCTTGGTGATGGGGAGTTTATGTTTTTCAAATTGCAGAGTCTTTACTTGAAATCCATGCACTAACTAAAGTTATAGTGAACTATCATTTTTTACTAAATTAGAAATATTAAATGCGATTTAAAATATGATAATAGAGCAACGAGTATACTGTGCAGTACACCTGTAGTCTGTTTTCCCACCACAAGTAAACAGTAATACTGTTTAGTCGGTCATGTGTACCCGTTGAAGGGGCCTCATTTATGAAAAGTGACGCATCGCTGCGTGAAAACAGCGATGCGTCACTTTTCACTGCACTCTCCCTGCGACATGATTGATGCGTCATATTTATAATATGACGCATCATGTCGCAAGGAGTTACAGATACGTCAGTATTTCTGACGTATCTGTAGGCGCAAAAGTGACGCATTGCTGGAGTGTGTCACAAAAGTGACGCAACTCCAGCAATGCTTCCTTTCACATGGGGAAAGCCCCATGTGAAAGGGTTTGCATCAGTCTTACGCCTGCTGTGAGGCAGGCGCAAGATTTTGACGCAACAGCGTCCTAAAAGTGATGCAGTGAAATCTCATAGATTTCACTGCGTCACTATTACGAGGCTTTTTGCGGGTGAACGCCCCCTCTGCATACATTATACCTGACGCAGGTATAATGTAGCGCAGGGGTTTACAAAGTGACGCATCTGCTTAGATGCGTCACTTTGTAAATAGTGCGCATCAGGAGGCATGTTTTACGCCGCCGATGCGTCACAAAAAGTGACGCATCGGAGGCGCAAAACTGACGCAAGGCCTCATAAATGAGGCCCAAGATATTTAGATTTTAGATCGCCATAGAAGGGGTGGAATGGGGACATGAGTCAGCAGCTTACTGAGAGTTTGAGATATATAAATGTATTGCAATATATTTAAAAAATAAAGCATGTGGTGCCAGATGTACTAACATTAGGAATACCGATTTCCGAATTGCGATTCTTCCAGAATCACAATTAAGGAATCAGTATTCAATGTGTAAAACTTTTTGAGTTTGATTAGTAATTTCTAGTGGGTCACAAATAGACCTACCTTTCATGCATATTAATGAGGTACTTCAGAATTCAGAATTTGTGACTGTTAGAACTGGGGGTCTCTAGTTGGCAGAGGTAGGTACCACTGTCCAAATAGGGACCCTTGCTTCTCGTCAGGGTAAGGAGGAACCACTCTTTAGATAACCCCTGCTCACCCCCTTGGTAGCTTGGCACGAGCAGTCAGGCTTATCAAAGGCAATGTGCTAAGTATTTGTACCAACACTCACAGTAAAACAGTGAAGTCCTGAAGAAAGCAAGGATAAGTGTATCCACCATTGCTGAAACATGTCGACCTGGTACCACATCTAGACAGCTATTTTTTACAACCTGTCTGGCAAATTTTTAAAAATTGGTAGGGCGAGTATCACCTGAATAAAATTGTTCATTACTCCCCAATCCAATTTTAATTTCACACCTTATTTTATTCATTTATATTTAGTTTCCTTTTCTTGCACTGCACACTGTCAGTCACTATTTAACTTGCTACTTACCTTTTTTAGGAAGTAAAGGACCATACTACCCTCTATTCCAGTCAAAGGAACCGTTTCACCATCTTGGTTACCTTTGTTCATGAGAATAGTACACCCACGTATATGGTCTAATGAAGGAATCCCAAATGATGAAGGGCGGTTCCGAGTGGTGACTGATGGCTACCTTGGACCATCTACTATGGTGTCTTTGTTTACCATCTTTTCTTAGTCAGTTAGTATTTTGATAAGCTTTCTGGTGACTTGCACGGTTGATTCTCTGTACTTTTAGACCCTCTGGAACCCTTTTTTTGTTGTATACAGTTCGGTAATTTTCCCAGAGTTGAGGTCTCTAAATATTCCCGTGGGTCCCCAATCTGATCGGTATGTTGTTGTTGCAGACTGCGAGTAACCTTTTAGCTCTATTGACTTCTAAGCACTGTTTTAGGATTTAATCCTTAAAAATGAATGTCTCTAGTTCTACTATTGGACTTTTATCATTTTGGTCCTGTTTCATTCAGATACCTAGGGGTCTATTATAATGTCAGGCGGATCGCCACCTCCTGCATAGCAGTCACGATCCGCCTGACATTTTCTCCAGCCCGCCTCCCATTTTCCCCTGCCATATTATGATAGTGGGGGTACTGCGGTGGACGGGAAGACCGTCCTCCACTTTTCAGCCAGGTCTATGACTTGACCGGGCGGAAAAGGGTTGAATATGGTGGCATCCATATTACTATACAGGCGGGAAGCAGCCTTTCCGTGGTGGAAAGGCTTGGATTTTTCGCAGTTGGGGGCCCGTTGCGGGCCCACAAAATATTGGGAGGTGCACATGAGAGGTACCTATGGTATTCTCCAGCATTTGCATGCACAACGTAGCAGGCACCTGCTACGTTGTGCATGCAAATGCACAAATGCCTTTTATGCATTGCAGCGGGTGCTGCTGACAGCACCGCCCACCGCAATGTAAAAAATGTGGGATGTGCCCGCCATTGGGGGGGGCGCATCCTAATAGTATATGCGGGACCGTCGCACAAATAGCGGACAGTCCCATTTCCCAATGCGATGGCGGGCAGACTTTGTCTGCCCGCCATCGTAATAGACTCCATAGTCTCCATTTTTCCAAACTGATGTGGAGACTTTTGGTGGTTTTTTACTGTTATTAAAGTGTGCACATATACTTAACACATTTTAAGTTAAGCCTGACTGCTATGTGCCAAGCTACCAGAGGAAGAGTTTTTTTTAGGTTGTGTATCTGATTTACCTTGAATAGGTTTGTGGTCCCTACTTGGATAGGGCGCATACCTGTGTCACATTTTACAAAATGCATTGGTATTTTGTGAACTGACCTACGTACTAATTAGTCAGTTGCCAAATAATTGAATTGCAGTGGGTTCTAAATTCACCCTACCTCATCAATTTTAATAAGGTAGGTCGCAAATTGTGACCCACTACCATTCACTGCCATAACAGGATTTGTGGCCTGCTAGGGTCAGCACACCACCATGTCTGTGATTTCTTTTAAGTAACACAATCTATAAAAGAAAGCAGGACATGTTAAAAAGAAACTGAAAAGCTACAAAAACTTTTTCAAGAGGAAGCTGTGGTCCTGTAGACTAATGACTACTCCTAAAAATGTTTTTTCAACATTCCCAAAAGGAAAGCCTCACGTGGTGATCAATCCCCATTTTCAAATGAGTTACCACCTCCTTTGAGGCATTCCTAAAATATTAAAGGTTTGCAGTTGAATTTTAGTCACAAAGCAATATTACATATAAAAAAAAATCAGTATTTGGAAGGGGCACCCCAAACATACCCCTTCCAGATATTGATTCTGTATAGTTTAATAAATCAGATGGTTTGCAATTGCTAAAACTCTTTGCACATGCAACCCCTATTTCTTTGTCAGTATATGATGCCTGTCCATTGGTCCCAGAAGCAAGGTATCCAGTGCAGTCCTATTCAAAGTGTGGGATAACACTCTGGGGCATATTATCAAGGACGGGCGATACATTATCGCCGCTTTTATTGGCAGGAAACTGCCGATAAAGCGGCGAAAATGGGCTTGAAAATATGCTCTATGGAATTCCTATCGAAGCCCATGTTAGATGTCTTCACATCTAACATGGGCTTCGATAGGAATTCATAGAGCATATTATCAAGCTCATTATCGCCGCTATATCGGCAGTTTCCTGTCGATAAAAGCGGCGATAATGTATCGCCCGTCCTTGATAATACGCCCCTCTGTTTTTTTGCATCAATTCAATGGTGTGGCAATTGTTCCCAGTGGCATGGCGCTCAAAGTCGTCACATTCAGAGAGTAGGTTAGAACTTTTGTTCTTTGTCAACATACAGCGGTGCTGCCTTCATTTATTAACAGTATGTCATCCACTGTAGACACCATTTGAATGAAAATTTTCACTCTAGTTTTTGTCATCTGTCACTGCTATTCAGAAGGTTGCTTTGCCAGGGGAAACAAGCGCTGGCAGAGTGAGGCAGATGCAGTGATTTCCTGAGGATAGTGGGTCCAGGTTACAATACGGAAACTGGAACAAGCTTAAGTGTTATGAATGGGGACCAGGAAAGCATCTTCTACCCATCATCTGTCTTTTTCTCCTCACCACATATTAGATAATCTCCTGTTAACCGGGTCTGAGGCTAGGTTTAACAACAATTTAAACCTACAATAGAAAAGTATTAATCAATTTTGCAGGACGACCCAAACTAGCCAGTGAAAGCATCCCAAGTCTACAATATGTTGATGCTGCAGGTTTGTTGTTGATATCATTGCCATCAAAAGGAGAGCAGAGTAGGCATGTATCCGAAAGCTCTAAACTTTTTCAAGGTCTGATGCTTATGCTAAAAACAAATACTTAGGAGATTTCAAGCAACAAGTACACATTTTTAATATTGGCAAGGCAGGTAACAGCCACATGCTGGAGCTGCCTTATTTTCTCTTTCATTGAATGATTTTTTTTTAGCTTATAAATTGTCAGAAACCATTTTAGGGCTACGGCCTTGAGGACGTCTTTCATTTCAAACAAGAGGGGTCATGGAAGCAGTTAACCTAAACTCTCTTCTCGACAACAAGGTAGATGTATACCACTAATGTGGTGGTTGACTCAGTCAGTCAGTCAAACCACTTTATTCGGTTAAGTTAAAACCATAAAAGTACAGACACAAAATACATACATACATATATGTTCAAAAATACAATATAAAGTGTCCATAGTGTGATACAATCCGGCAAAGAACGCAATACAGTACTGGCCAGGTAAAGTGCATTTACAGGACAAAAGTAACAATACATCCAAGATATTTAATATAAACCTCATTAAAAAATACCAGTCATAAAAACCAAGTTTAACAGGATAAAATCAAAATTAAAACCTCATTAATTAATTATGGGCTCTTCTCAAGGCTATTTCTCAACCGGACAGCTGCCATAAGAAAACTGGCTATATAAAAGATCTCATTGGGGTCACTTAGTAACTGAAAGTACAATAAGGCTGGCTTAACTTGGATAAAACCCTTTCTTTTTAGTAAGGGAAAAAGAAACCTCTTCCTGATGTCACTATTTGTTTTGTTGCTTGGGGCTCAGTTCACACCCGTATTTCCCCCTCATTTTGCTTCTTTGTTTCTTCACTTTCTTCCTTTCTTCGGTATCCTTACTGCGATTTTTTTTCATTCTTTTTCTTTTCTTTTCGGCACCTTCACATCTACTGATGACTTGTAATATTCTGCTTTACGGAGACCTCTCTTGGATTCCCTGCCACTTCAGTGGCCAGAGAAATAAGTCTATCACACTTTTGCAGAATATGTGCTTAATACCAATCGAAGTCTTTCCTCCATGTACTTATCTTTGTTTGGCAATGTTAATGATAGTATTCCAGTCACCCTCTTCTCCCCTTGTTTGGTTTCCTTTGTCCCAGCGCTTCTTGTCACTGGTCATTCTTTTACCCAGTGGCGAGTGCAAGACTGTATTTTTCAGAGCTGTTTTACTGCCTCCCTTCCTCACTTTGGAACCTGACAGAAATCAGATTTCAAAGTGACAAACAGATGTCTGTGCATTGTGGTAGCTTTGCCTGAAATTTGTGGCCCGATCTGCATACGTGTTTCATACCTGTTTGAAAGGTAATCACCATGGGGCAGATTTACAATAAGTGGTGCATCTGTGCATATCAGCAGGGAGGCGCCACTTATTGAGCGCAATGCCTCCGCCACCATGGATGTGCAATGGGTCAAAATGGCACAGATGCATCACGCATCTGTGCCGTAAAAGTGACGCATTGCTGGAGTTTCGTCGTAAGCGCGGCGCAGCTCCAGCAATGCTCTGGGGGGACCTATCTTGTTAATGCTGCGTCAATCCAGGCGCAAGGTTTTGACGCAGCATTGGCCTAAAAGTGACTGAGTGAAATCTTGTAGATTTCACTCAGCCACTTTTAGGAGGCCTTCCTGCGTAGGAACGCCCCCCCCTTGCGCTGGAAGGCCTCCTTGTGGCGCAGGGCTTTGCAACGTGACGCATCTCCCAGATGCGTCACGTTGTTAATATCCCGCACCATGGCGCATCTTTTGCGCCGCTGCTGCGTCACAAAAGTGACGCAACGGCGGCGCAAAAGAGGCGCAAGGGGCTTGTAAATCTGCCCCCATGTTTTCTAGCCACTCCTCCGTGCTTTCACTCTTCTATGTATGCCCTTATTCACACACACCCATTCATCTATCCACTACTACAACAATTGGCTCATTATCATCCATGCAACCAAACATGCAAACGCTTAATGTAGAAGCACTTTAACAGGACCAATTGGCTTTCAAAATGGTTGTTTGTGTAGGAGTATGAGTATACTGTATCTTGCTGTACCATTTACTGCTGCACAGACACGGGTGTACCGTGGTGTGCAGGACAAGCTCATGCATGCATTGCATTATGTGTGGCAGGTATCATGAAAGGACTTTACATGCTAAGGGCCCAAAGCATATTTCCTATTCAAATCAGTCTGTCTGCTGCGCATGTAACAATGACCTTCATTCGACAAAAAGGTCAATGCTGAATATTGCAAAAGTGTAGAATATGTACACCTTTAATGGGCAGTCGGACTGAAACCCTGCTTTTCCTATTTGTCCCATAAAAACGTCGTTTCCAGTTAAATTCTGTCTGCCGCGCTACCCATAAATATTGTGTTATGAATATTTATTCATGTGAACAAAATCGGTAAATCCTTGTGATGTGCTTTATGCCAGGCTCATAATACGAGTCATCCGCCAGAAATGAGTGCTGGAAATGCCCTGCATAATTCGTGATATGGCCACTTGGCCGCATTACGAAGGCATTTTCTGATTGCTAGTTACACCTATTGAAGTCATATAAAACAATATTACTCGTACATTTATAAAAAAAATAGAGGGTTTACACCAACACAGCTAGCTCTTTATTGCAGTGCACGTTTCACAGCTCCATTTTCCATGGCAATGCATATTTAAGAGTACATGTCTGCATAACTTACTTTCTAAATGACATTATTTAAATCCGAAACAGAAAACATTTGCATTATTTGCTAAGAAAAATGTACTTAGGAGGAGCGTGAGCCAGTGGAGCATTTAGCTGAAGGAAGAGCAGATGCCATATCCCCGTATGTTAGTACATGTTGTGGCCAGTTCACACACAAACACGCAGCCCGACTAAAATGTAAAGGGGACGCTAGAAAGACTGCCAGGGAGTTAGGAAGGTGTAGAATGAACAGGTTGCTGTTTGTTCTACCGCAGCATATCATTGTAGTCTTTGTACTGAAAGTTAATCTTATTTAATGGCAGAATAGCTGTCTTTAAATAACACGATGGTTGCTTTTTGATGTAATATGTGTCGAGGAACTGATAGCAAAAAATAGCAATTTAATTCGGAGAAGTTATAAGGCATGGGCATTGTCCCGTGGCCAAGGGTCCCAGTCTTTCACGGGCCCCCTCTTAACTGAGCCAGATTTGTTCTGCAGAAAGTATTAGTCTTAAGACCTTGACGAATCCTTGAACAGACGGTTTTAAATAACGTTTTCCTTTAGCTTATTTTTAATGTGGGTGATGTGTGGGAGTTTATAAGACATTTTGCAGAGAAATGTTTGTTTTTCAACACCGTGCAACATACATAAACAAAGGGCCATATTTACGAGAGAAGTGGCATAGAGTGGCGTTAGCCTCCTTGGCTTGATGCCACGCTCCGCCACTTCTGAAACACAGGGCTGCACCGTATTTACAAGAATACTGTGCAGCCCTGCTCTGGCGCTAATTTCGCTGCTTAGCACCAATGTAGGCACCCTTGCACCATAGTGCAAGGAATGATTGTTTATGAGCAGGAAGGTGTCCCTTCCAGCACATAAACAATCAGTAATGGCGCTTTGTAACTTCTGTGTGTGCTGCATAATGTAGCACACATGGAGTATTTGCAATAATATTAGTGAGCTGCTGTTTTATTATAGTATTGAAAACAGATGTTACAGTGCCTGGATATTAGATGTAAACACATTTAGAAATTGGACTAGTAGGTCTGTGCAGGGTCAGTGACCTGGCCAAAGAGGACATGAAAGAGCTGAAATCGAATCATTAATTCATAGCTGTCCTGAACAGGGGCCCACAAATTACATTTGGTCCTGGGCCCCTGAAATCTTAAGATGTCCCTGATTTAATTATTGTTTTTTTAATGTGGACAGAAATAGAGGGTAATTGTGCAATGTATTTGTCACAACAACTATAATTCTGTGTCACTGTATTCTTGAGGCACACTTTTCAACACCCTTGGTGAAAGATGGGAGAAGTAAGGCCATCTATAAAGGATCGTCCAGTGGCGTAACATAAGGTCCGCAGCTGCTGCAGTGAGGGGGGGGGGGCGCAAGCTCCAGGGAGCCCCCTTGAGCTTATGATCCAGCCCGGAGGGAGTCCCTCTCCATACCTCATGGGGGAGGGGGCGCAATTTACATTACGTTAATTGGCTGGTTCACTTGAGTCCATTGGTTACCAGTGCAGTAATATTTATAAATGTGCAAAATGTATTTTTTTTTCTTTTTACAGTTTTTATGTAGCAAGGGCAGTCATGTGAGCACTAGATTATGTTACAGAAGGTCAGATTTACTCGTTTCGCACTTTTGGTCACTGGGAGATTAAGTGCTTTGCCCAGAATCACAAAATGTTGTCCCGAGGCATGTACCTCCATCCTGAGGTCCAAAGCCTCTAGCTCTGGCTGCTAGGCCACATCTCCTCCCTTAGCAGGCAGAGAGCCATACCTAGGTATGGTTAGCATTTTAATTTTGCAGGAAATCTAACCAACAAGTGTGTTATGTAATATGACTTTTATGTAAATGTTCACCCACGTTTAGTTTGATTAATTTTCTGCTCTAACTTGCTTGAATGTTTATAAGTAAACTGAGTCCCTTCGTGAATAAAGTCACAGGAGATATCCATACAAACAACAGATTTCTTATCAAAAGTGTAATTTCCTGAAATTAGCATGAATGTGCATGAAGGTTTCATCCACCCATAGTCATAATATTCTGCATTTAATGAAGTACTGTACAACCGCCGTCGGTAGTGGGTGTAACTGCAGGGCGCTGACGTGGGGAGGGGGAGGGGGAAGGGCAGGGGCAGGGTGGGGGGTAGTAATCTATGGATTACGGAGCTTTACAGGTAAGTAAACATATAAATAAATAAAACAAAGTTCGTTGCGGACATGTTTACTTACCTGTAAAGCTCTGTAATCCATAGATTACTACCCCCACCCTGCCCCTCCCCCTCCTCACATCAGCACCCTGCAGGTACACCCACTACCGACCGCGGCTGGTACTGTATCATTTTTGCTTCAGATTCAGTAGTAATAGCTTTTGGACGAATCCAATGGTGAGTTCACAAATGAATTTTGTCATTACTGAAATCAGTTGAATACATCAATAATTTCACAATTTCCTCATAATTGCATCCGCTAAAAGCAGGTTCCGCTTACTCCTACTATATGGCTGCACTCTAACTATATTAAAATAGATTTGTGTTAATATTGATGCTGTAGTATAGTCCATATTGGAATCTTGATAAGACGTAGCCCTATACATTGAATCCAATAATAATATGATAGACATCCATTGTTGGATTAACAATTGAAATCTCAAATTTTAAGGGTTTAAAAATTAAAAAGGTAATCTTTCATCCATGAATGGACCTCCGTTAAGAAGAAATCCTTTGAGCCTGCTTGCATGTTTCATATTTTGCACTCAGGTCACCCTTAAAATGGAGAGGTAGTTGAGTGTCAATGGAATACCATCAAAAAAAGAATGCATTGCTTCCATCATAATGTTCAAAGATTTAATTTTTACCGTACAAATGCAGAGAGTGAGATAACTTCTGGGGAACACCACTGATATGCCTTGCAGTAGTTGGAAAGTAACATTTGTTTCCATTGAATTAAATTGCATCCTGTTGCATTAATGCAGATTACAATCTTTCCATGAGGATACAAATTATTTAAATTTTTTTAATGGGTTCTGCCTGCTTCATAGCTATTCTAAACATGAGAAAATGAAGCACCGTGGAAATGTATGTCAGAATGCCTGTCAAAGTAACATGAGGCGGGTCAGAGACCAGAGAACTTCTGTGATCATCTGGAGTCTTGAAAACTCGCTCTCATAGAAGCATCATCTATAGTGATGTTTGATGTCCACTGGCCTCAAGCAGGGCCAATCTATATTGTGTAGCCACACAGAAAGGGCTGATCAAAGGTGTCTTAGAGGCCATTGGATGCTTATTGTGAAGAACATTATGCTGAGTGTCACTAAATAGCGGCAAACCTATGTTTGTGGATATGTATGTGGTAAGTGTATAATTCAAAGCTATTCAAAAGGTAGAGCTCTGTAAAAGGTCAAAGGCAAAAGAAAACCAATGAGTGATTGAAGCATAGCTGGGTTCTGGGAGAAAACACACACTTTTATTGTGTCATACTGCAGTACCCTTTACAGAGCTCTGCCTTCAGCTCATACGCAGTGCTGAAGGGAGTTCCACTCTTTTCTGTGCAATTCTAGAACGTGTGTTTAATTTCTTGGATGCTGTGTGAGAGAGTGCCAGAGGTTAGTTCTCGATTCATGCCACTGCCTTATACTAAAGAATTTGTATCTTAGGGGGTCATTAGGATGACGGGCGGACTTAGTCCGCCCGCCATCCTATCGGAACTAAGGACCGCCCGCCATAAGGGCGGGGGCCCCGTGGGTGGTATTAGGATGTGGCTGCCACAGCGGCGGCCGCATCTTGCATTTATAACATTGTGGCGGGTGGTGCTCTCTGCACCCCGGTAAACAACCTTTAAACGCAACTTTTACATCGCAGAGCCTTTACAACGCAACCATTACAACGCAAACTATTACAACGCATTGCTCTGGGGGGGCGCTCTAGGATAGGGAATAGGTTAATTTACTATCCAATAACCTTCCCTAGTGTCCACGGGGTCTGGAGTTGGAATAGTAAATTAAACTATTCACTATCCAGCACCCCAAAGCACTATGCGTTGTAATGGACTGCGTTGTAATACTTGCGCTGTAAAGGCATGCGATGTAAAAGCATGCCGTTGTAATGTCATACATCCCTGCACTGCCAGCCACAATGCCATAAATGCATGTATGCATTTGCATACACAATGCCGCAGGCACCGCGCTGTGCTTACCGCATTGTGTATGCAAATGCAGGGGAGTACCACAGGTACCCCCCGTGTGTACCCCCCACCCCTCCTTCACTTTGGGGGCCCGCAGGGGGCCCCCAAAGTGAAGACCGCACGCCTTTCCGTGGCAGCATTGCCGCCACGGAAAGGCATTGAAAAATACCCAGCATACTATGGCTGGCGGTGTCTGATAGACACCGCCACCATATTATTCCGTTTCGGCCCGGCCGCAAGTCGACCGGGGCGGAAAAGCGGTGGACGGTCTTTCCGTCCACTGAGGTCCCCCCGCCATACTAATATGGCGGGGGGGGGAAATGAGTGTGGATGTCGGGCGGATTCCCCCCGCCAGGCTGGCGGTGGTTACCGCCAGCCTGGCGGGGGCAATCCGCCCGACATCATAATGGGCCCTTACTGTGCAGATGGGTTTGTGAGGACCAGAGGTTAATTGGCAGATCTGTTCCAGTGATTGAAGACCTTATATCGAAAATATTTTTGGAGTGTTTGAAAACCTTGACCTATGATCTTAAACATGTAAAGATTTTTCATGACTGGCCTGGCTCACAAAACCCTATGCACACGCAATATAGCTGTATAATATGTCTTATTGATGGGCACACATGTAAAATCCTTATTTACAGAATCAACATCTGTGTGTATGGTGAATGTTCTACAGCCAACATGAGTAGTCCCAAACAGGACTGGGCATGGCTCTCCAGAAGGTAGTATTAACAACTTGCCAAAGTTTGATTTATCATAACTATTGCAGGACAGTAGTTTTGTAATTTACTATCCTGAAGGTGAAACAATACAGCCTTTTGGTAGAAGCACATATGCCACAGGACCCAGTCCAGCCCCCATTCCTTTATCATCAGCCAGACGGGAGCCCCGCTAATATGATAAGGAGAAGGGAGGAAGGGGAGTGTAGGGAAAACCTTGTCATACCTGTGGGTTGGGTTATCCAGACCTGCACTTCAAGGAGAGAATTTCCCAATTTAGATTTTTTGAGAAATTCCCTCCACTATTGCCAGCCCAGAATGGGGAATTAAAATGGGAGATATCTAGGAGCTCCTAGGATCCCTGCCTGAAACATCTGAAGAAGAAGAACTGCTCTACTGGACCCTTGCACTGCACAACAGAGGACTGCCCTCAGAAGGACTTCACCTGCTGCACCTTTAAGGATCCACACAAGAAGGACGTTGCCTGTCTTCAAGGATAAGGAGTGGACTTCCTGAAGTGCAACAGGTACAAAAGTGCTGGACAAAGGCTCTAGCAACATCCACTAAGAGGTCCACTCCAGCTGACCGGCTTCACTTGGATTTTCCTGTACTGACCAGGTGCATTGCGGGAGTTGGAGTCCGAGAATCCCCAAGGGGCAAACTAGAGCTTCTGAACCCTGGAGTGTTGCTGTGGGCCCTTTCTGACCTTCAACAAACTTTCAGAATAGGCTCTGAAATTTTGGGAACTTTCTGCCAACCTTTTGTGAAAAAAGCTCCAGAAGAAGACTGGCTTAGATGACAAGAGTCAAGCCGGTGACATTGAACCATGACTCAGGCTGGCTGTGTAGGTTTGCCACGATGAAAGCTCCTGAGCTCCTCTCCATCAACAATAAAGACATAGGTCGCAAGGGCTCACTGAGGAATTCCGCTGCAGCAGATCGCCGTCGTCAAATCGAAATCTGCATTGGAGGATCCGATCGCTCAACATTACAAAAAAAAGGTCTAAAAAAATTTACTATGTCAGAAGGGTAAAACCTCACCTACCCTAACCAAGCATCATAACCTACCAGTCTGCCAGAAACGTTGACTTTGTCTCGGTCTAGCTGCGATTCTTACACTTTTTGGTGCTAAAAAGCAAATTTTTTTAATTTTATCATTGAAAATCCTTATCTCTGGTTCTCTAGATTAAAATTTTTATTTTTTGGTATCAGTTTAAAGATAAAAATGTTCTCTATTTTTAAAATTGGTGGTGGGTTTTTATTGTATTGTAGCTTTAATTTATTTACTGTTTGGTGATATTAAATGCTTTAAAGCCTGATGGCTCATCCGCCAAACTACCAAGGGTTGACCAAGAATGAATCTATTGGGCCTTGATTGGACATTATTTGTGATTGTGGTATTATTACCAGCAGTAGGTTTGTACCTGCATCTACTAATAATGCACCTTCCTACACTTGATAAGCACAGGTTTACAGAAATGAGGTAAAATACTTATGACTTTCCCACTAGATCACTTGATATTTGTTGAAAGACCTATCAAACTGGCATTGCAAATTACTTCAGGCTGTGAGTATAGCTGCACATCCTTTGCAACATATTAGACTTTTAGAAAATCTTCTTTAAGTCAAAGAGGTATTGATGCACAATAATAAAGAGAGAAGGCCATTTATTATTCTTGAGTTTAAGATCCGTTGATATGTAAGACGTGTCCAGCTGCTCAATGATCTAGCAAATGCAGTCACATCTAATATGTTTTGTTAGTCCAAATCTCAAAGTGGAAATTTGTTTCTTTAGTTTCTTCTTTCTTTTAGAAGAGAAATGATAGTTGCAAAGTTCTGCTCTTAAAGGATGGCACTTAGAGCCTGAAAGAAAATTATAAACTTGCTGATGGCTGAAGCTAGGACAGATAGGCCTAGATTTGCAACACATTTGCAACACACCCATAACATTTTTTATTGCCAATTAGTTCTTTAAGTTAGATCAGATTTTTAGTACATCAGCTGCCTGAAAAGTCCCAAGCTAAAGAAGTCATGTAATTTCTTCATGAATGTCAAACATATAGAGAAATTATTGTATGATAGGGTCAGTAAATAGCCAGGAGCATGACGTTTTTATCTTTTAAGATGCCCCCTGGTAGGCTATAGCAGAACCCGCCTGCACGTAGCTCAGGTGATCATTACCCCACCCATACCCGGAAGCTCGGTCCGGACCGTTGGGATCGATGGCGGCGTGAAGGGCGGTGCGATGCTCAGAGAGAACTCGGTGGTGGAGTAAATTCGGCAGGTATGGCTTGTCTTGGATATTACAGGCTGCAAGGAGGAGGCGAGTGCGCTGCTCTGGTCCTGTCTTGGTTTCGGCCCACACTTTGTTTCACTTGCTCGGCTCGGTTACCAGCATTGTTGCTGAGAGCGCTGAGAGACCCGCTGAGAGACCTGGGCAGGGCCGGCTGTGCCAGGGCAGGCTGTTCTCCTCTGTTCTCCCCTGCTCGCGGCTTGCTCAGGGTGGCTCAGGACAGCTGTTTGACCCAGTAATCTTACCTATGAAGCTCCAGCAAAAGGGAAACTAAGACCTGGAGAGGGTTAAAGTGGGTTAAAGCGACTGCTGCATGATTCCTGCATGATACCGGTCGCTTTTAAAAAGGAGAGCTCCTCTGTTGGCGGTGGCGGGTTGAATAAGGCTGAATAAGGTGAGAAGCAAAAGAAGGGGCTTGTTCTCCCTTTGTGACTTTGTGTATCCCTGATGTAAAAAAAAGAAAAAAATATATGAAGAATAATAAACAAAATCTAGCCTAATGGGAAGACACCCTAAGAACTCTATTTTACCGATTCAGCCAGACACAAACATGCCCCCCAAAACGAAAACTCGCACTACACAGATGAACCTAACTTCTATTGCCGCAAAGGCTGAGCTCGAGCGCGTGCAGAAAGCTCGTCAAGGCTCTACTCCTACAGCTAGTCGCTCATGCTCTGAGGATGAAGTCTCGGTCCATGGAGAGGAGGGCCAAGGGGGTATTGGCCAAGCACGGTCAAATATTGCATTCCAGAAATTAATGAATCCAACTCCAGGAGAAACTGAAGGAGGTAATGAACTATCTGGCCCAGCTATGATGGGAGAAATCCAGATATCAATCCTCCGGTGGATAATCAGGAGAGCATCCAAGAAAATCCTTCTAGTTTGCCTCAGGGAAAAACTAAGGAATATCTGATGTTTCAGAAACCTATGGCATCTCAATCTCTGTTTCAGTCGCCACTCCCTTTGCCGCAGCAAGCTCCTAAGCAGGCTTCTATTAGTTCATAAATTAAAATTAAATTACTTCCCACCCTTTACACTTATGAAAACTGCAACACACACCTAAAATTAATTACACTATTACCATAATTAATTAACAAAGAATTAAATAAAACTAATTAACAATCAGTTATTAATTATTTAATAATAAATGACTTTACACATTTAACACTATAAAATATCAATTAAATCAAATTATTAAATACAATGAATCAATAAATTCAATATAATTGAATTACTTCCTACCCTATTCCCCTCTAAACCCACAATCCGCTTGAGAACTAAGGGATCTATAATGATTGCGAGCAGACTTTGTCCGCCCGCCATCGCCCCGGGAAATGGGACCGCCAGCTAAAGGTGCATTGGTCTCGCATGGGCAATTAGGATGTACATCCCGCATTTTCTGCATTGCGGCGGGCGGTGCTGTCAGCAGCACCCTCCGCAATTCAAAAAAGGCATTTGTGCTTTGCATGCACAACGTGGCAGGCACCGCGCAGTGCCTGCCAAGTCGCCGATGCAAAGGCAGGGAGGTACCATAGGTATCCCCCATGTGCCACACCCCACCCGCCAACATCCTGGGGGCCCGAAACAGCGCCCCAACTCAGGAATCCACATGCCTTTCCGCCACAGAAAGGCTGCTTCCCGCTGGCATCGTAATGTGGCTGACAAGGTCTAGCAGACACCGCCACCATATGCAACCCTTTTCCGCCCGGTCGACCCCTCGACGGGGCGGAAAAGCGACGGATGGTCTTTCCATCTGCCGCGGTCTCCCCGCCTCCCTAATATGGCGAGGGGAAATGGGAGGCAGGCAGGGGATGATGTAGACGGATCGCCACCACCATGCGGGCGGTGCCGATCCACCCTACATCATAGACCCCCAAAAGCACAAAATATTTAGAAAATTCACAAATGTAATATAAATAAATTACTTCCCATCCTATTCCTCTATAAACCCACAACCCACTATGGAATTAAAAGTGCAAAATTAAATTACATATAAAATATATACTAAAATACATAATAATAAAAAACAATATTTTTAACAACTATATTTTTGCTAACGATATTAAACCCTTTGATATTTTTAAATCAATATTACTTACCATTATTCAATATTCTTGACCATAATATTCTTGCTGTCGATATTTCTGACCCATGATATTGATGACTCGATATTTCTGCTATTCAATATTTTGTACTCGATATTCTGTCTCTGCACCAGTTGAGGGTCGCAGTTGTTGTAGATGGAGGCGATATTGGTGTTTAACCCCTTGCATGCTGATGACGGCCCCATGACAGCGCTCATGTGCTGATGACGGCTAGGGGCCATCATAAACCCGCCCACTCGCGATTTTGCCGCACAGGCGCAGAATCCCGGCAGCATACAAGGGGTTAAATAGGATGAGAGTTCTTTGGAGGTGTGGATGGTGTTCTCTGTGGCTGTTAGGTTGGAGAATGTATTGACTATTTTGTATGGTTGACAAATGTGTCAATGTGGGCTGTGATGGCCGATTTCTTGGCTTCCTTGATGTGTAGATTGTAGTTGCTGAGAGCTGTATTGTAAGCGGCAATGCCAGAGAGGTTCCTTCCAGCACACCATTGTTTTTTGAGCCGATAGACATAGCGCTTGATAGTTCTGAGAACCGAGGAGGTATTTTTTCTTTTTGCTGTATCAACTGGGCTTTTCTGCCAGTGCAGTTGGTGATCCATGTGGAGAAGTTTTGGACGGCTTGATCAAGTTCTGATGACGCTTCAGGTTGGTAGGCCTGTGTCCCTGTGATACACTGTATCTCGGTTACCTTGCTCCAGCTACAGTGGTGGGAGTCGTGATGCTTGGAGTCAGCATGCTGAGCCTCAGAAGTGGTGAAGTGAATGATGGCGTCTTCTGACCAGGTGATTTCTGTGACATGGCTCAATTTGATTCTGTCGCTAAAGTTGGAGTCAATTGTGTGGCCGGCTTTGCGCATGGGTTCGATGACCAGTTGGTTGAGGCAAATGTAATTCATGTTTTCCAGGAGGGTGATGGAGTTGACATTGTTGGAGTCATTAGCGTGGAAATTATGGTTGCAGAGTAGGCCTTAGTGGTAGTAGATGATGGCAAGGGGTGTCATGAGGTTGGAAGTGGCATTGCAGAAAGCCAGGTCCTGGGGTCTGTATGCAAGGGTGCCACATATTGTGGTCTTTTCATCTATCTGTAGTTGGAAGTTATGGTGCTCCATGAGAGGCATGGGCTCATCATGGTGATGGTGCTTCGGATGGTTTCCTTTAAAATGATGGCGATGCCCTCACCGGGTATGTTGGAGTAGTCTCGGTGTATCATCTTGTAGCTGTCGGGAGCTGTGATGGTGATGTTGTGGCTCGGGAAGGTGTTGAGCCACATTTCAATGAGGAATGCAATGGGTGATGGTGTCCCAGATTTTTGTGGTGTGTTTGCGGAGGTTTCAGGCATTGTGCACGATGTATTGTAGTGGTTCCAGGCTGTTTGTGGGTGTATGGCTGGAGGTGGCACAGAATTCAGTGCAGGCTGGTGTTCCTGTGTTGCATGCGAAGCGGCAGTGGTGGCAGGTGAAGGGTCCTTTGGTTGATCATGGAGAGGATGTGTAGCAGCTGTTGTTCCAGTAGCCAGGGTCAAAGCTCAGGTGCTACTTGGGGGTGTAGCAGCAGAGAGCAGGTGGGCTTGGGTCCTGGCACAGGGCCTGGTCCGGGTTTGTATATGGTGCACCGGAAGTACACCCGCTGCACTCATCCACTGCTCGCCCACACTTTGGCCTCCATTAAGTAAGACCTGGAGGAAGGGTGGGGCCCTGGGTGGTGGGAGACGGGAAGCGACAGGAGGAGGGATAACCAGAGGGAGCAGTGGTAGGCTGTGGGCAGCTGCACAGGAGACTATCGCAGGGGGAGCTGGCACAAGGAACTTAAGAGTTGCAAATCCAGTCCTTCTCACCCAGACAATAGAGCAACAGGGCAACCGGTCAGCACAGTAAGGCAGCAGTCCAGCAAAGTGGCAGTCTTTTCCACAACACAGTAGTCCGTCTTCCTGGCAGAGGCCACTGGTCGAGAAGTGAACTGTAGAGTTGGGTCTAATGGTCCAATATGTATACCTGGTGCCCATTTTGAAGTAGAGGAAGCTCATAGAGGTTTTCACCCCCTGAGATGTCAGGCATCCCCTTCCTTCCTGTCCTGGCACCAGCTTGTCTGGGGTTGCAAAAGATCAGTGTCAAACCCTTTGTCAGAGTGCTCAGGCAGAGCCATTGTGTTGTGCACGGGTGGTAGGAAACAGCGTCTTCCCCTCTCTAACTCAGAGTGGACCAATCTGCACACACCTGCCTTCCCTTTGTCTCATGATTTGGAGGCAAAACACAAAGGCCATCTACCAGCTACACCTACTCATGCAGCCCAGAAACAGAATGCAGACAGCAAAATGGTTGTCGAGGAAATGCCAACTTCCAAAAAGTGCCATTTTCAGAATTGTGACAACACATTCTACTTTACCATTGCAAAGGACTTTTAATTACAATTTTATTCAGTTACATATTCTATTCTATCTGCTCCCAATTGAAAGGTATCACATGTAATGAGGAAATGCCATGTTATCCTATGGGAAATATAGGCCTTGCAGTAGTGACAAATGAATTTAGGAGTTTTTCCCTACCAGGACATATAAAAGTTAAAGGTACATGTCCAACATATCAAATGCACAGCACACTGTCCTCTGGGCTGTTAAGTATGTACCCAAGGAGGTGACCTATATATATTAAAAGAAAGGAAATGTTTTTCAACGGCAAAAACAACATATATTTGGGTGCTCTCCCTATCCAGATATCTTTAAATGCATTTTGTCATGTTATTAACGGTTGTGTGCTACGCCATAGAAGATGAATATGTCCTTCCTATTTTTTCTTTAGAAATAATATTATCATTGTTATTAAACGTTACGATGACCACCATGATCTTATCAATAATAAATGTTTTTAGTGTCCCTGTAATCGAAGTAGTCAACTGTGATGATTAAAGTAATATTAACATGTAGTTTACTATTAATAGGTGTAGTATTAGCATGAGGTAGTGGTGGTAGTAGTAGTAGTTCTTTACTGTGAATGTTACTGTTATTCTTTGCAATCAGGGGCGGCTAGTCCATTTGGGCAGAATGGCCCGCCCGCCCCCTTTCCCCCCCATAGAAACAGTGTCTGTCAGGCTGAACAAAAGTCAGCCTGACACTATTCACTTTCAGTTTAAGCAGCCAGGAGACACACATGCGCATTTAGCGTTGGCTCCTGGCTGCCTGAACTGAAGTTCACAGCTCCGTTGGGCGTGACTTTCTCGACTCAGCAAAGGTTAGTGAGGCCCTCCCCTCAGTGACAAGGGATAGCGTCACTGATTGCCTCGCACCTGCGTGCTTCAGTTTTAAGCCCTGATGCGCCCAGGGTCGAGTGTCAATCAGTGACACTTCATTACAGAGTGGGGTGGGTCCGAATGCTCTGCAGGATCTTCAAATGGATCCCCTCTGACACAAGAAAAACCGTCACCCAGGCCCTCATCACCAGCAGACTCGACTACGGGAACGCCCTCTACTCAGGAACAACAACCAAGATCCTGAGACAACTAGAACGAATCCAGAACGCCTCGGCACGAATGAGCCTCGACTTCCCCCGATGCAGCCACATCACACCCCACCTCAGAGGCCTGCACTGGCTCCCCATCAACAAGAGGATCACCTTCAACCTCCTCATCTACGCACACAAAGCCTTCCACAACGCCGGACCAGCATACCTCAACGACCGACTCAGCTTCTACACCCCCACCTGCAGCCTCCGCTCTGCCAACCTCGCCCTCGCCACAGTTCCTCGTATCCGGAAAACTACCGCCGGCGGCAGATCCTTCTCCTACCTCGCCGCCAAGACCTGGAACACTCTCCCTACACACCTACGACAGACCCAGGACCTGCTGGCCTTCGGAAGACTTCTCAAGACCTGGCTCTTTGATCAGTAGCAGCCCCCCCAGCGCCTTGAGACCCTCACGGGTATGTAGCACGCTTTACAAATGCATTGATTGACTGATTGATTGATCCCATTCTGTGATGACGATAGGACTGCTGCCTTCCCTCAGCCAATGAGGGAACCACTGGAACCTCTGAGGCAGAGCAGAGCTGGCTGAAGGTTAGTGTGATTTATTTTCTTTTTACATTGTTTGGTGCATGCGTGCGTGCATGTATGAATGTTTGGGAAAGAGTGTTGTGGATGAATGTTATGAAGTGTTATGTGTATGTGAGCATGTGTGTGTGTCCCGTCCCCCCTCCCCCCAAAACTTACCATCCGCCACTGTTCGCAATGTCTGCATAATTATTACAACAATAAAACATGGCCCTAAAACTGGGAACACAAATTATTTTAAAGAACAATTTGACGTCCTCATTTACAAAATGGCATTGCAAGGTAGATGAGTGTTCGGTCTTCTGATTTCTCACTTAATAAAGCATGCAACTAAATTCAAATTCAAATAGCTTCCGCTTCTTTATGTTTTCATGAGGCTGTCCCACCCCTGGAATCTACTGACGTGCTCTTCCAAAATCAGATTTGTTAATATGGCAAATATAGAGCGAATACTGCGCCTCAGTTTTTAATATAGAACCTAGGGGAAATGTCTGCTTGTTAATGCAACTTGCCTCTGTGTCTAATTGTATGCACTGCTTGACAACAATGTACCCCTCATTGTTTCCCTGTGCAGCAATTCCATTAACTTATTTAATTTAATATAGATGAGTAAGGAAAGATGCAAATGTAAGAATGTAATTGATGAGATGCATGGGGATGTTATCAATTGAAGCTAGATAGAGATTAACACTAGAAAAAAAATGTTTTTATGAACATAAACTGTATGTACACAAATATACATTTTCTGTATGTCTCTGCTTGCTGAACTAAGCACGCATATAAACATAGATTAGTATCATGTACAAATCCCCATTTAATTCACCTCTTAGGAGCGCACATTAATACCCACATCTGTTGTACTTTTCAGGCGCATATTTTATTTTATGAAAAGCACTTGATCTTTTTCTCAAGCAGAAACATGATGCGCCCATACAGTAATTCAATATTTCTGTTAAAGTGATTCACTTGAGAGATGTAAAATTGAAGTCAAATGTCTACTGACAAAAAAATTACCATTTTATTTAAAGAGGCTCATGACAGTCCATAACTTGCACTCATGGGCATATGCATAAAAATTCGGTAAAACGAGTCCTTATTTGTGAAAAATAAGGAATAGCAAATAAGGACTCGTATTACGCGATTCATCAACAGATTCGGTATTTAATACCGAATCACTAAAAATTGGTAAAATATACCGAAACCACGATTGCGAGAGTCCAAAATAAAGATTAGCAAATACCGAATTAGCAAATACCGAATCGGTATTTGCGATTTCGGTATTAGCGAATTCTCAAAAAAAGGTCGCGTTGGGAGCAGATTGATGACATCACAACCAGGAAGCCTTCCAGCCCATGCTTCATTCAGTGCCCTGAGGAGCTCAGAGGAGGAGGCAGAGCACAGGAGCTGAGAAGAGAAACACTGATACCACTAACCAGCAATTCCACTGCATTCCAGGATGGAGAAGGATGCACCCCAAAACAAAGACACGACCAAAAAGAGAGATAGAGGAAGTTTTCAGACAAAGAACTTGAACTACTGATGGAGGGGGTGAGCAGCAAACATGACAGGCTGTTTGGCAAGCTGTCACTAAAGGTGCCTGAGGCGGAGAAACGAAAGATCTGGCTGCGCAACAAGGAGAGGGTAAATGCTGTTGGAGTCACGCACTGCAGCATAGACGACCTGAAAAAGAGGTGGTATGACCTCAGGAAAAGGGTGAAGGAGAGGATTGCAGAAAGGGTGAAGGATGCAGCTGGCACAGGAGGGGAGACATACAACGTCACACCCAACACAGCCCTTGAAGACCTGGTTGAGGGTACCATTGAGCCTGAGGCAGTCATGGGGGGTCATCCAATTGGACACTTCTGGCGCTGCGGCAGGAGAAGAAGGTAAGATGCATGCCAGTTCAGATACGCAGCGTGTTGTCTACCCCTACCCATCCCCCCAGGCCAATCACAGTGCACAGGTAGTAGTGCCTAACGCATATACCCTCACCAAAGTGTTGCATCATGGTAGTTGTAGTCATATCATACAAGTGTGCATGTATGATCCCCAATGTTAATGAAATGAGACCAGCAGCACAGGGCCAATAGCAAGTCCAAATATGTCATTTATGTAGGTGAAAGTTTGCAACACATATATATTTAGACAAAATAATAACAATGCACTGTTTCACACACAGATGCATCACCCCTGGACTCTGATGACAGCGGGCGCCTCATAATCTCAGAAACCGCGACAGGGACCGATGCAGAGACTCTGCAGGGATGTCATCCCACGACACCAGTAACACCATCACCACCACCACCATCACCGCCACCACCATCACCGCCACCACAACCGCAGACAACACCACCACCACCTCCACCACCGCGGACAACACCACCAAGCTGCAGGGCAAATGTCCCCTCCTTGCAGGTGATGGCGATGGAGCAGAGACCAGCAGCCACAAATGTTATGTTATGTTATGTTATTTCCATTTTTAAAGCGCGCAGCTGCCCCAGCAAAGGGGCGTCCCGGCGCTGTAACAGGAGAAGAGACACAACTCAGACAGGGCAAGAAAAGAAATCAGACGAAGAAACCCTAAGATCCAGTGGGAAAGATAAAAGTCTTAACAGCTCTCCGAAATAGTAATAAGTCATCCATAGTGCGGATATGGGCAGGAAGAGAGTTCCACAGTTTGGGTGCCAGTACTCTAAAAGAGCGACCACCTGCTCTACTTCTCTTAAAACGTGGGACAACAACTAAATTTTGCCCCAAGGACCTCAGCTGCCGATGAGGAACATAAGGAGAGATGATATGCTCCAATATCTGAGGCGAAGATTGTTTCAAAATTTTAAAAGATAGACATAAAGTCTTGAATTCTATCCTCTGAATCAGGGGTAGCCAATGAAGCTTACGAATAGTTTCTTTGGCCGAGCAAAATCTAGGAAGACCTACCAGAGGCCTGGCAGCTGTGTTCTGAACGCGCTGCAATCTGGTGGTTTCCGCCAGGTTAGCTCCGAGCAAGAGTGAGCTCGCATAATCGAGTCTAGATAGTATGGCAGCCTGAATTATCAGCTGTCGGGTGGGGGCGTCAAAAAATTTCAGAATCGGCCTTAGACCGCGTAAAATCCCAAATCAGGTAGCTGCTACTTTTTTTGTATGGATAGAAAAACTAAGGGAGGGATCAAGCCACACCCCCACATTTTTCACCTCAGTTGCCGGAGTGGGGGTAGGGCCTAATTCAGACGGCCACCATTTGTCGCCCCAAAGATTGCTGTGCTTGCCCACAATCAAGACCTCGGTCTTTTTAGCGTTAAGTTGTAAACAATTGGCCGTCAGCCAACCCGCCACTGCACTGAGACCCTCACGAAATCTGGTAGCCTCAGCGTCTGAGTCCCCACTAAGTGCGACCGCCAGCTGCGTGTCATCAGCGTAAGAGTCCATAGTCAGGTCCCACCGCTTGGCGACAGCAGCCAGCGGCTGCACATAAAGATTAAACAGCGTGGGGCTAAGTGCCGAGCCCTGCGGGACTCCCTGCTCAATAGTATAGGGTTTGGACTCAAATGGTGGAGTAGTGACCCTAAAGGTGCGATCGGTGAGAAACGACCGAAACCAATCAAGTGCCATAACATTGACACCTGCTTCTCCCAGACGCTGCAATAAAATTGCAAGCGATACCGTGTCGAACGGTGCACTGAGTAGTAACAATGCCGCAGTTTGACCCGAGTGCAACACGGAACGCAGGTGTTCTGTCATGGAGAGGAGTGCGGTCTCGGTACTGTGACCAGCACGAAAACAATTTTGCGAGGGGTCCAGAATGTTAGCAGACTGAAGGTAGTTAGACAGAGTGCCGTTAACGTGGGCTTCTGCTACCTTCGCGATCCAAGGGAGGAGGGAGATGGGTCGGTAGTTCTCCAGTTTGAGAGGGTCCAGTGCAGGTTTTTTCCGGATGGGGTGACGTAGGCTTGTTTCCATTTGGGAGGAATAAGGCCCGAGGAAAAAGATAAATGTATGAGTTGACGTATAGGGGCAAGCATAGTGAGGCTAGTTCTTTAAGTTGTGCTGGTCTAAGAGGGTCCGCTGGTGACCCAGATTTGACTTTGGCTACCAGCTTGGGGTCAGATTTGCATTAAGCATGGAGCTCTGATCCTCCATTATCAAACTAGTACTAGGGAAAGAGCGATAGATTTTAGACACTTTTTCCACGAAAAAGGCCGCCAGATCCTCACAATGTGTAAGGGAAAAGATCTCAGCCACAGGTACTCTGTTGGCTGTAAGATCTTTTAACACTTTGAAGATCAGCTTCGTGGGATTGGAGCTGATATTAAATTCATGAGAGTAGTATGCTGCCCGCGACCTACATATAGCTCTATGATAGCTCTTAACTTGTGCTAGATAATAGATTTTTTTCCCAGCATCATAGAACTTACACCAGGCTATTTCCGCTTGCTTACACCTTATCTTTAAGAGTCGAAGAGAGTTGTTATACCAAGGGCTAGGTTCTAATAGACGACTCTTACTCCAAGCTGCAGGGATCAAAGAGTCAAGAGCTTTAGTGACCCATTCACAGAAACGATCATAACCAGATTCGACATCCTCAAAGGAACCAAGCGGGAGACCACTGAGAAGATGATGACAGTCAGCTAGCTTGAGTTTCTTCCAAGGACGTCTGAAGATGACTCTGTCTGATACTTTAAAAGGACTGTCCTTGATCGTAAGATGAAACTCTATCAAATGATGATCAGTCCAGGCTATAGGTCTTGGCTGAAGGACCTTGACCCTAGTCAGATTCATGAAAATCGGGTCCAAAGTATGTCCACCCCCATGGGTGGGGTGAACGACCAACTGGGGAAACTGAAGTGCCTCCAGGTCCGCGAGAATGCTACTAATCGCTGGGGTGTGGGGAGTGTCAAAATGGAGGTTTAAGTCCCCAATAATACTGAAATTAGCTGACCCCAGAGCTAGCGAGCTTACAAAGTCAGGGAGAGCTTTCCTAAAAGACACATCACTGCCTGGAGGTCTATAAATCAACAGACCAGACATAGTGAAATGATGGCTGAGCGTGATGCAAAAATGTGCACTTTCACAGCCTGCTATATCAAAAAATTTCCAGGTACAGGGGTAGCATGATTTAATTGCCATAGCAATCCCTCCTCCTCTAGAGTTTCTATTGTGCATAAAAATAGAGTATTCCGGGGGGAGTGCTAGATTAGGCACAGCCATGTCCTCATCCTGTAACCATGTCTCGGTCATGAAGAAAATATCGGGAGTCTCATCAGATAACAAATCAAAAATGGCTGGATGATGCTTGACCAAAGACCTGACATTAAGATGCCAGATTTTTAAATCGCAAGGGGGCTTGGAGATAGTATTTGGGGCAGTTACTGGGATATCACCCGGAGTACGAGGCCTTATATGAGCAGCGGTGGGGGTGCAGTGGGGAAGTGACAGCAGACCACAGGGGCACTTAAAAGGGCCACAAAGTGGATCAAGAGGTGTACATTTTCAAGGTATAGAGAGGCTACGTAAGCTGAAGAGATCCGCTCTAGTGTACATACCTGCCATACCTGCCGACGATAGACAGCAGATGTTCCACGGCAGTCAATAGTCACTCGGCCAGCTCAAACACCAGCACGTGTCCGAGTCTGACAGCGGGGCAGGCTCCCGGGAAGACCTGCAGAGGGATCTGAAGAGCCTACACACGGCTATGGTGTGGTTGAGTCACGATGCTGCGTGTTCAGCGCCTGCAGGGAAGACACATGGGTGCAATAAACATCAACATGGCAAAATTGGCAATCAAAATGGACACGATGACAGACGCTGTGCGTGAAATGACCACATCCGTTGCTGAGGGTAACAGAGACATAAAACTGTGCCTACAGGAGCTCACACATGCCGTCATAGCAGGGCAGCAGAGCGAGCACAGAAGACTTGTCTAGTCTGGATATTTGTATTGCGCAACATATCACATTCCAAGGGAGTCTCATGGCGCATGCGGGCAGTCCTGGAAGGAAAAGATGAGTCTGAATGGGATTTTAACTAAAGAGCCTGTTTTTAATTTTTTGCGAAAACTCATGCGTTCAGTAGTTGTGCGTATGTCTAGGGGGAGTTTGTTCCATAGGGATGGCGCCATAAAGGAAAAGGCGCGTCCGCCATTTCTAGCAGTTAGAACTCTCAGAGGCGTGAGTTGTGACTTGGAACTTGATCTCAGTTGTTGACCAGGCTGGTACCATGTCAGTTTTTGATTCCAATATTTTGGTCCTGGGCCGTACATGTGTTTATGAACCAAACACATGGTTTTAAAAATGGCTCTTTTTTAACAGGGAGCCAGTGTAGGCTTTTTAGGCATGGCAAAGAGGGGGATCGTCTGGGTAAACCAAGAATCAGACGAGCAGCCGTATTTTGCACAACTTGCAATTTCCTAATATGGCACTCATTTATGGCAAAAAAAAGAGAGTTAACCATAGTGTAGCCTATTTACTATAAGGCACTGAACCAAGGTTCTGCGTGCTTCTGTTGGTAACCATTTGAAGACCTTACGTAGACTCCGCATGATTCCGAAGCAGGTGCCTACAGTATGATTTACATGGTCCTTCATGGATAATTTGATGTCCATGCGGAATCCTAGGTTACGGACTGATTCTTTTGGGACGGGGCACTCCCGTAATTCCGGGGGCCACCAGTCATGGGTCCAATGTTCGCTTGCTCGCCCAAATGTCATAATTTCAGATTTGGTGCCATTCAGCTGGAGATGATTTAGACTCATCCAGTTATTTACCTCTGTCAGGCACATTTTAAAACGCTTTTTGGTATTATTTACATCCGGGCCGAGGGTAACCAGTATTTGCGTGTCATCCGCATATGATAACACGTCACATCCGTATGCCCTAATCAATTTGGCCAGGGGGGCCATATAAACATTAAAAAGCGAGGGGCTGAGAATAGAACCTTGGGGCACACCTCTTGTGACAGGCCGAGTACTGGCCAGGGTCTCGCCTATTTGCAGTGTAGTTGTTCGATTTGACAGATAACTGATGAACCATTTTAAAACCTGCCCTTTGACACCACACTCCCACAGTCTTCTGATCAAGATCTGGTGGGAGATGGTGTCAAAGGCAGCCGACAGATCTAAAAGCACCAGAATGCAAGATTGACGTCTGTCAAGAGCAAGTCTGATGTTGTCGACAACCTCGATCAGGGCTGTTTCCGTGCTGTGGGCAGCACGGAAACCCGACTGTGTGGAGTCGAGTAGGTTATTTCTCTGAAGATAACTTACCAGTTGTTCATTTACAAATGCCTCCAGTACTTTCCCTGGATAGGGCACAGGGAGATGGGGCGGTAATTTGAGAAAGTGTTTGCATCAGCACCGAGTTTTTTTAATATAGGTTTAACTCTTGCTGCCGTCCAAATTTTAGGAAATTCCGCTTCTGTCAGGGATGTGTTTAAGAGGCAGGAAAGAGGGTATACTAACACTGGGGCAAGAATGGCAAATAGTTTTGAGGTTAGCTGATCACTAGGGGAGCCTGATTTGATTTTACGTCCCAATAGCATAGTTTTTTCGTTATCCAGCAGATCGAATGTGGACCAGCTCGGGGATGAATCTTTTAAGTGTACAGCTTGATTCGCGTGTAGCTCCAGTTCCAGGTATTGGAGAGATGTATTCTCTGTTTCGAAGGATTTACATATTTTTATAATTTTGTCGTCTAGAAACGTAGAAAGGTCTTCCATCCATTCATTTGTTTTTGACGTTTCTTGCGGACTTTTAAAGGAAGTGAATTCTTTTAGGATGTGGTGGAGCTCCTTAGACGAATTCTCGGCTTTATTTATTCGTTCAGCTATGTGTGTTCTTTTTGCTGATTTTATTTCCCTCATATATTTAGTATGTAGGGTTTGATAGATTTTACGATTATTATGGTCTTTATGTTTACGCCAGGTTTTTTCGGCATTCCTTGTTAAGGTTTTGAGATGTTTTAGTTGGTCAGTAAACCAAGGCAAAATTTTCTCCCTACAGTACACCTTTCGAAAAGGGGCTATCTTGTCCAGTGTCTTGTGGACAGCGGACTCCAGATACATAGCTCCAAGATTGACATTTTCATTTACATTTTTTTGGTCTGTCGCAAAATTCTCAGAAAAGGCAGCTAAAGTTATTTTTTCCATATTTCTACATGATTTTTGATTTGTATTCCTTGCGATTTCTGGTCTGTAGCTATTTATGAAAAATTTCACAAGAAAATGGTCAGTCCATAATAATGGAGTAGGGGTGGTTAGTGAGACATTAGAGGAGTTAGTAAATAGGAGATCAAGCGTATGACCAGCTTAATGGGTAGGGCCAGTAATCTTTTGTGTCAAATTGAGGGTGTTTATAGCAGAGATTAATTTTTCTGTATCGGTGTTGGACGGGTCGTCGGCGTGATAGTTAAAATCACCTAATAGTAAAAAATAGTCTGATGTCAGTGCGTGAGGGGCTATGGTTTCTAGGAGGGTGTTGGCAAAATCTCCCTTATTCCCAGGTGGACGGTATAATAATGCCCCTTTCCATATTTCTTCTTTTCCTAGCATATTCGCTTTGAAAATTATGATTTCGGATTCATTTACCACAGGGCTTTCTATGATTTGAACATTCATATTCTCCTTGGCTGCTATGAGTACTCCACCACCTTTTCCCCCTGTTCTATCACGTGTAATCATGGAATACTGCTGGGGAAAGGCTGTATGAAGATCAGGGATGGCGTACTCGTGTAGCCATGTTTCAGATATAAAGCATAGATCTGGTTCTTCAGAGTTAAGGAGACTCCATATCTCAAGAGCATGTCTTGGGATGGATCTGGCGTTAAAATATATGGTTGTGTATTTTCCCAGTGGGGGGCTAGTGAGTTTGGTTTGGGCAATATCTATCTTAATGCAGGCGCAGGGAGCCTTCCCAAGATCAGTTAGTAGTTCTTCTGATACTTTAAAAGGGAGGCAATTTAAATCTAATAGATCTTTTCGTTCATACCTGATATGGGGTGGAGTAGTTGTAACCATTCTCAGATATGGGGGCACAGTAGAAGGACCAGATTGAACAGAGGATGACATCGCCAGAACTTGCTCCGTTCCAATGCCTGCATTAGGGCCATCACAAAGCTCTGCAACAGCACAGCTGTACTGTCACGGAGATCTATGTCACTGCAGGTCGACCTGGGCCAGTGATGTGGCAAAGGCCTTGGGCCAAGTGAAAACTGCAGTGGAGCATCTGCAGTCTGGGATTTTTAATGCCAGCAGTTTGGGAGTTGAGGAGGGGAGTGAGGCTGCATCAAGTGTCAGCAGCGTCTCTGTGCCAGAGGCCAGCGAGAGGAGGCGCAGTTCGCGCAGCTCCACAGCCACTGACACACATCGTGGTGATGTGGAGGAGTCACACGACGGAGGCTGGGGGTACGTGGGAGGCGCAAATAGCCATGTTCATTAGAGTCCTTGGCCATGGTGATGTAACCATGGGCCAACTACATTACTTCAAGATACTCCCATGATGGCAATGGACATGCATCCTTACCTATGGTTTGAGTCTGCATCATGTACACGTATCATTAATATTCACCTGATATGTGCTCATGTGCATTAAACATTTGCACACCAGATTATGTTGTGATGGCTCATTCTTACCTGTCTCTGAAGTGATGTTGTGTGATGTATGTCCGCCTCCTTTGACCTTCAGCTGTGTTAGGCACATGTGACTTTTGGTGTTGGGGGGGTTGCTGTGCACGAAAGTTGTCATCTCTGTCCACCTTTATTGCTATCCCCCTTCTTGTGGGAATGTTGTGCAGCATGGCACACACCGCTATTATCCAGCAGCAGGTCACCGGGTCATACTGCAAGGCACCTCCTGTCTTGTGTAGGATCCGGAAGCAACTCTTGAGGATGCCAAAGGTTCGCTCTACCACATTCCTGGTACTGATTTGGGCTGCGTTATAGCGCTGCTCCTGAGGTGTTGCTGGTTTGAGGTAGGGAGTGAGTAGATATTCACGCAAGGCATAGGCGTTGTCACCTTCAGGGTGGGTAGCAAAGAGTTAGCGGCATGAATACAATTACATATGAAAGGATGGCGTTAATGATGAGGCATAAGTATGTACCTAGTAACTGTCCCTCTCCAAATTCACCGTTGATCAGACGCCTGTGAATGCCACTGTGACGGAATATGTATGCGTCATGTGTGCTTCCAGGAAATTGTGCTACAATGTCCGTTATGATGTGCTTGAAACTGCACACAACCTGCACGTTAATAAAGTGATTGGACTTCTGGTTGCGGAATATGTATTCGTTGGCTGAGGGGGGACATATGGGGACATACGTGCAGTCAACGCATCCTATCACATGGGGAAATTGTGCCACCTGGTAGAAGTCATGTTTGGTGCGGTTCAGCTGCTGTGGAGTTGCGATGAAGGTGATGAGGGTATGAATCATTGTCAGCATGGCATCTAGGAATTTGCAGAAGAAGCGGAAAAGTGCGCTTTGCGACATGCCTCCGGCTACTGCTACAACCCCCTGGAAACTTCCAGACACCAGCAGGTGCAGGCTGCATAGGACCTGGACGTGGGCAGGGATGGTGTTGGTCCTATGGGTATGGTGCTGTAGTAGGCAATGAGGTGCATGATCATTGCCCGATTCAGTCTGTACTTGATTAGTTCGAAGCCCATGTTAGATGTCTTCACATCTAACATGGGCTTCGATTGGAATTTATAGAGCATATTATCAAGCCCATTATCGCCGCTTTATCGGCAGTTTCCTGCCGATAAAAGCGGCGATAATGTAACGCCCTTACTTGATAATATGCCCCATTGTTTGTATTCGTTCCTTTCTTTTTTTGAATTTCTCAATGGTTTATTGGAGGGTGTGTTAGCTCCCAACACAATTCTTTTCAGGCACAACCACTGCTTTGCATGTCAATTTTTGTAATAGTTTATTCAATACTTTATTGTTGTTTTACTTTCCCAGAATGGTTCCCATCTCTAGAAGCAATGTGTTGGCCTTCATCGAATGGTACAACAGTGATATAGCATGCACAATGCTATTAAAAGATGGGCACTGAGTGCTTCATCAACATTCACTCTTTTACAACTTGGACTATGTCCAGTCAGTATACCTTTTCTGTTGACAGTTAATCTTCAGCATATCATGGTAGCCTAGGTTAACCACCACATTTTCTGGGTAAATAGGGTAGGTGCAGGGAGAGGGATGACTAGATGAAATTCTTCTTTGATGCCAAGCATGCCTAATTGTGAACTTTTAATCATTTATAAACTTACAGCTAGAAACCAATGTGCCTTGCTAAATCACATCATGCTCTTTTTTTACTAGCAAGGTGGTGAATTATGCTGTTATTTATTTCAATAGAAGCAGTTGCATACTGAGCTGAAGTATGTAGCCCACATCATTTATTGTAAATCTAAAGTGGGATTACAGACTGTGAATATAAATCAGCTCCTTGACAGATGCAGTTTCGCACAAAGGCTTTGTTAGGGTCCTAAGCCCATATTACATCAGGCTGTATGAACTGTTGCCTCTTCCAGCAGTTCGATGCAAGCATACCATGAAATACATCCATGACAGCAAGCATAATTGTGCTTCCTCGCTCTTACCTGGTTATTGCTTGCCTGGCTTTGGAATGATATTACAAAGAACAGTGGTCCCTATGTGCATTAAATATACAGTCCAAAATAATCATATACCCAATCAGTAATATGTCTTCTGTCCGTCCGGACAGGATTTAATAAATTCCAAATCAAAAAGATAAAATATTTTACGAAAAAAGAATGTCAAGTGGGCACAGCCGTGACCCTCAACATACAAGACAAAACAACAGAAAAGCAATGTAAACAAGGCAAGGGAATAAGTCTGCGTACTTGTACTTCAGTAAGGCAGGCATAAGTTACAGGGAAACACTCCATTGCATTTTGTAATTTTAGACACAGATAATATGCATATGGGGTTTAGAGGTCGACGACGTTTCGATGCCTATAAAAATAGAGGCATCATCATCAGGACAAGAATTGGCACTATTGTTGTCTTGAACACAAAGCAATATAAGGTGCCTTTCAATTACATTTACTTATACATTAATGGTTACAATGAAGAAAAAGGGGGGAAAAAACAGAGAGACCAAGAGTTAGGTTCAATACATGAAAATAATTAAAGGCATGTCTCAGTGATCCTTTGGTGGTGAACCAATATAAGTGCTTGTGAATAAGGCACGTAAATAAGGCACGTGTAAAAAGTGAAAAAGGTGAGACAGGTAAAGTATTAAAATATTGCCGTTGTGCTGAGTGACCCTGGACTAGCTGATGAAACAATTGCTCAACCAGAGCGAGCGCAAAATGGCAATATGGGAATTTAAAAACCGGGCGGAAAACACAGTGAGGCCGGTTGTGAAACGTGGTTTTGTCAGGCTAAACGTACCGCGATATTTAAGATTGCATATAATGCGGGCAAGGGAGTGCTTGATATCACATGGTGAACTGGAGCATGCTGGCACGGGTGGCGAGGAAGTGTGCTAGTACCTACTTGATACAAATGAAACCGCTCCCCGTTATATCAAATCAGACGATCTGGCGGAACTTAAGGGTTTGCTCGGCAGGTCTAAGGATGCAAATACGTAGAAGTCCGGCCCGTTAGAAATGAAGAGGCATTTTAATCGGCAGTAGGAAAAAAGTAGACAGAGTGTCTATTTACCTGATTACCCGGTCGGGCAATGCAGTATCCGTGGGAGTAAAATTATTATTACCGGGACTTTCGCGCTTCAATGGCGGCGTAGCGTGATAGCTATCTGAAAACTATAGAGAGGAGGTGTGGATTAGCTAAGAGCATCACTGATATCGTTAATAGAACCAGTGAGGGGCGGGAGCCGGCGGCTTACTTACTTGAGGAGTGCGGCGGCACTATGGCACGAGTGGTGATCTGGTGGTCAGTGTTCACAGGTTCCCGGGCTTTTACTGGGACCTGGGTGCCGTAAACAGCGATGAGGGACTGCATGCGGGTGTCCCAGTTACTGACGTGAACGCGGCGGCCATTTTAAAGTGGTGAAAAAATAATAAAGTGATATGGACATTCAAAGTGAATTAACATCAAAGCATTGCAAAAAATAAAATACATAAATAAATAAAACCATCACAGTTTTGTAACAGGGAAGTCCATTACAATTTAGAGCAGGGAAGTCCAATCCTCAATCCGGTTTAATCCATCATGGATGCTATTGCAGCGCAAGATCCATTGCAGTTCCTCTTTATTCAACAATTGAGCCATGTCTGCTCCCCGAGGGGGTGGTTTGATCAACGTGATTACTGTCCATTGTAAATCATTTTCGCTGTGTCCTTTGGCAGAGTAATGTTCCACGAGGGGGGCATTTGCAGTCCTGCATTTGATCCGGCTTCGATGTTGTCCAATGCGGAGTTTGATCTTCTGGCTTGTTTGTCCAATGTATATAAGCCCGCAAGGGCAAAAGATGGCATAAACTAAATTTACAGAGTTACAATTGGAGAAAGATTTGCGTTCATATTTGATGTTAGCATATGTGAACGTTTTGCCTTCAATTGTGGTGTCACAGTAAATACAGCCTCCGCATTTATTGTGACCCACAACTGGCGCGAGGCCCCAAGCATCATTTATGGTGGTTTTCAATGCAGGTGATGGAAGTGCCGCCCTAACTAAGTGGTCTTTAATATTTTTAGCACGTTTGAAAGCAAACATGGGTTTGTCTAGTGATAAGTTTCCGGCATTCAGTACTGGCCAATGTTTCAAAACACTTTTTCTTATATCATTGGAAACAGGTGAGAACGTAGTGACACATATAAGCTTGTCCTGGTCAGTTTTTTGCTTAGGCTCTAGGAGGGCTTCACGTGGGCAATACCAGGCTCTTTTCATTGACCTACGCACCAGTTTTCGTGGGTACCCTCTACTTCTCAGCTTTTTACTCAAAGTCTTTGCTTCAGAGAAGTAATCATCCCTGAAGTAGCAGTTCCGCCTGATGCGGAGGAACTGGGAGAAGGGTAGGGAGTCTCGTAGGGCCCTAGGGTGGTGACTAGAATATTGGAGCAAGGTGTTTCGCTCAGTGGGCTTGCGGTGCAGTGTAGTGGTTAGACGGCCTTCAGTATGTTTTATCTGTAGGTCCAGAAATGGGATACAGTCTTTGCTGGTGGCAGTAGTAAAACGGAGTCCCCCACTGTTATTATTGAGCCAATGTCCAAAGGACAGGAGGTTGTCATGGGAATCATTCCATACCATGAAAATATCGTCGATATATCTTTTCCACAAGGTGATTCCCTCATGGAAAGGATTGGACGTATGGAGGATGGTGCTAGTTTCCAGATGGTCCATATATAAAATGGCCAGGTTTGGAGCAAAAATGGCTCCCATGGAGGTCCCTTTGACTTGACCATAGAATTGCCCCTCAAACAGGAAGAAATTTCTGGTGAGGCAAATTTCGAGAAGTTCAAGAATAAATAGCGAGGGTACATTATGTGGACGAGCTCTTGACTCAAGGACCTGCTCAATCACTCTCAAGGATTCAAATTGGGGGATGTTGGTATACAGTGATTCCACATCCAGCGTGCACATGGTGCTGGATGTGGGATCAAATGGATACTCCTCAATGAAATTAATCATGGCCATGCTATCTCTAATGTAGCAGATAGTTTCGGGAACAAAAGGCTTGATGAAAAAATCAATGTAGTGGCCTAGTGGCTCAAGAATTGATCCACAGCCTGAAACAATTGGGCGGCCGGGTGGAGATTGGGGGTCTTTGTGAATCTTGGGCAGGCAGTATATCACCGGGATGCGGGGAGATTTGGTGTTCAAAAAATCATATTCATGTTTGGTCAGGAATCCCGAGTCAAGAGCTTTTGTAGTGACCTTGGTAATAAGGCATTGGATTTCACTGGTAGGATTTCTAGGGAGTTTACAATAGTGCTCGTGGTTGGTAAGCTGTCGTAGCACTTCAGTTTTGTAGGATTCGCTGTTTAGAATAACTATTCCTCCCCCTTTATCAGCTGGTTTTATTACCAGGGACTGGTTATTTTTTAATGTAGTAATCGCCTTTTTCTCATCAAGAGAGATATTGTATGGGACAAAGGACTTTTTGTTTTCCAGGGCTGTTAGATCCTTCAGTACTAGTTTCTCAAATGTCGGAATTTCAACTGGGATCATTCCAGCTGAGGGAGAGAATTTTGAGGGAGGTCTGAACGGGGTATTAGAATGTTTAGGTATGGATGGGTTGAGACTGAAAAAGCTTTTTAGACGAATTTTCCTGAAGAACCTTAGTAGTTCCGTCTGAGCATCTTGAAAGTTAGGGCGTACCGTGGGTACGAAAGACAAGCCTCTACTAAGAAGAGATATTTCGTTACTAGACAGAATATGGTCAGTAAGGTTAAAGATTGGTAAAAGACCAGTTACTGAGGTGTTAGTGGAGGAGTTATTTGGAGTATCTACCACCTGTAGTGTTGGCGGCGTGTGGACCGTTCTCCTGGGGGGTTCGGTGGTTTGGGCCATGTTTTTCCTCTGCCCCTGGGCTGGCCCCGGCCTCCTTCTAAAAAATTCCTATTGTTGGGACCCGGGCTATCGCTCTGGTCTGAGTGGCCTGATGAGTCGGCTGAGCTGTCTGTAAATCCTACGTATTGTTGTCGCCTGTTAAATCTGCCCCAGGGTCTCTGTTGTTGTGGACCGTTATAAGGGCGATTAATATAGTAATCTTTACTAAGGTAGGGATATGTTCTTTCCTCGTTGTAGTTCTTGATATCTTTTTTAACCTTAATTTGTTTTTTATTTAGCTCAAATTTGTGAAACTCCTCTATAGTTTTGTTTATTTTTTCCAGGAGTTTACTTGTTTCTGTGCTAGTATTACTGTCTTTAATTTGTTTCTCTAGATCTGTTATTTCAATTGTTAATTGTTTTAGTTCTTCTGTCGCTATTTCAATTCCAAGAACCATCCAGTGTCTTGAGCAAGTTGTACTAATGTAACTGAACCCCTTTAGATATTTGGGATTGGTGGTGAAAACCCCTGGTACGTTACGTACTTGTAGGCCAAGCGGGATGATGTTTGATTTTAGGTAGTCGGTCAGGAGTCTGATCATTAGGAGTAGACGGACCTCTTTCTTTTTTAGTTTCTCTAGCTCATCAGAAAGAGAAGTGCTGGGAATGGAAGGGTTTTCGGTTGGGTCAGATAGGAGAGAAGGACCTCCTAGGATTTTATTAATGTATTCTAAATCATACATTGGAGGGTGGGGATCAGACATGCCTGAGGAGAGCAACGTGTGAAGAATAAAAAAGAGTTTAGACAGAGGACACGAAGAGCCCACTTGTGAGAGAAAAGGGGCCGGGATTACCTCAATCCCTTGCAATCCAGCGATTGCGCTAACTATGTTTCAAAAAACAAGGGAACCCTAAAGGTATAGCGTAGGGACCTTGGGCATTACATATTACAAAGAACAGTGGTCCCTATGTGCATTAAATATACAGTCCAAAATAATCATATACCCAATCAGTAATATGTCTTCTGTCCGTCCGGACAGGATTTAATAAATTCCAAATCAAAAAGATAAAATATTTTACGAAAAAAGAATGTCAAGTGGGCACAGCCGTGACCCTCAACATACAAGACAAAACAACAGAAAAGCAATGTAAACAAGGCAAGGGAATAAGTCTGCGTACTTGTACTTCAGTAAGGCAGGCATAAGTTACAGGGAAACACTCCATTGCATTTTGTAATTTTAGACACAGATAATATGCATATGGGGTTTAGAGGTCGACGACGTTTCGATGCCTATAAAAATAGAGGCATCATCATCAGGACAAGAATTGGCACTATTGTTGTCTTGAACACAAAGCAATATAAGGTGCCTTTCAATTACATTTACTTATACATTAATGGTTACAATGAAGAAAAAGGGGGGAAAAAACAGAGAGACCAAGAGTTAGGTTCAATACATGAAAATAATTAAAGGCATGTCTCAGTGATCCTTTGGTGGTGAACCAATATAAGTGCTTGTGAATAAGGCACGTAAATAAGGCACGTGTAAAAAGTGAAAAAGGTGAGACAGGTAAAGTATTAAAATATTGCCGTCGTGCTGAGTGACCCTGGACTAGCTGATGAAACAATTGCTCAACCAGAGCGAGCGCAAAATGGCAATATGGGAATTTAAAAACCGGGCGGAAAACACAGTGAGGCCGGTTGTGAAACGTGGTTTTGTCAGGCTAAACGTACCGCGATATTTAAGATTGCATATAATGCGGGCAAGGGAGTGCTTGATATCACATGGTGAACTGGAGCATGCTGGCACGGGTGGCGAGGAAGTGTGCTAGTACCTACTTGATACAAATGAAACCGCTCCCCGTTATATCAAATCAGACGATCTGGCGGAACTTAAGGGTTTGCTCGGCAGGTCTAAGGATGCAAATACGTAGAAGTCCGGCCCGTTAGAAATGAAGAGGCATTTTAATCGGCAGTAGGAAAAAAGTAGACAGAGTGTCTATTTACCTGATTACCCGGTCGGGCAATGCAGTATCCGTGGGAGTAAAATTAATATTACCGGGACTTTCGCGCTTCAATGGCGGCGTAGCGTGATAGCTATCTGAAAACTATAGAGAGGAGGTGTGGATTAGCTAAGAGCATCACTGATATCGTTAATAGAACCAGTGAGGGGCGGGAGCCGGCGGCTTACTTACTTGAGGAGTGCGGCGGCACTATGGCACGAGTGGTGATCTGGTGGTCAGTGTTCACAGGTTCCCGGGCTTTTACTGGGACCTGGGTGCCGTAAACAGCGATGAGGGACTGCATGCGGGTGTCCCAGTTACTGACGTGAACGCGGCGGCCATTTTAAAGTGGTGAAAAAATAATAAAGTGATATGGACATTCAAAGTGAATTAACATCAAAGCATTGCAAAAAATAAAATACATAAATAAATAAAACCATCACAGTTTTGTAACAGGGAAGTCCATTACAATTTAGAGCAGGGAAGTCCAATCCTCAATCCGGTTTAATCCATCATGGATGCTATTGCAGCGCAAGATCCATTGCAGTTCCTCTTTATTCAACAATTGAGCCATGTCTGCTCCCCGAGGGGGTGGTTTGATCAACGTGATTACTGTCCATTGTAAATCATTTTCGCTGTGTCCTTTGGCAGAGTAATGTTCCACGAGGGGGGCATTTGCAGTCCTGCATTTGATCCGGCTTCGATGTTGTCCAATGCGGAGTTTGATCTTCTGGCTTGTTTGTCCAATGTATATAAGCCCGCAAGGGCAAAAGATGGCATAAACTAAATTTACAGAGTTACAATTGGAGAAAGATTTGCGTTCATATTTGATGTTAGCATATGTGAACGTTTTGCCTTCAATTGTGGTGTCACAGTAAATACAGCCTCCGCATTTATTGTGACCCACAACTGGCGCGAGGCCCCAAGCATCATTTATGGTGGTTTTCAATGCAGGTGATGGAAGTGCCGCCCTAACTAAGTGGTCTTTAATATTTTTAGCACGTTTGAAAGCAAACATGGGTTTGTCTAGTGATAAGTTTCCGGCATTCAGTACTGGCCAATGTTTCAAAACACTTTTTCTTATATCATTGGAAACAGGTGAGAACGTAGTGACACATATAAGCTTGTCCTGGTCAGTTTTTTGCTTAGGCTCTAGGAGGGCTTCACGTGGGCAATACCAGGCTCTTTTCATTGACCTACGCACCAGTTTTCGTGGGTACCCTCTACTTCTCAGCTTTTTACTCAAAGTCTTTGCTTCAGAGAAGTAATCATCCCTGAAGTAGCAGTTCCGCCTGATGCGGAGGAACTGGGAGAAGGGTAGGGAGTCTCGTAGGGCCCTAGGGTGGTGACTAGAATATTGGAGCAAGGTGTTTCGCTCAGTGGGCTTGCGGTGCAGTGTAGTGGTTAGACGGCCTTCAGTATGTTTTATCTGTAGGTCCAGAAATGGGATACAGTCTTTGCTGGTGGCAGTAGTAAAACGGAGTCCCCCACTGTTATTATTGAGCCAATGTCCAAAGGACAGGAGGTTGTCATGGGAATCATTCCATACCATGAAAATATCGTCGATATATCTTTTCCACAAGGTGATTCCCTCATGGAAAGGATTGGACGTATGGAGGATGGTGCTAGTTTCCAGATGGTCCATATATAAAATGGCCAGGTTTGGAGCAAAAATGGCTCCCATGGAGGTCCCTTTGACTTGACCATAGAATTGCCCCTCAAACAGGAAGAAATTTCTGGTGAGGCAAATTTCGAGAAGTTCAAGAATAAATAGCGAGGGTACATTATGTGGACGAGCTCTTGACTCAAGGACCTGCTCAATCACTCTCAAGGATTCAAATTGGGGGATGTTGGTATACAGTGATTCCACATCCAGCGTGCACATGGTGCTGGATGTGGGATCAAATGGATACTCCTCAATGAAATTAATCATGGCCATGCTATCTCTAATGTAGCAGATAGTTTCGGGAACAAAAGGCTTGATGAAAAAATCAATGTAGTGGCCTAGTGGCTCAAGAATTGATCCACAGCCTGAAACAATTGGGCGGCCGGGTGGAGATTGGGGGTCTTTGTGAATCTTGGGCAGGCAGTATATCACCGGGATGCGGGGAGATTTGGTGTTCAAAAAATCATATTCATGTTTGGTCAGGAATCCCGAGTCAAGAGCTTTTGTAGTGACCTTGGTAATAAGGCATTGGATTTCACTGGTAGGATTTCCATGGGAGCCATTTTTGCTCCAAACCTGGCCATTTTATATATGGACCATCTGGAAACTAGCACCATCCTCCATACGTCCAATCCTTTCCATGAGGGAATCACCTTGTGGAAAAGATATATCGACGATATTTTCATGGTATGGAATGATTCCCATGACAACCTCCTGTCCTTTGGACATTGGCTCAATAATAACAGTGGGGGACTCCGTTTTACTACTGCCACCAGCAAAGACTGTATCCCATTTCTGGACCTACAGATAAAACATACTGAAGGCCGTTTAACCACTACACTGCACCGCAAGCCCACTGAGCGAAACACCTTGCTCCAATATTCTAGTCACCACCCTAGGGCCCTACGAGACTCCCTACCCTTCTCCCAGTTCCTCCGCATCAGGCGGAACTGCTACTTCAGGGATGATTACTTCTCTGAAGCAAAGACTTTGAGTAAAAAGCTGAGAAGTAGAGGGTACCCACGAAAACTGGTGCGTAGGTCAATGAAAAGAGCCTGGTATTGCCCACGTGAAGCCCTCCTAGAGCCTAAGCAAAAAACTGACCAGGACAAGCTTATATGTGTCACTACGTTCTCACCTGTTTCCAATGATATAAGAAAAAGTGTTTTGAAACATTGGCCAGTACTGAATGCCGGAAACTTATCACTAGACAAACCCATGTTTGCTTTCAAACGTGCTAAAAATATTAAAGACCACTTAGTTAGGGCGGCACTTCCATCACCTGCATTGAAAACCACCATAAATGATGCTTGGGGCCTCGCGCCAGTTGTGGGTCACAATAAATGCGGAGGCTGTATTTACTGTGACACCACAATTGAAGGCAAAACGTTCACATATGCTAACATCAAATATGAACGCAAATCTTTCTCCAATTGTAACTCTGTAAATTTAGTTTATGCCATCTTTTGCCCTTGCGGGCTTATATACATTGGACAAACAAGCCAGAAGATCAAACTCCGCATTGGACAACATCGAAGCCGGATCAAATGCAGGACTGCAAATGCCCCCCTCGTGGAACATTACTCTGCCAAAGGACACAGCGAAAATGATTTACAATGGACAGTAATCACGTTGATCAAACCACCCCCTCGGGGAGCAGACATGGCTCAATTGTTGAATAAAGAGGAACTGCAATGGATCTTGCGCTGCAATAGCATCCATGATGGATTAAACCGGATTGAGGATTGGACTTCCCTGCTCTAAATTGTAATGGACTTCCCTGTTACAAAACTGTGATGGTTTTATTTATTTATGTATTTTATTTTTTGCAATGCTTTGATGTTAATTCACTTTGAATGTCCATATCACTTTATTATTTTTTCACCACTTTAAAATGGCCGCCGCGTTCACGTCAGTAACTGGGACACCCGCATGCAGTCCCTCATCGCTGTTTACGGCACCCAGGTCCCAGTAAAAGCCCGGGAACCTGTGAACACTGACCACCAGATCACCACTCGTGCCATAGTGCCGCCGCACTCCTCAAGTAAGTAAGCCGCCGGCTCCCGCCCCTCACTGGTTCTATTAACGATATCAGTGATGCTCTTAGCTAATCCACACCTCCTCTCTATAGTTTTCAGATAGCTATCACGCTACGCCGCCATTGAAGCGCGAAAGTCCCGGTAATAATAATTTTACTCCCACGGATACTGCATTGCCCGACCGGGTAATCAGGTAAATAGACACTCTGTCTACTTTTTTCCTACTGCCGATTAAAATGCCTCTTCATTTCTAACGGGCCGGACTTCTACGTATTTGCATCCTTAGACCTGCCGAGCAAACCCTTAAGTTCCGCCAGATCGTCTGATTTGATATAACGGGGAGCGGTTTCATTTGTATCAAGTAGGTACTAGCACACTTCCTCGCCACCCGTGCCAGCATGCTCCAGTTCACCATGTGATATCAAGCACTCCCTTGCCCGCATTATATGCAATCTTAAATATCGCGGTACGTTTAGCCTGACAAAACCACGTTTCACAACCGGCCTCACTGTGTTTTCCGCCCGGTTTTTAAATTCCCATATTGCCATTTTGCGCTCGCTCTGGTTGAGCAATTGTTTCATCAGCTAGTCCAGGGTCACTCAGCACGACGGCAATATTTTAATACTTTACCTGTCTCACCTTTTTCACTTTTTACACGTGCCTTATTTACGTGCCTTATTCACAAGCACTTATATTGGTTCACCACCAAAGGATCACTGAGACATGCCTTTAATTATTTTCATGTATTGAACCTAACTCTTGGTCTCTCTGTTTTTTCCCCCCTTTTTCTTCATTGTAACCATTAATGTATAAGTAAATGTAATTGAAAGGCACCTTATATTGCTTTGTGTTCAAGACAACAATAGTGCCAATTCTTGTCCTGATGATGATGCCTCTATTTTTATAGGCATCGAAACGTCGTCGACCTCTAAACCCCATATGCATATTATCTGTGTCTAAAATTACAAAATGCAATGGAGTGTTTCCCTGTAACTTATGCCTGCCTTACTGAAGTACAAGTACGCAGACTTATTCCCTTGCCTTGTTTACATTGCTTTTCTGTTGTTTTGTCTTGTATGTTGAGGGTCACGGCTGTGCCCACTTGACATTCTTTTTTCGTAAAATATTTTATCTTTTTGATTTGGAATTTATTAAATCCTGTCCGGACGGACAGAAGACATATTACTGATTGGGTATATGATTATTTTGGACTGTATATTTAATGCACATAGGGACCACTGTTCTTTGTAATATGTAATGCCCAAGGTCCCTACGCTATACCTTTAGGGTTCCCTTGTTTTTTGAAACATAGTTAGCGCAATCGCTGGATTGCAAGGGATTGAGGTAATCCCGGCCCCTTTTCTCTCACAAGTGGGCTCTTCGTGTCCTCTGTCTAAACTCTTTTTTATTCTTCACACGTTGCTCTCCTCAGGCATGTCTGATCCCCACCCTCCAATGTATGATTTAGAATACATTAATAAAATCCTAGGAGGTCCTTCTCTCCTATCTGACCCAACCGAAAACCCTTCCATTCCCAGCACTTCTCTTTCTGATGAGCTAGAGAAACTAAAAAAGAAAGAGGTCCGTCTACTCCTAATGATCAGACTCCTGACCGACTACCTAAAATCAAACATCATCCCGCTTGGCCTACAAGTACGTAACGTACCAGGGGTTTTCACCACCAATCCCAAATATCTAAAGGGGTTCAGTTACATTAGTACAACTTGCTCAAGACACTGGATGGTTCTTGGAATTGAAATAGCGACAGAAGAACTAAAACAATTAACAATTGAAATAACAGATCTAGAGAAACAAATTAAAGACAGTAATACTAGCACAGAAACAAGTAAACTCCTGGAAAAAATAAACAAAACTATAGAGGAGTTTCACAAATTTGAGCTAAATAAAAAACAAATTAAGGTTAAAAAAGATATCAAGAACTACAACGAGGAAAGAACATATCCCTACCTTAGTAAAGATTACTATATTAATCGCCCTTATAACGGTCCACAACAACAGAGACCCTGGGGCAGATTTAACAGGCGACAACAATACGTAGGATTTACAGACAGCTCAGCCGACTCATCAGGCCACTCAGACCAGAGCGATAGCCCGGGTCCCAACAATAGGAATTTTTTAGAAGGAGGCCGGGGCCAGCCCAGGGGCAGAGGAAAAACATGGCCCAAACCACCGAACCCCCCAGGAGAACGGTCCACACGCCGCCAACACTACAGGTGGTAGATACTCCAAATAACTCCTCCACTAACACCTCAGTAACTGGTCTTTTACCAATCTTTAACCTTACTGACCATATTCTGTCTAGTAACGAAATATCTCTTCTTAGTAGAGGCTTGTCTTTCGTACCCACGGTACGCCCTAACTTTCAAGATGCTCAGACGGAACTACTAAGGTTCTTCAGGAAAATTCGTCTAAAAAGCTTTTTCAGTCTCAACCCATCCATACCTAAACATTCTAATACCCCGTTCAGACCTCCCTCAAAATTCTCTCCCTCAGCTGGAATGATCCCAGTTGAAATTCCGACATTTGAGAAACTAGTACTGAAGGATCTAACAGCCCTGGAAAACAAAAAGTCCTTCGTCCCATACAATATCTCTCTTGATGAGAAAAAGGCGATTACTACATTAAAAAATAACCAGTCCCTGGTAATAAAACCAGCTGATAAAGGGGGAGGAATAGTTATTCTAAACAGCGAATCCTACAAAACTGAAGTGCTACGACAGCTTACCAACCACGAGCACTATTGTAAACTCCCTAGAAATCCTACCAGTGAAATCCAATGCCTTATTACCAAGGTCACTACAAAAGCTCTTGACTCGGGATTCCTGACCAAACATGAATATGATTTTTTGAACACCAAATCTCCCCGCATCCCGGTGATATACTGCCTGCCCAAGATTCACAAAGACCCCCAATCTCCACCCGGCCGCCCAATTGTTTCAGGCTGTGGATCAATTCTTGAGCCACTAGGCCACTACATTGATTTTTTCATCAAGCCTTTTGTTCCCGAAACTATCTGCTACATTAGAGATAGCATGGCCATGATTAATTTCATTGAGGAGTATCCATTTGATCCCACATCCAGCACCATGTGCACGCTGGATGTGGAATCACTGTATACCAACATCCCCCAATTTGAATCCTTGAGAGTGATTGAGCAGGTCCTTGAGTCAAGAGCTCGTCCACATAATGTACCCTCGCTATTTATTCTTGAACTTCTCGAAATTTGCCTCACCAGAAATTTCTTCCTGTTTGAGGGGCAATTCTATGGTCAAGTCAAAGGGACCTCCATGGGAGCCATTTTTGCTCCAAACCTGGCCATTTTATATATGGACCATCTGGAAACTAGCACCATCCTCCATACGTCCAATCCTTTCCATGAGGGAATCACCTTGTGGAAAAGATATATCGACGATATTTTCATGGTATGGAATGATTCCCATGACAACCTCCTGTCCTTTGGACATTGGCTCAATAATAACAGTGGGGGACTCCGTTTTACTACTGCCACCAGCAAAGACTGTATCCCATTTCTGGACCTACAGATAAAACATACTGAAGGCCGTCTAACCACTACACTGCACCGCAAGCCCACTGAGCGAAACACCTTGCTCCAATATTCTAGTCACCACCCTAGGGCCCTACGAGACTCCCTACCCTTCTCCCAGTTCCTCCGCATCAGGCGGAACTGCTACTTCAGGGATGATTACTTCTCTGAAGCAAAGACTTTGAGTAAAAAGCTGAGAAGTAGAGGGTACCCACGAAAACTGATGCGTAGGTCAATGAAAGGAGCCTGGTATTGCCCACGTGAAGCCCTCCTAGAGCCTAAGCAAAAAACTGACCAGGACAAGCTTATATGTGTCACTACGTTCTCACCTGTTTCCAATGATATAAGAAAAAGTGTTTTGAAACATTGGCCAGTACTGAATGCCGGAAACTTATCACTAGACAAACCCATGTTTGCTTTCAAACGTGCTAAAAATATTAAAGACCACTTAGTTAGGGCGGCACTTCCATCACCTGCATTGAAAACCACCATAAATGATGCTTGGGGCCTCGCGCCAGTTGTGGGTCACAATAAATGCGGAGGCTGTATTTACTGTGACACCACAATTGAAGGCAAAACGTTCACATATGCTAACATCAAATATGAACGCAAATCTTTCTCCAATTGTAACTCTGTAAATTTAGTTTATGCCATCTTTTGCCCTTGCGGGCTTATATACATTGGACAAACAAGCCAGAAGATCAAACTCCGCATTGGACAACATCGAAGCCGGATCAAATGCAGGACTGCAAATGCCCCCCTCGTGGAACATTACTCTGCCAAAGGACACAGCGAAAATGATTTACAATGGACAGTAATCACGTTGATCAAACCACCCCCTCGGGGAGCAGACATGGCTCAATTGTTGAATAAAGAGGAACTGCAATGGATCTTGCGCTGCAATAGCATCCATGATGGATTAAACCGGATTGAGGATTGGACTTCCCTGCTCTAAATTGTAATGGACTTCCCTGTTACAAAACTGTGATGGTTTTATTTATTTATGTATTTTATTTTTTGCAATGCTTTGATGTTAATTCACTTTGAATGTCCATATCACTTTATTATTTTTTCACCACTTTAAAATGGCCGCCGCGTTCACGTCAGTAACTGGGACACCCGCATGCAGTCCCTCATCGCTGTTTACGGCACCCAGGTCCCAGTAAAAGCCCGGGAACCTGTGAACACTGACCACCAGATCACCACTCGTGCCATAGTGCCGCCGCACTCCTCAAGTAAGTAAGCCGCCGGCTCCCACCCCTCACTGGTTCTATTAACGATATCAGTGATGCTCTTAGCTAATCCACACCTCCTCTCTATAGTTTTCAGATAGCTATCACGCTACGCCGCCATTGAAGCGCGAAAGTCCCGGTAATAATAATTTTACTCCCACGGATACTGCATTGCCCGACCGGGTAATCAGGTAAATAGACACTCTGTCTACTTTTTTCCTACTGCCGATTAAAATGCCTCTTCATTTCTAACGGGCCGGACTTCTACGTATTTGCATCCTTAGACCTGCCGAGCAAACCCTTAAGTTCCGCCAGATCGTCTGATTTGATATAACGGGGAGCGGTTTCATTTGTATCAAGTAGGTACTAGCACACTTCCTCGCCACCCGTGCCAGCATGCTCCAGTTCACCATGTGATATCAAGCACTCCCTTGCCCGCATTATATGCAATCTTAAATATCGCGGTACGTTTAGCCTGACAAAACCACGTTTCACAACCGGCCTCACTGTGTTTTCCGCCCGGTTTTTAAATTCCCATATTGCCATTTTGCGCTCGCTCTGGTTGAGCAATTGTTTCATCAGCTAGTCCAGGGTCACTCAGCACGACGGCAATATTTTAATACTTTACCTGTCTCACCTTTTTCACTTTTTACACGTGCCTTATTTACGTGCCTTATTCACAAGCACTTATATTGGTTCACCACCAAAGGATCACTGAGACATGCCTTTAATTATTTTCATGTATTGAACCTAACTCTTGGTCTCTCTGTTTTTTCCCCCCTTTTTCTTCATTGTAACCATTAATGTATAAGTAAATGTAATTGAAAGGCACCTTATATTGCTTTGTGTTCAAGACAACAATAGTGCCAATTCTTGTCCTGATGATGATGCCTCTATTTTTATAGGCATCGAAACGTCGTCGACCTCTAAACCCCATATGCATATTATCTGTGTCTAAAATTACAAAATGCAATGGAGTGTTTCCCTGTAACTTATGCCTGCCTTACTGAAGTACAAGTACGCAGACTTATTCCCTTGCCTTGTTTACATTGCTTTTCTGTTGTTTTGTCTTGTATGTTGAGGGTCACGGCTGTGCCCACTTGACATTCTTTTTTCGTAAAATATTTTATCTTTTTGATTTGGAATTTATTAAATCCTGTCCGGACGGACAGAAGACATATTACTGATTGGGTATATGATTATTTTGGACTGTATATTTAATGCACATAGGGACCACTGTTCTTTGTAATATGTAATGCCCAAGGTCCCTACGCTATACCTTTAGTGTTCCCTTGTTTTTTGAAACATGGCTTTGGAATGAGGCACCATTGCTTTCAGGGTGGAAAAGGCAACCTGCAGGTTCATCCATGCCGACTACTGTCCCCACCATTCTGTGGTTGTGTGAAAATCATTGACCACCTTTTGGGTTCTACACACTAGCCACCTACCTTGAGTGATGCTTCAGGCTTTAGATATTTGCAACTGAGAAAACACGATAACATGACTGGGGGTCCAAAATGTTATTTAAGAATGCCCCAAGGCTCTTTCAGAAAATGCAAACATTTGAATGTGTGTGTGCTGAATCTGAATCCAGAGACTGGATAGCGGGATTCTGCCATATAAGAATACGATCTTATACGGCAGAATCCCGCTATCCAGTCTCTGTCATCCACAAACCGGCGACTCTTCCTTCACCCGAATTGTACTCCGATTCTTACAAATCTGGAGCCGCCATTGCAGCAACTGCCCCGTTCCTCACCCAAGCACTCCTTATCCGTCATTGCCGGCTTATGAGGCTCCATCTAAACAGGCATGAAATCAATGTCCTGATGATGATCCGCTCATTCTCTCAATGGATCAAAACGCCATTGACACTGTAAAACGCCCTATATGCCAAAAACCTTTGTTTATTTTGCTGTAAAGGTGTCTTTTGCGATTTGTTCTCATGACACTATATATTTCCTCTGTGTAACAAACCAAAAAGCTTCGCCTGAGCCCCCTGTTGTTCTTTCCCTCCCCCTGTTGTGTACTCTATTGGCAAAGTAGGGCACAGGCTTGTGTCCCACTTTATGTATTGATGTGTACTATTCTCTTCATTGCTTACAAGTAAATATTAGACCTCTGTCCAGCAGGACAAGTCCACTTAATATAGCAACAATTGAGTTTATATTAATTATTTAGTTCCCTATCTCCCTTTTCTGGGAACCCATGTTTTTTAAAATAATATTCCGAAGCTGGACATTTTTTTAAGTTGAGTGAGTTTCACACATTTGTTTGTCAAAGAGAAAAGACTTACAGCACAGGGTAAGGCCTGCCCTGTAAATGACACAGGAATGGCAGGTTATTCTTACCGACACCTCTACATGCCAAAAAATGAAACAAGAGCTGGTAGGGCAGATTGTAGCCTCAGAAACACCATTGCGCTTCCAGCACAATACTCGTGGCAAGATACTGGTACTCTCAGGAGGGAGAGACGTATTTTGAACCTCCAATGTCAGGGGGATGGACGAGGAGCCCCTGTCTCAGCAAGAGCAAGCAAACAGTGAGCGTCCCTATAGAGTGAGGTCCCTTGTTATTCAGCTCAGCCACACTCAAGTTAGCAAACCCCTGGGACAGCTGGGTTATGTAGCCCCATATACAAATGCACTGCAAAGAAAGAAACAGTTCACATGAAAACGTGGCACAATGTGCCATGGCTCAACACTTATATAACATGGCTCATTAATAGTTCTGCCTGTCACTGTAGTTTGGCAGGTTAGCACAATCACTAGCGCATAGACCCTAAAAAAAGTCATGTTTCCCAAAGGGAATATTCTCAATGTGGCAGACCTTATGACAAGGAGCAACACATAGGGCCTGATTCTGATGCATTTAGGAAAGCATTCCTAACTAGGGCCTGATCCTTTTGCGGTTAGAAAGATTTCCTAACGGCATTTGCTCCTTCCAAATCAGATCGGGAACATGTCTTACCGACCGATGGCCCAATTATAATGCGGTTAGCAACATATGCTCCCATTGAAGTCAATGGGAGTCCAACCAAATCGTATTGGGAAGCATCCGGATGCATCGTACTCCGTCGGTCGGACTTTCCTGATCCGAGTGGGTCGGAAACCACTTGAAAACCGATTTAGTCGGGAAGCTTTCCAACCAGCATCAGAATCGGGCCCTAAATGAGTGGTCTGTGTAATGGGGTGATTGGTGTGCACACTGGCTTGGTTGGTGCAGTCCTAGAGCACGGTGAACAGTCAAAATATCGACCTTCACTAATATCGAAGGGACAGAATATCGATGATAAGAATATCGATGGACAGAATATCAACCCTAAGGTAAGTAATATAGATTTTTTTATATCGATGTAACTAATATCGAAGTTAGTAATACCGATATCAAATATATCGACGTTACTAATATCGATGTTACTAATAACGATATTTATATTATTGTTATGTATTTTATTATGTATTTAATATGTATGTGTTATATGTGTTTTGTTAAGTGTTCTACTTGTTTTAAAATATATGTATACATTTTTTATATGTTAATAATTTTTTTTATAGTTATTTTTGTTATTTAGTACTGTAGCGGATTGTGGGTTTATAGGAGAATAGAGTGGGTAGTCATTTAATTATACTAAATTCATTATTCATTTTTAGGAATTTTAAATTAATTTAAAATTATTTTTTGCATTTAAGTACTGTAGCGGGTTGTGGGTTTATAGGGGAATAGGGTGGAAAGTAATTTAATCGTAATTAAGTAATAATTCATGTTAATTAATTGGTATTGATAATTATAATATTGTTAATTAATTAATATTTGGTAATTAATTTTTATTAATTGGTAATTAATTTGTATTAATTGATTATTGATAATTATGTTAAGTGTATAATTTTATTATTGTAGTGTGTAGTGCATTTACAGGGGAATAGTGTTGGAAGTAATTGAAATCTAATTAAATAATTAATAAATGTATTGTTGGATATTGATAATTAATTTATTGGACAATAATTATTAATTGGTAATTATTACTTATAATTTTTTAGTCATGAAAATTTATTTATTGTTGTTTTATAATCAATTGGTAATTAAAAATTGTAAAATATTATTTATTGATAAATGTAATTAACATATTAATAATTAATTATTAATTGGTAATTAATGTTTAATAATGATTATTTTTTATATGAAAAATCATTTAATTGTTCAATATTTGGTAATTGGTAAAACAGTTTTAATGATTAATACGTTTTTTGTTATTAAACATATTTTAATGTTCAATGTTTATTGTTTGGTAATTAATATTTATTAATTATTATGTATTGGTATTTATTATTAATTTATTGTTAATTAATTATTCATTGGTAATTATGTTTTTAATTGTTATTTATTGGTATTTATAAATAATTTAGAGTTATTTAATAATTAATGTATTAATTATTAAAAAAAAATATTTTATTCTTAAGTATGTTTTTTTAACTTCTAGGCTATCCTACACTTTCCCTACTGTTGCACTCACTGGAGTGTGAATAGTAATTTTTACCCCTACACTATCCACCCTTTCCCTACTGTTGCCCTCACTTGAATGGGAATAGTAATTTTCACACTCCCGCTATCCAAAGCTTTCCCTACTATTGCATTCTCTGGAGTTGGAATAGTACGTTTTTACCCCTATGCTAACCAACACTTGCCCTACTGTTCCACTTTCTGCAGTGGGAATAGTAATTCTTACCCCTACGCTATCCAACACTTTCCCTACTGTTGCATTCTCTGAAGTTGGAATAGTAATTTTTACCCCTACGCTATTCAGCACTTACCCTACTGTTGCACTCTCTGGAGTGGGAATAGTAATTTTAAGCCCTACGTTTTCCAACATTTTCCTTACTGTTGTTTTTTTGGAGTTGGAATAGTAGTTTTATTCTCTCCGCTATTTAATATATTTTGTATTATTTTAGTTAATGTAGTATATAATTAATTTTAAAAATATTAAAAGTTAATTTAATTTTTATTTTGTTAATATTTTATGAGCATAGATGTATTTGTAATTTATAATATTTGTAATAATGTATACTTTATTAAGATACTTATTAAAACTGATTATTAAGTAAGTATATATATTGTATTCATTCATTTCAATCTTTATTTCGGTCACTTGAACCTTTAAAGATGTACATCAAAGTATTTAAAACATCACAGTGCTGCATAATTAAAATACAAGATCTTAAAAACATTCCAATTGACAATGTACTAAAAGTGCTAGTGCAAAGTGTAAATTAGACAGTTAGGGAACAGAAGAGACACAGTTCGCATACTTAATGATATTAGTTGCAATCCATTCAAATGTCTGATTGACAATGCAGTAGATTTTTAAAGTGCCTGTGCCAACTCGTTGTCTGGGTTTGCGATGTAGCGGATGCGCTTATGCCATATCGCAGTCAGGAATTTGGTTACCGCAAATACAATCGGAGGAGATAAGTCCGTCTTGAGTATTCTGAAGGCTGAGCTACATCGCCTACAGCCTAGATTTTTTAGAAGGGGAACAAACCAATACTTTCTGGGTTTATGGTACGCATTGCAAAAAAACAGGACATGTATATCATTTTCCAGCTGGTATGAGCATGCAGGGCATTGCTTGTTGCAGGAGGACTGAGACCAGGCACTTGTAAGTGCTCTTAGAGGGAGGGTGCCATACCTCCACTGCAAGAATAGCTTCCAGGTCAGGGTGGGGCAAATTCCGTCGAGGACCTGTTCCAGATAGTAAGCGTCTTTAAATTGAATAAAGGAGTTAGTTAGGGACCCTATCCGTTCATTCCCTAGCAATATGTTTAGTTTATAGGTGTAATAATCCTTTGTTAAGTCTTTGCGTGAGATCTTCCTACAAGCATTTTCTGGGTCTGACCATAGTTTGGGTTTTCCCAGACTTGCAAATTACTTTTTTATATAATTTAGCGAGGGAATTTTCCTGGAGTTTGGTGAACTCAAAATCTCTAACAGTTCCAACCTATAACTCCTAAGCTCTGGGGTAGTCCAGAGTCGGCACCAAAATGTTAATGGTTTTAAACCCAGTTCTTCACCAATCGATCTGAGGCCCAGGTTGAGTCTGAGGGGTAAAAGTGGGGTGCTTGGAGGCAAGGTTACCATTTGTCTAATGAACCTATTTTATGTAATTACTAGGTTATGGGCAGCTGTGTGCCCCCACAGTTTCCCACCATATGTAACTGCCCCCCTCGCTTGCATTTTATAAATTTCGAGCAGGGGCGCTAGGGGTTTAAAGGTTGACCTCTTTATTACCCTGGAGATACCACCCATTAACTGAACCAGTTTAAGATTAGCCTTCGTCTGATGTGTATCCCAGGTCATTTTCTGATTAAATGTCACCCCCAAATACTCAAATGTGAGAACCCTCTGGAGGCTCAATGGACCTATTGTTGGGTTTGGGCGCGCCGTGGGTGGGGGGCTGAATATCATGAATTTGGTCTTAAGAGCATTGATCTCCAGCCCCCTTTTCCCACAAAACCCCACAAAGCTATCCAGCACACGTTGTATCCCCATGGGAGATTTAGACAGCAGCAGGGTGTCATCTGCAAACATAATTGCTGGCACCCTGCTGCCGTTGAGCTATATATTATATGTATATGTTTAATTAAGTTATATATATTACTTTTTTAACTATGTTTATTTTATTTATAAGTATTATTTAAATGATTTTACATATTTTTTTAACTAAAAAAACAATAATTTTAATAACAATATTTTTGACATCGATATTTTTTTCTCACTATTTTTGTACTTACCATGTTGTAGATAGGATAGCGATATTCTTGACATCGATATTATTGCTCCGATATTTTTGTAACTCGATATTTTGACCTTCGATATTTTTTCAGTGATCCCTAGAGCACCCACCGCCGTGGCTGTGACACATTTAAAAGTTGAAAAGCCTGTGCTTAGCTAAATCCCAGGGATTGATGGACAAGTTATAGAAATGACAGAAAGAAAAATGGTGCACTCTTAAAATAAGGGGCATATATACAAGCCTCTCTTGCCACAATAATGTCACTTTTAACTATGTTTCTGTGGCCATAAGGGCTTCGCCTTATATACAAGGAGGCGTTAAGCCACTTAACTTGGCTTAACACCACCTTGGAAATAAGGCACCCTTTGACGCTTTGCTTAGCGTGAAAGGGGTGAGCAATGGGTGTTGCGGTGGGCTTTCAACAGCAACACCCATTGATTTTGACACCGGCCCCTATTTACAAGGCTCTGCCGTGGGTGCCAGCGTTGTGGAGTCTTGTGATTAGGGTGCGGAGAGAATTGGTGTTGAAGGCCATTGCCTTGTAAAAATGCCCCACTTGCATTATTGACCTCAGACTTCACATAGGTAGTGCCAGGGGCACCAAAGTACATGCTGGGGATGCTGCAATGCCTAATTGATATCAATGACCTTTATTTGTGTTTCATCAATCTTAAGAAAACAACGACTTATTTATCTAAATCACAGTCAACAGCTGTATGTTTCTTCAGGGCAAACACGTCTTGCTTGCTGGAGAGGCAGCATGATTTACCAAGGCACAGCCACCTCCAATGGATCTGTTTGCTTTTCTTTGCTACTTCCATTTAGCTTTCCAGGCTGCCAGAAAGCAATTGGTCTTATTAACTTTTGAAAGAGTCTAGGCGCAATAGGGGGCAGTTTCTGTTCACAACATGGCATGCATTCAAACAGAAAACCAAAATAACTTTAATTTGAAATCCTTTGTTCATGTTGCTTGCATTCATTTTTTACATTTTAAATGGAATATAAATCTTTCACACCTAACCCTTCTCAGTGGCATACCTTTACCAAGACAGCAGTCTTGTATATTATAACAGAAGTCATTTTGATTTGCTGTCAAAAATTATAAGTGTGAACATTTTGCTAATGGCCTCATTAAAAGCAAATCTGCCTGTGCTAAATGACCATTTCTAACATTTGTATGTTAGCCTTCCCTTTGCAGAGTAAGTTATTCTACGCTCTGTGTCACTCAATGGCCAAATTTGAGTCGCAAGGCTGAGTTCTGAGTCGCGGACCGAAACAACGTGAGATGTGCATCCAAATTCACTGCCATCTTTGGCAAGAACACAGCCATCCCTTACATGCTCTTGGCTGACGTGCGCAGTAAAAGCTGCCATTAGCATCACTCTAGTAGGTCTTGCTGAGCAGATCTCTCAGAAAGCATGACTGTGGCTGCTTATTAAGAAACACTTCAACAAACGAGAGGCATTTCTGGCTGCTGATAGAATGCTGCGAGTGCTGTGTGCGTGTTTTGCGGAAAAATGAGATGCAGCTTTCTCAATTATACAATTATCAATGATATTCTCAGTTGCCTACTGATTGTTATCCTTGTAGGTGGGGTGGGACTGAGTTTCAGGAAATTTTGCTGACTTGACTGGAAAAATTGTAACATTTTGTAGTACTCATTCGATAGCGAATTAATCTTTTCTGCAAGTTCATCCCAGATTTGTCATCTTTTCTAGAATACTACATTTATCTGGTATTAGGACTTAAAATTATACCGGTAAAACTGGCTCACCCAGCTGGCCTATTCAGTTGACCAGTAAGATCATTGTAGAAGGAGCACAAATAGACTATGATCTGGTAGATAAGTGTCATATGTGTGTCACAGTGTGCATTTACACCATCCACATATATGAAAAAAATATATTTTTTGCAGGAGCGCCACTGCCCTCGACCTAGGCTGCAGTTTAAATGCACTGCAGTGACACAGACAAGAAACAGTGCATTATCCATGTAGGAAAAGCCTATGGTAATATGGTTTGTAAACACATAGGGGGCGATTCTGATGTTGGATGGACTCAGGTCCGTCTGACATTGGTCAAGAGCCGTAACCGACCGACCTGCTGTCGTCGGTTACGGCCCTGCAAGTACGATGTGACCAAACCCTGTTCGGTCGCATTCGTATGCTTCACATTCGAAGCATGCTTTCCAAGCGGAATGCATGCCTGCATTGTGTAAGGCAGGGGTGCAGTTCATCCCTGCACCCTGTGGCTGGCACCCCAAGATGCCTGCCACCGGGTGCAGGGATCAACAGAGAGGCACCATAGGTGTCTCCAGGCCGCCATTTGGCAGCCTCACACCCATAGGAGCTCTGCTGGGGACCCCCCAGAGACAGTTTCCGACTGCCTTTTCGTGCCTGAAACACCGGCACGAAAAGGCAGTGAAAAACTGCCATTGTACTCCCTCGGTCGCAAAAAGGCGACCGAGGGAGTACTGAAGGATTTCCAGATGGAAGACGGGCTGGGCCATCCGGAAATCCGAGTCGGATTCCATTCCGATCGAGCCCATCAGAATGGCTTGGTCGGAAAGGAATCTGGCCAGCACATTCTGATGCGGTCGGAAGGGCTCCGAACATGGGGGCCCATTAGGATGGCGGGCGGATTGCCCCCCCCCCCCAGGCTGGCGGTAGCCATCGCCGGCCTGGCGGGGGCAATCCGCCCGCCATCCTCAGCTAAATAACACCCCGCCATATTAGTATGGTGGGGGGACAGCGACGGACGGAAAGACCGTCCGCCGCTTTTCCGCCCCGGTCGCAAAAGCGACCGGGGTGGAAAAGGTCCAATATGGTGGCGGTGTCTAATAGACACCGCCAGCCATATTAGCATGGGCTGTTTGAGATGCCTTTGAAGGCATGCGGTCTTCACTTTGGGGGCCCCCTACGGGCCCCCAGAGTGAAGGAGAGGTGGGGGGTGCACACGGTTTACATAAACAAAGCGGCAGGCACTGCATGGTGCCTGCCTCTTTGTTAATGTAAATGCGTCACATGCATTTTTAGCATTGTGGCGGGCGGTGCTGAGAGCACAGCCGGCCACAATGCTAAAAATGCAGGATGCGCATGCCACAGTGGCGGGCACATCCTAATACCCCCCATGGGACCCCCGCCCTTATGGCGGGCGGTCCCAGTCACCGATGGGATGGGGGCGGACTAAGTCCGCCCGCCATCCAATGACCCCTGTGGTTCGGAGCCCTTCCGATCGGAATCGGCCCCATAGAGTAGGGTGCTTATGAAAAAAATAGGGCACCCTGCATATTGATGTTATTTTTTCTCAAAGTGAAATAACACTTGTTGGAAATGACCATCTGTTGCATGGTATTGCCCAGATATTTTGCCTTCATAACTCAAATTTGCTGAACCTGTTTTTATTGGCGTTAGGACTGTGCACTTTACTCCTTCTAACCTGTGGTAAAGTGCTTCTGGTCTCCCTACCAAAAATTGTAAAAGTGTTATGCACCTACTTTGTACATTTCACTTGTACGTCCATAGTAAACGGTATTGCATGTGTCCTTGAGCGGTAATATAAATGCCATTACAGCCTTTGTGTTGGGTTTTTAAAACTGCCATTTCAACCACTTTTGTGAGGCCTAAACCTTCAGTTTTAGTACATATATGTCATTCATAAAGTAGGCCCCAAAGACTCATAGGGCAGAGTGCATAGTATTTAAAAAGAAGGACTTGTGTACTCATGTTTTACATGCCCTGGTTATGAAAAACCCACAAACTGTGTTCACTGTACCAAGGCTAGTCCCCCCAAAGACTAGCCCTGAGATACTTAATTACATTTAATAAGTGCTAAATTCAGTTTGGGAACAGCTTGAGAAATACTTTGTCCACACATTCAAATTGTAATTTAAAATCCTCTACAAGAGTCAAGTTGCATTTTAAATTACTCTTTTGAAAATCCCACTTTTAGAAAGTTTGCATTTTCCTGCCTAACCTAAGTGTGCCTTTCTGCCAGTGTCTGTGGTCACATAACTGTCTGCTGTGTGGTGATGTGTACTCTTCTAGACAGGTGGCAAAAGGGTTCAGTTGTGGTAAAGGGCGTTCCTCTCCTCAGAAGGATGGCTTGTGTGGTGTTCCCTGCCCCTTCCTGGCTTCAGAAGATACCTACATATCACTAGCAACTGCAGCCTACACCTGGCCCTGCCTCCCTTTGTGTCCCTAGACAGACTGGAACCAAAACCAGGGGAAAGGGAAGGATGGAGTCGAATCAGTTTTAGGGTTAGAAAAAGGTATGTGACCACCTACAGGCTGGCACTCGATATGATCAAGGCAACCCAAAAAACTCTCATCAGAACACTCCTGGACCTGCTTGCCTTGAACCCAGGATCACAGAAGTAAATCCAAGGGTCAGTTAGTTGACTTCCTGTTTGAGCTAGGCACACAACATGCTTCCAGGGACCTCTCCTACTTTGCAGTTGACCAGACCCAACTGGACTTGACCTGGTCCTTTCTGCTGGCCTCTGTGGAAGCGAGTCCTGACACCCCCCCACCAAGTCCTGTCCTCAAGGCCATGAACTCGTGGCTGGAGTCAGAGAGTACTCCTTCCTGCTCAGCTGGAGATATCACTGGATCAGACACAGAGTCTCTCTTGAGAGCACCTTGCAGCTCCTTATAGACAGTTTACTGGTTCCAACACAGCGCAGTACAGAACAAACAGAACCTTCAATTGCATGTAGCACTTTGCAACTCCCGATTGATGGCTTCAACGATATGATGCAGGGCGACGCGAGGGCCATACGTTACAGGGCCATAAGTTACAGCACCGAGCAATCCCTGATCGGTGGCTGGACACAGTGCAATGCAGAGCCTCACATCTTAGCACCACGTTGCCCTCACACCAAGGAGAAAAGTTACAACTCTTAGCGGGCTACACCTGGCCAGTATCCTAATGGCACTCTGTTGCGGTCTATAAGAACTTTTGACTGTGTCTCAGTTCAGCACACCCAGATACCTGCAGTTGGTGCATTGCCCTTTTACAGTGCTATCTTCACCTTAAACTTTAAAAACTCATAATCCTGTTCAATTGTTTGTAATTTGGTTGTTTTGGTTTCATTTTATTGATTAATACATCCTATACTTTTATAAATTAGACTTGGATTATTCTTGTGTGGTGTATTCACTTTATTACTGTTTGAGTGCTACATAGATCCATGTACGCATTTCGCTAAATTAAGCCTTATTGCTTTGTGCCAAGCTACTAAAGGGTGATGCATAGGTTTAGTTCGTAATTTTCTTGTTCATCCTGACAAAAATTATGATTGTTCTATTAAGTGGGTTCACACCACCATCAGCAAATAATCCAACTTCTTACATTGATGTTCAGTGGTGGGATCCAGTGCTTGAGTTTCTGCGGACCTACTCAATGATTTGTGTTTAATCAAATATCCTTGTACAATCTGTCCTCCAAATCGATTTTTAAAACTCTCCTTAATTTTTATTGGGAATTTTTTCTTTTTCGAAACTCAATTCCAGCTTCATGTTTTGAGCCTGCCTTTTTTTGCAAAAATGGTAGGAGACCTCCACAATGAAGACTTCACTGTGGTAGGGCTAAAAACGTTGCAAACGGAGAGGGGGCTAAGGACAGCAAAAGGTTTCAAGGAAATGGAGTACCAAATAGCCCTCAGACACTGTGAGATGATCTACTCGCTGCATTCTACATCACAAGAGCAGGAGGACGACAATGATTTAGAAAGGGAGGATGAAGTAACATTTTATAGTACTCATTCGATAGCCAATTAACCTTTTCTGCAAGTTCATCCCAGATTTGTCATCTTTTCTAGAATACTACATTTATCTGGTATTAGGACTTAAAATGATACCGGTAAAACTGGCTCACCCAGCTGGCCTATTCAGTTGACCAGTAAGATCATTGTAGAAGGAGCACAAATAGACTATGATCCGGTAGATAAGTGTGATATGTGTGTCACAGTGTGCATTTACACCATCCACATATATGAAAAAAATATATTTTTTGCAGGAGCGCCACTGCCCTCTACCTAGGCTGCAGTTTAAATGCACTGCAGTGACACAGACAAGAAACAGTGCATTATCCATGTAGGAAAAGCCTATGGTAATATGGTTTGTAAACACATAGGGGGCGATTCTGATGTTGGATGGACTCAGGTCCGTCTGACATTAGTCAAGAGCCGTAACCGACCGACCTGCTGTCGTCGGTTACGGCCCTGCAAGTACGATGTGACCAAACCCTGTTCGGTCGCATTCGTATGCTTCACATTCGAAGCATGCTTTCCAAGCGGAATGCATGCCTGCATTGTGTAAGGCAGGGGTGCAGTTCATCCCTGCACCCTGTGGCCGGCACCCCAAGATGCCTGCCACCGGGTGCAGGGATCAACAGAGAGGCACCATAGGTGCCTCCAGGCCGCCATTTGGCAGCCTCACACCCATAGGAGCTCTGCTGGGGACCCCCCAGAGACAGTTTCCGACTGCCTTTTCGTGCCTGAAACACCGGCACGAAAAGGCTGTGAAAAACTGCCATTGTACTCCCTCGGTCGCAAAAAGGCGACCGAGGGAGTACTGAAGGATTTCCAGATGGAAGACGGGCTGGGCCATCCGGAAATCCGAGTCGGATTCCATTCCGATCGAGCCCATCAGAATGGCTTGGTCGGAAAGGAATCTGGCCAGAACATTCTGATGCGGTCGGAAGGGCTCCGAACATGGGGGCCCATTAGGATGGCGGGCGGATTGCCCCCCCCAGGCTGGCGGTAGCCATCGCTGGCCTGGCGGGGGCAATCCACCCGCCATCCTCAGCTAAATAACACCCCGCCATATTAGTATGGTGGGGGGACAGCGACGGACGGAAAGACTGTCCGCCGCTTTTCCGCCCCGGTCGCAAAAGCGACCGGGTGGAAAAGGTCCAATATGGTGGCGGTGTCTAATAGACACCGCCAGCCATATTAGCATGGGCTGTTTGAGATGCCTTTGAAGGCATGCGGTCTTCACTTTGGGGGCCCCCTATGGGCCCCCAGAGTGAAGGAGAGGTGGGGGGTGCACACGGTTTACATAAACAAAGCGGCAGGCCCCGCGTGGTGCCTGCCTCTTTGTTAATGTAAATGCGTCACATGCATTTTTAGCATTGTGGCGGGCGGTGCTGAGAGCACCGCCGCCCACAATGCTAAAAATGCAGGATGCGCATGCCGCAGTGGCGGGCACATCCTAATACCCCTCATGGGACCCCCGCCCTTATGGCGGGCGGTCCCAGTCACCGATGGGATGGGGCGGACTAAGTCCGCCCGCCATCCTAATGACCCCTGTGGTTCGGAGCCCTTCCGACCGGAATCGGAATCGGCCCCATAGAGTAGGGTGCTTATGAAAAAAATAGGGCACCCTACATATTGATGTTATTTTTTCTCAAAGTGAAATAACACTTGTTGGAAATGACCATCTGTTGCATGGTATTGCCCAGATATTTTGCCTTCATAACGCAAATTTGCTGAACCTGTTTTTATTGGCATTAGGACTGTGCACTTTACTCCTTCTAACCTGTGGTAAAGTGCTTCTGGTCTCCCTACCAAACATTGTAAAAGTGTTATGCACCTACTTTGTACATTTCACTTGTACGTCCATAGTAAACGGTATTGCATGTGTCCATGAGCGGTAATATAAATGCCATTACAGCCTTTGTGTTGGGTTTTTAAAACTGCCATTTCAACCACTTTTGTGAGGCCTAAACCTTCAGTTTTAGTACATATATGTCATTCATAAAGTAGGCCCTAAAGACTCATAGGGCAGAGTGCATAGTATTTAAAAAGAAGGACTTGTGTACTCATGTTTTACATGCCCTGGTTATGAAAAACCCACAAACTTTGTTCACTGTACCAAGGCTAGTCCCCCCAAAGACTAGCCCAGAGATACTTAATTACATTTAATACGTGCTAAATTCAGTTTGGGAACAGCTTGAGAAATACTTTGTCCACACATTCAAATTGTAATTTAAAATCCTCTACAAGAGTCAAGTTGCATTTTAAATTACTCTTTTGAAAATCCCACTTTTAGAAAGTTTGCATTTTCCTGCCTAACCTAAGTGTGCCTTTCTGCCAGTGTCTGTGGTCACATAACTGTCTGCTGTGTGGTGATGTGTACTCTTCTAGACAGGTGGCAAAAGGGTTCAGTTGTGGTAAAGGGTGTTCCTCTCCTCAGAAGGATGGCTTGTGTGGTGTTCCCTGCCCCTTCCTGGCTTCAGAAGATACCTACATATCACTAGCAACTGCAGCCTACACCTGGCCCTGCCTCCCTTTGTGTCCCTAGACAGACTGGAACCAAAACCAGGGGAAAGGGAAGGATGGAGTCGAATCAGTTTTAGGGTTAGAAAAAGGTATGTGACCACCTACAGGCTGGCACTCGATATGATCAAGGCAACCCAAAAAACTCTCATCAGAACACTCCTGGACCTGCTTGCCTTGAACCCAGGATCACAGAAGTAAATCTAAGGGTCAGTTAGCTGACTTCCTGTTTGAGCTAGGGACACAACACGCTTCCAGGGACCTCTCCTACTTTGCAGTTGACCAGACCCGACTGGACTTGACCTGGTCCTTTCTGCTGGCCTCTGTGGAAGCGAGTCCTGACACCCCCCCCACCAAGTCCTGTCCTCAAGGCCATGAACTCGTGGCTGGAGTCAGAGAGTACTCCTTCCTGCTCAGCTGGAGATATCACTGGATCAGACACAGAGTCTCTCTTGAGAGCACCTTGCAGCTCCTTATAGACAGTTTACTGGTTCCAACACAGCGCAGTACAGAACAAACAGAACCTTCAATTGCATGTAGCACTTTGCAACTCCCGATTGATGGCTTCAACGATATGATGCAGGGCGACGCGAGGGCCATACGTTACAGGGCCATAAGTTACAGCACCGAGCAACCCCTGATCGGTGGCTGGACACAGTGCAATGCAGAGCCTCACATCTTAGCACCACGTTGCCCTCACACCAAGGAGAAAAGTTACAACTCTTAGCGAGCTACACCTGGCCAGTATCCTAATGGCACTCTGTTGCGGTCTATAAGAACTTTTGACTGTGTCTCAGTTCAGCACACCCAGATACCTGCAGTTGGTGCGTTGCCCTTTTTCGGTGCTATCTTCACCTTAAACTTTAAAAACTCATAATCCTGTTCCATTGTTTGTAATTTGGTTGTTTTGGTTTCATTTTATTGATTAATACATCCTATACTTTTATAAATTAGACTTGGATTATTCTTATGTGGTGTATTCACTTTATTACTGTTTGAGTGCTACATAGATCCATGTACGCATTTCGCTAAATTAAGCCTCACTGCTTTGTGTCAAGCTACTAAAGGGTGATGCATAGGTTTAGTTCGTAATTTTCTTGTTCATCCTGACAAAAATTATGATTGTTCTATTAAGTGGGTTCACACCACCATCAGCAAATAATCCAACTTCTTACATTGATGTTCCGTGGTGGGATCCAGTGCTTGTGTTTCTGCGGACCTACTCAATGATTTGTGTTTAATCAAATATCCTTGTACAATCTGTCCTCCAAATCGATTTTTAAAACTCTCCTTAATTTTAATTGGGAATTTTTTCTTTTTCGAAACTCAATTCCAGCTTCATGTTTTACGCCTACCTTTTTTTTGCAAAAATGGTAGGAGACCTCAACAATGAAGACTTCACTGTGGTAGGGCTAAAAACGTTGCAAACGGAGAGGGGGCTAAGGACAGCAAAAGGTTTCAAGGAAATGGAGTACCAAATAGCCCTCAGACACTGTGAGATGATCTACTCGCTGCATTCTACATCACAAGAGCAGGAGGACGACAATGATTTAGAAAGGGAGGATGAAGTAACATTTTATAGTACTCATTCGATAGCCAATTAACCTTTTCTGCAAGTTCATCCCAGATTTGTCATCTTTTCTAGAATACTACATTTATCTGGTATTAGGACTTAAAATGATACCGGTAAAACTGGCTCACCCAGCTGGCCTATTCAGTTGACCAGTAAGATCATTGTAGAAGGAGCACAAATAGACTATGATCTGGTAGATAAGTGTGATATGTGTGTCACAGTGTGCATTTACACCATCCACATATATGAAAAAAATATTTTTTTTGCAGGAGCGCCACTTCCCTTTACCTAGGCTGCAGTTTAAATGCACTGCAGTGACACAGACAAGAAACAGTGCATTATCCATGTAGGAAAAGCCTATGGTAATATGGTTTGTAAACACATAGGGGGCGATTCTGATGTTGGACGGACTCAGGTCCGTCTGACATTGGTCAAGAGCCGTAACCGACCGACCTGCTGTCGTCGGTTACGGCCCTGCAAGTACGATGTGACCAAACCCTGTTCGGTCGCATTCGTATGCTTCACATTCGAAGCATGCTTTCCAAGCGGAATGCATGCCTGCATTGTGTAAGGCAGGGGTGCAGTTCATCCCTGCACCCTGTGGCCGGCACCCCAAGATGCCTGCCACCGGGTGCAGGGATCAACAGAGAGGCACCATAGGTGCCTCCAGGCCGCCATTTGGCAGCCTCACACCCATAGGAGCTCTGCTGGGGACCCCACAGAGACAGTTTCTGACTGCCTTTTCGTGCCTGAAACACCGGCACGAAAAGGCAGTGAAAAACTGCCATTGTACTCCCTCGGTCGCAAAAAGGCGACCGAGGGAGTACTGAAGGATTTCCAGATGGAAGACGGGCTGGGCCATCCGGAAATCCGAGTCGGATTCCATTCCGATCGAGCCCATCAGAATGGCTTGGTCGGAAAGGAATCTGGCCAGCACATTCTGATGCGGTCGGAAGGGCTCCGAACATGGGGGCCCATTAGGATGGCGGGCGGATTGCCCCCCCCAGGCTGGCGGTAGCCATCGCCGGACTGGCGGGGGCAATCCGCGCGCCATCCTCAGCTAAATAACACCCAGCCATATTAGTATGGTGGGGGGACAGCGACGGACGGAAAGACCGTCCGCCGCTTTTCCGCCCCGGTCGCAAAAGCGACCGGGGTGGAAAAGGTCCAATATGGTGGCGGTGTCTAATAGACACCGCCAGCCATATTAGCATGGGCTGTTTGAGATGCCTTTGAAGGCATGCGGTCTTCACTTTGGGGGCCCCCTATGGGCCCCCAGAGTGAAGGAGAGGTGGGGGGTGCACACGGTTTACATAAACAAAGCGGCAGGCACCGCGTGGTGCCTGCCTCTTTGTTAATGTAAATGCGTCACATGCATTTTTAGCATTGTGGCGGGCGGTGCTGAGAGCACCGCCGCCCACAATGCTAAAAATGCAGGATGCGCATGCCACAGTGGCGGGCACATCCTAATACCCCCCATGGGACCCCCGCACTTATGGCGGGCGGTCCGGACCCAGTCACCGATGGGATGGGGGCGGACTAAGTCCGCCCGCCATCCTAATGACCCCTGTGGTTCGGAGCCCTTCCGACTGGAATCGGAATCGGCCCCATAGAGTAGGGTGCTTATGAAAAAAATAGGGCACCCTACATATTGATGTTATTTTTTCTCAAAGTGAAATAACACTTGTTGGAAATGACCATCTGTTGCATGGTATTGCCCAGATATTTTGCCTTCATAACGCAAATTTGCTGAACCTGTTTTTATTGGCGTTAGGACTGTGCACTTTACTCCTTCTAACCTATGGTAAAGTGCTTCTGGTCTCCCTACCAAACATTGTAAAAGTGTTATGCACCTACTTTGTACATTTCACTTGTACGTCCATAGTAAACGGTATTGCATGTGTCCATGAGCGGTAATATAAATGCCATTACAGCCTTTGTGTTGGGTTTTTAAAACTGCCATTTCAACCACTTTTGTGAGGCCTAAACCTTCAGTTTTAGTACATATATGTCATTCATAAAGACTCATAGGGCAGAGTGCATAGTATTTAAAAAGAAGGACTTGTGTACTCATGTTTTTCATGCCCTGGTTATGAAAAACCCACAAACTTTGTTCACTGTACCAAGGCTAGTCCCCCCAAAGACTAGCCCAGAGATACTTAATTACATTTAATAAGTGCTAAATTCAGTTTGGGAACAGCTTGAGAAATACTTTGTCCACACATTCAAAGTGTAATTTAAAATCCTCTACAAGAGTCAAGTTGCATTTTAAATTACTCTTTTGAAAATCCCACTTTTAGAAAGTTTGCATTTTCCTGCCTAACCTAAGTGTGCCTTTCTGCCAGTGTCTGTGGTCACATAACTGTCTGCTGTGTGGTGATGTGTACTCTTCCAGACAGGAAGCAAAAGGGTTCAGTTGTGGTAAAGGGTGTTCCTCTCCTCAGAAGGATGGCTTGTGTGGTGTTCCCTGCCCCTTCCTGGCTTCAGAAGATACCTACATATCACTAGCAACTGCAGCCTACACCTGGCCCTGCCTCCCTTTGTGTCCCTAGACAGACTGGAACCAAAACCAGGGGAAAGGGAAGGATGGAGTCGAATCAGTTTTAGGGTTAGAAAAAGGTATGTGACCACCTACAGGCTGGCACTCGATATGATCAAGGCAACCCAAAAAACTCTCATTAGAACACTCCTGGACCTGCTTGCCTTGAACCCAGGATCACAGAAGTAAATCCAAGGGTCAGTTAGCTGACTTCCTGTTTGAGCTAGGGACACAACACGCTTCCAGGGACCTCTCCTACTTTGCAGTTGACCAGACCCAACTGGACTTGACCTGGTCCTTTCTGCTGGCCTCTGTGGAAGCGAGTCCTGACACCCCCCCCACCAAGTCCTGTCCTCAAGGCCATGAACTCGTGGCTGGAGTCAGAGAGTACTCCTTCCTGCTCAGCTGGAGATATCACTGGATCAGACACAGAGTCTCTCTTGAGAGCACCTTGCAGCTCCTTATAGACAGTTTACTGGTTCCAACACAGCGCAGTACAGAACAAACAGAACCTTCAATTGCATGTAGCACTTTGCAACTCCCGATTGATGGCTTCAACGATATGATGCAGGGCGACGCGAGGGCCATACGTTACAGGGCCATAAGTTACAGCACCGAGCAACCCCTGATCGGTGGCTGGACACAGTGCAATGCAGAGCCTCACATCTTAGCACCACGTTGCCCTCACACCAAGGAGAAAAGTTACAACTCTTAGCGGGCTACACCTGGCCAGTATCCTAATGGCACTCTGTTGCGGTCTATAAGAACTTTTGACTGTGTCTCAGTTCAGCACACCCAGATACCTGCAGTTGGTGCGTTGCCCTTTTTCGGTGCTATCTTCACCTTAAACTTTAAAGACTCATAATCCTGTTCCATTGTTTGTAATTTGGTTGTTTTGGTTTCATTTTATTGATTAATACATCCTATACTTTTATAAATTAGACTTGGATTATTCTTGTGTGGTGTATTCACTTTATTACTGTTTGAGTGCTACATAGATCCATGTACGCATTTCGCTAAATTAAGCCTCACTGCTTTGTGCCAAGCTACTAAAGGGTGATGCATAGGTTTAGTTCGTAATTTTCTTGTTCATCCTGACAAAAATTATGATTGTTCTATTAAGTGGGTTCACACCACCATCAGCAAATAATCCAACTTCTTACATTGATGTTCAGTGGTGGGATCCAGTGCTTGTGTTTCTGCGGACCTACTCAATGATTTGTGTTTAATCAAATATCCTTGTACAATCTGTCCTCCAAATCGATTTTTAAAACTCTCCTTAATTTTAATTGGGAATTTTTTCTTTTTCGAAACTCAATTCCAGCTTCATGTTTTGCGCCTACCTTTTTTTTGCAAAAATGGTAGGAGACCTCAACAATGAAGACTTCACTGTGGTAGGGCTAAAAACGTTGCAAACGGAGAGGGGGCTAAGGACAGCAAAAGGTTTCAAGGAAATGGAGTACCAAATAGCCCTCAGACACTGTGAGATGATCTACTCGCTGCATTCTACATCACAAGAGCAGGATGATTTAGAAAGGGAGGATGAAGTAACATTTTATAGTACTCATTCGATAGCCAATTAACCTTTTCTGCAAGTTCATCCCAGATTTGTCATCTTTTCTAGAATACTACATTTATCTGGTATTAGGGCTTAAAATGATACCGGTAAAACTGGCTCACCCAGCTGGCCTATTCAGTTGACCAGTAAGATCATTGTAGAAGGAGCACAAATAGACTATGATCTGGTAGATAAGTGTGATATGTGTGTCACAGTGTGCATTTACACCATCCACATATATGAAAAAAATATATTTTTTGCAGGAGCGCCACTGCCCTCTACCTAGGCTGCAGTTTAAATGCACTGCAGTGACACAGACAAGAAACAGTGCATTATCCATGTAGGAAAAGCCTATGGTAATATGGTTTGTAAACACATAGGGGGCGATTCTGATGTTGGACGGACTCAGGTCCGTCTGACATTGGTCAAGAGCCGTAACCGACCGACCTGCTGTCGTCGGTTACGGCCCTGCAAGTACGATGTGACCAAACCCTGTTCGGTCGCATTCGTATGCTTCACATTCGAAGCATGCTTTCCAAGCGGAATGCATGCCTGCATTGTGTAAGGCAGGGGTGCAGTTCATCCCTGCACCCTGTGGCCGGCACCCCAAGATGCCTGCCACCGGGTGCAGGGATCAACAGAGAGGCACCATAGGTGCCTCCAGGCCGCCATTTGGCAGCCTCACACCCATAGGAGCTCTGCTGGGGACCCCCCAGAGACAGTTTCCGACTGCCTTTTCGTGCCTGAAACACCGGCACGAAAAGGCAGTGAAAAACTGCCATTGTACTCCCTCGGTCGCAAAAAGGCGACCGAGGGAGTACTGAAGGATTTCCAGATGGAAGACGGGCTGGGCCATCCGGAAATCCGAGTCGGATTCCATTCCGATCGAGCCCATCAGAATGGCTTGGTCGGAAAGGAATCTGGCCAGCCCATTCTGATGCGGTCGGAAGGGCTCCGAACATGGGGGCCCATTAGGATGGCGGGCGGATTGCCCCCCCCAGGCTGGCGGTAGCCATCGCCGGCCTGGCGGGGGCAATCCGCGTGCCATCCTCAGCTAAATAACACCCAGCCATATTAGTATGGTGGGGGGACAGCGACGGACGGAAAGACCGTCCGCCGCTTTTCCGCCCCTGTCGCAAAAGCGACCGGGGTGGAAAAGGTCCAATATGGTGGCGATGTCTAATAGACACCACCAGCCATATTAGCATGGGCTGTTTGAGATGCCTTTGAAGGCATGCGGTCTTCACTTTGGGGGCCCCCTATGGGCCCCCAGAGTGAAGGAGAGGTGGGGGGTGCACACGGTTTACATAAACAAAGCGGCAGGCACCGCGTGGTGCCTGCCTCTTTGTTAATGTAAATGCGTCACATGCATTTTTAGCATTGTGGCGGGCGGTGCTGAGAGCACCGCCGCCCACAATGCTAAAAATGCAGGATGCGCATGCCACAGTGGCGGGCACATCCTAATACCCACCATGGGACCCCCGCACTTATGGCGGGCGGTCCCAGTCACCGATGGGATGGGGGCGGACTAAGTCCGCCCGCCATCCTAATGACCCCTGTGGTTCGGAGCCCTTCTGACCGGAATTTGAATCGGCCCCATAGAGTAGGGTGCTTATGAAAAAAATAGGGCACCCTACATATTGATGTTATTTTTTCTCAAAGTGAAATAACACTTGTTGGAAATGACCATCTGTTGCATGGTATTGCCCAGATATTTTGCCTTCATAACGCAAATTTGCTGAACCTGTTTTTATTGGCGTTAGGACTGTGCCCTTTACTCCTTCTAACCTGTGGTAAAGTGCTTCTGGTCTCCCTACCAAACATTGTAAAAGTGTTATGCACCTACTTTGTACATTTCACTTGTACGTCCATAGTAAACGGTATTGCATGTGTCCATGAGCGGTAATATAAATGCCATTACAGCCTTTGTGTTGGGTTTTTAAAACTGCCATTTCAACCACTTTTGTGAGGCCTAAACCTTCAGTTTTAGTACATATATGTCATTCAAAAACTAGGCCCTAAAGTCTCATAGGGCAGAGTGCATAGTATTTAAAAAGAAGGACTTGTGTACTCATGTTTTACATGCCCTGGTTATGAAAAACCCACAAACTGTGTTCACTGTACCAAGGCTAGTCCACCCAAAGGCTAGCCCAGAGATACTTAATTACATTTAATAAGTGCTAAATTCAGTTTGGGAACAGCTTGAGAAATACTTTGTCCACACATTCAAATTGTAATTTAAAATCCTCTACAAGAGTCAAGTTGCATTTTAAATTACTCTTTTGTAAATCCCACTTTTAGAAAGTTTGCATTTTCCTGCCTAACCTAAGTGTGCCTTTCTGCCAGTGTCTGTGGTCACATAACTGTCTGCTGTGTGGTGATGTGTACTCTTCTAGACAGGTGGCAAAAGGGTTCAGTTGTGGTAAAGGGCGTTCCTCTCCTCAGAAGGATGGCTTGTGTGGTGTTCCCTGCCCCTTCCTGGCTTCAGAAGATACCTACATATCACTAGCAACTGCAGCCTACACCTGGCCCTGCCTCCCTTTGTGTCCCTAGACAGACTGGAACCAAAACCAGGGGAAAGGGAAGGATGGAGTCGAATCATTTTTAGGGTTAGAAAAAGGTATGTGACCACCTACAGGCTGGCACTCGATATGATCAAGGCAACCCAAAAAACTCTCATCAGAACACTCCTGGACCTGCTTGCCTTGAACCCAGGATCACAGAAGTAAATCCAAGGGTCAGTTAGCTGACTTCCTGTTTGAGCTAGGGACACAACACGCTTCCAGGGACCTCTCCTACTTTGCAGTTGACCAGATCCAACTGGACTTGACCTGGTGCTTTCTGCTGGCCTCTGTGGAAGCGAGTCCTGACACCCCCCCCCACCAAGTCCTGTCCTCAAGGCCATGAACTCGTGGCTGGAGTCAGAGAGTACTCCTTCCTGCTCAGCTGGAGATATCACTGGATCAGACACAGAGTCTCTCTTGAGAGCACCTTGCAGCTCCTTATAGACAGTTTACTGGTTCCAACACAGCGCAGTACAGAACAAACAGAACCTTCAATTGCATGTAGCACTTTGCAACTACCGATTGATGGCTTCAACGATATGATGCAGGGCGACGCGAGGGCCATACGTTACAGGGCCATAAGTTACAGCACCGAGCAACCCCTGATCGGTGGCTGGACACAGTGCAATGCAGAGCCTCACATCTTAGCACCACGTTGCCCTCACACCAAGGAGAAAAGTTACAACTCTTAGCGGGCTACACCTGGCCAGTATCCTAATGGCACTCTGTTGCGGTCTATAAGAACTTTTGACTGTGTCTCAGTTCAGCACACCCAGATACCTGCAGTTGGTGCGTTGCCCTTTTTCGGTGCTATCTTCACCTTAAACTTTAAAAACTCATAATCCTGTTCCATTGTTTGTAATTTGGTTGTTTTGGTTTCATTTTATTGATTAATACATCCTACACTTTTATAAATTAGACTTGGATTATTCTTGTGTGGTGTATTCAATTTATTACTGTTTGAGTGCTACATAGATCCATGTACGCATTTCGCTAAATTAAGCCTCACTGCTTTGTGCCAAGCTACTAAAGGGTGATGCATAGGTTTAGTTCGTAATTTTCTTGTTCATCCTGACAAAAATTATGATTGTTCTATTAAGTGGGTTCACACCACCATCAGCAAATAATCCAACTTCTTACATTGATGTTCAGTGGTGGGATCCAGTGCTTGTGTTTCTGCGGACCTACTCAATGATTTGTGTTTAATCAAATATCCTTGTACAATCTGTCCTCCAAATCGATTTTTAAAACTCTCCTTAATTTTAATTGGGAATTTTTTCTTTTTCGAAACTCAATTCCAGCTTCATGTTTTGCGCCTGCCTTTTTTTGCAAAAATGGTAGGAGACCTCAACAATGAAGACTTCACTGTGGTAGGGCTAAAAACGTTGCAAACGGAGGGGGGGCTAAGGACAGCAAAAGGTTTCAAGGAAATGGAGTACCAAATAGCCCTCAGACACTGTGAGATGATCTGCTCGCTGCATTCTACATCACAAGAGCGGGAGGACGACAATGATTTAGAAAGGGAGGATGAAGTGGTGGGCAAACGGAAACATTTCCTGGATATGTCCCCAGAGAAGAGAGGAAGACCCACAAATGTTAAGTTGGATTTGGAGGACAGAAAGGCTAAGAGAGAACTGTAACTGCCGCTGGGATAACTGAAATTAACTGCTGAGGAGGAGAAAAAGTCTAAGAGGGCATAGAAGAATAAGAGGCTGGCTACTGAAGAGAAAAAGCTGGTGGTGGAGGAAAGAAGGTTGGCCTTGAAGGAGGACAAAAAGGCCTGGTTGGATCATAATGTGAGTCAGAAACACTTGGATGTAAAAGCCTGACAAGTCACAGAATCCAGTAAAGAAAGGGCATCGACACTGAGGTGCCTGTTAGAAGTAAAATGGTCCACATCCCTATTGACCTAGTGCCTAGCTATGTGGTGGGTGATTACACTGATAAGTGTCTTTCAGCATATGTGGTAGCCCTAGATATGTGTAGGGGGACAGAGGAGGACTGGGGGACTAGATTATGGGGACACCAGTCAGTTGTTGCACGAGATAACCTGTTGACCTCGAGATAGGTGACCAGAGAAATAATATTAAAAGTTCAGGGACAGACATAAACCATCTAACCAGTGTTGGGTTATTGTATTGATTACTCAAGTAAGGCACTAAGGGGCAGATTTACAAGGAAATTACACATCTGCATAGATGCGTCAGTTTCCTTCTGCCAGTGCCAAATGCCCTTGCGCCACCATCAATGCGCTGTATTTACAATACAGTGCTCCATGGTGCAAAGATTACCCGATGCGTCAGAAATACTGACGCATCTGTTGGCACAAAAGTGACGCAGTGCTGGAGTTGCTCATGAAAGTGACACAACACCAGAAATGTGCCATAACAGATAGGTGAGTCCCATACAAAAAGCCCTGCAGACATAGGGAATTTGACGCAGTGAAGGTTCAGAGGGATGCAGTGACATTTTGTAAATTTCACGGAATCAGTTCTACATGGCTTTTTGCGTGGGAACCCCCACTCTACATACATTATACCTGGCACAGGTATATTGTGATGCAAGGCTTCACAGCGTGACGCATCTGCCTAGATGCGTCACGCTGTAAATTGGCTGTATTGTTTGTTCTGCCTTTGCGTTAAAAAAAGTGACACAATGGCGGCGCACGGAGGCACAAGGGGCTTGTAAATCTGCCCCTAAATGGCTGAATAAAGGGACACAAATTAAGTGATTATGATGGGGTATACCATCTAATGCTAAGAGAGCACATGTTCAGTAAGTGTTTTGTAGAACTGCCACAACACTTGATTGACTCCTCCTAGAGAGTTGGCAAAGGAGATAGACCTCTGGATTAGTACCCAAGTGTCAACGAAGGTGCAAGGAGGGTCACCTGAAGAAAGAGGGGGAGATAACGAAAAACCATAGGAGTTCTCACAAGGCCCTAAAAGATATTCAGTGAAAGGATTCCCAGTAAAATGCTGAATGAAAGAAGGTTTGTTTTAATGTGAAGAAGTCCCTGGGTACTTCTTTCCCAAGTGCTGGCCCAGTATGGGCACTTTAAAGGGGATCCATCTGTCAGCACAGGAAGCAGCCCCCACTCATGGACCAACCTTAGGAAAGGCTGGAATGGCGCACATAGAGGAGGCTTCCCAGTTAGTGTTGGGTTGAGTACAGAGGTTACCCTAGTGCCAAGGAGAGGGTGCCAAAGGCTCACGTGCCTGGTAACACCAATATGTATAGCCGGTGGGTCTCCATCAATGGGCAGAGTGTGAAGCTCTGGAAAATACAGGAGCCAGTATGACTTCTGTTAGAAATGGGGGTCTCTAGTTGGCAGGGCCTTGCACCCTGTCCAGGTAGGGACCCTTGCTTCTAGTCAGGAAAAGTGGATTACACGCCTAAGATACCCCTGCTCACCCCCTTGGTAGATTGGCACATGCAGTCAGGCCTATCTTTGTGGCAATGTGTAAAGTATTTGTACATAACACATACAGTAACACAGCTGCAAAAACTACAGAAGACACCACACCAATTGAGAAAAATAAAGTACGTATATCTAATCAAAGAAAGACCAACATGACAAAAATCCAACATACATAAGTCAAAATATCACTTTTAAAAGTGTTAAAACCTTTCAGTCCATATGAAACTATGGGTGCATCACTTGTTGTGCAAAGTACCTGGGATGCATCAAAACTCCTAGACGGAAACATGCGCAGGTGTGGTGAGGCACTGGAAAGGACAGTGATAGGTTGGTTCCTTACATGCAGGGAAGGTGATGGGTCAGTTCCTTGCTCCGGGAGAGATAATGTGTTGGGTTCTTACTGCTACCCAGGGGAGGTGATGCATCAGTTCCTTAATGGAAAAGAGGTGATACCTTGGTTTCTTACTATGAACGGAGATGATGCGTTTTTTTACTGCGCTGGGAGGTAATGCGTCAATTCTGTGGAAACACTGCCTCGGTTGCTTACTGAAGCTCAGCGTAGATGCAGACTTGGTGCACAGGTGCGATGAGTGGAAATTACGATGTGCTGATTTCTGTGTGGTGGCAGAAAACCAGAAGCTGCATCTATTTCTTCAGCCACGGTCCGACGATTCGCCAATCTTCCCAGCCATACTGCAGGGCCTGCGTCAAAATCGGTGCAGTGGTCTCGAACTTCAGAGACCAGTTAGCCGAACTTGAGTTTTTATGGTTTTACAGGCCATGGGCATGTGCTCTGTCACTTTCTTCAGCGCAAGGAAGTGGTGTGTGCAAATTTCTCCTGCACGGCGGTGCTGAGTCAGAATAACAGACGGAAAGGTGAAACATTGATTTTGCAGCATTTTGTAGCAGAAAACACCTCTAAGAGACAACAACTGGCATTTGCACCACTTGGCAGGTTAGAACTCCCAGCAGTGGAGATCAGGGAAGCTGCAGATGAAGTTTTTGAATTCCCTGAGACTTCCTAACAAGAGCCAAGCACACTCATTCCCTTAGAGAAACTTCGCAAGCAGGATACACGGCAACGTCCATTCTTTTCCTCTCTAAAGCAGAAGCAGCAACTGCATTCTAATCCAGCAAAGACACACACAAAAAAGGGATTCAGCTCTTCCCCTTGCCAGAGGTTTCTCTTGATCCAAAGTATTCTAACAGTCTGGGGTTTTAAGTCCATTGGCCTTTGAAGTAGGCATTCTTGAAAGGATTGTCTTTGTAGTGCAAATGTTCTTGTCCTGCCTGGTCTTGGCTCCAGACACACTCCAAGGGGGTAGAGACAGCATTGTGAGAGGCCAGGCACAGCCCTATTTAGGTGTAGGTCACAACTTCTCCCACCTCTCTAGCTCAGGAAGGCCCATCAGCCTAGTGATGGGCCATCAGGATAAACAGGGCACACCTTAACTCCCTTTGTGTGACTGTCTAGAGTGAATACACTAACAGGCCACTGTCAGTCTAAACCATATGTTGATTCTACAAGCAGGCAAAGGCACAGGAGGGTTAAATGAGCTAAACAACATTAGTAATAACCTACTTCCCGTCCCCTATCTTTAGAATACCCTGCAAACCCTCCAAACCCTGGTTCACATGCTTCCTCAGTGAGGAAGTATGCCAACTGAGGTTGGGACGAGGACATGGAGAAACTCTCCCTCCATAACAAACCTCAAGCAGCTGAGGACAATATGCAGCACCTATAACACCCATATCAATAGTGCCAAAACTGCTTACTTCAGCTCAACCACGCCAAAAAAAGGCCAAAAAACGGTTTGAAATGAACAAACAACAACGAATCACTCAACTAATCAACACTCTACACTCAATGACCTAACCCTTAGCAGTGAAAACATTTCTGCACATTTCATTGAAAAGACAAGAAAGATTGAACAGGTATTACAGCGCACCTCACCAAATACAGTTTGCCTGACCCAGTCCATTGCCTCGTCGTTCCCCTTGGTGAGTTCCCCTCTTTATGGCTCCATTTATCAGCCATTGTGGAATTCCTTTATTTTACCAGATAATGCTGAGCTACTATAAACTCATTAAAACCTTCAAATCATTTCAAGGATCCTCTGCCAGCCAAGCTTTTTAAAGAACTTATACACTTCATACTCACCACTCTGGTCTAAGCTTTTCCATGAATCTCTCCTTCAAGGCATTATTCTCAATTGCATCAAAACTGGCCAAGTCACCCCATACCTAAAAAGCCAAATACAGACTTAAATGATTCTAACAAATTCAGACCTATTTCCAATATCATGAATTTAGCCAAACTACTTGAGAATAGCATGTACACGCAACTGTGTGATCACGTTAATCAATTTCAACTCCTTGACCAATTCCAATCAGGCTTCCGAGCGGGTCGCAGTGCTGAATCTGCCCTTACACACATTGAGGCTATTCCTCTGCGGATGGAGACTGCACCCACAGTAGGCAGGACCTTGTTGTGTATATTTACCCATGTGAGTTGCCCCAACAAGGATGTGTCTGACAGATGCATAACGTTCATATCTGGTGATATGAAGTCCATGCAAGATGAGCATCTATAAGTTCTCTACACCATACCACCGCCACCAGAAGAATAGGCTTCTTGAGAGGTTCAATAAGACCTTAAAATGCATGGTTACACGCCTGCTAGAATCCATGAGACATAAGTGGGATATCTTCTTGCCAAGCCTATCCTAGGTATACAGGATGTACGGTGGAAGGAAGTGGGTTCCATCCCTTTTTATACTTCTGTTTGCCTACACTATATGTTGACCTCTCAGTCGTGGAATGGAGGGGTGCATGCAAGCTCCCAAGAAACTCTGTCAGGATGTAATGAGCTAGATGTTGGCCCTCTCCTCTCAGATGAAGCACTTCTGAAAAGAGGCCACTGCGATCCTGGCGGTCAGCCAGGAAGTTTTGAAACAGTGGAACAGCCAGAAGACCACTCTGGTGGAAAATCAGCCTGTCCAAAATGTGTAGATAATGGAGTCTGTGAAGGCCTGGGCCCTAAAGGGCCAGTGTCCGGGCCCTATAGGATCAACAATTAGAAAGATAAGTTTACCTACCTGATGGACCTTAAGACATCTAGGTACCCCTTGATGGATCTAGATGTAATCAGCCTCAAGCCCCATTTTGAGAGATCCAAGTTCACTATAATCTTGGTGGCACACGATGGTGAGGAGAAAGAGAGCAAGACCCTACTAGACATTCTTTGTTGCCACTTTTTGTGGCAGTTTGGGTCACTCTTCTCATTGACCTCAGGGCTCACCAATTAGTGTACCCATGACATAGACATGGGCGCAACATGTCCGTCAAAACAAACATTTTCAGGCTCTCTGACAAGAGGAGAGCATTGTTGGATTTGAGCCCTCCTGTAGTCCCTGGTGAAGTAGAACTTGTAGGCAAGGCTGCTCCACAGGCACCATTCTCGAACTGAGCTTCTGCATAGATTACAGGGGTCTCAATTCAGTCACCAAGGCTGATGCTCACCTCATTCCTAGAACTACCAAGTTCCTCATTAGGTCAAAAAGACATGTTCCTGGTTATAGAAAATGCAAACGGCCAGTTAGGTTCCGTCAGTTTTCTTGCTTTTTGTATGCTAATACAGGAGCGATGTTGGTTATGTGTCAGGCCCGATATGGTACTTTTACAATGACTACTTTCCTTCCCCTATAACTCTTGATTATATTAGCATCATATGATACTGAACATATCTCCGGCCTATCGCAAAAAATATGTACATTTTTAAGACCAGGTACACAGTAGATTGATTGTCCACCTATCTCGATACAATTGGCTGTTAAAGTGCACCTTTCTGCTAGTAAGCTAGCAGAGAGTAAAACATTTCCACGGGTTCAACGTAATTTAAAAATTATTTTGCTCAATTATGTTTAGCTTAGGTTTGCAAAACCTTTACATTGTGCATATATTTTCTCATAAAAGTGAGATTGGTGTAATTTCTCATGAGAATATGTTCTGAACAAGTGCATAATTTCTATTCTAATAGAAGAATTGTTTACATTTAAACGTAGCAGCAGCAGGTCTAATGTGTTTCCCATGCAGGTCCACTGGATAAGGTTGGTGAACACTAAAACGCCTGCAGGTATGGGCATTCTTGAACTTTTTCTATGCAGCTTCCATTATCTGAAACGAGTCAAAGGTTAAGGCATGGCACAATGAATCTGCATGGCAAGAATGGGAAAATCACCCCTATATTTCAGGGAGATGTAGACAGAGGTGCTTCTCCATAGAGAAATGCAAGTTCAGTGGGGAAAAACAAACGTTAGATTGCGAAATTGCATTTAACTTTCAATTTGGACCACAGTAACTTTTTACTTGAAATGTATGGCATAGGAGTTAAATGTTACCTGGTAGGCGCAGTTTACAAATTCGTCATCCACATGTACGAATTTAAAAGGCCGGATTCAGGCCTAGCACTGTATCTTGAAAGACTGCAACCTACGCTACTTCAGCAGAACATGTCAGAACAAATAGAATGGACTTATAGAAAAACCTAATTTAATTATTAGTTAAGTTGCCAGTATGGGTTCCTTGAAGCTTGCAATACTGAGTGCTTATTTTGTAAAAGTGTGTCATGTTAAAGTGTCTAGCTAAAAAGTGCTATTTTTGTAGCATAGTTTTTTCCTATTAAAATACTTAACTTTGACTAAAAGTCACCTTTTTAAACCAATCCAGGTTACCAAAATATTTCAACTTTCACTTGACGTTTACTTTTAGCATTTGGCAACACTGTAGTGTAGTGATTGAAGGTATATTTGTGCTCAGTTTTATATAAATACACTTTTAGATAATCATGATGCATGCTGCCTGGAAGCTTGGCTAGTTTCTTTTCCCTCCATAATTAACACTCTGAAGAGGCATGAAACAATATTCTTGTTACAGAAGAATAGAGTGGGCTTTCCTAGCAGGAATACTGAGGGCAGTCATTATTACCCATTTAACTTACAATGGGTAACTTGAAAGTGGGCAGGAGCAGATATATTGCAAAAAAGACAAGCTGAAGCCAGACTTTTTGACGTGTTGATACCCAACAGGCGCTTAGGATGAGGGAGGCCTTTAAACTTAGCTCCTTACCAGAAATATTGTGTCTGCTTCCATGGAGGGGAATCTGTTTGGAGAACTTCTCCTGGTAACCAGAAGTAGAGTGCCAGTGCTCCCCTTTAAACACGATTACATTGCTTTATTACTAATTGGCACATTTCATTGCCTTTAAACCACTAGTATATAGTATGGGAAATGCACACAAGGCCTGGATGTGAAATGAGGCTTCTGACTGTATCCACTATAGTGGCCGTACAAACATGGCTTCAGCCCCACCTTGTGTAGCCTGACTGCTGCAGTGTAAAACATGCAATGAGACCTGTTAAGATAACCATTTTTGACAGGTAACCCTACTCTTTTAAATATTAGTAAGAGACTCACATGTGAGCCTTTTAACCCACAAGGTGCATGGCATTGTATTTAAAAGTGGGACATGCAGAAAATGAATGTTACACATATCCCTACAGTGACAAGGCCCTAAAAACTATTTCCAATGTGACAGATCTAGCTGTCCTATGTAGAAAAATAGAGCACATATTAAAATACTAATACGTTATCTCGGGAATGGGAGCGGCTAGAAAAATAATTAAACCACTATGTTTAATAGTTTTTAAAAATAAAATTCATAAGTGAATTCTGAGAAGGCTAATTAGCATGTCACTCCCTGCAGTCAGCCTGTGCTGAGCCTTGCATAGGTGCGAAAGAGGTGTGAAGTGCCTCACATGAGCAAACAATAGGATGGCTTTGAAATTACTTCTCTGAGGTCAACAAAATTTGCTGGGTGGGGGTTGTGGGCCGCCTTTCGACACTACAGCACCCAATCCTGTTTGATAGGTCTGTTGTGCAACTTGTCACACTTTGGCACACTTGAAAGGGTAAGAACCTGATGCCAAGACAATTCTTGTGCATCCCCTATCTGGCTATTGAAGGATCCTGCTTTTATCCTACCATATCTCTGTCTTTGGGGGTTTTGTGGGTGCAGTCCCTCTATTTTAGCCTTAGATGTGTAAGGGCACTATTAATTTCATTATGACATACTCACACAAACCTAGTCATTACAGCCCTAGTTTAGTGTGACCAAAGGCTTTCACAATTTTGAAAATGTTCCAAGCATTGTCATTTTGGGCCTCTTTGCAATAAGGCAAATGGGAACTACTGAAACATTGGGTAGGGGTGTTTTCTGGAAAATATTACCCTATTGGTTAGGAAATACCCTCACATTAACTAGTGCCATGGACAAATGTGCCACCAACAGATAGCCACTTCAGGAATGACAATTCTGGACCAAGGGAAGAACAGAAGAGGGCTGGACCTTCTGTGTGTGGCCTGAGAGGATAGTAAATGGACTGTACTTGCTCTCCTTGTAACCAGGACAAAGAGTCAGAGTCCTATGGGCATTTTGCTGACCTTCTGTTTGTCTGCAGAGACATCACAAGCTGCAAGGGCTTGTTTCTTAAAGTGCCCAAACTGGAATTGGTACTGACTTTGCTGTTGGCCTTTGCTTGATGCCCTGTAAGTGTCCTAACCTAGGGGGCTTGGACATGTAATCCTGTGGTTTGTTGGGACTTAAAAGACTAAGGGCCCGATGTAGGTAATTTTTTTTTACCGGTTCATAAATACCGCCTCATACCGAATCGGTATTTATGAACCGGAAACCCAAATGTAGGTAAAAATCCGGTAAAAAATACCGATTCGGTATCAATCGGTATTCAAAGTCGGTAAATACCGAATCGGTATCTACCGAATCGGTAAATTCCGACTCGGTAACACCCATACAACCCTATGGCCTTCCAGTCCCATAGGAATGAATGGGAGACAACGAATCGGATTTTACCTATTCGGTAAATACCGAATCGGTAAATACCGAATCGGTAAATACCGAATCGGTAAAATCCGATCTCGAAATTTCGAATACATGTCATGTGAGCCTGTGCACCAATCAGGGACACCCACCACACCCCACATCCTAGCACCTGAGAGATCAGCCAATCAGGTGCAAGTACCACACCCCAGTACCTGGAGGTGGCCACGCCCATGCAGGTGCAGAGCAACAGAACTGCAGAGGGAGCTGGAAGGGAGACAGAGGAGCAGGCAGCAGTGAGACCAAGGGAAACAGCATGGAGTCCCAGGAGGCACCAAAGGATGGAGGTGACAGGAAGAGAAAGATGAAATTTAGCCCCACAGAGCTCCAGGTGCTGGTGGAGGAGGTTGTACAGCACTACAGCCAGCTGTTTGGGAAACAGTCTCTGCATGTTGCAGAGTCTGTAAAGCGGACCACCTGGCTGGCAATACAGAGCAAGGTCAATGCTCTAGGAGTGACCCACAGAGACATTGACAACATGAAGAAGAGGTGGTATGATCTGAGGATCACCACCAAGAAAAAACTAGCCACACAGAGGAAGGAATCAGCAGCAACCGGTGGGGGGAAGAGCCGTGCCCCAAGCCTCACTGACCTGGAGCAGCTCGTGGAATCAACCATGGAGCATGAAAGCATACATGGGATCGGGGATGCTGATAGCTCAGCCAGAGCTGCAAGTAATAAAGGTAAGATGCATGGACATGTACCCCACCCATTCCCAGGCCCCTTCCCCAATGTGGGTGAATCACTCACATTCCAGGACACATGACTGTAGTCCCCAGCAATGCATCATGGTAGTTGTAGTCATAGGTACATACATCAAAGCTGCCAACAACGAACCCTGCATGCCATGCCACACTCCCCATGCACAAACAGTCTAGGCAAATGCTAATGTGTGTTAGGAATCTGTGTTGGCAAAACAGGCAGCTGATCATTGTCCATGTCTGTTCACAGGAGAGTCATCGCGCAGAGCAGCGCTGGAAGGGGAGTGTAGTGCCACAACATCGTCTGCCCGGGAGAAGGCAAAAGACACTGCTGGACCTACCACTGTCCCTGAGGAAACATCCACACCCCAGGCACCCACAGCTATGGAGGACAACACCAATGCTCAGCCACTCTCGCCCCTGCTGTTTGACACACAGACACAGCCAGCACCAGCAGGAGCTACAACACCCAGCTCAGGGTCCCCTGTGCGCGTGAGGCCAGGGAGGCAGGATGTCCCACCTTTACGCATAATGGAGAGCTCCGATGAGGAAGTGGTAGTGGCTCCCAGACCTACTACACCAACAATGTCTGGCCACGCTGGACAACTTGGCTCACAGGGATCTGGCCGTGCAGGTGACCGTGTCCGTAGGGCACGAGAGCAGGATGAGGGGCAGGATGTGCAGGGTGTCTTCGCTGGGCTTCGTATCGTATCGTATCGTATCGTAAGGGATGCTTATAGAGCGCACTGACACCATGGGTTTCCTGGCGCTGGTTGGAAGTGGAGGAGGCAGAGAAATTAACCAGATTGGGGAAAAAGCCAAGTTTTTAAAGATTTACGAAAAAGTGTCAAAGAGTTAGAAATTTTAAGGGAGAGGGGGAAAGAGTTCCAAAGCTTGGGGGCCAGGTATGCAAATCTCCGGCCCCCGGATCTGCAGAGCTTATAAGAGGGAACAGTCAGGAAGTGAAGATGGGAGGATCTCAAATTGCGGGACGGGCAATAGGGTCGGATGAGAGATTTTACAAAGGTGGGACAGAGACCAGCCAAAGATTTGAAAGTGAGGCAGCCGATCTTGAAGGCTGCCCTAGAAGCAACAGGGAGCCAGTGGAGTTTGACGAGAAGGGGCTTGGCAGATTGCCACTTGGGGATCCCTAAGGCCAGTCTCGCCGCCTGATTTTGGACCACCTGTAGTCTGCCCACCGATGTTTTAGGCAGACCATGGTAGATCGAGTTGGAAAAATCCAGGCGGGAGAGGACGAGGGCCATGATGACCTGCAGGAGGGCATCGGGTGTCAAAAGATATGCCACTTTCCTGATCCTGCGCAGTTGGTAGATGCAGGACGAGACCACGGTCGCCACCTGCGGCCCTAGGGATAGGGCGGAGTCAATAGTGACCCCCAGGCTCTTCACCGAAGCCACAGGGGTGGGAGAAGGGCCCAATTCCACCGGCCAGAATTGGGGCCCCCAGAAAGTGGAGCTCCTACCAGGAAGGAGGAGCTCCGTCTTACCGGGGTTCAACTTTAGCTGGTTATGTCCCATCCACTGGAGAATATGGGACATAGCTGACTGAAAGTTGGGAATAGCAGAGGGGGAATTAAGAGAGAAGATAAGCTGCAGGTCGTCCGCGTAGTTAAACACGGTGACGTCCCACAGCCTTAGAGAGAGAAGAAGGGGGCGAAGATAAAGATTGAAAAGAAGAGGAGACAGAGAAGAACCCTGGGGGACCCCACAGAGCAAATGCTCTCTAGGAGCCCTGAAAGCACCCAGGCTTAGGGTCTGAGACCTGCCCGTCAGGAAGGATCTGACCCAGGCCAGAGCCAGGCCCTGGATGCCAGCCTGCTCGACACGGCGGAGAAGGATGTTGTGATCCACCGTGTCGAAAGCGGCTGACAGATCTAACAATACCAGGGCCTGGGGGGTGCCCCTGTCAACACCGTCCCTCAGGGCATCCTGCACGGCCAAGATCACTGTCTCCGTAGAGTGGCCGGGTCTAAAGCCAGCTTGGTTGACCTCGAGGAAGTTGGAGCTCTCGATAAACTGTGAGAGACAGGTGGTGACGTGGGCTTCCAGGATTTTTGAAAAGAAAGGTAGAAGGGAGATGGGGCGGTAGTTTGCCGGAGCGGCGGGGTCAGCCCCCGGCTTCTTCAAAAGAGGCACCAACACGGCCTCCTTGAAGGAGCCCGGCACCGTCCCGGAAGAAAGGGAAGAATTTAGCAGGGGGAGGATACAGTCAGGTAGAGTATGACAGATGTCCCTCAGAATAGAGGGAGGGCAGCAGTCATCCGGGGATCCCGACTTGATGCGGGTGGCAAAAGTGGCCAAAGAGGTGGGGTCTAGGAGAGGGAATTGTGTAAAAGAGTAAGTGTTGTGGGGAGGGGGAACAGATCCAGCGCCAGGAGCCATAACAGGGATGGTGTCCTTAATCAGTGCGATCTTTTCAACGAAAAAAGTGCTGAGGGCGTTACATGCTTCCTGTGTAGGGGCCTGAGTGGGAAGCGTCCTGGGGTCGGAGGTGAATTCATTAAGGATTTTAAAGATTTCCTTAGACTGGCCAGGAGCAGATGAGATTTTACCAGAGGCATAGGTTTTTTTCGCAGCCAGAATAGCAAGTTTATACCCATTGCGGGCAGCCACGTAGGCGTCTCTGCTCACAGGGCTGTAGTCTCTCCTCCACTTGCGCTCAAGCTGGCGAAGTTCCAGATGGAGGGCTTTTAGGTGGGGAGTAAACCATTTTTGGGAGTTACTGTGCCGGGATTGGGGGAACTCAGTGAGGGGAGCAAAGATGTCACTGGCTGTAGTAAGCCAGTCTGCCACGAGGCCGTGGAGCTCGTCGATACCAGTGTCATTAGGTGGCAGAGGATAGGTTTGGGACAGGTGAACCAGTAATTTGGAGGGATCGACAGCCTTCCACTTGCGGGCCCTGCCATTCTCCCGTGGGGGGACCTTAATCTGGCCGACCGCTGAAAAGGTGGTATCGATCAGGCAATGGTCCGACCACACACAAGGTGTTATTAGTGGGCAAGAGGACGTGACTCCGTGGGTCCAAACATGGTCGAGGATGTGGCCACCCTTGTGGGTGGCAGACCTGACTAGTTGGTTGAAGTTCAGGTTTGAGAGACCCTCGAACAGTTCGGAAGCATGTGGGCCGGCGTCCACGTGTTGAAACCAGTAATTAAAGTCCCCAATGATGATGATACGGGACGAGCAGGTAGCAATACTGGTTAGCTGATCGATGAAGGATGAGGGAAAGGACGGCATGGAATGGGGAGGACGGTATAGTAGCACGACAGTAACTGCGCCTACCTCGGTCCCCAGGCTAAGAACCAGGGTGTCTACATCCGGCAGAGTCATTAATCTTAAGATCCTTGCGTATTACCGCTGCCACCCCTCCCCCGGTGCGGCCCCCTGATCGGTTGTTGTTGATTAAAAAGTAATCAGGGGGTAACGCAGCCAGGATGTCTGGGAGAGAGTCGTCTGTAAGCCAAGTCTCAGATAACAATTCTACGTAATTGCAAGGCGGCTACGGATACAGGCAGCAGGAGAGAGGGTCTGGCTAAGGGAGGAGCAGGTATATAGGCAGAGGATCACCCTCTTCCAACTCACTGAAGCTGAGATCCTGCAAAGGTACCGACTCCACCCCTGAACAATCCTGGACTTGATCAGGGACCTCCACCCATATCTGGAACACCCAAACCCAAGAGCACACGCCATCCAACCACATGTACAGGTGCTGTGCTGCGTACACCTCCTTGCCTCTGGGAGCTACCAGCACGTGATAGCCACTGTAGATGGAGTGTCCCAGAGCTGCCTGTCACGCTTCTTCAGAAAGTTCCTAAACACCATGATGCAGAGGATGGAGCACTACATTGAGTTCCCTGAGACACCTGCAGAACTAGCAAGGACAAAAACCGAATTCTATCAACTTGCACAGTTCCCGCACATAATAGGCTGCATCGATGGAACGCACATCCCATTATGCCCACCTGCAGCAACTGAGCACATTTACAGGAACACATTCAATCAATGTGCAATCAATGTGCAGGTGATCTGCAACGCTAGCAACATGATAACGGACATCGTAGCCAAATATCCTGGGAGTACCCACGACTCCTACATCTTCACCAACAGTGGGATATACAGACGCCTTGTTGCTGGTGATTTTGGTGATGGATACCTGCTGGGTAAGTATGTGTGAGACACCCTGACAGTTCATGCTGAAGGAGCACTCCTGAGTATGTGAATAATCTTATTATCCTTTCCCACCCAGGTGACAGTGCATATGCCCTGCGTTCATTTGTGCTCACCCCCTACCTGAACCCATCCAACAGGAGTGAAAGGCGTTATAACCTGGCACACAGAACAACACGTAGCGTGGTGGAACGTACATTTGGGCTGCTGAAAAGTAGATTTAGGTGCCTCCATAAGAGTGGAGGTGCACGGCAATACACGCCAATTATCTGTTGCAAGATTATTGCGACATGCGCCATGCTGCACAACCTTGCCACCAAGGATGGCACAGAGATAGAACTCACATATCATGAGGACATTGATGATGGGACAGTACAAGCAGATCACAATGCAGCAGGAGCAGCACCAGCAACAGATGGTCGACTGCGACGTGCTGAAATTACCAACAGATACTTCTAATTGAGCGATGACACACAGCCATGTCCAGTGATTTGAACACTCACTTTAATGTACACAACTGCACCTTCCAAAAAAACACTATAATCAAATTAAATTCACTTTGCACAATGTATTGCCAAAGTTTCCTCACTTTAACCTGTCCTGTGCGCATTCATTATTTCAATGCTTGCGCTTACGCATGGTGTTTTGCGAGGCACAGGGCTGGGGGTCTACATGTGAGTGGTGCCGGTGTCTTCGGCATGGAGTCTGCTGCTCCTACGTATGGCCTGAACAGGCATGCTGGACCCACACCTGCTCGTTGTCTCCTCACTGTCCCCAACAACCATGTTGCCACCTGTGGCTGTCAGCTGGGTCAGCATTGCCTCCATTGCTGAGGTCACCCTACCCATCCCCCGGGACAAGTCAGTGCAGCAGTGAACAATGTCAGTCTGCAGATTTACAGAGAGGTGACACTGCAGGGTGGTGGAGGTTGCCAAGCAGTTGATCGACTGATTGAGCAGCCTGACCTCGCGCCTATACCTGCGCCTCTCTTCTTGGTCACTTTGCAGCCTGTCACAGAGGGTGCCCATGCGCTCCTCCATGCCCCTCACCCCCTCTGCCATGGACTCCATCCCTTTGCCCATTGCCTCTATCCCTTTGCCCATGGCCTCCACTCCCCTTGCCATGGCACCAATCCCCCGATCGATGTCCGACATCCTGGTATTGAGGATGCGCACCTGCCGGTGCACAGCCATGATGCCTCTGGCCTGCATACGCTGGACTTTCACCATTGTGGCTTCAAGCCCAGCGAAGACACCCTGCACATCCTGCCCCTCATCCTGCTCTCGTGCCCTACGGACACGGTCACCTGCACGGCCAGATCCCTGTGAGCCAAGTTGTCCAGCGTGGCCAGACATTGTTGGTGTAGTAGGTCTGGGAGCCACTACCACTTCCTCATCGGAGCTCTCCAGTATGCGTAAAGGTGGGACATCCTGCCTCCTTGGCCTCATGCGCACAGAGGACCCTGAGCTGGGTGTTGTAGCTCCTGCTGGTGCTGGCTGTGTCTGTGTGTCAAACAGCAGGGGCGAGAGTGGCTGAGCATTGGTGTCGTCCTCCATTGCTGTGGGTGCCTGGGGTGTGGATGTTTCCTCAGGGACAGTGGTAGGTCCAGCAGTGTCTTTTGCCTTCTCCCGCGCAGACGATGTTGTGGCACTACACTCCCCTCCCAGCGCTGCTCTGCGCGATGACTCTCCTGTGAACAGACATGGACAATGATCAGCTGCCTGTTTTGCCAACACAGATTTCTAAGACACATTAGCATTTGCCTAGACTGTTTGTGCATGGGTAGTGTGGCATGGCATGCAGGGTTCGGTGTTGGCAGCTTTGATGTATGTACCTATGACTACAACTACCATGATGCATTGCTGGGGACTACAGTCATGTGTGCTGGATTGTGAGTGATTCACCCACATTGGGGAAGGGGCCTGGGAATGGGTGGGGTACATGCCCATGCATCTTACCTTGCTTACTTGCAGCTCTGGCTAAGCTATCAGCATTCCCGATCCCATGTATGCTTTCATGCTCCATGGTTGATTCCACGAGCTGCTCCAGGTCGGTGAGGCTTGGGGCACGGCTCTTCCCCCCACCGGTTGCTGCTGATTCCTTCCTCTGGGTGGCTAGTTTTTTCTTGGTGGTGATCCTCAGATCATACCACCTCTTCTTCATGTCGTCAATGTCTCTGTGGGTCACTCCTAGAGCATTGACCTTGCTCTGTATTGCCAGCCAGGTGGTCTGCTTTACAGACTCTGCAACATGCAGAGACTGTTTCCCAAACAGCTGGCTGTAGTGCTGTACAACCTCCTCCACCAGCACCTGGAGCTCTGTGGGGCTAAATTTCATCTTTCTCTTCCTGTCACCTCCATCCTTTGGTGCCTCCTGGGACTCCATGCTGTTTCCCTTGGTATCACTACTGCCTGCTCCTCTGTCTCCCTTCCAGCTCTCTCTGCAGTTCTGTTGCTCTGCACCTGCATGGGCGTGGCCACCTCCAGGTACTGGGGTGTGGTACTTGCACCTGATTGGCTGATCTCTCAGGTGCTAGGATGTGGGGTGTGGTGGGTGTCCCTGATTGGTGCACAGGCTCACATGACATGTATTCGAAATTTCGAGATCGGATTTTACCGATTCGGTATTTACCGATTCGGTATTCACCGATTCGGTACTTACCGAATCGGTAAAATCCGATTCGTTGTCTCCCATTCATTCCTATGGGACTGGAAGGCCATAGAGTTGTATGGGTGTTACCGAGTCGGAATTTACCGATTCGGTAGATACCGATTCGGTATTTACCGACTTTGAATACCGATTGATACCGAATCAGTGTTTTTTACCGGATTTTTACCTACATTTGGGTTCCCGGTTCATAAATACCGATTCGGTATGAGTCGGTATTTATGAACCGGTAAAAAAAAATTACCTACATCGGGCCCTAACTCAGAAGATAAAAGCTTTGACCAGATCAGAAAATCAAACCTTTGACCAGTATGAACCAGGGCACTTCTTGTCACAAGCGATAGTTATAGCGGGGACTTTAAGAGCTTTTAAGTTGTATTCATATCGTCATTGCACTGAAGGGAGCTGTGTTAAATGCTCCAGGGGCTATTTACGTTTTTCTTACTTCTTTTTAACCTTGTGGTTTTTAATACTTTGGATTTTAAAAGCGGCGTTGCACTAAGGGAGCGGTGTTAAAGCTCTGGGGGCCACTAAGCTTCTAGGGTGGGAGACTCAGGCCAGCGTTCTAGATTCCGGACGCTGGCACGCACGAAGGCTCGGCCTCAAAAGGGGCCGATGATGCAACCATGCAGCGGTGCTCCTTGTCACGAGCAGTAGTTATAGCGGGGACTTTAAGACCTTTTAAGTTGTTTTCATATCGTCATTGCACTGAAGAGAGCTGTGGTAAATGCTCCCGGGGAGCTGTTTAAGTTTTTCTTACTTGTTTTTAACAGTGTGGTTTTCAATACTTTGGATTTTAAAAGCGCATTGCACTAAGGGAGCTGTGTTAAAGCTCCGGAGGGCCACTAAGCTTCTAGGGTGGGAGACTCAGGTCAGCGTTCTAGATTCCGGACGCTGGCACGCACGCACGCTCGGACTCAAAAGGGGCTATGACACGACCGCGCAGGAACGCTTCTTGTCACAAGCAGTAAAGTTGTTTTCATATCATCATTGCACTGAAGGAAGCTGTGTTAAATTCGCCGGGGAGCTGTTTAAGTTTTTCTTACTTGTTTTTAACAGAGTGGTTTTTAATACTTTGGATTTTAAAAGCAGCATTGTACTAAGAGAGCAGTGTTAAAGATCCGGGGTGCCACTAAGCTTCTAGGGCGGGAGACTCAGGTTCCGGACGCTGGCACCCATGCACGCTTGGCCTCAAAAGGGGCCGATGGCGCGACCGCACAGTGGACAAGCCTCAGGGGTGCCTAAGGCAAGCCCGTCTACGCCTGTCCGCCCCCATCCGTGCCCGACCAGGACCAGGGGCCAGAATCCCTGCCAGTTTGCCTGGGGAAAAGTACTCCTACACCGCGGAGCAGCTTAATCTTTATAGAGGAGAGATGAGACATAAGTGCATGCATGCAATGTCACCTGATAGGCCCATCAAGCATTCATTTAAAAATGTGTCCCGCTGGTGAAACCCCCATAGTTACACCTATTAAAAAGGATCTCAAAATGTTTCTATTGAACTGCAGTTCAAATAGAACTTTGTCTGTTACTGAAAGAAGAGAGCTCCTATGTATTATTCTTAACAGAGACATGGCTGAACAAAGATGCAGACCTTGCCATTGTCCAAGCACTCCCCCCGGGGCTATGGGATACAGAGGCTTGATCTGGAAACAGGCAGAGGAGGCGGAATAGCTATTATTTATAAAAATGAATTTAACTGCCCTATCACCATAAATCCTCTACCCGATTGCAAAAGTATTTACTTTGCAAATGGCATATCCCACATCAGTACTTTCCCAGGGATCCTGGTATACTGCCCTCCAGGCCCTTTGGGCCAATTCTGTAAGGATATGCCTGATATTATAGCCAACCTGGCTAGTATCCTCACCAATTTCACCCTATTAGTGGATTTCAACCTTCATTTTGATGACACTTCACTCTCATCCTTACTGGAACTAGTAGATGGGTTGGGGGTGCTTCAACTTATTCAACATGTTGGTGGTCCCACCCATTGCAAAGGCTATTTACTTGACCCCGTTTTCTCCAACACTCTACATCTTCTGGTCAAGGACCCGTTTACGGTGCCCTGGTTGGATCATTCTTTAATTCCATTCACATGGATATTGCAGGATGTTACTATTCTGGCGGAGAAAACCAATAGACAGGTACACGTTTGGTCAAAACTGCCAACTAAGTACTGGGCGACAATTCTTGAAGACAACATACCTACCCTGAACTTAAATCCTGTCACTGCAAATGATCATTTCAACAAATGGCTAGAGTAATCACTTGACACTGTTCTCCCCAAAAAATAGACCTACAAAAAGCAGGAGTCAACCAAAATGCTTGTTATTCGCCCAAACTTCGGAAGCTTAGGCAGTTCAATAAAAGGCTGGTAAGAAACTTGAGAAAGGATCCCTCAGTAATTAACTAAATTAAATACAGAGAGGCAAATAAAACCTACAAAACTGAAATAAAAGATGCCAAAGCTCTCTGTTATGAAGAGAGAATCAAATTTTCTGCAAATTGCCCACGCAAAATCTTTCGCATTGCAAAATCACGCCTTATTCCTCCTGCAACCCCCACCGCTTTTGTCGCTATCCCTCTACGCTGCAACCAAATTGCAGAGTTTTTCTTGGACAAAATACAAAGTATCTACACTTCCTTTCCTCTGGTCTCAGCCCCACAAACCTTACAACCATCTGACTGGATAGCTCAAAATGGAGAATGTCTGCTGGAGGCAATTCCTCCCCTGAATTGATCTCCCTTCGTGGGATTCTCAGTCAACTTAAATCGGGAGCACCTACAGACGCCGCCCCCCCAAACATTTTAAACGTAGTCACTGAGACTGTTTCTCCAGTGATCTTGGATGTGATCAATGCCTTGTTTGTGACGGGACTTATGCCCCCCGCTGGAAACAGGCAATGGTCAGAACACTCTTAAAAAAGCCCAACCTACATCCAGACATGTTGGCAAACTACTGCCCTATCTCACTACTACCAGGAATTGGCAAAATAGCTAAGAAACACTTAAACCATACCCTCTCAACTTTTCTCAAAAATAATAACCATCTTCATCCTTCACAGACTGGGTTTAGACCATAGCAAGGCACAGAGATGGTGCTTCTGACAGTGGTGGAGGAATCAAGAAAAATCCTGGACGGCGGGGGCTGTGCTGCTCCTATTCTATTGGATCTCAGCACAGCCTTTGACACGGTGAACCATCAGTTGCTATTTCAAAGACTTAGGAATGCAGGCATGGCTGGAACAGCGTAAAATTGCTACAGTCCTTCCTGGAGGACATATATTTGGTAGTCTTTCAATTTGAAATATTTAAAAACGAATTCCTCTTAGATGGTGGGTTCCTCAGGGATCTTCCCTGAGCCCCACTCTATTTAATATCTACATGAGTTCCCTGGCTGAAGTAGTAACTCCTTTTGGCATTCAGATCATCACTTATGCTGATGACAATCAGCTGGTGGTCTCGCTCAATCAAATGGATAACTCAGACCCTGGATTAACCTTATGCCTTGAAAAGGTATCTAGATGGATGGACAGCTCATGTTTAAAATGAATGGAGGTAAGACAGAGCTGATGCTCTTGGGTAACCCTGTCACCCTGAGCATAGACTCATTGTGGCCTAGCTGTCTGGGCCCAGCACCCTCCCCGAAAGGACTAATAAAGAGCCTGGGTGTATGGCTGGACCTCAACCTTGATTTCAAGGAGCAAGCACGTAAGGTTGCAGCCTGCTGTTATAGGATTTTAAGAATATTGAGAAAGATCCTCCCCCTGCTTCCTTTTTCTGCAAGAAGATTGCTGGTCCAAGCATTGATTATCACACCTTGATTATTCTAACGCCCTATGTTTAGGAGCCCGACACCTTACCACCAACAAATTGCGGATCGTGCAAAACTGTGCAGCACGTCTGCTTACGAATACCCCCAAACGCCTTTCAGCTAAGCCTGTGCTCGCCTCGCTTCACTGGCTTCCTATCCAGGAGAGAATCCAGTTTAAGGCTCTCTGATTTATACATAAATCACGTTCAGGCATGGGCCCACCAATTATCAGTTTCATCATTCAACCCTATCGCTCTAATAGGTCCTTGAGGTCAGACAATAAACGATCGGCGGTAGTCCCAAAAATTAGAAAAAATAAAAGTGGAGGGTGTTTCTTCACGTACAATGCCGCTAAGTTGTGGAACCTCCTTCCCTGACGTATGCGCCTTGAGCCAAATTACCGGACTTTTTGTAAACAATTAAAAGCTTATTTGTTTCCCTAAAAACTCTCCGAGCTGAAGCTGCACAGCTGGTAGCGCTGGGATGCCCTAGGGTAGCCATGCGGTTTAGAAAGGCTGCTTCATACGTTCGTTCATTCATTCATTTCATTCACCTGGTTGTCTCCCTGACAAGAGTTATGACTGTTTCATGAGGTAAACAGTCCCTCACTCCAAATAATAAACAACTTTCTTATGATTAGAAGTCATAAGATGGTGGATAAAAGTGACTGCATTATCATTCAAGAAAACTTTGAAAGAGACTTTAGGAACTAGGAGAAGATATCTGCCTTCCTCCTGACACTGCTTTCTGTCTTACAAAGTAGTGAGATTTGATTGTGCATCTCACTGTATCCAGGGATCTCGAAGTGTTCCCATGAGTCAGAAAAGCTGACCTCCTGGAGTCTGTGGGTCTGAAGAATGGCTTCCCTGTTCAGAGCAACCATCAGACCTGTTGAGAGTGGATTGCAGTGCATCTTGCTGGAAGTCCTGCCTAGAGTAAGCGCTTAAAGGAAGCCTCTCTGATCTGGGCCCTATAAGACTCTCTCAGCTACATGGGAGTGAGCAGGAATATGCTTCACCCCACCATCAGAAAAGTGGGACTTTTTTACTTTTAGAGAACTGGGAAAAGGTGTCAAGGTTTCCCCAAACAGACGCAATCATGGCAGCCAAGATATTTAGGTTTGTTTCACTCCAAGTTTTTTTTAATGATGTTCAAGACTATTGTGGCATCACTGAGAACTACCTCACATTGATAACCCCTTCACAACTACAGAGTACTGCTTTTTTCTACTGTAGTGCGAGGACATTTTTTGAATATAATGAACGACTACGGTTTACTAACTTTTCTATTGTGGTTGACCTGAACAAAACACTAATTTATTTATATAATCATTTGAGGGTCATTTAGTGTTTGCCCTCCCACCCCGCCGCACTAAAATCCCAGAGACCTTGCTCTATTTAGAGTCAGAAAGTGCAAGTTTACAGCAGCAGAGCCTTAGCTGGCTCACAAGCATAATCCCATGGCCTGGAAGGCCATCTGACACTGGGCAACCTGGTGAGAGTGAGGCATGCTCCAATTTTCCCATATTTATGATGGCTGCTTTTCTGCAGATAACCTGGTTTGCTTGTGCGCTGATAGACAAGCTCTAAGTGAGAACTTTTTGTTGATTTCATTTTCCTTGCACTTTTTTCTTAAAACATTGGGAAATCCAAATCTCTGGCTCACATAATAGACTGTGACCATATTGCTGACATTCAGGTTAATATTTTTTCTTTCATTTCAAAAACTGTTGTGGGACTGTTATTGACTTTAATATTGACTGGTGCTGCTTGATCCTAAATCACATTTCTCTAGAAAAAAGACTATTGCTTGTGCCATCGAACCCAAGTGCTGAGTAAGATTTTCTCAGTGAATTCTGTTTTGTTCTAACAAGATATTACAACATTACGTTTGTGGTGCACTCCTCCCCAATTAATAATCCACAATCTTAGAGAAACAGATCTCCAACGTTTTCTCCTAAACTTTCGAGAATTAGATCCATTTCCTCAAGGTATTTCTGCCAGTTACGAGGGCATGAAATCTTCACAGCTATGCCTTAGCCTCTTCTAAAAATGTCTACTAAATTTTCACCTAGCATCTACAACCATTTTTTCACCAATATCGATGCAAACATCAACCCCAACAAAATAAATTAATTGAACCAGAGATTCAAGAGAGTCTATGTTTTTATTATTTTTCCAGATACTGGCTAAATCAGCAAAATGCTATGGCATTGACTGCATAAAGTTTAGATATGCTCTTGTGGGAACCGATTGCCTTCCTATCGATAAGAAGTGCGCACACACATGCCCTAAGGACATGTGTGTGCGCTACATGAAACTTTGAAAAATGCTCAAAAGTGCATTTTTCAAAGTATTTGCAAATGACCATGAAGTTCAACTTTATGGTAATTTGCTACTCCTATTAGCGAAATCGCTATTTTTTTTAACTTTGATGCATTGCATTTAAGGAATCTCAATTTGTGATTCCTTAAATGCAATCGCAATTTAAAGAATCTCAATTTAGAGATTCATTAAATTGTGATTTAAAAAATGCCAGTCGCAAAGGTGCAGATTCTGAGAATCTGCCCGTTTGCGACTGTTTTTTAGCTTGATGCATCTATGCATAAGTGTCAGATGTATGTAAATGCATGTTTGCGATTCCTTAATAGCGATTTTTAGGGAATCGCTATTAAGGAATCGCAAAATGCCATGTAGGTAGGAGTCACAATATTTTTTGCTATTCCTTAATATTCCTTAATTGTGAATCGCAAATTGTGATTCGCCATTAAGGAATACCTTCCCATTCATTCCTGTGGGCCAAGAGGACCATAGGAATGAATAGGAATTGCTCCCGCAATTTGCGAGTCACCAAGAGGCACTCGTAAATTGCAGGCGCAAATTCATGGGTGCCAGGGTTCCAAATGGACACGCTGTTGCACCCCTGAAATGTGCATTTGGGCACATGTGGCGCACATACATGCCCTAACGGCATGAATGTGTGCCACATGGCACTTAAAAAAAAGCAAAAAAGTGCTTTTTTAAAGGAAATCGCTAATTAACATTAACTTAAAGTTGTTGGTAATTAGGCTTAAGGCTAAAGCACACTTTCTTTTGTGCTACTTACATTGCATTTTAGGAATTGCAATTTCTGATTCCTTAAATGCAAGAGCAAAATAAGGGATCGCAATTTTGCAATTCTTTATTTTGCTAGTAGGTTTCAACTAACCTACATTGCTCACTGCCAAATAGTGAACACAAACGCTGAAATTCTGTGAATTTCAGCGTTAGCGCTCACTTTTTGGCAACCTACATCTGGCCCTAAGTTCTCAGATATGCACAAGAAATTTGCTTTAGGACACAATTATGCAAGTTCATCAGTAGTTTCAAAGTGTAAGATGTAAATTATCCAGAGAGGCAGTGGTCAGTTATCTTCCTTGGAGCTGAAGTGACTGTGCCAAGAATGAAATTGTCTCCATCAGACAATTGGCACGATTGCAAGCATTGCCTGGGATGTCATTTTTAGAATTACAAGTATTGCACTTATGTCTTATGATGTATGTAGAGATTTGATTTACCCATAAAGCAGGAATGATTTAGTTGATTACACAGCAGTAAATGTGTTTGCCCAGAGTTTTCAGTGCATATGGAATACTTCAAACTAGCAGAAAACTACAATCAAGCATGTTGTCTACTTCTATCTGATTCGCTTGTACTTCTAAAAAAATACATATGTTAGGATTTGACCTTAGTGCTACACATGTTCACTTATTAATCAGTCTTCTGCTAGTAGAATGTTCTTGCTGAAGAAGCACCCCAGAGGGCATAACTGATAGAGAACAGCAATCATATCGCTTTTAGATGTGACAGAACAATGTGAATAACATTGATCTTCGTACCTTTCTTTTCTAGCAACCGAAGTCAGTCTTCAAAGAGCCCTGGCAGAAGCTTCTGAGAACTGCACCCAGGAATGCCTCATTCTGGGCCATTCAGACAACTGCTGGATGCCACCATCGTTGACAGTGTACCAGCAAGTCAACCAGCCCTTGCCATCATTTGGATTCCAGCAAGGATGGGGCCAGGGAAAGAGGCCCGATGGAACCCATACACTTGGGAGACCCACGGTCAAGGATGAGAATGACAAAGTGCAAGGCGGGCATCGGCCCACGTTTTACAACACCTGTGAAAGACACTGTAGCGTTGACGATCCCATCAAAGTGATTCCTTTGGCCAACTTTACTTCAGTCCAACAGTCTCCAGGGTCTGGAAGTGGCTCATCCTTAATGAGTGAGCACCAGCTTTAGGTCTTATCCACAGATATTACTTGCTTTACAAGTGTGTTCACAAAGTCTTAAGTAGACAGTCAAATGGCCTGCAAATGCAAAACTGCTAGAATTAGGCATTTATGTCTAGAAGCCTATCACTTGTTCTCAGAAAGATACATTGTGTACATTTGGTTGAAAAAGTATATGTGTTGTGGTTCTAAGTATTCACACAGTCACCAAAAGTAAAGCCCGTAGTCTAAAGCGGAATGATCACATAGAATGAAATATGCACATGATAAAAACGATGTAAGTGTGATTCATTTTATAATTTTGGATTTTTTGATGAATGCTTAAAACTGTTCTTTTTATGAAACAGCGTCTTAATGAACACTTGCCTGTCTTTATAACTATTAGCCAATGTTCTTTGATATTTTAAGGCTCAGGTGGAGCCCACCATGTTAACTGATGTTGCACCTCATTCCATTCTTCCTTCTAGATATATCTAATCTCCAAATCTTCTTATGTGATATACGTGTTGATTCAAACGTCTATGATTCAGGAAAATGTATAGCAGTCAATGCATTTTACATAAAGCAAGAAATGTAAAATTGAGGTACATGTTTTAGGGTGAAATCCACTCCAAGACCTTTCAGTCACTAGCTCTACGCCATATAAGCCCCACTTAATGAGTCAGGCTGGAAAATACAGACAACTCCTTTTCACCAACCGTTGAATATCATTTTGAATACCCATTAAATAGTGCACCATAAAAGGTTTATATTAACCGGTGTTTCCCTATTAATTACTCGTCATGGTTTACATTTTTAGACGCAGATATAAAGGGATTGTTCCTTGACTAAAAACGTCTGTTGTCTAGAGTATATGTTAGCAATTTAAAATTCATTATAATGCCCGTCACAGCTAATTTGTGCTTACATTAGCATTTCAATGTTTCTTGAGCACGTTCAGTCTTATTAAGTGAAATGGCTTTACTAGCTTACAAAATACAATTTACAGTGCCACCGTCATCAAAACAAGTATAGATCATGGTTTGAGAAATGCTAGTATTGTATAGTTAAAGTACACAATAAACTGAGATAACTTTTCCTGAAAGTGTCATTTCCATGTTCTTATTTCTGGATTTACATTGGTTAGGTCATGTCACTTTTCACATTCAAGGTTCTTGATTCTAGAATCAGCATTAGTGGCCTCACTTGTTGACCATTTCAAGTGCAAAAGATAATGCTCTGCATCACCCCAATTCATCATTTTGCTCAGATCAAACGACTCGCAAGAACAATACATTTCAAATTAACTCTCACATCTGGGGCCTCTACTGGCTTAGCGCACAGCCAGCGCCATTTTTATGAACCTTCACTGTGTAAAGTCAATTAATTGAACCCGATATTTCTTTAAGTTGGAGCTTCTTTTTCAGACAAGAGAGCTCGGAAACAGTGAGCAAAGTTTGCCACTTTCTGAACCGTGCTATCTGAAAATGAAGCATAACTTTGGAAATAGATTAATTCAAATTATGCTCTTCAAGGCACATAAAAGCAGAGACTAAGCCATGAGCTGAGGCAGCGGGCCCCATCCGGATTAGGAACCTGCTTCATGTTTACCATGCTTGACCGTTCTATGGTTTCATTAGAGCACTTACCCACATTCTTATATTGAAATATAGCCTATATCTTGCATAATCATTTAAAGGAAAATGTGAAAAGCATATTATTGTTAATTTATTTCTTCATCACTTTCATTTTGTAAAATTATACCCTACCTATAACATTTGATAGCGTATTGTGTGAGCACCTTACATTTTGTTGTACTTCACATTGAAGTTTGTAGAAAAAGTTTTGAACGTCTAAAATGGACATAGAAAGTATGCAAACTTCCAGTGTCTTTTAAGAATTTGGGAGAGAAGAATTCTGGGTGGCAAGTTACTAATAATTTGTAATATTCTAGAAAAATTTGAAATATTTGAAAAATGGATAAGAAACATGCATATAATCTTTAAAATTGAAAGAATACACTTTAAAGAAATTGAGTCTACTCTACACAAGCAAAGAAAGTAAAATGTAACAAAGCGCTAAACTGCAGTTCGCTATACCTCTGTTATTAAAAAATATGTTTGTTATGGTTTGAGAGACACCTGTAGGCAAATCATGCAAAGTTTCACATAAAGCTGAAACAAATCACTCTATTGGATAGTGTTAGGGTTTCTTGTGTCAATAGGAACTGTAACCAAAGTGATATTTGAACATTTGCTATCTTGATTGTTTTTAACTAATCAAATTATTGTCTGCAATGATAGTGCTTTAGAAAAATGCATTATTTGCACTGGGAACATACTGTAAATCGGAACATTTTACCAGAACCATAGAAAGTTTTTGCAATTCAACCTTAAGGTTTGAATAAAAGTAAAGGAAAAAAATCTGAGTTATAGAATGGTGTATACAAGAAGCTCCTTTTAAACAGGAAAGACAATGAATGGAATACTTACATCTTCTATGAATTTTCTGAGGTTTATACAGTTCAGGACTATTACCAGAGAAATTCCGTGATAAAAACGAGGCAATTATTAAATTTTACACTAAATTAAATGAAGACACTATTTAGTATTAACAGCGGTCGTACAGGTAAGCACGGTGGGGTGGGGCAGTCAACAAACAACGGAATAGGGCAAAATAAATACATAAATAATTCCTATTCTGTCATCTGTCGTATCCCCGCCACACCCCACCTCCCTACTGCGCTTACCTGCACGGACCTCAGCTGTTTATTACCATGAACATATTGTTTGAATATCTTAATTCAAAATAATCATTGTACGTTTCTCAATGTAATCTTAATCTGTAATTTATGAAATACATACAGTTACGTGTAAATTGCTGTGATATTGGTTGTCCGTAAGGCTTTAGAACATGCAGGTGTAGAGTGTCAAAGATGAACGTGAAAGCAAAGTATGTTCTTTATGCTCACTGCTGGAAAAAGTAGCTTTGCAATTTGTATCTTGTTAACCCAATGTACATCTATTCTATCCACATTTTCAATGTGCAAATAAGCTTCGCACTTAGCCTATTGATATGGCTTTAATTATGGCAATATTAAAACTGTCTAATTGTGAATTAAAAGTTCTTGTTGTTTTTCTCGGTTCTAGATGGTACTGTTGACTTACAGTTGCATGTAATGCTGAAAAAAATGATCCTGTTGGATTTGTAGAACATTATCTGTAGCTTTTTTATTCTGCTGTCATAGTAACTCTAAATATAATAAAAGTGCTGAATGTCTAAGCGTTGTTTCTAATTTTCTCTGCACACTTTGCTTCTATGTGTTCAATCATTTTACTCCCTTTTTTTATTTCAAAAAAGCACACTGTCTTGGCTTAGTATGGACTCCAGGCAATTCCTTTCTGAAGCATATGATGATACTAAGAATAAAGCTGACTGTTCGCAAACAATAAACCATTTTGGCCACTGACAAAAACATAAACCTCTTGCAAACTTTCAATACACAGGGCAGGCAGGACTATCTAGTGTTTATCCTCACTTGGTAACACTCACACATCACAATGAAAGACGACTTTTTGCACTAACTATAAGCGTCGGTCTTCTCATGAACACTGTTTAAAAAAAAGAAGAAAATGATCTACCACAGTATATTGTCTCTGAAGCAAAATTGCAGACACCCGACAGACCCTGTTAAGATGTCCCTTCCATGACAACACAGGCAGCATCAGCAGATAAATCGTAGAAAAATGATCAGCTTAAATCTGATGATGAATGCAGTTTCCACTCAGAGACATATTTGAGAAGGTAACTAGGAGGATGGAAAGTTCTTGGCTAAACGCTGGGACATAAGAGAAAAGAACTTGAGATATCAGACATGAGAAATCCAGGAGGTCACCCCAGTGTTGCCCCATGGAATGTCAATTTTCTGTATGTTGCATGTTTAGCTGACATGCCCTAGTACATTACATGATTAAGGGCAGTTTCCTTTTTTTTTTTTTAGATATTATAGTGCAATTAAGAAATAGTCATATGCATTTACAAAATTCATTATTCCTTCTAAAATACAAATATCATTATACATATTAAATCATTTAAAAAAAAGAATCAATAGTATATACATAGTCAAAGCTCAGACTTTTGGAAGCCCATACACAAAGTGGGGGCGGTTAGATCCTTTAGGCCTTAATAATGGAAAACTTAAAAAGTTAGCGTTTTAAATGCCTCCACTTTTTGAGCGGTGCCCAGATATTTCTGCCCTTCTCCTGAGATTTTTTGCCCTTAAGTTCATATAGGCACGCCTCTATATTGTGCATCCCCAATAGTCTGGCAAACCACATCTGAAAGGTGGGGGCAGTGGTATCCTTCCAGCCTGAAGAAATAAGAATCCGTAATACAGCTACTGCAATAAAAACCAAAGCTTCAGGGTCTCTCCCCACCTTCAACTTATTATCCATTCCTAATAACACCAAAGAAGGGGATAGATTGATTTTCTGATCTAGCAGCCCCTTCAAAAAAAACGTTATCTCCCCGCGGATCGGGACAAGTTTGACACAATGAAAAAACATATGTAATAAATCCGCAGGGCCAATATTGCACCTAGCGCATCTGTTGTCTTCCCTGACCCCCCAATCAAACAGCTTCGCAGGAGTATAATAAAGATTGAACAAAGTCTTGTAATGTTGGGCCCTCAGGTTTGAAGACCGAAATACTTTCTTGTTCAAGAGTAGGGCAAGATCCAGGTCTGCATCGGGATCCCCCAGCTTTTGCGCCAGTGTACTTTCGGATGTCTCCAGTTCGTCTTGGAGACCCGATTGCAGAAAATTATACGCTATTCTTATCTTCTTGCCCCCTTTTATTAAATAATCAATCATTGGATTAGCTATAGGGAGAGAGATCCTTGGTCTTACGGCCAGCAGTGTTTGAACAATTTGACCATATAAAAACCAGTGATTTTGGTGGATACCATATTTCTCCTGTATTGTTTCAAACCCGAGGATATCATCCCCTACCATAATATCCCCCAGGCTCCTCACCCCCTGCTCCTTCCAGAACTGGCAATTTCCACTCTGGCCTAGGTGGGGAAAAAGACTAGAATTCCAAAGATTGATGTTACCTGTAATCTTCGGGATATTTAGAAATTTCCTGACGGCCTTCCATGTCCCCCAGACCCCTTCCATGATCTTATATCGGGCCCTCTTATAGTATCTGTGGTCTACTTCACTCATCAAAACACCTAGAGCCTTTCTCCCCAATAAGAGCTCAAAGATAGTTGGAGGGATCTGAATGTCGCCCTGCTCTTCCCCTGGGATTGCGTGAGGTTGGAACAGTATATTCATTTGTGTCAGGAGACATACCCAATGATAAAGCCTAAGGCTTCGGCATATACAGACCTCCTCTTGCCAATGGTAGTGACATAAGGTTTACCGAGCGTCTGATCTTACCATACTGCCATATAAACCTTATGAACACCGATTCAAGTTTTCTCATGACACCTTCTTCTAACATCAATGGGATAGCCCGAAACAGATATAGCACTTTGGGGAACATAGTCATTTTAAAGACATTTACCCTTCCAATCAGAAAGAGGTGTAGCACATCAATTCTTTTCAATTCAGCTTCAATAGATGTAACCAGGGGTAGATAATTATCTGCAATGATCTTATCAACATTAGCATCCACTCTTACCCCCAGATATACGGCTGCATCCACAAACCTTTCGTCTACATTTGTAATGTTTTTGGTACATATAATTTGGGTTTTCCCTTCATTTAACCGATACCCTGACCGACTCCCAAAGTCCTTGGCCAATTGGGCCAAAATCGGCATAACCTGGCGGGGATCCATAGTTGTTATGGCCAAATCGTCGGCATAGGCTAGCAGTTTAGTGGCAAAGCCATTGAGCACCACTGGACTGATTAGTGGACAGGATAGGATCTTCTGTATTAGAGGGTCAATGTAAAGGGAAAAAAGGATCGGGGAGCAGGGACAGCCTTGGTGCATCCCCCTCTTAATTAATATTTTATCGGAGTACTCGCCCATTACTTGGACCCAGGCAACTGCGTCCCTATACATTGCTTTGATAGCCCTCATGGTTTTACTTCCAAAGCCTCTGCCTTACAAAATACCCCAGAGGAACTCCCAGACCACGCGGTCGAAAGCTTTCTCTGCGTCGAGGAGGATCATGGCCATCTCCCCCCCACGAGGCGCCATGGGCATCGAACAGCGCAATGGCCCGTCTAGTGTGGTCCGTTGTGCCTCTGCCTGGCATGAACCCATGCTGCCACGGGGAGACAAGACGTCCAATGAACCTACCGAATCTCTTAGCCCAGACCTTAGAATATAGTTTCGTGTCTGCGTAGATAAACGAGATTGGGCAATACGACCCTGGAATCTCCTTGTGGACTATAATGATGTTTGTTTCTTTCCAAGAATCTGGGATTAAGCCTGAACACAGTATACCATTAAACAGATCTAGCAAAATGGGGGCAATCTCAGTTTCTAAGCATTTGTAGACCTCCGTCAGGGCCTGCAGCCTTACCGGCTGCTAGATCTTGTAGAGCTGTTATAATCTCACTCAGCGGCATATCTCTTTCCAATTCCTCTCTAGTCTGATAGTCTAGCCTCGGGCCTACATCCCCGCAGTCCAGGTTCTGATCATTAATGCCGCCCTCCTCGTCATACAGTTTTTGGTAAAAGTTCCTAAAGACTCTTAATATTTCCTTAGGCTCAGTATATTCATTTCCATCTTCTTGTATGCTAGAGATTATATTCTTAGTCTTATCCGAAGTGCCAATGCCCTCCCTGCCTGTTCCCCTGTTTCATAACGCTTTGCCCTAGAAGATTGATATTGACTAGTCTCTTTCTGAGTTACAATTCTCTGTAGTTCTGCCTTAATGCTGGTAAGTCTGCTTTGGCTCTCCTGGCCATCCACACCTTGTCCGATGTCCTTGATGTGCTGCTCTTTGGCCGCCGCTAAGTCGCCCATAAGACTCTCAATCTCACTCCTATCCTCCCTCCTTAGCCTTGCTGAGCAACTTATAGATTCCCCCCTCAGGGAGGCCTTATATGCTTCCCATACTCCGTTGCATGACATACTATACCGATTTGCATCATAATATTCTTTAGACCACTTTCTGATCTCTTCCACAAATCTATTATCGGCTTGTAGTCTCCTTTCAAATGTCCAGCATGAGTGCCTCCTCTCTATCTTGGCTGCTTCACAGACCAAAATCAGCGGATTATGGTCTGAGATTGATTTAGGGAGCTTCTTAATACAGACCTTATTTAACTCAGGAGAGGAGATCAGAAAATAGTCTAATCTAGTGTGTTTCTGAAAAGGGCTAGAGAAGTACGTGAACCCCAGGTTTAGCGGCTCCTTATCCCCCTAAACATCCTTGAGGCCATGTGACCTAATGAGAGCATCCAGAGCTCTGAATACTCTTGGTTTCCATCCCATGTATGGTCCCTGTTTGTTCCAATCAACTGAGATATTTAAATCCCTGCACACGATCATGGGGGTGTGATAACTGGCTAGCTCTCCTTCTAAGAAATCGAATATCTCAGGATCGTCCTGATTTGACCCATAAACTATACATATTGTGTAGCCTAAATCAAGCTCGACTATCACCCATCTCCCTGAGCTATCAGCTTTAATTCTTTTAGTACCTTCTGAAGAGGACCTAGCTAAGATAGCAACTCCCCTAACTGACGAAGTTTGGGAAGAGCAAGCCAGGTTCCTTTTAGTCCAGGGGAGATGCATCTCCTGGAGACAAAGTATATCAATATTATTAAATTTGACGAAGTGTGACAACCGTTGGCGCTTCCTCCAATCGTTCAACCCACCCACATTAACTGTACAGATTTTAATGTTTGGCATATTCCTGAGTTGTTAATTCCTGAAAAAACACTAGCCTGATCTTGACTAAGCATTTCCCTGAATCCAACAAAAAGCAACACATATACCCAAAGCAACAAATATAATCAAAGCACCAATTTATCTCAATTTTCAGTTTTCTCCCCTTGCCTCCCACCCCCACCCCCGCTCCAAACCCGACCCCCCTCCCCTACACTCTCTCTCTTGAGGCGCTCAGACCTTGTCTGTGCGCGTGATGATCACAGTTGAAGCAGTGAAGCATTGTAAAAGAAAACCAAAACCTTTTATATGTCCGCTATTGGGGCGGTGGCCAGTCTAGTCCTGACAGCAACTTGCTGCTTTTTTGCTGGGGCGACTGGATTTTCTGTTGATTCTCCATTTTCTCTGCCGCCGTTTCAGCCCCTGCTTTCTTTTTGCTCACAGCCACCTTCGCTCCTGTGTTCGTTTTTGGAGCCATTGCTCTTCTTCTCCTCTCTCTTCTACTATGCCACCACGTTTGGGAGCCACAATCCTTACAGCCTTCTGTGAGCTCCGCGAACTCCGCTCTACTCCGCAGATCAACCTTGTTGCTCTGCCCCTCTGCTCTCGTACGGGTTCGGCTGCCCAAGGCAAGAGCAGCCACAGCCAGCGTCAGAGTTCGCAGCAGCAGCCCTGCGGACCCGTGGCAGCTAAGGGGAGAAATCATCATCTTCTAAAAAAGCGGTCCGGTTCCATTGTCTGCCGGTTACATTTCCAGAGTTAAGGATCGGGTAGCTGAGATGTATGACACGATCATTGGGGCTCTGTCCTGAGCTTCACTGCTCCGCTGTGTTCAGCCACAGCTACGCGGCCGCCATCTTGCCTCTCTTCATAGAGAGCATTCCTCTGCGATTCTCAATCATTTTACTCCCATGTTATTGCATTCAGGGCTACATACTGTTTAAATACATCAAGCCCAGCTGATATATTCCAAACATCAACTACAGCTTCAAGCTTCTGCACATCACTTGCCATAATTGCTAAAGTTCATGACTTTAGTTGTAAACTGAGGTAAGATTCATAAAAAGATTTATGAGTACGGGACGTAGTGCCATAGGAGTACTCTTTTATGTACTCATGCATGTCTTTGTAAATTGACCACGAAATGCCTAATTCTGTATTAATAAACGTGCAAAGAGCGCACAGGCCTTCCTATTTGAATGCATAGAATATGAATAATACCATTTTAGATGTTTTGGGGGGAATTCACAATAGCATGCAAAAGAAAGTATTACAGGAGTATTGTTTTAAAAACTACACAATATATTTTTGACTAGGCCTCACGGCTATTATGATTTGGAAAGATCCTTCACAACTGCTTAAAATACATTCTGCCCTTGCTCAATCGTATCTACTAAATGATAGTATCGTCCCTGCCTGTTTGTTGCGCAGTAACATGAAGGTCGTCAGAGTTTGTTAAATACAGATTGAAAATAAAAAATCAGTTTACAGGACCACATTTGCTGTAAATTGGGAAGGAGTCGATGTTTGCATGGAAATTGAGAACCATGTGTGCAAAACTTTAATTACTGCTTCCAAGTGACAAATCCTGATTAGGAGATTATTTTTCCAGGCAAATGCTTCTTACTGCAGAGAATTAGCCAATGTGCAGATGTTCACAGTTTCATGGTCAGATAAATGGGCATTGCAATGAGAATGCAGTTAGAAGTGAGATAGTGGGTCTTCACCTCGTTGGGGAATGTATAACATTATGCTGCAGGTTTTCTCAAGGACTCATTGTTGATACCAAAATTCACCGGCTGAATGAGGTCTTCAGTGGTGCAATGCATGAGTGGAAGTGCTACATACAACCCAATTTCTTTCGGGGGGGATTGGGAAATGTATTTCATTATATGCTTTCTAATTGAAGAAGAATGAGAAAATATGCATCTCGAATCCAGGCTAACTTTATTGCATTGTTTCTGTAAGAACAAACACAGTTCCAGGGCTCCTAGGTGTTCTAAAAGGAAATGAGCCAAGTGTGTGTTAACCTGATACAATCTCATCTATTTTAAGTTATAACATCTATACAAAATGTAAGTGAAAGAATGTGGATTAATATTTGTGGAGGGCGACTGCTCACCAGAAGGAATAATAACACTTTGCATGAGAGTGAACCCACAATCACCCAATTAACCATTTTTTAATTAGGAAAAGTGATTACAAAGGCACAGTATAAACGACAATTTCTGACTATATCAGAGAAGATATCAATTAAATTACCCTCTAATGAAAGATTCACACATAAATCATAAAATACAGTCAGATATATCTTCTATTTTAACCACCCCCTCACCTCGTCTAATGCCAAATCCATGTTTGATCTTAAAAAACCCATTAAATGAAACCTGCTCCTCTTCCCAGCCTCCCACCTAAATGAGTTGCGCAGTACTATGATACTGTCTCTCAAAGGAGGCCCTTAATCCGTCGAGCACCTCGGTGACTCCAGCAAAAAATGCTTGGGTGTACCCTATTCACTCCCACTAATAAAGTGCCTGTGCCTACTCTCCACCATCCTATATCGTGCTGGCCCAGCTTCCCCAATATCTATAATAAAAAATGATGCACCTATTCATCCTGGTAGTGTGGTTTCCCCTTGTCTGACTTTCTTCATTTTCGTTACCCATTCATTAGAGCAGGGCCCAACAGGGGACTTCCATTGGACATTCATAATTGCAATAAAAGCAACATTCCTGATCTCAAGTTTAACAAATGTGAATCCACCAGGCCCAGAAGAGCTACTCTCGGTGAGGGATGAACATTATCTTGGGCGGTTCTACTAGCTGCTCTGAATATCCATTCCCAAAAAGATTTAAGGAAGTTTCAGGGCAAGAACGTATGAAGCCAACCTTCATTGGAACTACACTTTGGGCAATTCCCATGCACTAAATGAAACATTTTATTCAGAACACATGGCGCTAGATGGAGCATCCACCCGTTGAAAAATGCACACGCTGGAAGTTCCCACCCCTGGAGCAGGTGTAGCTCAAGCTGAAACACCTTTCCCATTGCTGGTCACTTAAACCAATCCCTCTACATTGCGTTAATTTCCTTCTCACTACTTCAACTGACTATACAAGGTCTGGGATCAGTGCCTCGCACGGAAAACTAAGAAAGAGATTGACTCCATCTTCCCTAAACAGGTTCTTTGCTATCTTCCTCAAAGACTCAATGGCGACCCATTAATATTTACAAGGATCGCTCTTATTTGGGCACACATTAAAAAATGACGCTGGCTATGGACCGTTTTGCCCAAAAACAACATCTGTGAGGACTTGATGATGGAGCCCTCAAACAAGTCCATGATCTTCATTATATTAAAATCTGCCCATTTTCATATAATTTCTTTGGACATACTGGGGGACAACAAACTACAGAAACCTAGCAGTTTTTCAGGTTTATAAGGGGTATGCCCTGGCTTATAAAGATCTTCTGCTGGAGTGTTGTGAACTGCGATAGCATCTTGTATCTCATTATTTTATCAAGTTTGTGTGGTTTCTCACACCAGGATATATTGGTAATGTTCAAGACTTTTAGCATCTAGTGCAGAACTACATTATCAAAACTGGAAGATTCCACTGACAGATGGCGTAACTGTAACGCTAAAGACAAAAAATAATAATACCATATATCTGGGAATCCCAGCCTGCCCTTACTCTTGGGCAATTGTAAAATGCACAGTTTAACTCAGTGGCATTTCTGGTTACACACAACCATATGCAACATCTGATCCAATCTAACAAATGATGAATTTTCTAGTCTATACGAAATGGCAAGAAAAAGAAATAGAAACAAAGAAGAATTGATATCTGAATGAGTGGGTTCTGCTAGTTACCGAAAGTGGAAGTCCCCTGCAAGTGGAAGTCCCCTGCAGAGGGTTATCTGCCTTCTTTAGAACTGCATTATAATCATCTAGAAAAACTCTCCCTGTCTAACAGAAAAAATATATCCCTAGGTATCTCTTTGTGCTAGTCTATGGTTCCTTTTTAGAACAGGAGGGGGTACTTCTGAGGAGACATCAAAAATGAGTCATTCTGTTTTGGCCTTATTTAACCTACAGCCCTCAAAGCAGTGAAAGCCTTGTTGATTATTTGAATGAATGAATGAATTATTTTCTATAGTGCACAGCTACTCTGAGGAGTCTCTGGCACTTTAAGGCACCCAGAAGGGAATTACAATGAGAATTCACCCACCCCAATCATTACTAGACTCTGAATAAAAATGTTTTCAGTTATTTTTTTAATTTAGCTTCCTCAGAGATAAATCTCATGTCTTCAGGAAGTTTGTTCTACAAACCTGCTTTGACAGTAAAGGAGGAACCTCCCCTCTGCTGTTTAAGAAAACAAAGAACCCCAATAATACCCTCAGAACTAGAACGCAAAAGCCTCCCAGGGCATTATGCCACCATGTATTCATTCATGTACATAGGCCCAGTGTTATGGAGGGCTTGGTGTGTTAGAGTTATTGCTTTATACCTAATGGCAACCAATGAAGCCTTTCCAGAAATGGTGACATAGAGGTACTTTGTGGAATCTTAAAGAGTAAAGAGAGTGACATATTCTGCATAACCTGTAGCCGCTAGATTAGGTGTTCTGGTAGACCGAGATACAGGGGCACAATCCAGCCTAGATAAAATCAAAGACTTGACCACTATAACTTGGGCCTCGTGAGGAAGCAAGTGAAAAAACTTCTTCAACATGAGCAGAATCAAAAAACAGGCTTTCACTACTGCTAATACCTGTGCCCCAAACAAGAGCTGGACATCAAACATCACACCCAATTTCTTAACCACCTAGGGGACACAGTTGGGCTAGGCACCAACCCGTCCTGGAAGGGGCCCCACCCAAACAATAAGACTTTTGTCTTATCAGGGTTGCACTGCAATCTATTGGCCATCAGCCAGTTGAGCAGGGCCACCATGCAGCTGGCAAATCCAACCCTCACCCACGCAGGATCCTCATCATACCTGAGCAGGAGTTGAGTATAATCTGCTTATGAAATGATCTTGATATTATTGGATTCCAAAAAATATACCAAAGGAGACATGTAAAAGTAGAAGGGAGTGGGACTAAGAGAAGAGCCTTGCTGCACCTCTCACCTCAATACTTGTACAGCACTGTAGAAAGTAGTGACACTGCCCTAAAGTTAGCTAAGGATTCAGGATCGACATTAGCCTTTTTTAATAAAGGCTTCACATTGGCTATTTTCCAGTCATCTGTTAATCACCCTGAACGAAGGGAAATTGCAAATAGCTCCTGATAAAATGGAGTAATGATGTCCGAGATAGACTTCAAAATGTGAGAAGGAATGGGATCAGTTGGGGACCCAGACCTACAATTCACAAAAAAGGCAATCACATCCTCCACAGATGGCACCGAAAAAGTCGACAATGTTGTATGGGATAGGGAACCAACTGGGTTAAAGAATTTGAACTCTTCCAGAGTGTTGTTCACCACTGACAAATTACACTGAATTTTGAGGATTTTCTCCTCAGAAAAGTCACTTATTCAGGTACCCAGGGACTGACTGAGCTCCAATGGGGGAGATGATGTAAATTTAGGGTCCGTGAAGTTAGGCACAATTTTAAAAGTCTCCTTTCCATTATTCTCAACCTCCCTGATACATTGTGTATAAAAGGTGCTGCAAACCCTTTTGAGGTTTCTATGATTGGATTTCAAGGCTGTTTTATGAAGGACTTTATTTGCATCCTGATAAATACATCTTCAAACTCTTTCTAATTTCTTGCATGCAGTTCTCTCAAAAGCTAATTCCTGCGAGAACCAATGCGCTGAACGTGTCTTAGTAGCCTTATTGAGGGCATGATGGGGACTACATGGTCAGCCACCATTCTAAGCCATGAACTAATCACAATGTCCCATTCCTTGGCGGAGTCGGGGATAACCAGTATCGAAAACAGCAGAGTACTCCTTAACTCATTCAAGGGCTCCCTGCTCCGGCGTCTTTCAAGGGCACCCTACTCCATCATCTGTTCACATTCTGCAGCAGGGAAGGTCTGAGTTTCTTTAAGTAATCAAACGGCCACACAAAACAGCCACACAAAAGACAGGAGGAGACAGGAGGAACTGGTCTGACCATAACACTGGCTGTGGAGATTTCCCTTTTAGTTTTGCATTAGAATAAATGTCATCAATAACATGGCCAGCTGCTACATAGTAGTGCCCTGTTTATATTAGACAGTGTGGGGGGTAAATAAAATGCCACATTGTTTGCAGCTAGCATAATTATAGGAGCACCTGAAACAGGAGTTAAACCTGTCTACTTTGACGTAGGCCCAATGCGAGTGGTTCTATAAACAAAAGTGAATAGTGGTGGGGAGAGGGCACACCGCTGGCGGGTACACCACTCCAGCACTATTTCCCATGCGTGTGCTTTATTACTAAACAATTGGATCCTTGCACCCTTGTATGAGGCTTGGATTGATCTTGTGAGTTGATATGGTACTCAGAACATGCCAATGGTATAGAATAGATACTTCCAGCTCACTAGGTCAAATGGCTTTTCTGCGCCCAATAGGATAACGGCCGTCGGGATTGTTTCTGTATATAATCAGTATTTAATAAAAGCAAATGGTCGATAAGGACTTAGGATAGTTGGTCAAAACCCCTCTGAAAGAAGAGTCTGGAACCCATCCTCCCCTGGGAGACAATTAAACAGGATAGTCAAAGGTCCTGAGAAAACAGCTGAAAAAGCCTTGTAAAACTCCAGGCCCAAACTGTCTTCCCCATTTGTTGCTTTGTGACCCCCTCCGCCCCACTAGCCTTATCGCCGCTGTAAATGTTATAGTAATTGTGTAGAAGTCTAGAATAATTTCCTCAGCCTTATCCATGAACCAATTGGTACTAGGGGCTTTAACTTGCAAAATCAAATTGTGATTTTTTTCTCTCTTTGGCTCATCAGGCTAGAAACCGGCCTGCACATTCTCCTTTTTCATATACCTGACGCTGAATAGTCTGCTTGTTTAATAACTCATTTTAGAGAAGACCGTCTATGACCCTCTCCTTAGTTTTCTGCCATCTATCTCTCAAAAGGCAATTGGAACTATCGGAGAGTGTAGCTTGATAATCTTTGTCAACTTCTTTTTGCTGGGAGTGAATTTTTCTCTGTCCTTTTTAACTCTGAACACTGTAAATGATATAAAGACCCCTCTGAGAGTACAATTGGATTCCTCTCAGACCATCAACACCTCTGCTGATGAATCATTGACTAAAACAAAATTTGCATCTCCATGCTTATCTGATTTAGACAGTCTGAGTATTGAGGCATGTAGCAAGAAGCATCGTCTTATCCAAGATCCATCTAAACATATTTGTATGCAGAGGAGCTAATCAGCTATACACTACAGCTGAGTGGTGTAAAAGCCACCTATGTGTTGGAAAATGTCTATAGTGGGCATGGAAAATGATGCTAAGAACAAATCAATCCTAGAAGCAAAGTGGAAGTGTTTAAAAATCATGTAAAGGACTTTACTTTGCAAAACAGGGTGGGAACACTGTATGTCTTTTACACTGGGTGGGTGATGGTTTAGAAGATTCTAGACCCGAGTCTGGTAAAAAATGAACTTGCCCCCTAGGATGACCTGCTTTGGTAGAGTGCATAAGGACCTGTGGTATTGAAGCAGATTTAAGTCCAATGAGTCTTGAAATAGTATATTGCATATCAACACCAAACAACATACTGAGTACACAAGGGCCCAGTACTTTGCCCCAAACTAGCCTTTCAATTGAACCACAAAGCATAAACCTTCTGGAACAGAATCTATACTTATGCTGTACCTAATCCAGTTCTGGAGCACTAACAAGCACGGGAAATGAAAGATAGAGGATACCACAAATCTCCCTCTTTTACCTCTTTTTTTAAAAACAAAACAAAGAAGAAGAGAAGAACGAAGAGAAAATAGAGAAAAAATCTAAATAACTCAGAAAATATAATTTTCATAACAACAAAAGAAGTAACAACCAATTGAATGTTCAATCAACTGAATTCTATGTACATGACTGTAGATCACCTAATTCATATTTGATTCAATGGGTTCACTGACAGAATGTCGAACTCAAAAATATAGAAGAAAAAAATAGCAAAGTAAAATTATAGAATGCAATATTATCGATACCTATACAGGTAAGTACAAAAATATTGAAGAAACTATATTGATGTCAAAAATATAGTTGTACAAAAAATCAATTTGTAAATATATAACATTGAATGATAAATATGATAAACAAGAGAATTAATTAAAAAATACATAGATTAGATTTAACATATTTTTTAACAAATATAAAAAAGTTAACACACATACAGAATCATTATTATATTTATATATTTACTTTGAAACAATTATTAAACTATTAATTTTAATTTATTTCATCATCATAAAGTTATATACAAATTTACAAATAAATATATATATATATATATGTATATATATATCCAAAGTTCCAAGTTGCTCAAGACGGGTCGCGGGTGGCCCCGTGGGAGGTGGCGTGAACACCGGCAGAGCACGCCGGAGATTCGATCCAAACAAACGCGAAAACAAGTTAATCACGCTCTCAGGATCCCAGAAATGACACGCACAGCAGCAGTTCCAAGGGTGTTTATTAACACCTCTAACATGTTTCGGCTTCCGTGAAGCCTTGATCACGTAAGTGCATGGCAAACTCAGTGCAAGTTAAATAACATTACATGCAAGATGACAAAATAAACAAAGGACTCAGGTCTCAAATGAGAAAAATGGTGTCGGCCATCTTGGAACAGTCAATCTGACTCGTAAACGATGGAAACTAATTGTCAATATTGTACAGTAGATGCAAATCGGAGCAAAAGAAATCACATGTAAATACATGGGGCTGGCGTCGACATATAAATGAAAATAACGGTATAATTCAAACAGCATGCCATATATACATTCGTTATAGTGCATGAGCCTGCGCCAAAAAATCATCGGTACAGTAATCCAAATGAAATGTCTCATAGACTAGAGAACCCAGATCAGAGCGGGAATTGCCCAGTGTATGACAGCTCCGTAATTAGCAAATGCAAAACCTGGTATGCTCAAAGAATGATAAGGGGGGGGGGGGCGCCAATGCCCTGGAGACAACTATGTTAATCACGCACATAATCGTCAAGTCCAAAGACTATAACAGTTACCAGGTAAAATACCTAGGAGCGTGGCACCCGCCTGGGGCCACGACCTACATCACAATGCATCTACGCAATGTCCCAAAAATAACAGTCTTATAATAACAAAAATAGCAGACTTGCTTGAGACCTGGTTCCGTGGGTGTCAATGCTTGAAGGTGATGCCTATAGTAGGCGTGCTCTTAGTGTTAGCAGGAACGTGAGGGAGAAGGAAAACCTGGCACAGTGCAATAGGGGGCCTCTATCCCTAAGAAGTTCCTGTGAAATAAAAAACAAGATTTAAAATCAAACATGACAAACATCGTATGCATGTAATTAATAAACATTACGTTCACAGAAGAGAAGATGAGCAGGAAGATGTGCATCAGCTAGGAGGGGTTCAGTCACACAGTGTACTATCATTGCAGAAATGATTACAGATAACATTCTTTGAGGTGAACTGCCAGTTCCTCATCTTGGTTCAGGCCCCCGGGGGCCTTGGTTTGGAAATTGAGGATATATCTGGATTCTGTTTGTCTCAGTCTAAGTACTCTATTGCCACCCCTGGGACTTTTGTTAACCTGTTCAAGGATGAAGAATCTCATGAGTGCTGGATCTGAGAAGTGATGTTCACTAAAGTGTCTCGCCACCGGATATTTCACATCCTTGTGGATGATGGCACGATAGTGTTCCAGTATTCTTTTTTTGGCATAGGCGGTGGTACTGCCAATATACCATAGGTCACAGGGGCAGACAATGACATACACCACAAACATGGTGTTGCATGTCAGAAACTGGTTTATCTCTTTTGTTATGCCGTTGTATTCTGCACATTTGACAAGAGTACTGTTCTTGCAGGCTTTGCAGTGGCTGCAAGGAAAGTAACCCTTCAAACCGAGCCCTTGGTTGCCTGGGTATCTAGTAATGTCACTGCGGACACACATGTCTCTTATATTTTTACTTTTTCTGTAAGTGATACTAGGTCTTTCAGGGATGAGTTTGCCTATGATGTTGTCACTCTTCAGGATATTCCAGTGTTTAGTTATGATCTTCTGGATCTGCTTGGATTCTTTATTGTAGGTGAAAATGAGACGTGTAGTCTCATCACCCGGGAGGGTGTCATCCGGAATATTGTCCATTAGTGTATCACTGCGTGTAACACCATCTGCTCTTGCTTTGGCTTTTTTCAGCACCCATGCCGGGTAATCCCGTTGTTTGAAACGGTCTAGCATTTCCTTTGCTACTAGTTGATAGCCGGCCTCCGTGTTGCAGTTTCTCTTAGCCCTCAACAGTTCTCCATAGGGAATGCTCCACTTCAGTTCTGGATGACTGCTGAGGGCATGGAGTACACTGTTGCCTGCGGTCTCTTTTCTGAAAAGTGTAATCTTGATCTTGGTGTTAATGATGTCAATCCTGACATCTAGGTATTCAGCTTTGCTGTTACTGATGTTATAGGTCAGTTTGATATTCCTATCGTTGGTGTTGAGGCTGTCGATGAAACGGGAGGCTTCTACCTTCGTACCTTTCCACACCAGGAAAAGATCATCGATGTATCTCCACCATGTAACGACCTTCTTTGTCTGATCTTTGAGCAAAGGGTTTAGAAAAATATTCTGTTCCCACTGCCCCATGAAGAGGTTGGCAAAGCTGGGCGCAAAGCTGGAACCCATCGCTGTCCCAGTATCCTGTTTGTAGATCTGGCCATCGAAAAGGAAAAAGTTGTTGGAGAGACAAAAATCGGTTATTTCAAGGAGCATTCTGTTATGTTCCTTGAAACGCAGGGGACGGTTCCTGAGGAAGTGTTCACATGACTCCAGGCCCTGTTGGTGATTGATGATGGTATATAGAGCCTGAACATCCATGGTGATGAGAAGATAATTCTCATCCCATGTGAGATTTTGGAGTTTGGCCAAGAAATCTTTGGTGTCTTTTATATAGCTGCTAAGACCGTGCACCCAATCCCTAAGGTAAAGATCTACATACTTGGCCACGTGTTCCGCCACACTGCCCCTAGAGGACACGATGGGCCTCCCAGGAGGGTGCTCTTTGTTCTTGTGGACCTTGGGTAAGAGATATAGAACGGGGAGAATAGGGTTGTTGTTTTTCAAAAACCTATATTCTTCCCATTCCAAAATGCCCTGCTCTCTCCAGCCATCAAGTTTGTCCCATAGAACAGTGATGCTTTTTTTGTATGTTTCAGGATTACTGTGGGTATAGAATTTGTCATCGGCTAATTGCCTCAATGCTTCTGCAACATACTGGTCTCTATCTAAGATGATAATATTGCCCCCTTTGTCGGCGGGACGTATCACAATGGTATCATCATCAATGAGGGCTTTGAGAGCTTTTTTCTGGGTCATAGTTAGATTCTCTTGTCCTGGTCTGTATTTTTTGTTATTCTTGGCTCTGTGGGAATTGAGCTGTTTGCTTAGACATTCGTGGAAAGTGTCAATGGCATCATGTGCCATGATGGGAATGAATGTCGATCTTGGTTTGAAAATGGAGGATGTACTACTGTCGGTGGTAAAGCCTGCCTCATAGAGTGTCTGGGTGTTACTGGTATAGGCAGCCACATCATTGCGTGGTATAGGTTCATTAGTTGATTGAATTGACTCTTGTTCCAGATGGGCAATATTGATCAGGGCATCAATGTCACTGATCAGAAAAGTGTCTTTTGCACCGCACCGCATCTCTGCTGATGCTCAGGGGACACAGCGTCCTTTCTCCGCCCATTAGCTGAGCCATCGTACTCAGTTTGTAGTATCCACGAACAGGAGGAACCTCACATTCGAGAGGGGGACCCAGAACATTGACACTAGCAGACACTTACAACCCCAAGGGGATTAACATGGAAGAAGAGGATGAAAGAAGAGCTGCTGCTCAATTGTTGTTCAGAAGGAAAAGGAGTGATTCGGGCATCACTGCGGTAGCTAAATCAATTTCTCCACAGACGATTAAAGACAAAATTAACAAATTGGAGAAATTATAAAGAGGAGAAATATCCAAGTGGTGGGAGGCAATTTTGCTCCAAAATTACATCGATCAGGAGATGGTTCCTAGAGGACTCAGAATTTTCATCACCCCCACATATGAAACTCCAAATCCCGATATGCTGGCTGAATGGTCAGATAACTCAGCCAACAGTTCCAGGAGAATGTTGGAGATTCTAGTAAAGTATGCCTGGATAGACAGGGACCTGCTACTCAAAGAAATCAATGATCTAATGGAAGACATAAAAAAACATGCAGATGATGACACCGTTACCAAATTGGTCGCAGACATGAAAGAGCGTCTGAGAAAATATGAGGAAGATATCAAAGCACGGAAGGAGAGGAATCTGAACCGTGACTATAAAGATTATGATACAGGTAGAATCCTAACCTTCAGTCGTAAATACGACTATTTGTACAGCAATGAAAACAATACAGCTCAAACAGCAACACAAAAAGGAGGGGAAGAAAATTCCATTGTATTGAGCGAAACTGAATCTGATGTTTCTAACATATCTGTGGAAGAGACAAATATAGCAAAGAAAAATACTCTCAAGACGAATTTTTTAGAGGAGTATCATCAGCTGCGCCGGAGCAGACGGATGAACAAGGAGACTCCGGCAACATCATCCAGCACCGAGAGAGGAAGAGGCCGACCGAAAGGACGAGGAAACGCAGGAACCGGGGAAAGAGGCTTTTCCAGAGGTGGCAAAAGAGGCAACACAAGGGGCAACATGGGATATATGAACACCCGCTCCAAAAAAGGACAATAATGGATATGTCAAGGGTAAATAAGACTATCATCAATTTATCCAAAAGAACTGTTACTGACATTGAAAAAATCACTTTGAGTTTAGGCTTATCATTTTGTCCGTCTATTGGTTTTAACTATAGCGAATCAAGAATTGATCTGTTTAAATTTATTCGTAAGTTGAAACTTAAAAAATGGCACAAACTAAGAGGGCACACTGACAATAGGAACACGACACCTGAGGCAAATGTAAAAGACACTTTTCTGATCAGTGACATTGATGCCCTCATCAATATTGCCCATCTGGAACAAGAGTCAATTCAATCAACTAATGAACCTATACCACGCAATGATGTGGCTGCCTATACCAGTAACACCCAGACACTCTATGAGGCAGGCTTTACCACCGACAGTAGTACATCCTCCATTTTCAAACCAAGATCGACATTCATTCCCATCATGGCACATGATGCCATTGACACTTTCCACGAATGTGTAAGCAAACAGCTCAATTCCCACAGAGCCAAGAATAACAAAAAATACAGACCAGGACAAGAGAATCTAACTATGACCCAGAAAAAAGCTCTCAAAGCCCTCATTGATGATGATACCATTGTGATACGTCCCGCCGACAAAGGGGGCAATATTATCATCTTAGATAGAGACAAGTATGTTGCAGAAGCATTGAGGCAATTAGCCGATGACAAATTCTATACCCACAGTAATCCTGAAACATACAAAAAAAGCATCACTGTTCTATGGGACAAACTTGATGGCTGGAGAGAGCAGGGCATTTTGGAATGGGAAGAATATAGGTTTTTGAAAAACAACAACCCTATTCTCCCCGTTCTATATCTCTTACCCAAGGTCCACAAGAACAAAGAGCACCCTCCTGGGAGGCCCATTGTGTCCTCTAGGGGCAGTGTGGCGGAACACGTGGCCAAGTATGTAGATCATTACCTTAGGGATTGGGTGCACGGTCTTAGCAGCTATATAAAAGACACCAAAGATTTCTTGGCCAAACTCCAAAATCTCACATGGGATGAGAATTATCTTCTCATCACCATGGATGTTCAGGCCCTATATACCATCATCAATCACCAACAGGGCCTGGAGTCATGTGAACACTTCCTCAGGAACCGTCCCCTGCGTTTCAAGGAACATAACAGAATGCTCCTTGAAATGATCAATTTTTGTCTCTCCAACAACTTTTTCCTTTTCGATGGCCAGATCTACAAACAGGATACTGGGACAGCGATGGGTTCCAGCTTTGCGCCCAGCTTTGCCAACCTCTTCATGGGGCAGTGGGAACAGAATATTTTTCTAAACCCTTTGCTCGAAGATCAGACAAAGAAGGTCGTTACATGGTGGAGATACATCGATGATCTTTTCCTGGTGTGGAAAGGTACGGAGGTAGAAGCCTCCCGTTTCATCGACAGCCTCAACACCAACGATAGGAATATCAAACTGACCTATAACATCAGTAACAGCAAAGCTGAATACCTAGATGTCAGGATTGACATCATTAACACCAAGATCAAGACTACACTTTTCAGAAAAGAGACCGCAGGCAACAGTGTACTCCATGCCCTCAGCAGTCATCCAGAACCCCTGAAGTGGAGCATTCCCTATGGAGAACTGTTGAGGGCTAAGAGAAACTGCAACACGGAGGCCGGCTATCAACTAGTAGCAAAGGAAATGCTAGACCGTTTCAAACAACGGGATTACCCGGCATGGGTGCTGAAAAAAGCCAAAGCAAGAGCAGATGGTGTTACACGCAGTGATACACTAATGGACAATATTCCGGATGACACCCTCCCGGGTGATGAGACTACACGTCTCATTTTCACCTACAATAAAGAATCCAAGCAGATCCAGAAGATCATAACTAAACACTGGAATATCCTGAAGAGTGACAACATCATAGGCAAACTCATCCCTGAAAGACCTAGTATCACTTACAGAAAAAGTAAAAATATAAGAGACATGTGTGTCCGCAGTGACATTACTAGATACCCAGGCAACCAAGGGCTCGGTTTGAAGGGTTACTTTCCTTGCAGCCACTGCAAAGCCTGCAAGAACAGTACTCTTGTCAAATGTACAGAATGCAACGGCATAACAAAAGAGATAAACCAGTTTCTGACATGCAACACCATGTTTGTGGTGTATGTCATTGTCTGCCCCTGTGACCTATGGTATATTGGCAGTACCACCGCCTATGCCAAAAAAAAATACTGGAACACTATCGTGCCATCATCCACAAGGATGTGAAATATCCGGTGGCGAGACTTTAGTGAACATCACTTCTCAGATCCAGCACTCATGAGATTCTTCATCCTTGAACAGGTTAACAAAAGTCCCAGGGGTGGCAATAGAGTACTTAGACTGAGACAAACAGAATCCAGATATATCCTCAATTTCCAAACCAAGGCCCCCTGGGGCCTGAACCAAGATGAGGAACTGGCAGTTCACCTCAAAGAATGTTATCTGTAATCATTTCTGCAATGATAGTACACTGTGTGACTGAACCCCTCCTAGCTGATGCACATCTTCCTGCTCATCTTCTCTTCTATGAACGTAATGTTTATTAATTACATGCATACGATGTTTGTCATGTTTGATTTTAAATCTTGTTTTTTATTTCACAGGAACTTCTTAGGGATAGAGGCCCCCTATTGCACTGTGCCAGGTTTTCCTTCTCCCTCACGTTCCTACTAACACTAAGAGCACGCCTACTATAGGCATCACCTTCAAGCATTGACACCCACGGAACCAGGTCTCAAGCAAGTCTGCTATTTTTGTTATTATAAGACTGTTATTTTTGGGACATTGCTTAGATGCATTGTGATGTAGGTCGTGGCCCCAGGCGGGTGCCAAGCTCCTAGGTATTTTACCTGGTAACTGTTATAGTCTTTGGACTTGACGATTATGTGCGTGATTAATATAGTTGTCTCCAGGGCATTGGCGCCCCCCCCCTTATCATTCTTTGAGCATACCAGGTTTTGCATTTGCTAATTACGGAGCTGTCATACACTGGGCAATTCCCGCTCTGATCTGGGTTCTCTAGTCTATGAGACATTTCATTTGGATTACTGTACCGATGAACTTTTGGCGCAGGCTCATGCACTATAACGAATGTATATATGGCATGCTGTTTGAATTATACCGTTATTTTCATTGATATGTCGACGCCAGCCCCATGTATTTACATGTGATTTCTTTTGCTCCGATTTGCATCTACTGTACAATATTGACAATTAGTTTCCATCGTTTACGAGTCAGATTGACTGTTCCAAGATGGCCGACACCATTTTTCTCATTTGAGACCTGAGTCCTCTGTTTATTTTGTCATCTTGCATGTAATGTTATTTAACTTGCACTGAGTTTGCCATGCACTTACGTGATCAAGGCTTCACGGAAGCCGAAACATGTTGTAGGTGTTAATAAACACCCTTGGAACTGCTGCTGTGCGTGTCATTTCTGGGATCCTGAGAGCGTGATTAACTTGTTTTCGCGTTTGTATGTATATATATATATATATATATACATATATATATTCACTGAAAAAAACATAGGTTATAGACCAATAATAGTTAGGAATTAGCATTTACAAAACCTTGAAAATTCACTGAAAAAACCATAGGTTATAGACCATATATAGTTAGGAATTAGCATTTAAAAAACCTTATTTTACTCACACAAAACCATTGAAATTCCATATATAGTTAGTTGCACTAACTATATATCGCGCACCCGCAATCCACTGCTGATCATGTCACATATTACATCATTCATGACATGGTCAGTGACATCACTGATGACTTGACATCTCAAATGACATCACTGATGAGATCACTGATGACGTCATCCAGTGACTGTGTGTTTCTGTAAAGTTTAAATATGTTTTACATATTGAAGAATGAGTAGATGTATAAGTGTCTGGACGAAGGATTTAGTAGGTGCATGACTGAATGTATGAGTGAGTGATTAAATGTGTCTCACTGAGTGCATGGGTTAGTGACTAAACTGTCTTAATTTGTGCATCATTATGTCTGTTGTTCTGTAAACTGCTGCATGTGTTGATCATTAGCTATACGAGAGGCTATATGTGTTATTAATTGGTTGCCCAAGTATTTCTATGGCAGATTGAGTTTGTGTGGGGGTGGCTGGAAGGTGTGTGACTCTATGCATAGATGTGTGAGCAGTTTATTCACTAGGTGTATGAGTTCAAGACTGCATGTGGAAACAGCTACATGGGCAGTTGACTGTGTGCATGAGTGTATTGATGAGTGAATGGATATCTCAATGCTACATGTCATAGTAAGTACATATGTTAAACACAGTACATGTGAGAGTTGGCATATATAAATAACTGTGCATGAGAGCCACTGAATGAGTGAGTGGTTGTATCGATCATTGTGAACTTGTATCAGGGATTGTATAAGAGAGTAAATATGTGTTAGTATATGTTTCAATAAGTAAGGTGTGTTTAACTGTATAGTTGAAGAAATGGAGGTGAGATTGTTTCTTTGCATGACTGACTGGGTGTGTGAGTAACTCCATGGATGAGTGGCAGTGTGTGAGTGTCTGTATACACTGAGTGTATCTAAGGTTATATTAGAGTCTGAAGAGGTTTATCGTATTAGCACAAGAATGATGTCAAATGAGATGTCATCAGTGATGTCATCAGTGATGTCATTTGAGATGTCATCAGTGATGTCATCAGTGATGTCACTGACCATGTCATGAATGATGTAATATGTGACATGATCAGCAGTGGATTGCGGGTGCGCGATATATAGTTAGTGCAACTAACTATATATGGAATTTCAATGGTTTTGTGTGAGTAAAATAAGGTTTTTTAAATGCTAATTCCTAACTATATATGGTCTATAACCTATGGTTTTTTCAGTGAATTTTCAAGGTTTTGTAAATGCTAATTCCTAACTATATATGGTCTATAACCTATGGTTTTTTCAGTGAATTTCAATGGTTTTTTAATAGCAAATATCATAAGCTGTCGAATGTCAAGTACGTGATAAGTGAAAACATTTTCGTGTTTATGCACACTGATCTGCTTTGAATGGTGCCCCCCCCCTCATTTCTATTAGGAGTACTCTCTCTTTGCAGATAGTGAAAGGTAGTTAACGCAGGCCTTTGCCCCCGTTGTAATCCGTCGTGCCTGCTTCTCTCTCCATTTGATTGATTGTTATCCAAGTATTTACTATTTTAGAATTAGTTCTCTTTGGTTCATTCTCTATTTACAAACAAACACAGAGTCGCAATACTCTGTTTAGTCTTTGCAGATAACGAAAAATCGTGTAAAAAAAAAGAAAAGGAATCGAGCAAAATCAGTAGGCCACTAATGGGATCTCTTTTTGACCTCGCTAAAATAGAAACATTAGGAACAACCCCTCATGACAAATACAAAACTAGTGAGATGAACTGAACTCCACACAATGATGGCTGCAAAACAGCTCGGCTCCGCCACCCACCCCGCCCAAAATAACGATAAAGAGCGGCTGCCATGATTGGTTGCGGAATGGCCACGACGGAGCTACGAAATGGTGCTGCTCTCATGCTAACCCCAGCTTCAGTCTGAAACATCCAGAAACACTGTAGACTACCAATTCGATCAGTTCCGGTAGCGCCCCAATGTAACCCGGTAGAGAAGAACTAGCCCTCCCCTCTTTGACTGATGGTTCTTGTTGCCTGTCCCTTCTGTTGTCATTTAACAGAACTATTTAGCCTGCTGAAAGGGGTTGTGTTTCGACCGCTGGTTGGTGGAGACATTTTGACTATATTCTGGACCTGCGTTGTCGCGTAATGCGTCATATGACGCGCCGCGTTAGCGCATCCGGAAGTCATCCGGGGCGCGCAGCGCGTAACGTAAGCATAACAAGTCATGTGACTTGTTAATAAAACTTTTCATTGGTTCATTTTACTTTTCTTATTCTAATGATGAAAGCCTTGGTCATATCACCTAAAAATTACGCTTTTAATTACTTCCGAACATTATTTTTTCTTAAATATATGTTATAATGTTCCAGGCTAATGTACTTTCCCGGAAATTTTACAACTGTCCTGCAAGTAAAATATATTCTTTTTTCGAGAAAAAGAGCGTTTCTTCGTCCCATGACGGAGCCGTTGAGCAAAAGAGGGTCGACCTGCTGTCTTAGTCACCGATACGCCTGAATATGAGATTCTTATCGATCACTTTATGTTGCAGGAATAGAAAACACAACAGCCCTTGACCATTTATCTTTACTGCGTTCCTTCGTATTATACCTTTTACCCTTCATGTAATTGGTCTGCTTTATTTCACTTGCCTTTTAATGATTCTAAAACAGTGACTATTATTAAAAACTTTACCAATGTATATACTACTACCATGTTTTCTTTTAAAAACCTTTATTGTGAAAATTTCATTATACAAATACGAGCCTATAACCACGTGGGCCTGCCACGGAGCAAACTGTAATCGTATATGATGAATAGACATTTACACTGTAGAGGAACGTAACGGGCGGGCCATTAGGTTGCAAGAACTAAGGTGTCTAACAGTTACGGAATCGGTGGACGTACATTTTATAATTAAAATACGACAGGGCCAGTTACAATAAAATTATCTGGATATACATTTGCGGGCAAGTACCATGGGTGACGTTAATTCAAACTTTCAACAGTACAGTAATCAATAACACATCAGAACTTAATATCAATAGGGATGTCGAAATATTCAATCAATTCTCGTCCCCGCCCGCCATGTGCTTCAAAACTGCATACGTATCTCGTGATTTCAAGGTTCTGCAACCAGTACACAACAAGGAGTTACGAGTCCCATTTATTCCGGCGCCATTTTGGGCGAGGACGGGCAGGTCCAGGATATAGTCAAAATGTCTCTACCAACCATCGACTATGATGATGTTCATATGCTGTATTTATTAGAGTAACACTCATCTGTCCACATGAAATTAATTTACCACAATCTAAACATGTCATTTTAATCTTTCCAAAGTTCTTCTAAATATTTGGGACCGTTTCCCTTGCCTCTGAAGCTCTCAGTGCCACTTCTTTGATGAATGTACTAGCAGGTCAGGGGTTCTCCTCCAAATCTCTCTTTTATGCAGCACTATAATTAATTGGTGCCACCTCTCCATATGACGATGCATGGTATAGTTACCACAACAATATTTTTTTTCGGTTCTTCTGGAGAGTTCATCGTGGCAGATGAAGCGTGTAACGTACCGGGCATTTACCTTTTTTTGCATGTACAGGAAAGGAAAAAAAAATCGAGCGTCCAAGTTCTAAGGTGTCCCAGGGCCATTTTAGTGGACCAGGCCCAAATCCAAAGAACAGGCCGCCATTTTGAGAGTCCTCTTGCAGCCGCCTGTCGCTGTAGCATCAAGAGCAGCCGAAACTCAGCTGAATGGCAACTGAAACGGTAAATGGGCGCCCCACTACATTTCAGCATTGTAGGATGACCACACCAGTACAGCAACTTGCTAGACATCACCTCGGTGCCATCCGGATCTCGGCGCCCCACTGCAGATGAAGTGCCTCTCAACTATGAAACCACCACGGTGACATCCGGATCTTGGCGCGTTGTGCTGCCTTCGGCCTATTCGCACATCGGTCCGCTACTGACGCCATCTCACAGGCTAATGGGGTGACCCACGCCGAGTTTCAGCATTGTAGGATGACCACACCAACTTGCTAGACATCACCTCGGTGCCATCCGAATCTTGGCATCTCAACGCCTAGTGGTATCTTCCATACAGAAAATATTGTTACGCTGCCTTTGGCCCCATTCGCACATCAGTCCGCAACTTAGACATCACCTCGGTGCCATCCGGATCTTGGCATCTCAGCGCCTTGTGGTGTCAGTCAGAAAATATTGTTGCGCTGCCTTTGGCCCCATTCGCACATCAGTCCGCTACTGACACCATCTCACAGGCCAATAGGGCGCCCCACGCCGACTTTTACCATTGTACGATGGCCACACCAGTGGCACAACTTGCTAGACATCACCTCGGTGCCATCCGAATCTTGGCATCTCAACGCCTAGTGGTATCTTCCATACAGAAAATCTTGTTACGCTACCTTTGGCCCCATTCGCACATCGGTCCGCAACTTAGACATCACCTCGGTGCCATCCGGATCTTGGCATCTCAGCGCCTTGTGGTGTCTTCTACTCCGAAAATATTGTAGAAAATATTGTTGCGCTGCCTTTGGCCCCATTCACACATCAGTCCGCTACTGACACCATCTCACAGGCCAACAGGGCGCCCCACGCCGACTTTTACCATTGTACGATGGCCACACCAGTGCCACAACTTGCTAGACACCACCTCGGTGCCATCCGGATCTTGGCATCTCAGCGCCTTGTGGTGTCTTCAAATCAGAAAATATTGTTGCGCTGCCTTTGGCCCCATTCGCACATCGGTCCGCTACTGACGCCATCTCACAGGCCAACGGGGCGCCCCACGCCGACTTTCAACATTGTAGGATGGCCACAGAAGTGCGACAACTTACTAGACACCACCTCGGTGCCATCCGGATCTTGGCGCGTTGTGCTGCCTTCGGCCTATTCGCACATCGGTCCGCTACTGACGCAAACTCACAGGCCAACGGGGCGCCCCACGCCGACTTTCAGCATTGTAGGATGGCCACACCAGTGCGGCAACTTGCTACACACCACCTCGGTGCCATCCGGATCTTGGAATCTCAGCGCCTAGTGGTGTCTTCTATTCCGAAAATATTGTTGCGCTGCCTTCGGCCCCATTCACACATCGGTCCGCTACTGACGCCATCTCACAGTCCAACGGGGCGCCCCACGCCGACTTTCAGCATTGTAGGATGGCCACACCAGTGCGGCAACTTACTAGACACCACCTCGGTGCCATCCGGATCTTGGCGCGTTGTGCTGCCTTCGGCCTATTCGCACATCGGTCCGCTACTGACGCAAACTCACAGGCCAACGGGGCGCCCCACGCCGACTTTCAGCATTGTTGGATGGCCACACCAGTGCGGCAACTTACTAGACACCACCTCGGTGCCATCCGGATCTTGGCACGTTGTGCTGCCTTCGGCCTATTCGCACATCGGTCCGCTACTGACGCAAACTCACAGGCCAACGGGGCGCCCCACGCCGACTTTCAGCATTGTTGGATGGCCACACCAGTGCGGCAACTTACTAGACACCACCTCGGTGCCATCCGGATCTTGGCGCGTTGTGCTGCCTTCGGCCTATTCGCACATCGGTCCGCTACTGACGCAAACTCACAGGCCAACGGGGCGCCCCACGCCGACTTTCAGCATTGTAGGATGGCCACACCAGTGCTGCAACTTGCTGGACACCACCTCGGTGCCATCCGGATCTTGGCGCATTGTGTTGCCTTCGGCCTATTCGCACATCGGTCCGCTACTGACGCCGCCTCACGTGCCAACGGGGCGCCCCACGCCGACTTTCAGCATTGTAGGATGGCCACACCAGTGCTGCAACTTGCTGGACACCACCTCGGTGCCATCCGGATCTTGGCGCGTTGTGTTGCCTTCGGCCTATTCGCACATCGGTCCGCTACTGACGCCGCCTCACGTGCCAACGGGGCGCCCCACGCCGACTTTCAGCATTGTAGGATGGCCACACCAGTGCTGCAACTTGCTGGACACCACCTCGGTGCCATCCGGATCTTGGCGCGTTGTGTTGCCTTCGGCCTATTCGCACATCGGTCCGCTACTGACGCCGCCTCACGTGCCAACGTATTTTCTCCGCATTTTACACCCTATGCCGCATAACAGGTCATGTGACTTGTTTATAAAACTTTTCATTGGTTCATTTTACTTTTGGTTTCCTAATGATGGAAGGCTTGATCATGTGACCTAAAAACACTTTTCATTGGATGAAAACTTTTTTTTTTTCCCAAACGATGAAAGCCCCACCTTGTTTCTGGTTGTTTCAGACTGAAGCTGGCGTCAGCATGAGAGCACCACCATCTCGTAGCTCAGTCGTGGTCATTCCGCGAGCAATCATGGCAGCCGCTCCCCACCAGAAGCCTGCAGGAGTCGGAGCCCCCAAAACTTTTGATGAATTCTCAAGGCGGAGGGGACGCTTTCGAGAATGGGGTCCAAGACCTAGCAGACAAGCGTCCGATTTCCAAGGTGTCCCAGGGCCATTTCAGTGGACCAGGCCCAAAAAGGAAACAGCCTGCCGCCATTTTGAGAGTCCTGTGACAGCCGCCTATCGCTGCACCGCAAGAGTGGGCGCAACTCAGCTGAATTGCGGCTTTTGACACAGTGGACCAAAAACGGACGGAATGGCAACTGAAACGGTAAAGGGGCGCCCCACTACAACAGATGACACTCCACCTGGAGAGGCCCGTTCACGCCGCCTCCCCCGGGGCGCCCCGCGCCGTTATTCGAAGCAGCATTGTAGGATACCAAAACCAGTGCGGCAACTTACTGGACATCACCTTGGTGCCATCGTTCTGCTGCCTTGGAACTATTCGCGCAACAGTTTGCTACTGATGACCCACCCCCCGCGACGCCCCATGCCGTTATTTGCTGGGTGGCAACTTACTAGACATCACTTTAGTGTCATCTAGATTTCAGCACGTTCTGCTGCCTTGGAACTATTCGCACAACAGTTTGCTACTGATGACCCACCCCCCGCGACGCCCCACGCCGGAAATCTGGACGTTGTGCTGCGTTGGGACTATTCGCACAGCCGACCGCTACTTCGTTGTTTTTCCCTAAAAATGTTTATATGTTATTACTATTTTTGTTTTCTTGTATATATTTATAAATTATTAAAGTTTTATAATCTTACTACTTTGTCGGAGTGCTATATATTTTTAATGTGACACATAATTGTAAAAACTTTGATGTACAAAGAGTCATCCCTGGAATCTTCCGCTTCAGGCTCGGTCCCCTCCCCAATCACAATACAGGATGGTTTTCAGATAATAGCAACGCTTCTGCTGTGACGGATCTCATCGAGTGTGGGCCTTGATCTACTATAACTCCTTTGAAGAGGGGTGATTCTTTACAGCTGTGGCCATAAACTACATCTGCAGGGCTAGCTGATACCCTAGGACCAGCCTGGACAATCGGACACAGAGGAAAAGGAGTGTCAGAGGGTGCGGTAGTGAATAGGGCGAAAGGGAGGTGTCGGGCGGGCACAGGGTGTGATGCTCAGGGAAGAGCAGCGCAGATGGGGGGAGGTTTATTACCCATGCATAAGACAGAGAGCGGGGGTGACCACTGCCTGGGGGAGATGCTTGCGAGGGTGGGGAGCCATGCTAAGGATCGACAGCGTGCACAGAGTGGGTCTGGTCAAGGCATCTAAAATGGCTGCCGTGCACGACAAAAGTGTGGCATTTGAAAAAAGACAAGATGGCGCAGACAATGTTTTTCAACACTTCCTGATTTCCTTCGAATCGAACGTTAACAGACGTTGGGGCATATTACCAAAGTTAAGCGATATTTATCCCTAACGATGCTTAGCAACGATTTTTTTACCGTCAGAAATTATCGCAGATAAACCTTGCTATTATCAAGGTTTATCGGAAATACGATAAAAAACGACCGCAATGCATTAATATCGCTGAAAACTCAGCGATATTCATGCATTACCGAGCTAATGCTCTTAGCCATGTTATCCACCTCCCATTGGATAACATGGCTAAGAACTGCTCAGGGCAGGTGGTAGCTTTTGGAGATATTCGCGCTTATCTCGAATATTTCCAAAAGTTGATAATAGGAGATAGCGATGTTAGCGACTGTTTCCAGTCGCTAACATCTTGGCATGCCCACTTTGCATGTCATTAGTGATAAATATCACTCACATGCAAAGTGGGGCCCAAGATGGTCGCTATATTCTACTAGCCGTCGCTAACTGGTGTTAGCAACAGCTAGGTAATACACATATAATTTTATCTCCGCGAAGCGGAGCGCTGTTACAGATATATATCTTGTTTCTGAACGTTAATTTCTCAAAATGCACTGAAGCACATATATTGAGACCTAGCAAAGGCACATCGGGCTACCAGTCCCTACAATTTTGCCAATCTTTTTTTGAACGTTAATTTCTCAAAATCCACTGGAGCACATATATTGAGACCTAGCAAAGGCACATCGGGCTACCAGTCCCTAATATTTTGCCAAGTTTCGTGCAAATCCATTCAGGTGTTCGATTATTATTATTATTATTTTTTTTTGCCTCGCGGGGCCCTTTTAAAACCTCCACATCAAACCTAGGGGGTCAGCGAGGATCTACTATTCCCCCTTATGGTCATTTGCCCCTTCGCTTTGGCCTCCTCTTGTCTCTCGATCCTACCGAGAGACAAGATGGCGGCCGCTACGGACTGTTTGGAATGTTGACAGACGCCGGAGAACCAATCAGCTTCGCTTCACAAAGCTCCGTTGCGCGAAAAGTACGCGTCCTAGGACGCTGCCCGGTCCGCTGTTACAGATATATATCTTTTTTTAAACGTTAATTTCTCAAAATCCACTGGAGCACATATATTGAGACCTACAAAAGGCACATCGGGCTACCAGTCCCTACAATTTTGCCAAGTTTCGTGCAAATCCATTCAGCCGTTCGGGCTAAAAGTGAGGCCAACCGCCCTATGGAAAACTCAATGTTAAAAACACGTTTTGGGACCCCCCTTTTTTCTCGGCCCCCCCTTGACGAACCCCCCCCAAATTTTCAAGGGCTGCTCAGAAACAAAATGTGCCATTTTCCTGAAAATTTCAGCCAATTCCGTCCACAAACGCCAAAGTTATTAGACATAGAATTTTCAAAAAACCCATAGAGAAAAAATCCTAACTATATATACCTACTGGCGACCGCCAGTAGGTAATGTATATATATATATATTTATATATATATATATATATATTACCTACTAGAGAAAAAATCCTAACTATATATACCTACTGGCGACCGCCAGTAGGTAATGTATATATATATATATTTATATATATATATATATATATTACCTACTGGCGGTCGCCAGTAGGTATATATAGTTAGGATTTTTTCTCTATGGGTTTTTTGAAAATTCTATGTCTAATAACTTTGGCGTTTGTGGACGGAATTGGCTGAAATTTTCAGGAAAATGGCACATTTTGTTTCTGAGCAGCCCTTGAAAATTTGGGGGGGGTTCGTCAAGGGGGGGCCGAGAAAAAAGGGGGGTCCCAAAACGTGTTTTTAACATTGAGTTTTCCATAGGGCGGTTGGCCTCACTTTTAGCCCGAACGGCTGAATGGATTTGCACGAAACTTGGCAAAATTGTAGGGACTGGTAGCCCGATGTGCCTTTTGTAGGTCTCAATATATGTGCTCCAGTGGATTTTGAGAAATTAACGTTTAAAAAAAGATATATATCTGTAACAGCGGACCTGGCAGCGTCCCAGGACGCGTACTTTACGCGCAATGGAGCTTTGTGAAGCGAAGCTGATTGGTTCTCCGGCGTCTGTCAACATTCCAAACAGTCCGTAGCGGCCGCCATCTTGTCTCTCGGTAGGATCGAGAGACAAGAGGAGGCCAAAGCGAAGGGGCAAATGACCATAAGGGGGAATAGTAGATCCTCGCTGACCCCCTAGGTTTGATGTGGAGGTTTTAAAAGGGCCCCGCGGGGCAAAAAAAAATAATAATAATAATAATCGAACACCTGAATGGATTTGCACGAAACTTGGCAAAATATTAGGGACTGGTAGCCCGATGTGCCTTTGCTAGATCTCAATATATGTGCTCCAGTGGATTTTGAGAAATTAACGTTCAAAAAAAGATATATATCTGTAACAGCGCTCCGCTTCGCGTACTTTTCGCGTTACGGAGCTTTGCGAAGCTGATTGGTTCTCCGGCGTCTGTCAACATTCCAAACAGTCCGTAGCGGCCGCCATCTTGTCTCTCGGTAGGATTGAGAGACAAGAGGAGGCCAAAGCGAAGGGGGAAATGACCATAAGGGGGCATAGTAGATCCTTCCTGACCTCTTAGGTTTGATGTACCATTTTGCCAAGTTTGGTGTAATTCCGTTCAGCCATTCAGGCTGTAGACGTATGTAAATGTCCTATGGAAAATTGCATGGGGAAAACACATTTGAAAGTGTTGAAATTTAGAACCAATTAAAATGTTACTTTGGTTTTGTATTTGTGTGTGATGAAAGTTAATTGGTTATGTATATATGTCAAATGAGAGGAAACCACAGCCATTTTGTGATACTACTGTCTGAGGTACATTTGTGAGGAATTTTTGGTGGTGAATTTCTGGTGTTTGATTTACACAGTACTAACACTTCTGCTACTTTTAAAAAGGTGAGTTGTTAATTTGTAAGGGGAACTATGTTGTACACTTGAAGATAATTTGAAAAATGTTTTCTGTTATTTATTTGCAGTCCTTCTGTTATACTAAATACTTGATGAAGTTAGTTTTATATTATGTATTACTAAAAACGATAAATGAAAGTGATTATTTTTTTCTGCAATTTACAGCAAGCAATTTCAAAATAAAATGGCTCACAATGAAGAGACCGTGGCAATTTCTTTTGAATTGTCCACTACATTGATTGAAATTGAGAGCACCAATAATGAAATATTGTCACAAGGAGGACATGACTTGTATGATTCCATTAGATTGATTGAAATGGACAGCACCAAGAATGAAATATTGTCACAAGGAGATGACTTGAATGATTCCACTACATTGATTGAAATTGAGAGCACCAATAATGAAATATTGTCACAAGGAGGAGATGGCTTGTATGATTCCATTAGATTGATTGAAATGGACAGGACCAATAATGAAATATTGTCACAAGGAGGAGATGACTTGAATGATTCCACTACATTGATTGAAATTGAGAGCACCAATAATGAAATATTGTCACGAGGAGATGACTTGAATGATTCCACTACATTGATTGAAATGGACAGCACCAATAATGAAATATTGTCAGAAGGAGGAGATGACTTGAATGATTTTTTTGATCAATCTCTTGATGGCGAATTTATCGAGTGTTTGGAGACCATAGAGTTACAAGAATCATCATTGCAGACTTTTAATGAGGAGATTCCAGATGAGATGATTGAAGAGGAAATTACTGATGAGGACATGTTACTAGTTGTTTCAAATTTAGAAAATTTTGAAGAATAAATTTATATTTAGAAATCAAAAATTGTTTGAGACATTATTTATTTTTATTTTTAATTTATGAGGTTGTAGCGAAGTGATTGTAGTATAAAATGAGACTTATAGTATAGAGTGCAACATTTTTATGTTACATGGTAAGTTTACTCATATTTACTTCCCTTCTGCCACTATATTATCTCCAATGTGTATTTGACATGTCTTCTTCATCTCCGGCCTCCTTTCTCTCACTGTGTGTCTCCGATGCATCTTATCGCTGGTATTTTGTGTAATTACAGAAGAGAGTAAAATAAAATAGTTCGGAACGTGAAAAGGGGGCAAAGTAGAGTACTCCTCACCCCCTAGGCCTTTTTAGGCGGTCCCAAAAGGATCAGTTTCTGCTTTCCTGAGAGATTATGGTATGAGTTCCATATACCACAATAACTTGCATTACAACATGCAAGATATCTATCTCCTATTACCAACTTTTGGAGATATTCGCGCTAAGCGCGAATATCTCCAAAAAGTAACACCTGCCCTGAGCAGTTCTTAGCCATGTTATCCAATGGGAGGTGGATAACATGGCTAAGAGTATTAGTTCGGTAATGCATGAATATCGCTGAGTTTTTAGCGATATTCATGCATTGCGGCCGTTTATTATCGCATTTGCGATAAACCTTGATAATAGTAAGGTTTATCTTCGATAATTTCTGACGATGCTTAGTGGTAAAAAATTGGTTGGTAAGCATCGTTAGCGATAAATATCGCTTAACTTTGGTAATATGCCCCAACGTCTGTTAACGTTCGATTCGAAGGAAATGAGGAAGTGTTGAAAAACATTGTCTGCGCCATCTTGCCTTTTTTGAAATGCCACACTTTTGTCGTGCACGGCAGCCATTTTAGATGTCTTGACCAGACCCACTCTCTGCACGCTGTCGATTCGTAGCATGGCTCCTCACCCTCGCAAGCATCTTCCCCAGGCACTGGTCACCCCCGCTCTCTGTCTTATGCATGGGCAATAAACCTCCCCCCATCTGCGCTGCTCTTCCCTGAGAATCACACTGTGCCCGCCCGACACCTCCCTTTCGCCCTATTCACTACCGCACCCTGTGACACTCCTCTTCCTCTGTGTCCGATTGTCCAGGCTATCAGCTAGCCCTGCAGATGTAGTTTATGGCCCCAGCTGTAAAGAATCACCCCTCTTCAAAGGAGTTATAGTAGATCAAGGCCCACACCCGATGAGATCCGTCACACCACACGTGTTCCTACTATCTGAAAACTATCCTGTATTGTGATTGGGGAGGGGACCGAGCCTGAAGCGGAAGATTCCAGGAATGACTCTTTGTACATCAAAGTTTTTACAATTATGTGTCACATAAAAAATATATAGCACTCCAACAAAGTAGTAGGAATATAAAACTTTAATAACATATAAATATATACAACAAAACAAAAACAGTAATAGATTTATTGAAATTGACAGCACCAATAATGAAATATTCTTGTCAGTAGCGGTCTGTTGTGCGAATAGTTCCAAGGCAGCAGAACGCGCTGAAATCTGGATGTCACGAAGGTGATGTCTAGCAAGTTGCCGCCCAGCAAATAACGGCGTGGGGCGCCGCGGGGGTGAGTGAGTCCAGTAGGCACCACAGCTATTCTTACCGGCATTGCAGAATTACTGCTGGGGACAATGCCTGTGCTGGAGCAGGGTCACAGCAGAAACAAAAAGGATTCTGTTGAAGATGTTGTTGGTTTTCAATTTGAAAACAGTTCTGGTGTCAACTGCTATGCTAATGTAGTGGTTAATGTTTTGTTTTCTCTAGAAAATGTAAAAGAGGGGGAGGCAGTCCAAAGTTCCGTTAAAAGGGCAAAGGAAAGGATCGGTGGTTTGAACTATCAGTCAAAAAGGGGAGGGGGTGCAACAATTTTTCCTACCGGGTCACACTGTGCTTTCACCGGAAGTGAGGTCTGCAGGATTCTAGTAATTCAAAGTGAGGCTGGCGCCGACGTCCCGCGGATACAGTTTCGTCACTCCACGGGTGATCATGGCAGTCATTCCCCATCGGGGGTGGGAGACTCCCGCGGCTCCTCTAGAATCTTCAAGGTCGTGGAGGACTACGGTGGTGGAGTCAACCAGTGACCGGGCCATTTCTTTATGCTGGGCCCGCTCTTGCCAGGTCGACCGCCATTTTGAGAGTTCGGTAGCTACTGGCGATCGCGGGGTCAAATGAACGGACGGGCTCCACCCTGCCGGGCGAGACGTTGCAGCATGGCCACAGTGGAAGAACTCTTTTCCGGGCGCCTGGACCGCTGAGGGTGCAGCTGGGAAGCCTACACTGGGGAGGCGGGAGAGGCCTGTTCGCACCGTCTCTCCCTCCCAGTGCACCCCACGGCGTCTCGCTTGAGATTTGTTATGGCCGGACCAGGCGATGAGGACGAGGGGGGGGTCGGAGGCATGTGCAAGACATCCCCCCCCAGTGTTGTCGCAGCCATTATAAAAGAAAGAAGTGTCCCGTCCGTCTTCGGGCCGGGCTTCCGGTGGATGTCGGCCGGACGCCCCTGGCTCTGGCCCCATGAACGGGTTTCTTGGTTTATCGGCTGCAGCCGGATTCCGTCGGCCTCGGCCCCCCGACCGTTGGTGGCCGGACCGGAAGAGCATGTGGCGGGACTACCTGCAACTCTCAAGGGCCACCGCGGCCGGACTGGGAGAGAGAGGGGAGGGTCGAGGAGACATTCCCCCCCCCCTGCAACTGTTCAGCGTTGTAAAGGCAATCCCCTGGCCGGGTCCCGTTGGTCTCGGCCTCTCCTCCGGCTACACCCTACGTTAGGATCTCCTGGCCGAGGCGTGGCAGCAGGACCTGCCTTATATGGGCTGCTCCCGGCTGGGCGTAGCCGGAACCCTGCCCCACCTTGGAAGTTTCCAGAGTGGGGGCGGATGTTCTACTGACTTGCATTTTCCCTAGTCTATCGATTTTTTTGGCGTGGCAGGCGGTGGGACAGCGAGGGGTGATTTGGTTTCTCTTACTGTTTTTCTGGTCTCTCACCACTGGCATATTTTAACGTTTTCTTGTTTCTAGGACATTAATAGGTTTTATCATTACGTTATGTTATCGTTTCTTTGTTCGTTGTTTAATAAAAGTTCATGTTCATCAGTGGCCTACTGATTTTCGTTTTCCTATTCTTTTCTTTCCAGGTTGTTTCATGCTAAAGTTTCTGTTAACAGGATACAGTGATCACTTCGTTATTATTGCATATGTCCTTTTCACTAGGGGTGCTCTCTGGTCGGGCCAGATGACGTATGTCTAGTAAATGGTCCGGGTGAAACAGGTGCATCAATCAGTGGGGATAGGCATGATAGATTACAACGGGGGAGAAAGGTCCGCATTACGTACCCTTTCACTACTTGCAAAGATTTTCCTACGTTTATTTGCAAACAGGGAATACCTCCAAAAAGAACTAATTCCCAAACAGTCAATGTTCGGACAATCAATCAATCAATGAGGAATGAAATAGGTACGACGTGTTAAAGGCTTGCGTTACCTACCCTTCACTATCTGCAAAGGGAGAGAGAAGGGGGGGCGTGGCTACGATGGCAGCCTGAACGGACGTGCTTTGTGAGGCTCCCCGGCCCAATGCCCCATAGCACGGTGTACACTGCAGAAATCCCCCCAGAACCCAGCTTAAACTTGCATCGCTGGGTGGCACCCCACCGCAACACCCCCCTGGCCGAAATCCGGACCGGCGGAGGACACCGTCGCCCCATTGCGCCCGCTGCTGCTGAGACCGAGGTGACCGGCGCAATGGCGGCGCGGAGCTGAAGCTGCCCGGCGGGACCGGAGGAGAGAGAGCGGTCTGCGGTCCTACGGCGCTACCCCACCAGAGCCGGTGAGAGACACTCTGATCCCGGCGGCGGCTGCGCGACCAGCGCCTGGCGCCCTCTGCACTCGGGGACCGCGCGAGGATCCGGCGGGTCCCCGCAACTCTAGCCCCCGGTCCGGGCCTACACCGTGACCGGACGGGACCCCTCCCTGGTGAGTCCGGTCCAACCAAAGCTGCCGCGCCTCACCTGCCGACCACACACAGCCGGCACCTAGCTCCGACCCCCCCCCGCCTGGAGCTCCGAGTCGAGGGAGAGCCTCGCCCCGGGGCTGGAACGCCACCCGCCGCTACTGCCCCCCCTGCGGGGACAGCGCCATACCAGAGGCCCCGGCGCAGGGCCTGTCTTTGCTGCGACCTCGCTCTGAAACACCTGGGCCCTCCTGCGCCGCGGCCCCGGCCTGCTACCTCTGGCCCCCTGTGGACTGGGAGCCACGTGGGACCACTACAGGGATTCAATCACACGGGACCCTGCTTTGCCACTACGGTCCCCCAACTCCAGCTTGAGGACACTCCTGCGTTGCTCTGCCAGACCACGCTGCACACGTTCAGGAAGCAAACACCTCTGAGGCTTCTAGAGAGACAGACGGCATCCCTGGCACCGGAGCACGGCGGACGGCCGGCCTGCTGCCCTACTCCCCGGCTTGGGGCCTGCTCACGCCTGAGGGACCGGCGCTCCCAGCGCTCACAGCAGCTCTTGCTCGTCGACCGCCCTCACCAGCAGGGTTCCCCTGACTCCGAGGGGTCATCGGTGCCCCGCCTTCAGGGAACTGACCTCACCTGATTTGATCCCCACACTACCGGCGGGAGCCTGACCTTACTGCCCGTGGTTGAATGCTCGTTTCTCCCGGCGCGCCCACCCTGGGTACCCTGTGGGTCTTTCCCACGGAACCGCATCCGGCCTCTATCTCCCGACTACAACGCTCTAGGCGACAGACTGCCGGAGCGCTACATCCCGCTCCAGAAGCCATCTGCGCGACCCCGCCGGAGTGACCGCCAGGCCTTGCGGACTCTGCATCTCACACCAAAGGAGCGCTACCTGAGTCCCTCTTGCCCCCCCAGTCCGGTTCTACGAGTTCCTAACTTTGACATCATGGCGCACTCCAGCCGCAAAGGGACTCGGAACATCGTGGACCTCTTGAGCAAAAATGCACCGAAAGTGGAGAAGTCACAAACAGCGGCCTCCCCGAAGCCCCAAGCAAGCCCCCGGGGACAGGAAGAGGACAATGCCCCCATCACTAAAGCCTTCCTGGCCTCCCTCTTCAATACCCTGAGGGAGGATTTTCAAACCCTGAAACAAGAACTGACGGGGGAGCAACGGGAACTGCGCCGAGACCTGGACGGCCTGGGCGAGCGAGTAGCCTCGGTGGAGGAGTCGGACCAGTCACGCAGCATGGAGGTGGAGAGGCTACAGCAAGAGATCCTTCGACTCCAGGACCAACAAGTAGACTTGCAATCGCACTCAGAGGACCTTGAGAACCGCTCCCGGCGGAACAACATACGGGTCCGTGGAGTCCCGTTGAAAGCAGTGAAGAATGACCTGGTTGCCTATTTGCAAGCTCTGTTCCGGGAGATTTTGGGCGAACCTCAGGATTTTGAGATACGAATCGACAGGGCGCACAGGGTTGGCCTGGCGCGCCGGGAGTCAGCCCCTCCACCGGATATTCTGGCTTTCCTACCGGATTTTCCCCTCAAGGAACGCATTCTACGGGAGGCCCGCAGGGCACAGCCTATCCGGTTCCGCGACGAACCCGTGGCTCTTTTCCAGGACCTTTCTCCCATCACTCTACAGAAGCGTAAGTCCTTCCGGATAGCAACAAACTTCTTGAGAGACAATGGGGTACCTTACTCCTGGGGCCATCCGTTCCGCCTGATCTTTAAGTGGAATAGCTCACTCCATCAGCTCAGATCGCTCCGCGACACTTGTGCCCTACTGAACATTGAAATGCCAGAGGGGTCCGAATCCAGAGACGCATCCCCACGTAGATCACAGGATGACTCGTCACAGCGGCCGAGGGACAGCTGGCAAACAGTGCGACGAAGACGCTCCCCGAGACGCGTCCCGAAACCGGACCCTGCCACGGTCGCTCAAGAACGACAGGCGGCTGTGCAAGAAGTGGCGGACAACACTGCAACAGATCTGTAAGACTAAGTATGCTTGGGGGTTTTCTTTTACGCTGTAATAACCTGGGGCGACAGGTCGGGGGGCCGCTAATTCGGCCGCTACCATGGTACCCCTTCTATTGACTTTCTACGGACCTGTGTCATACACAATTAGGCCCGAGACTCTGACTAGTTCCAGTTTTGGGGTTTGTTCTGGGGAGGAGGGAGGGGCGGAAGGGGGGGGGGGGGTGGGCTCTGTTGATCTTGCGGGGGCACATCTTGTTGGGGTTAGGGAGGTTCTCTCGGGACGGGGGGAGAGAGGGGCTGTGGGGGGGTACGATGTTGCGGGCAGGGCAGGGTGGGGGACGAGGGCGGGGACCAGTATGCCAAGGGACTCCTACAGGTTTCAGATGTTGACTACGGCATGTCGAGCACGACTGCGCTACACGATGCTAAGCTTAGGTCTCTTCGAACTCTCCCAATATGACTGATACACTCAAGGTACTATCTCTCAATGTAAAGGGACTCAACAATCCAATTAAACGTAGAGCTGTTATCTCATACCTCGAACACTCGGAGGCTGATGTCTGCTTATTGCAGGAAACCCACCTCCTGATTAAAGATCTGCACAGAATGCGCTCCCGGGCTTTTCCTCAACAGTACTTTTCCTCTCTCCCGTCTAAGAAAGCTGGGGTGGCCATCCTAGTATCCCGACGTTTCAGAGGCCGGGTGGGAACCAAGGTAGGGGAGATTAAGGGACGCCTCCTGGCCTACTCCTTCCACATAGGGAATAGTGCGCTGACAATAGGCACCATCTATGCTCCCAACACGGGTCAGGAACTATTCCTGAAAACTGCACTCTCCGAGGCACTACAGTCACCTCCCTCTCAGCTACTCATTGGGGGGGACCTCAATCTGGTCATGGACACAAATAAAGACAGGTCTGGGCACCGCTATGGAGATACCGGCGCACTCTCGGAGGCGGGTAGGTCCTGGCTGCTGGAGAGGGGCGTTCTTGATCTCTGGAGGGCGGCACACCCCAACACAGAGCGCTTCACCTTCTACTCCCATGTACACCATACATACGCGCGTCTAGATCACTTCTTAGGCTCTTCGGAGCTGCACCCTCATATCACCGACGTTTCCATTGTCCCGGCAGCCCTTTCAGACCACGACGCGGTGGAGCTGACACTCCGTATACCCAAGGTGCCACGCACTCCTGGCTATTGGCGACTCAATGAACCCATATTGCAGAGGCCGGCCGTTGTTCGACAAATCCATAAATGCATCTCGGACTATCTCGCCACCAATGACACCCCAGCTATCTCAGTGTCGACTCTCTGGGGGGCCTTGAAGGCAGTAGTCAGGGGGGAGCTGATCGCCATCGCAGCTGCTGACGCCAAGATCCGCAAAGAAAAGAGAGCTGACCTCTCAGCACAAGTAGCCGAACTTGAAAGAATTCATAGCCGCACCTGCGCCCCGAGGATCTGGCGTCAGCTGAAGGCCGCAAGGGCTCAACTGGCCGGCATCGATACAGACAGAGCGGAATTTGCCGCTCTTCGCCTCCGCCATACATACTACGTAGGAGGTAACCGCACCGGACGCCTTCTTGCCAGTGCCTTAAAAGCCAAAACTCACCGCTCAAAAATCACCACTCTCCTGGACGACTCCGGTACCACACTCACCGAAGACGCACAAGTGGCTAACGCCTTCCGCTCCTTTTACGCCTCCCTGTATAGCGAGGACAGTGTCTCGCCGACCGACATTGACGCATACTTGCAATCGGCGGACATTACACCGTTATGCCCAGCGACAACGGAAGCCTTAGATGCTCCCATTCGCCCTGATGAGGTCCTGGCCGCCATCTCGCGCCTCCGTCCGCTCAAATCACCAGGCCCTGATGGTTTTTCCTCAGGCTTTTACAAGCTCTTTGGCCACGTACTAGCTCCGGTACTCACGAGATTGTTTAATTCTTTCGAGGGCCCGAGCTCCATTCCGCCGGACATGCTGGCAGCTGACATAGTGGTGTTGCCCAAACCGGGCAAACCCACGACGCACTGCTCTGCGTTCCGTCCAATCTCCTTACTTAACTTAGATTTAAAGCTCTTCACAGGGGTGCTGGCGGCCCGCTTGGGCCCCTGTCTACCGGGTATCCTCGAGCCGGATCAGTCGGGCTTTGTCCCGAACCGCCAATGCAGTGATAACACTAAACGATTGATGCACCTCGTGGATAAATCTCACTTTCAGGTCTCGGACTCGGTGCTTCTAGCCGTCGATGCGGAAAAGGCATTCGACCGTGTCGACTGGACCTACTTACAAAAAGTCCTGCAGCGGTACCAACTGGGCGACCGGTTTCAGGCCTGGATCGCGAGCTGCTACCACCACCCTATGGCCCGGGTCCGGCTGGGCGGCCTAAAGTCGGACCCCTTCGAAATACAACGAGGCACGCGTCAGGGGTGCCCCCTTTCGCCCCTTTTATTCGCCCTGTACGTGGAACCCCTGGCGCAGAAAATTCGAGACAATCCTCGCATTGGTGGTATCTCATTCGGCCATGAACCCCACGTGGTGGGGCTATACGCCGATGACATCATCGCTGCTCTGGACCGACCGTCCAGCTCTATACCTGCTTTCCTGGAGGAATTGGAGAGCTTCGGAGCGGTGTCGGGCTTCAAAATCAACAGGGGGAAATCCTTGATCTTGCCCCTGGGCAAGAACGCCCTTCCTAACACCCCACCACCTGATTTTGGCTGCGACTTACAAACCTCCGCGCAGCTTCCATACCTAGGGATCACTCTTACTGCTTCCACGGACTCAACGGTGACCCTTAATTATAAATCACTTGTCTCCCAAATTCGAGCCGACCTCGCGCGATGGTCAAAACAACCCCTCTCCATGCTGGGCCGCATAGCGGCAATAAAAATGTCAGCCTTGCCCAAGATCTTGTACATTTTCCAGACCCTCCCAGTAATGCCGCCGCCAGGTGCGATTGCTGAATTGCAAAATGCCTTCCACCAGTTCATCTGGGAAAAGAAACGCGCACGTCTGCATAAACAGGTGGCGCACAGACGTATTGATGAGGGAGGCCTCGGGATCCCTGATCTCAGGCAATATTTTCAGGCCTCGCAGCTCCGCTACTTGGTGGAATGGTACAGGCCTGAGTCAGAAAAGAGGTGGCTCTTTCAAGACAGAGCGATGGCTCAGACATCGCTGTGGAAGATCCCATTTCTTGCCCGCCGGCATAGACCGCGATACCTTCTTAAATCTCCGGTTACTCGCACCATCATGAAGACCTGGGACACGGTAGCGGTCAAACGGGGCCTGACAACTTTCCCATCCCCGCTCACTCCGCTCTTTGATAACCCGGAATTTCTGCCGGGCGCCGATCCCCGTGCCTTTCTACAATGGCGGAACACGGACTGCCGCTCGGCCGGCCATCTCTTTGACTTAGAGGGCTTCCTCCCCCTTGCCGAGATCACACACGGCTACGGAGTGAATAAACCTCACATGTTCCAATACTTCCAGCTTCGTCACTGGCTTCTACACCCGGATCGCGCTCCCCTAGTCGCTCGACCGATGACGCAGTTTGAGAAATGGCTGATTACGAAGGACTCGGGTAGGCACCTTATATCGGACCTTTACAAAATGTTATCCCCCGCGGCCGGCCCGGTTAAAACAGCGGGGCAGAGGCGCTGGGAATCGGAGCTCGGAAGGACACTTTCGCCCAAGGAATGGGGGTTCGTATACCATAGAGCGGCACACACCACTCGTAATACTAGCGCCAGGGAGTCGGCGGTGAAACTGGCCATCTACTGGCACCTTACCCCGACAAGACTCAATCAGGGCAATCCTCTTCGAAGCGCTCTGTGTTGGAGGGGCTGCGGTGAAAGGGGCACTCTGACCCATCTCCTGTGGGAATGCAACGCTCTGCAAGGGTACTGGAAAGCGGTATTAGACGATATTGACTCCACCTTTGAAACTGAAATCCCGCGCTTTCCTGCATACACTATCCTAGGGCTACCCAACGCACTCACATTTCCCTTAAAGTCACTACGTGGCAAACAGATGGGCATTGCCATGCAGGCAGCGTCACAACATGTTCTGTCACTATGGGGCTCCACCACATTACCCACCCACACTGGCTGGTTACACAAATTGTGGTTCACACTGGGCATGGAGCGCATCCAAGCCACACTCACACATTCGACTGACTCCTTCCAGAAGACCTGGCAACCGCTCCTGTCCCTCTTATCCAGGGAATTTCACGAAATCACATGCCCAAAATATCTTCGCATTCTACGGCTCACGACACCACCGCAGAACCCGCCACAAACTTAGACACCTTGCTACACACTAGCCCGAGAGTGAACTCAGGGAGACTCCGAACTATTGGCATACTGGCCGGGGTGGGGGGAGGGGGGGAGGGGCTGTTGGGTGAAGGGTGGGGGGTTGAGTTTTTCCTTCTGTTTTGTTTGGTTGTAATTCCCACATGGCATCTTCACCTAAATGTCGGCAATGCAATATTGTGTAGGCGTGATTTATATGCTTCTTGGTTGCCTCTCAGAGAAGACGTGCCTGTCTGTCTCGCTCGCTACATAAACCTACTGCATGCTATTCGCCTTACTATGCCTGTTTTTCTTGCTCTTAAACTCAATAAAACAAATTTGAAATTAAAGGGAGAGAGAATATTCCTATTCTTCCTCGTTTGCAGGTAGAGAAGATCCTTAAGAGAATTAACATCGAACAATTCAATGCTCGATTGAAACAATCAACAAGGGGTACTGTGAACACAAATGAACGCCGCTTATGTACATACGCATTGCTATTTTCAACAGGTTGTTCCTAATGTTTCTATTTTAGCGAGGTCAAAAAGAGATCCCATTAGTGGCCTACTGATTTTGCTCGATTCCTTTTGTTTTTTTACACGATTTTTCGCTATCTGCAAAGACTAAACAGAGTATTGCGACTCTGTGCTTGTTTGTAAATAGAGAATGAACCAAAGAGAACAATCAATCAAATGGAGAGAGAAGCAGGCACGACGGATTACAAAGGGGGAAAGGGCTGCGTTAACTACCCTTCACTATCTGCAAAGAGAGAGTACTCCTAATAGAAATGAGGGGTGGGGGGCAGCAATCAAAGCAGATCAGTGTGCATAAACACGAAAAAAAAAATTCTTACCACGTACTTGACATTCGACAGCTTATGATATTTGCTATTAAAAAACCATTGAAATTCACTGAAAAAACCATAGGTTATAGACCATATATAGTTAGGAATTAGCATTTACAAAACCTTGAAAATTCACTGAAAAAACCATAGGTTATAGACCATATATAGTTAGGAATTAGCATTTAAAAAACCTTATTTTACTCACACAAAACCATTGAAATTCCATATATAGTTAGTTGCACTAACTATATATTGCGCACCCGCAATCCACTGCTGATGATGTCACATATTACATCATTCATGACATGGTCAGTGACATCACTGATGACATCACTGATGACATCTCAAATGACATCACTGATGACATCTCATTTGACATCAATGACCACATCACTGATGATATCATTCATGTGACAATACAATGCATCTCCTCACATTTTAATATAACCTCTGTTTCACCCAGTGTTAAAAACAGAGTATAATTTTTGAAACCATTGACACACCAATACTAGTTACTACATACGTACTCACTGATTCCTACGTCTACACACACATTCACTCATTCACCCATACAATCATTCATACATACAATCACTCATGTTTACAACACAATCATATGCACTCATACACCTATACAGACACTCACACTCTGCCACTCATCCATGGAGTTACTCACACACCTAGTCAGTCCTGTAAAGAATCAATCACACTTCCATTTTCTACTCTATACAGTTAAACATAGAGCACCTTACGTTTTCAACCATATACTAACACATACTTACTCTCTTATACAATCATTGATACAAGTACACATTGATCTGTACAGAGTCACACACCTCCCATCCAGCCACACACACACTCAGTCTCCCATGCAAATACTTGGGCAATCAATCAATAACCCATATAGTTACTCATATAGCTACTGATCAACACATGCAGCAGTTTACAGAACAACAGACATAATGATGCACAAATTAAGACAGTTTAGTCACTAACCCATGCACTCAGTGAGACACATTTAATCACTCACTCATACATTCAGTCATGCACCTACTAAATCCTTCGTCCAGACACTTATACATCCACTCATTCTTCAATATGTAAGACATATTTTAACTTTACAGAAACATAGTCACTGGATGTTGTCATCAGTGATGTCACTGACCATGTCATGAATGATGTAATATGTGACATCATCAGCAGTGGATTGCGGGTGCGCAATATATAGTTAGTGCAACTAACTATATATGGAATTTCAATGGTTTTGTGTGAGTAAAATAAGGTTTTTTAAATGCTAATTCCTAACTATATATGGTCTATAACCTATGGTTTTTTCAGTGAATATATATATAGATAGATAGATATCCAAAGAACCGGTGTTCCTTCACGAGCACTCAGGAAGAATAACACACCACAGCATCAGCACGGTATCCAACCAAGTACGGTTTATGGAGCAATAAACCTACTTGGTTGGATACCGTGCTGATGCTGTGGTGTGTTATTCTTTCTGAGTGCTCGTGAAGGAACACCGGTTCTTTGGATATTGTTAAACCGGCAGCTCCGCCAGAACGAGGCACCCCGACAAAGGCGAAGGATTGCCAGCAGGAGCGTTTTCGAGGATATATATATATATAGATATAAATTCTAATACAAAATCCTTTATTAAATTAAAATATTAAACTCTTTAAACAACTTTAAACGTACATTTCCCACTACAGTCAGTGCAACAGTACGGAAAGTGTTGGATAGCGAAGTTACTATTCCCACTCCAGTGAGTACAACAGCAGGGAAAGTGTCGGATAGTGGTGGGTTAAAATGTACTATTCTCACTCCAGTCAGTGCAACAGTAGGGAAAGTGTTGGATAGCGGCGGGATACAAATTACTATTCCCAATCCAATGAGTGCAAGAGTAGGGAAAGTGTTGGATAGTAGAGGGGTAAGAAATACTGTTCCCACTCCAATAAGTGCAAGAGTAGGGAAAGTGTTGGATATCGAAGCGGTAAAAATTACTATTCCCACTCCAGTGAGTGCATCAGTAGGGAAATGGTTGGATAGCCAAGAGGTAACAATTAATATTCCCACACAAGTCAGTTCAAAATTAAAAACGCACAAAATCCTAACAATAGAAACACAATATTTAAAAAACAAAATAAATAAAAAATATAAAACAAATTAAAAAATAATATATTTTGTTAAAAAATAAAAAAATAAAAATATATTATAATGTTAAATACATATGAAACATACCTACAAATATATTAAGTAAACTAACAAATAACTTTCAAACAAATACATATTTCTATTTAGAAAATACAAAAACACTAATTACCATAATTAATTACCAATTAAAGAAATATTATTAATTAAAAAACAAATTAAAACTCACAAAAAATAATTAACTTCCCACACTTTGCCCCTCAAATACTCACAACCCATAGCTAAAATTAAACTGCAAAAAAAATAATTACACAATTAAAACTAATTTCCAATTAAAAAACTAATAGTATAGTAGGTAAAATGTATTTCCTCTCCACCCTTTACCCGTATAAAAGTAAAACCCACACACAAAAAAAACAATTACCCTAAGTAACGATCAATTAATTAATTAGGATTATTTATCAACTAATCATTAATTCATTAAACATAAATTACTTACTACACTTCACCCATATAAAACCCACAACCTGCACCTAAAATAATTACACACTTACTATAATTAATTGTCAATTAATTAATAATGTTAATCCACAACTAATTATTAATTCATTAAAAATAAATTACTTCCGACCCTTTCCCATATAAACCCCATGACCTGCACCTACTATTAATAACATATTTACAATAATTAATTGTCAATTAATTAATGTTAATTAACAAGTAATAATTAATAAATTAAAAATAAATTACTTCCCACTATTTACCCCTATAAGCCCCACAACCCGCAAATAAAATTAATTACACGATTACCATAATTAATTGACAATTATTTAATTAATGTTAATTAACAACAAATTATTAATGAATTAAAAGTACATTACTTTCCACCCTTTATCCCTCATAAGCCCACAACCCGCACCTAAAATTTACCCCATAAAATTAAAAGCACAATTAACATTATAAAATGTAAATTAAATAAATATGAAGAAATTAAAAATATGTATTAATTTATTATAATTAAATTACTTTCCACCAGTTTCCACTTAAAACCTGCAACCTGGTCTGGAACTAAAAAAAACCAAAAGTTATTTTAATTAAAATTAATAACTGCAAAAAATGTGACACATATATTAAAAAACATTAACAATACATAATCAAAAATACATCACATACATTTAGAATATATATTAATTCACTGAAAAAACTATAAGTTTTAGGGGTGTTATAGTTAGCTGGACATTTCACTCATACAAAACCATTGAAATTGCTCCTATATAGTTAGTTGTACTAACTATATTTCGCGCACCCGCAATCCACTGCTGATGATGTCACTTATTACATCATTCATGACATGGTCAGTGGCATCCCTTATGACATCTCAAATGACATCACTGATGACATCACTGATGATATCATCCAGTGAATGTGGTTTGCTTTGTTATTTAAATATGCATTATATATATATAGCAATTTGCATTGAGGAATGAGTGGATATATAAAAATAAATATTTGGATGGAGGATTTAGTAGCAGTGTAATTGACTGTTTACTTTAACAATGTATAGTGTCTCACTAAATATAGTGGATAGTGACTAAACTGTGTGAATATCTGTATCACTTTGTCAGTTGTTGTGTAAACTGGTTCTTCACTTGGTTACTAGCTATGTGAAAGTCTATATTAGTTATTAATTAGTTAACTGAGTATTTGTATGGGAGAGTGAATGTGTGTGTGGTTCGGTGGTGGATGTGTGACTGCCCAAAGATGTGTGAATAGTTGATTCAGTAGATATATGAAGTTAAAACTACATGTTCTAACAGTTGTTTGGCTGAGTGAATATCTTTATGGGTGTGGTGATGACCAAATATATTTCTCAATGGTACATGTCCAACAAACTACTAAAATAAAAGGCAGTGTATGTGTCAGTTGTTGTATATAAATAAGTATACATAAGACTCAATGATTGTGTAAGTGACTATATGGATAACTGTATACTTGTAATAATGATTTTATAATACACTAAGTATGACTTACTATCTAAATCAATAGATGAAGTGGTGTTTGTATAAGTGTGTAGCTAAGTAAGTATGTAAGTATGATCTATTGTTTGCATAAGTGAGTAGGATAATTTCATATGTGAATAGGTTGTGTGCTGGTGTGTAATGTTGATATAGGTGTATACGTATTTTTGAAAGTGTTCTATTGTTCATTGACAGCATGTATGAGTGAATCTACAGGTAAGTGATTAGATGTGTGTATACATCTAGGAATCACTTAGTGGGTTTTTAGATACTTGTATTGCTGTGTCAATGGATTCAAATATGATACTCTGTATTTTACAAAGAGTGATGAAAGATTTTACTGGTGTATGAAAAGGTGTATGTGATTGTCACGTGGATGATGTCATCAGTGATATCATCAGTGATGTCATTTGAGATGTCATCAGTGATGTCACTGACCATGTCATGAATGATATAATATGTGATATCATCAGCAGTCGATTGCGGGTGCGCGAAATATAGTTAGTACAACTAACTATATAGGAGCAATTTCTATGGTTTTGTATGAGTGAAATGTCCAGCTAACTATAACACCCCTAAAACTTCTAGTTTTTTGAGTGATTTTCAAAGGTTTTTTAAATGGTAATTCCTAACTATATAAGGCCTGAAACCTATGTTTTTTTTCAGTGAATTTCAAAGGTTTTTTAAATGCTAATTCCTAACTATATAAGGCCTGAAACCTATCGTTTTTTCAGTGAATTTGTAAGGTTTTTTAAATGCGAATTCCTAACTATATAAGGCCTGAAACCTATGTTTTTTTCAGGGAATTTCAAAGGTTTTTTAAATGCTAATTCCTAACTATATAAGGCCTGAAACCTATGGTTTTTTCAGTGAATTTCAATGGTTTTTTAAATGCTAATTCCTAACTATAACAGGCCTGAAACCTATGGTTTTTTCATTGAATTTCGAAGGTTTTTTAAATGACAATTTTTAAATGTATTAATTGTTATTTTTTTATACTGATTTACTATATTTTTGCAGGCAGGTGTTCAGAGGGCACGCCCCCTTTTTACATCACTCATGACATGGTCATGTCATCACTGATGACATCTCAAATGACATCCCTGATGACATCACTGATGACATCCTTGTGGCAGACCTCCTCTCACTGTAATATAACCTTTGATACACACGATTAAAAATAGAAACTAAAATTTTCAAAAAAATGGAAATACCAATTCCAGTTAGAACAACCTATTGAGTAATCCAGAAATCTACATACACATCCACTCATTCACCAACAGTTCTATATAGTCACTCATAGAGGTACTCACTCATCATATGTACTCATACACCTATATATCCTGTTATACACCGACACTCATCTATAGAGTTACTCACACACATACTCACACATGCAAATAAACTATGAAATATCCATTTACTTGCATATACAGCTATACACCCACCACTACACTAACTTCTACAGAATCGTATACATACTTACTCTCTTAAACAATCACTTATAGAAACACATACTTATTTATACAGGAAGTCTTAGAATCTCTCACTCCCAGATATACTCACTTATATACATCAATACTCACATATACTAGTTTAAAACATTTGTAGTTACTCATAAAGATAGTATTGAGATAGTTATTCACTCACTAACACACCCATACACACACTCATCCACCCATACAGTCCTGCACACATACTGTTTTCAAAACACATACAAACAGTGAATCAGTCATTCATGCATCTGTGCGCTAAGTAATACTCCCCACCGAACTGTACAAACACTCATTTTGGTACTCAAAAAAACAACTAATAACCCATATACACACTCATGTAGCTACTCACCAACCCATGCAGCCACTTATATACAAAGTGAGACACTGATACAGATATTTAAATATTTAAAGATTACTCGCTAGTACACCTATTCACTAAGATATACTTAATAAGTCAGTTATACAATCAATGTTACAAAAAAAACATCCATTTAGACACTTATTTACCCATTTATTCTTCCATCGACCTTTAGATATACATATATAAAAAAAATATTTTTCAGAAAGACACACATTCACTGGATGATGTCATCAGTGATGTCATCAGGGATGTCATTTGAGATGTCATTAGTGATGTCATGAGTGATGTCACTGACCATGTCATGAGTGATGTAATATGTGACGTCATCAGCAGTGCCTTGCGGGCGCACAAGTTATAGTTAGCTGAGCTATCTATAACAGAGGAATTTCAAAGGTTTTGTATGAGAGAAATGTCCAGCTAACTATAACATGTGAAACCTATGGTTTGTTCAATGAATTTGCATAGTTTTTTAAATGCTAATTCCTAACTATAATGTGTGTGAAACCTATGGTTTTTTCAATGAATTTGCAAGGTTTTTAAATGCTAATTCATAACTATAATGTGTGTGAAACCTATGGTTTTTTCAGTGAATTTATATATATACATATATATTTTCTCGCCGTTTTCACTGAGCCCAGTGTAAACAAAAGGAGGGCGCACTCTCGAATTCAGTTATTATTTTATTCTTCAGTCATTTTTCCAACAAGCAAACAACCTACGCGTTTCGGTATTCCTATACCTTGGCCACGGTTGGTTAGTTCTCTAAACATTGTGTTTTTTGTAATTTCAAAATGAGTTGCATAATTGCCTGTTTCAAACTCACAAGGTAACACCAAGCATTCTGGGACATGTAGTTACCAAAAAGTTAAAATTAAACCTTTAAGACATTACAAAAGGATATATGGAATTGGTTCCAAATGCAAATAAACAGATAGGAGGATACTTATATACATATTTACAGGTTCCTATTTACAGTCTGTTTTTTAGTATTTTTTTTTAATGTTTAATCCATAACCAGCAGTTTTTTTTTCGGTGTGTTATGTTACAGCTTTGTTGATCAAAGGGTTTCTTTATGGATGTTTTTTTGTGAATTTTGCTTTTTTATTTTTCGGTCATGGCTATTCCAGCACAATATCAATTTAGATGTCTGTACAATGCAGTTCAATTTTCAAAAGCCACCTCCTATTTACGGGAACCTTTATTTTCTCTTCTGTAATGACACATTGGACATCATGGGAGCTATTTACAAGTGAATGTACATTTCTTCCGAAAAATTCATGCCGTGAGCGGACATACTTCTGAAATTGAGTGTATGGCGAGACTTTTTCTGCCTCAATATTCGTTCTCTGTTTCCTCCTCGTTCGTTTTGAGGAGCAGTCTCTATACCACTGAACTTGAGACATTTCCAATCCCCTTTATGGAATGTTTCCACATGTTTTGCAACAGCGTTGTTTTTATCCTTGTTTATTGTCGCTCTTACATGTTCCAATACTCTTTTTTGAGTTCACAAATTGTGCTGCCCACGTATTTTAATTTGCATGGGCATTCAATTATGTACACAGTGTACTGGCTACTTTTACAGGTGATGAGTTGTTGGATCCGCCAAATTCTTCCATCTGCCATAGTTATTGCCTTTGTAGAGTTGGTCGATTTGGCACACTTTGCAACTATGGCATTTGGCAAAGCCAGTTGTTTTCAGCCACTAGTCCTTTTTTTTATTTGTTTATAGAAGGCTATGCACTAATTTGTCTTTGAGGTTAGTGGCTCTGCGGTATGTGATGGTTGGATGGTTTCCATTAGTTTGCCCATTGTGTAATCCAACTTCAAAATCTTCCAATTTTTTCTCATGATCTGCGAGATTTCTTTTGCTTCTTGCGTGTAGTCCAAAATCAGGTCGATTGGTTCTTCTGCTGAGGGTTTTGCATTGGGTGTTTTCGGTACCAAGCAATCCTGTCTTGATTGTTCATTTGCCCTCGATCAACATTTATCCACAGTTTTACCATTGTATTTTCTGTTCAGAAATCTGTTCCTTTGTTTTCTCACTATGCTATTTCCATTCCTCCTCCTCACTACAAATACGCCTCAATAAGACAAAAATTGAGAGGAAGAGGCTACTGAGAACGAGAGTTAAGAACATGCATTAAAAAAATTGAAAATCGATCACGAACAGAAATTCTAATTAAAAAACCGAAGAAGTCAAAAGGAGAAGAACAAATTCAACAAATTCCAAGACTGATCTTATCATACAGCAAAGAGTCTCACAAAATACGCCAAACTGTGCAAAAATATTGGCCTATTCTTAAACAAGATCCAGATATGGCAAAACTAATAGGTCCAACCCCCCAGATTACATTCAGGAAAGCGCCATCAATAAAGGACACACTAATTCAGAGCCATTTCAGCCAAAAAACTAAAACTCGGAGCTGGTTGGACAAACAACAAAGTGGTTTTATAAAATGCTACGCTTGTAAAGCGTGTAAAATTGGCGTAAATAAAAGGAACATAAGAGACCCAGAGGGAAGACTAATTGAAATCCACAAGAGGATTACAAAATTTGTGGTATATGCTATTCAATGTAACAATGTAACAAGATGGATGCCAACACTTCCTGGTTTGAAGTGTTGACAGCCAATGAGCATGCAGCTTTCTCAGGAAGGCATGCTGATTGGCTGCCACTGTCTGTCAACACTCCAAAACAGAAATTGTTGGCAGCCATCTTGTGCCTCGATAGACTGAGGCACAGGAAAGCAGAAAAACAAACATGTAGAACTCAAAAAGGGGGCAGGGTAGAAGCACCCTGACCCTCCAGGTCTGTTCAGGCGGTCCCACAAGGATGCCCAAGGCCCCAAAAAATATTTTTTTTTGTTGAAAAATCGTGTGGTGCTCGCACGGTCCTCGCACGGTGCGCGCACGGTTTCACGATGTTTGACACAATGTACCCAAGGGCCCAGGACCTCTACCAAACTTGCATTTCAAATAAACCACAACACATAAACGTTCTGGAACAGAATCTATACTTATGCTTTACCTAATACATTTCTGGAGCACTAACAAACAAGGGAAATGAAAGATAGAGGATAACTCGGGCCATGCCAGTTTCTGAAGATAACTAGGATCACCACTAACTGGGCCATAATAACGTCCAACATTATTTCTGAGGGTCCCCAGCTCTGTTGGAAGACTGGCCTAATACCCAGCCTAATCCTTAACTGCATGATAATATTTTGGCTGCAAATATTTTCTTACCAAAATAGCAACACCCCTCTGTGCATCATAGCTGAAGAACAAATGGTTCCCATGGTCCCAGATGCTTCACTTTTTCCCACCACTCATTGTGTTTCCTGTAATAAAATGGTACCAGGTTTGAACTGATTCAACCAGGCAAATGTGGTTGTCTTCTTGACACTGTTGTTGAGATCATTACCATTAAAGCTAAACAATGTTAAGCCCCACACCCTTCCCATAAAACCCTTAACACATGTCCTGCTACCCCTAACAACCAGCCAACATCTACAATCCCTAAATGGATCCCCCAGAACCAAGAAAATTAGCCACTCCTGAGCCTTATGATCTATATCCTCATATCCCCTCCGCGATGATACCTTAGAACCACCTTTACAATTGTTTCTGCCTCCCCCTCTCCCTTATGCCTTTCCCATCTACTCACCCCCACCACAGTGAGCCCAACAGATCACAAGGCAGGCCCTCTCCTCCCTAGCAAAATAAATGTATTGATGTGCATCTTTATCCAATCATGGGTGCCACCCCTTCCTTCTCTCCCCACACCCACCCCAACCTGAAAGAGAGATACAAAATAAAAAACCATACCAGATAAAAGAAAACTACCAGACCTTCTCTGTCACACACGTTCAGAAGATATTGAGTGACTGGTCAGCCAGACCAAAAACATGAACAATTTCGATACCTCATGCTTGAATATATATATATATATCTGAACCCTGATTAACCAGCCATTTTCTATATCTGATTAGGATGGCTCTAAGCCCTCAGGGGCTCACACTATACTTGGACTAGCAGGATGGGTTCTCCAGGTATTTACACCTTCTTGATGGGGACCTAATTTGTTGATCAATTGTACTGGTGTTAGACCATGAGTGTTCCTCCAACAACATCAGATGGTTTTCCATCTCCTCCTGACTGGTCATAAAGGTCATCATTTCTCATCTAAGGCTTCCACTTTTTCTATTAACTTCTCAATGTTGGGTTCTTTCTCATTTCCATTTTCTTAACCCTCCTGATCTCCTTCGGATACAGTTAAGCATCTGTTTAGAGGACTGACTCGAAAAAAAGTGAGGACATCTGTTTGTTTTCTGAGTCCAGGCTTCCCCACCCAGAAGCCGACCATATCCTTTCACTTACGTTTAGCCTCTTTAATGATTGAGCAAATACCCCTTCCTGCCCTGTTCCTCTGCTTGCCTCTGCTGGCCCTGCCAGCACAGAGATTTCAAAGTTTGCAACTAGCCACCTTGCAGCTCTTTAAGGTGGAAGGTGTAGTGTGCACTCTCCAACTGCCCTGTCCCTGCTCAGTGCTGCCCTTGCTATATGTTGAGTAGGGGTGCTGTTAGTGCCACTAAAACGACCTTCTTAACCTGAGCGATGGGGGTAGTGGGTTAGTCGAAGTTCAAGGTAGAGCAGCCAGTACTGTAGGACCTCAGCTCTTGTTGTCGTCCTGTCATTCCCAGTCTCACCTTACTTGCAGGCAGCATCCCTTCTTCTACCAAGACCACTTCAGACACTGAGGGCTCTGGGATATCCCCCGGTGCCACATGGGTTGGTAAACTCAATATCTTAATCTATACTGTGGTTTTCTCTGAGGCCTAGAGGACCTGATGAGAGGATTGCATCCTCCTTCTCCACTCTGACATGAACCTTGATGAGGTAGAGCTCAGATCTCCTGGTATCAGAATTGGTAGCTCTGTCTGACTTATCCCTCTCCTGGCAGAGCCTGCATGCATCATGAGTCTTGCTTTCTCTGCCCCCTTGAGTCATGGATTACTTGCTGGCTCTCTCCTGGACTTATAGCCAGACATCATCCTCCTACTGTACAATACAGTGCAATGAATGGAAGAGCCAAAGACATTCTCCGAAATGGAACTCCTCTTGCAGCCTTGGTGTCTCACTGCCTGGGGGAAAAACTGTTCATCAAGTCTTAAAAACATGGGGATTGCCAAAGGCGATGAGAGAAAGAGAGGGAGAGGGTGAGGAGCGTGCTGCTATCCAACATAGCAGGGAGAACTAGTCACAGGGTGGCTAGCTCAGGGCTCCAGTCATCACGTGCTGCCTCCGCACCTACATGCATTCTGGCACCAGCACTCTTATCCTCCAACGCACCAGACCAGTGCACAGGGAAGCAGTAGACCTCTCTGGCAGGTGATTTCAGAGGAGGCCAAGGTCCTGACCAGAGCGTGGGTATCTCCGTGAGTTGTAGAATACCCAGAAACAGCCGTGTAGAACTATACTACACTACGTTGTCTGTTCTCCTGGTCGCACCTCACCTCAATTGACTCCCTGTTATCCCTTGTTAACCATCATGCACAGTGTGGCTCTTCAGCTATTTATGCAGCACCAAAAAAGTAATGAAGTCAAAACAAGATGCAATAAAAATCCCAAACATAATTGGGATAACAGAGTAAAATGTACCAAACTAAACACCATATTGAAAAAATCCAATATTCCAAAGATGTGAGTAGAAATAGTCACAAAAAAGCACAAAGCGGCAATTATAGTCTGTACCTTTGTGAATTGCATTTTTCAGTACATGAAGTTGTACTACAGAAGTGCTAACCAAAAAACTCATAAATACTTTTTGTGAATTGGGCTACTGGAAGACAACTGGAATTTTAAAGCAAGCAAAGAATTCAAGCATCAGTTCCCAAAATATCAATGATAATGGATGTTAACAGCTGGGAGCAAGGATACCAGTAATTGGGTATAGTCAGCTGAGGGGGCAATGCAAAAATGGGTTTAATGTTCTTCTTTATTTAGTTCTTCATGTTATTCCTAAAAATTGGTATCTGTGTCACCTTTTGTGCTACCTTGGTTGTCATTCAGAAATATTTTGTGGTAAAACTCCTTAGGGTTTGTGAATTTTTCATAGTGTCTTTGTATTTTGATTAGATATCCCTTTAATAGTTTACTGTAGAAATGATGTTGTGGGATATAAAATAATTTCACAACCTTCTTTGCTGGTTTATTCCCAGTGAGGCTCTCTAGTTCCGTTACATAAATCTTATGATGAGGTGATCCCTGCAGGGTAACTAGTTCTCTCTTGTGAATGAACATTTTAGGGAAGGCACCCAGGTCCATATGTTCCATAGTGTTGTGTCACCTTTGCCCCATGCAAGGGGGCTCAAGGGCAATGCAAGTCAGATTTATTAAACCACACAAGGCCACCTTAAGTGGCCCTGCATGGTTTGATAAATATGGAGTAACGCAAGGCAGTTCAATTGCTGCCTTGCATTACTCTGCCTCTGGGAGGCATTCCATGGTTGGGGAATGGGTGTTCAACACTCTTCCTCTCATGGACTTTGGCGCTTTCTTAGACTTGGGAATGCGTCAAAATGCTACAAGTAACGAAGAGAAAATTGTGATTTCTTCTAGTTTCTTCTTCTTTCTATGTTTGCTGTAATCTACAGCACTCATAGAAAGCGGAAAATGCTTCTGAGGATTGTTTTTGTGCAGGAAGCTGTCCCTACAATGTGAAATCCTTGCACCATGACGCAAGGTCCCTGTATTGGCGCAAGGCAGCGCATTGAATGCCAATGCAAAGAAAGGACAGGAATGTGCAGTATAATTTTTAATATGGCACATTCCTGCAGCTTCCCTTTCATGCAAATCAGCGCAGCAAGGTGACATGCTGCGTTGAACTTTATCAAAGTATGATAAATCTGGGCCTAAGGGTCCAATTGACAAAGAGTTTACTGGCACCTAGTCTTGTAGTACTCTTGAATTCCATTAGTAAGCAAGGGTACTCCTGACTTCCTCTTGAAATTGATGAGTAAGACATGAGTACTACAAAAGTAGGTCAGTTCTACTCATACATCCATTTTCATTAATTGGACCTAAATGTGGACCACCTGCTGAGGTTACATGTCTTTGGTCTCTACACTGCATTTCTTTTGAAACACATTCACCTGTAATATGGAATATGTACACAGATAACAGCATCCCATCATTTGTTTGGGGTCATACTCCACACAAACAAGTTAACTGTTTCCACTAGTGAGGAGATGTATTTAGACACATGCTAGTGACACTACTCTCAACATGCCTCTTGAGTCTAAAGCCATGTGCAAAACATGTTGTGTCCAAGAAACCTTTTTATTACACAAGTTCTGCACTTTATGGGAAGACTTTCTTATCATGTGCATAAGTCCCTAGCCCCACAGACCTCCCTAATACCAGTTTCATACAGACTTTGGACCATATTTATGTGAAGGTAATTCAGTGCAGCTTTGCACTGCACTGTGTTACAGAAAAAGGGCTGGAATGCAGTGTGTTTATCACAATACGGGACATCCCTGCCTTTTCCCAAAGCTGGTGAACAATGGGCTGCCTAGCTTGAATGCAGAATTGTTGTTGTGCAGGAAGGGGCACTTTCCTGCTTAAAAACAATCCCCTGAGGAAAATAAAGATATCTTTCCTCATTACACTTCCCCTGGGACGGTGCTGCATTTTGCACTTTCCTAGATCTACCAGTAACGGAAAATCTGGGAATACATCACAATCCTTCGGAATGGTGTGGGAACACCCACAAAATGCCAATGAAATGCCCTGCCAGAGCAGAGTAACAGAGTGCAGCGATTTAATCTCCTGATTTTTCATGCCGCTCAGGGCCATGCAAAATGGCCTTGCGTGGCTTGATCAATTGCATTTTGGGGTTGCATCATGCATGCACCAAATAGCATGGTGCAAAAATAACACAACCCCTTTGATAAATCGTCCCTCTTCCTTTAAAACACAGGATGTTGAGCTTTGGATGCCCTCCCCTTGTCAGCATCACTGTGATGGTTACTTATTCCTATGCTCATCACAAAATAAAGGGCCACTGACTAATGTTCAAGGCAATGAAGTGTGGTATGAAACAAAAAGTTACCCTCAGTAAGCCAAAAGGCTATAAACCTCCTTACTCCATCAACACAGAGTGTGTCCCTATTCAGTCAAAGCATTATGGATCCTATCACACTTGAGTTCCTTTTGAAATGTCTAATAGAATTGTGATGGATTCAGTCTGTTAGAAATTGGGATACTGGTTGACTAGCCTATAAGACCCGGTCAAGCAACATCCGCAATTCTAGTCAGGGTAAGGCACACACAAACCCAAAATTACCCTGTGCTCACCCTCTGATAGCACAGAACAGTCAGGCTTAACTTAGAGGCAATGTTTAATGTATTTCTGAAAGACTTCAAACAGTAAATGAGTGGAAACACCAAACAAAAAGATTCCACACAAGGTTAGAAAGATAGAATTTAATGCAATAAATAGAAAATTACCAAAAACAACGGACATCCAATATGTGCAACATGAGTTATGAATTTTTAAAGAATATACTGTAAAATATCACAAATAAATAGGGGATATCTCATTGTGAGGGACAGGGACCAAAAGTTCAGACCAAATGTGATGGTGCAAGGGACGGCTACAGAGACCCAGTTAGGCCTGCTGAATCAAAGTACCTTAAATCCTGGTTGCAGAATGTTTGTGTGGATCCTTGTCAAAGGTGCCTGGTGTAGCAGAGTTTTCGAGATGTGATGAGGCTGTGGTGCTAGGTGCATATGCGTTAGCATTGAGGATCCTGTTAACGGAGCTTGGGGTGTAAAGGCCAGTGTCAAAGATGCACCACGCAGAGGAGACGATGCATCAATTCCGACAAGTGGTGAAGGTGCAATGCAGAGGTTTTGTCATTGTCTTCAAGACTGTGATTGATGAGGGATGCGAGGAGCTTGTACCAGTAAAAGCATTATGCAGTGATGGTAATGAAGGTGATGAGTTGGTCCCAAGTTGCAGGAAGCAGCAGCAATGTAAGTCCTTAGAAACAGGTCCAATCCATGTAACAATGGTGGCAAGTCTTTTCTCCTCCAAGACTGAAGTCCTCCCTGGAAGATAGTCCTGATGAAGAGCGGAAAGTGGACTACAGCTGTCTTGACAGCATCGCGAAAATTGTACGAGCCCACTTAAAACTCTAGACCCTCCTGAGCAAGCATCAGACTAATTACAATATTCAGATCGAAATACCCAGTGGAAATTTAAAGCAAACCAGATTTGATCTATGAAGTTTGTGGCTTGATTAAGAAGAATATTGAGCAAATTATCATAATTATTTTTTATGGCCAATTAACAGATTCTTATGATACAATACTAGCATAGGAGGACTGTCATTGCCTATTGCAATTGTGACACCTTTAGAAAAAGAAGAGGAGACGGGAGCTTTTTTCTTCACCTGGACATTGCTTAATGACCATGAGAGATGGATCCAGTAATGTACAAGAACTAATCAGGTTGGGATAAAATATCAATTACGCATGTAATTCAACTGCAGCATCAACCACAGGTTCAACTGTAATGTCCTATGGTCCAGAAGTGAAAAGCTACTTAAAAATAAACATTGTAGATACATTGTAATATATCACGCATAAATTACCACATGGTCATCTTCCATGAATTCTCCTATAGTTTTGATGTACAAACAAGATGGATCCTGGAGTTTGGGCTTGGAGTATCTGCACCCGAACCAGTATTTAAAATATTATGCTGTTCAAAATGCCCACTGCCCAGGATGAAAGATACAGTTTACCAGGCTGACTCAAAACATGTATTGAAAAAGGACAAAGTTGAGCTTTTCTCTCAAAGAGTAGCTCCTAAATTACACTATTTAGATGCCTTCATATTCAAAGGCACACAAGACAGATTCACTTGATTGCCATGGAGTACAGAAATAGCTTGCTGATCTTTGCAGGTCATGGCATTGAATTATTATTGGAAGATCTGACCGTAGTGTCTTCAGTGAATGACATATCCATTACAGGTGATGGTCTAGAAGATCACCTACCATTATTAACTGTCATTGCAGATTCCTGTTGCAAAGTAAACTTCAGAATTTCAAAAATGTGTTTACTGAATGTTACCTGTCTAGATTGCTCTCTTACCAGCAGGAATTTCTTGATCACAATCCTGCTGTAGGAGAAAGCAGGGCATTACCTGCATGCACTTTTAAGTGCCAAGATCACCTGTATCCACAATCCTGGTGGAAGATGCAGGCAGAACATTAACTCCTTGCGTTTTTAAGCACCAACTCCACCTGCAGCACAGTACGCTCTCTGGCCAACGGAGCTTGTAGGGGCAAACAGAACTTTCTTGATAACAATCCTAATGGAGAAGGAGGCTGGGAACAACCTTGTTATGCTTTTAAAAACTTGGCAACATTAGCGCACCTCCACTGTATTACCTATGCTCGTATCCTCATTGTTGGACTTGGCCCTTTTGGCAGGTTCACCATGAAACTTTTAGCATTTTCCTAGCCTGTTTCTGTAACCTGGTGTTGGTGATTTTAGGCCTCTGCACACTTTTTCACTATGGTCCAGTGTAAAGTGTGTGCGCTCTCTTTGTATATGTGGTGAGAGTGGCCTGACCTCCCATAGGAATGCATGGGATATATGTGTCCATGGTAGTTCCTGTGTGGGGAGGGCAGGGTCGAGTTTGGTATGTGCGAGCTCGTGAGATTAAATGCTGCGCGATGATGTGCGCAGAATTATTGTGTCTAGTGTAGAAGTGCCACTTTTAAAAGTTGGCATTTCTGTGTGCAGTGAATGTGTATTGAACTGTCTGGCTTGTGATTGACAGGAGCTGGCTGGTGTGCTTGGCTCCAGGAGTCAGGATGGGTCTGCCCAGTGGTGAATGGGGAGATCTGCATGTTGATGGAAGGGAGGAGTTGCCCTGGGACCTGAATAGGGCTGTGCCTTACCTACACAATGCTGGCTCCACCCCCTGTGGTGCGTCAGATGTCCCTAGCCTGGCCAGTGAAAGAGAGAGAGGGGCTGAGCAAAATAAAGTGCTCAGGAGTTCCCCTGAACCAGCTGTAGCTGGTTCTCCCACTGCCTGCACCTTTATAGACAAAGGATTTCTGTGCATAAAAAGGAGCTGTAACCCCATGAAAAAGGTTCTTGTCTTGGACTGGAATCTGCCAGGGGCGCGCTGCTGCTGGCCCCCAGGGGAAGATTTGCCTCCCTGGGCCCTGCCCAGCCCCTGGATGCGGGGAGGACTTCTTGGGGACCCCTCTGGCTTGTCTGGGATGACTGGGGGACTCTTTCCTTGCCCTGGAACTCTTTTGTCTTTACCTTTCTTCCCAGCTCCCAGGATCTTCTGCAACATGGGAGCGCTATATTTTACTTTAAGAATGCTAGCCTGGTGAGCGCTTTATTTTTCCCTAGGGAGCGCTTTTTCCTTGGCCTGGTAGCACTGGGCTGTGAATTGTTGTGGCATTATGTCCGCTTATTTTGATTTTGATTAAGCAGGTGCCCACCCTGCATCTTCGTTTTTATCGTATGATTAATGCAGGTGCCCACCCCGCTTATAAAAGCTCTGAGCGGGTGCCCACCCCGCTTCTACATTTACTTTGGTTCTTGAGGGAGCCTACCCCTCGCTTTTCACCTAAAAAGGTCACCGCCACAGCCCGATTTGAAACCTGCTGGCGGCAGGTGGGACTTCTGGTTTACGAGAGGAAAGTCCCGCGTCCGCCGAGGAGAGGAGAGAAACTGCCGGGAGTCCAGAAGCTGGTGCCTGCCTGTGCGGGGCTCCCATGGCGGAGGGAAAGCCCCGCGGGCAACAGCCAGAGCAGATTGAAGGCAGAGGGGGCTCGAGGCACATTGCCGGTGCCTGCCTCCACCGCGTGGCCAGAGGAGACGGCAACCCAGAGCCTCACTGGCTCCCCACTGAGCCCCGGTCCCGAGATGGGGGATCGGGTAAAGCAGGGCTGTGCAATAGAAGTGGTGCCTGTCCCGGAGGCACTCGAGAGAGAGCCCCGCAGCTGAAGGAAGGTACCGGCGAGGAGAGGAGCCTGCCCCCGCCGCTGGGGAAGGAGAGAGCAACATAGTGAGTGCAAAGGACAGGGGGGCTGCCTTCCTTGTTTTTGGTGCTCATGGGGCACCCGGGCAGCCATGCTGGATTCCCTGAGTGGCCCCCCACCTGGTAGGGGGCCGCTCCAACATTGGGGACCATGTTATTAGTAGAGTCCCTGTGCGTGGCCCCACCGCCTAAAGGCATATTTACTTTAATGTTGTGGCCCCCTTATTCCCGAGCCCGAGGGCTCCACCGATGGCCCCATTTATCTAAAAGGCTCCAATGGGGTCCTGAGGGCCAGAGGGGTCTGTGTGCTTGCCCCTGAGAGCCCATGTTCCCGTGTGGCTCCAAAGAGGGGCAATTATTTCTTGGAGGGCCCAGAGGGGCCATGTTCTCAGAGTCAGTGCACTCCAACGTTTGGGGGCATATTTGAGTATTAAAGCAGTCAGAGTGCTCCCAAGGACATGTGTTAATTTTAGAGTCAGATGGCTCCAGGGGGCACAGTCATTTGTTTGAGGGCCATTGAGAGCTCATGCCCCATTTGCATTTGCTTATTTCCAGCTGCCCAGCAAGTAGTGGGCACCTGCACCGTTCAGGCGCCATTTGAGTAAGAGTCCCTGGAAGGGACAGAAGTGGCACAGAGGTTCCAGACCTTCCCCAGCTGCGCAGCACTTAGTGCCAGCTGCAGCGTTTAGGCTCCATGTGATGGATCTCAGCTGCCCAGCAAATAGTGGGCAGCTGCAACTTTTAGGTTTGCGCAGAAGGCACACCCCTGACTGGCGCTGCTTGGCAGCGCACCCTGACATTCTGGATACAGGGCATTTGAGCCCCCTTTTTGGATATGGCCAGTTGGCCAGGGGGGCTGGTAGATGTATAGGGTGCAAGGCCCTAAGGTGATTGATGTGCTCTAAATGTGGTGCTAGGAAATGTAATGCAGTTAGTATGTTTTGCACACCCTGTATCATACCTCTGAAACTGTGGTTTATGATTATGAGTTTATTTTACATTTCATATGGTTATGCTAGTGAGATTATACTTCACTCTGTGATTTACGCCCCTAAATGTGAGTTATACTTAGGAGGTAGGGTCTAATGTGTTTAGACTAGTGAGGAGATTGCATAATGTGTTTATGCAGGTGAAGTTGGCGCAGGATGTAATTCATGCCTGATGTGAATTGGCATAATGTAAAGTTAAGTTACAGGTTGAGGTGGAGTACAGTGATTACCGTGTCGAGGGCGCCGGCATCCGGGGGTCCGCCCTGGCCTGGCTCACCTCTTTCTTAGGAGACCGGACACAGGCCGTCCATCTGGATGGCTTCTCGGCCTCTCCCTGCCCGGTCACTTGTGGGGTCCCCCAGGGTTCTGCTCTCTCCTCCCTTCTTTTTAATCTCTATATTCACCCCCTTATCTCGGCTTTACAAAACATGGAGGTGTCAGTCTACAACTACGCAGACGACCTCCAGCTCATTTTAAATCTTTCCCCCTCCCATGACTCCAGGTCCAATCTCTGTTCTGTCCTTACCTTCATATTCGATTGGATGAACTCTAATCAGCTCAAACTAAACCCGGACAAAACAGAGCTGCTACTCACGGGCAGCCTCCCTAGTCCTTGGTCTCCTGCATTCTGGCCCCCTGCCCTTGGTCCCCCTCCGTCCCCTTCGGCTAAGGCAAAAACCCTGGGTATCTTAGTCAGCCAAGATCTGACTATGCACCCTCAGATCAGCGCTGTTGTCTCATCCTGTTTCCTATCCCTACGCATCATCCGAAAAACTTCTCGTTTTTTTTCTGTTGAGGCCCTTAAGCTCATTGTCATGGCCATGATTGTCTCCCGCCTGGACTATGGCAATGGACTTTTTGTAGGGATTCCGGCGTATGAGCTCCGGCGCCTCCAGCTCATACAGAATCAGGCGGCTCGCCTGATATACCAGCTTCCCAAGTATCATCGCGTCACATCTCTTCTTAAAACTCTTCACTGTTCCCCATCTCCCAACGCTCCCTTTTCAAGTTGGGCTGTCTCACCTTCATGGCTCTTGCAGGCACTGCCCCCGGGTTCATAAAATCTAAAATTCAGCCCTATTTCCCTAAGAGAGACCTTCGTTCCTCTACCCAAGTCCTTCTGGTAGTCCCTCACTTCAAGAGGAAAAAACACGGTGGCCTTCGGTTCTCCACCCTTGCCCCCACCTTCTGGAATGCCCTCCCCTTTTCCATCCGGTCCATAACTAACTATATGGATTTCCGGAAAGCTCTTAAAACTCATCTTTTCTCTTTAGCTTTCCCCTCACAATAATTATTTTGCTCTTCCTCCCTCTTTTCCTTTTTGTCTTAAATCTGGTCATAGCGCCATGAAACCGCTTGGTGTTAGCGCGTTCTATAAATGCTTTTAACTTCAACTTCAACTTCATTACCAGAGACTACTGGTTGTAGGTTTATGATCTATTTTTTCTTGTACCAATTTTTGCTATGTGTTGATCCTGACAGTGGCCCACATGGCCCTGACCTGTGTACATAATTCCTAGTGAATATTGCCCGTGTCAGTTGGCACAGTGTATGTTATGTGTTTACTATCTGATTAGAATACAAATGCTATTTTTATATAACCTTGTGTGGAGTTCCTTTTGTAGTTTGCCTGGGATGTTTTTGCTGTGTGCGTGCGCAAATGCTTTACACATTGCCTCCGGGATAAGCCTGACTGCTTGTGCCAAGCTACCAAGGGGGTGAGCAGGGGTTATCTTTGGCATGTAACTGCCTTGCCCTGACTAGAGTGGTGGTTTCTGCCTGGCTTTGGCACAAGCCTTAGCCAACCAGAAATCCCAGTTCTAACATTGGTGTTCAGCGGTGAGGATTAGGACTTGTGTTTGCACAGTACCACAGCGACAACTGGCTAAATTACAAAACTCTGCATTTTAGAAAGTCACATGTTGGGGATTATTGTTTATGATTTTGTTTTTTCCTCGACCGTGTCATTATTAAAATGGTGTTCCTGCGCTTTTATGTTTAGTGGCAGAGGAGAGAAAATGACAGGGCGGGACACCAGTAGCCCCAATAGATAGGGAGTCCCTTGCTGGGTCCAGTGCCCAATCCCTGTTCCTGTCCCCAGAGGTGTGGGTAGATAGGAGAGAGGGAGTGTGGAGGAGAAATGGCTAGCTCGGGAGGGTGGTTATCCCCTGAGTGTAGTGGGTGTGTCTGGATTCCCCAGTATGGTAGGATCCAGTAGTGGCAGCTAAATTGTGTACAGTGTGTGAATTCCCAATTCCTAGAGTATGGTGCCTGGTGCTCAGTAAGAGGGGTGCAGGTTGAGATTCAGGGGCAGTGAGGCACTGTCTCACCAGTCTGGGGGGCGTGTGTGGATGAGTGGTGTATTGAACTAGAGGAGTTGGTGTAAGGTCTTTGTTTGATAAGAAGCTTGCACAGGAGGTGTACCTCTGGTGGTGTGCTGTAGATCCTGCAGAGGCCCTGGAGGAGTAGCTGTGAGTTCTTTGTTTGATAAGAAGCTTGCACAGGAGGTGTACCTCTCGTGTGCTTGAGGTCCGGCAAAGGCACTGGACGAGTGAGTGTGAGTTCTTTGTTTGATTAGAAGCTTGCACAGAAGGTGGACCTCTGGCGGTGTGCTAGAGGTCTTGCAGAGGCATTGCAGAGTGATTCCAAAAGGAGTGGCTTGTGTATCTTCCGGTCCTGTGTGGGGGAAGAGGTTCATGTTTAGCCCAGCTAGGTACCAGTAGAATGGGAAGGGTGTAGGGGCCCACGTCCTGTCTCTGAGGAGAAGGAGTGGGAGAGACTGCGTATCTCCATGTGCCCGAAACCCTATCTCAGGGCCTGGAGGGTTCCCTAATGGAGCGCCAGGTCGGGGCACAGGCTGTACTGGCAGGTCATTTGAGGAGGATCTTCCTGTGTCTAGAGGACGGGGAGTGTCTGTAACCAGAACTCCGGCAGTCCTGGTGTTGGGCAGTACCTCTCCTAAGTGGAGGGTGCAGAAGTCCTGGTAGAGGGGTAAGAGGGGGACAACCAACCCCAGTGGTAAAGCCAGTGGGTCAGGGGCCAGCCAGAAGGTCGGAGCCATCCGTGAGTGGCCATGGTGACGCCACTTCTGTTCTGAGACAGGCAGACCTTCACACAACACATTAGTGATGTTAGTGATGTGTCAACCTCAAGGGGGGCATGCCTGCTCCCCGTGAAGTCCTGGTTCGCTGAGCATTTTGAGCGCCCAGAGTGCTTGACCATTTGTGGGGCCTCTGGAGGTCGTTCCTCGAGGAGGGGAAGGCCAGGTTTGGGTTGTAGCCTTACCTGGAAGGCAGGGCATCTGTAACCAGTATCCTGGCCGGGTTGCCTACTAGGGGTACCCCTGTGAACACAGGAAAGACCCATCTGAAAGGAGAGGGTACCTGTGCTTCCCAGAAGGGGTAGTACAGGACTCGCTGGGACCCTTAGGGTTCCTGGCAGACTATGGGAGTACTACCCTGAGAGCAGGTGCGGCACATCTTAAAGGAGGGGGCAGAACTCTGGAAGGGGGTGCAGAGGGAAGGAGTCCTCGTCTCTGATCCCGGTGCATCTGGTGAATGTAGATCCCAGGCGGTAGACCAGTGATGGAGAGAGGTCCTGAACTGGTGGAAGAGTTGTGTTCTGGAGGGTGCTTCTCTGGGAGGGTGCGGAATGCCAGAAGTAGAGGTAGGGTGGGGCATTCTTGCCCGTGACCTCTGGTCAGCCTGAGGGTGCAGACCCTTGGTTAAAGGATCAGTGGTAGTTTGGAACTACCCTGAGAAGGAGAATGGAGAATGGCTATGGTGTGCCAGGGGTTACTACCCCCACTCTGTGGATTGGTCTGGACATTTGACATCTGGATGGCCTAGGGCCTGGTCCTGGCCGTGGACAACTAGAGAGTACCAGCGGGGTATCCTAGTTGGGCCAGCGAGTTCTTGTTTAGAGGAAACCATGTGGGTTCAGAGTGGCGTAGAACCGGAGGATGTCCCTGACGTACGGGCCTGCACCCGTGTTCTATCGCCCAAACCAGGGAAGCCCATCAAGGGAGTGATTGGTCTGCCCTGCGTTTCGGCTGGAAGGGGGTTGTGTTGGACTTGGCCCTTTTGCCAGGTTCACCCCGAAACATTTTGCATTTTCTTAGCCTGTCTCTGAACCTGGTGTTGGTGATTTTAGGCCTCTGCGCACTTTTTCACTATGGTCCAGTGTAAATTCTTAATTTCATTTAATTTAAGCGCCAACTTCACCCACAGCACAGGCTCCTCTTTGCCCCATGGCGGGGCTTGTAGAGTCAAACAAGACTTTATTTAACACAATGTTGCTGGAGGTGGAGGTGGGGCATTACTTCCTTGTGCTTTTAAGTGCCAATGCCTTCGGCAGTGCAGAGCACTCTCTGCCTGCCGGGTCTTGTTAGGAGCAAACAGGATTTTACTGACCACAATCCTGCTGGAGGAAGAGGAGGGAATTATGTCCTTATGTCTTTGCGCTTTTAAAAGCCACCTACAGTGTGGAATGCTCTCTCTCCGACAGGGCTTGTGAAGGACTGTTAGATCTGGGGTGTCTAGTTGGCAGAGGTAGGTACCACGGTCCAAATAGGGACCCTTGCTTCCAGTCAGGGTACGGGGGATACACTCTTTGGATAACCCCTGCTCACCCCCTTGGTAGCTTGGCATGTGCAGACAGGCTTATCAAAGGAGAAGAATTGGCCTAACGGCTAGGGCGCTCGACCTCGGACCTGGGGATCTGGGTTCGAGTCTTGGGAACAACGCCAAAAACCTCCTGTGATTCTGGGCAAATCACGTAATCTCCCCGTGCCTAAAATGAATGTGTGTCCTCATGTAACGTAACTGGTGCTATGTAAAGCGCTCTGATACCTAATTCAGTTTGGGTCTAGTTCGCGCTATATAAAACTCTCCCAAAAACAACAAAAAAAAAGGCAATGTGTAAAGTATTTGTACCAACATTCACAGTAACACAGTGAAAACACCACAAACGGACTCCACACCAGTTTAGAAAAATAAAGTATCTTTATCTAAACTACAGAAGACCAAAAGGACAAAAATCTAACATACACAGTTCAAGAGTATGATTTTAAAAGAGTTCTTGGGTTTGCGTCAAAATAATCCACAGTTGCGTCAGTTTTAGCCCAAAGTACCTGCAGATAAGTCAAAAGTTCCTAGCGGCAACTGCAGCTTCCAAAAACAAGAGATGAGTCACTGCTGAGACCCTGGGGAGGCGAAGCGACAACCCCGCTGAACGCAGCAGGCTTGTTGCAACAAATCCAGTCTATAGGGGGAGCAATGCGATACCTTGTATGGATTCCGGGGTGCATGTTCTCCGGTAGAAAGTGTCTTGCACAGGCACGATGCGACGATCTTCGGTGCAGCAGCGATGCGTGGCGCAGTGTTGATCTTCTTCTGCCGCAGCCCCTTGATGCATTGGCACTGGACTCTGCGACGCTGTTCACAGTGGTTTGCAAGTCAGAGATGCAATGGCTCTCACAGCGACAACAGGCTCTGTGACAATATTCACAGCAACAGGAATCTTCCCGCACCGGGCGTGCGCTCCGCAAGCGAACAATGCGTCAGTTCTTGCAGCGGCAACTGGTGCTGCAAAGATCTTTGTAGCGACGGGAATCTTCTCGCACTGTCAACGATGCGCTACGCAAACGAGCGATGCGTGCAAATTGTAGATTTTCTTCTTTTCTTCTTGTCCAGCAGGAAGCAACCTCCAGAGGCCCCACAAATGGATCAAGCACTCTAGACAAGTCAGAAATCAAACAGCAGAGTTCAGGGGGGAAACTGGGGGTGAAGTCCTTTTGTTCCTGGGACTTCTTAACAGGCCAGCTCTCCTCAGGCCCTTGGAGATCTCTTCAAGCAAGGGGACACAGCAACAGCAAAGTCATTCCCCTCTCCTTGGCAGAATAGCAACTGTAGGTCAGCCCACAAACACACAGCAGGACAGTCCTTCCTATTCAGTCTTACAGCTTTTCTCCTTGGCAGAGGTTCCTTCTTGATTCCAGGATTATCTAAATTCTTGGGGTCTGGGCCCCAGTATTTATAGCAATATTCTCTTTGTTCTCTGAAGGCAGAGAGGCCTTTGCCTGGTCCAAACCAGTTCTGCTTATTCCTGGAGCACTCTGTTTACATGACTCCTTCTTCCCTTGAGAGAGAGGGGCAGGGTCGTCAGCCGCCCAGCAGGAGGTGTAGCCAGCATTGTGGAAGGCAGTCACAGCCCTATTCAGGCCCAGGTGCTATCCCCTTCCCACCACTCAAGATGCAGAGTAAGCTATTCAGCCTAGTGCTGACTCACCCAGCCTCCTGTTGCCACCCCAGCCCCTGTCACTCACAAACCAGACAGTCAATTCACAAACAGGCAAAGGCACACAGAAAGGTTAGACAAAAAAACAGCTACTTTCTAAAAGTGCTGTTTCCAAACACAGGATTTAAAAAAACATCCTTCCTAATAGGTGGGTTATTAAATTCTGAGTTCAGGGATACAAGACTTGAATTTTCTATCTTGCTCCTATGGGAATATATGCAGGTAAACATTATACACAGCATTCCCGATTCTAGCCTATAGGCAAGATAGGCTATCAATTGTGAAAAACGAAATTGGCGGTATTTCACTATCAGAGCATGTCATCCACACTAGTACATGCTCTACCTTTCACATACACTGCACCCTGCCCAGGGGGGGGTACCTTGGGCCTTCCAAAGGGGTGTCCAAAGGGGTGTCCAATGTGTACAGAAAGGGAGGAGTTAGGCCTGGCCAATGGGGAGACTGGTCAGGTCAGTATGGCAGTTAGCAACTGCACAAAGGCACTGCGGTGATAGGCCTTGTAGTGTTGTTCCTATATGCGCATTGGAATAATAAATCCTGTAGTTTAGACCTAGGACTGAGGTCGACTAGGTCTCTACCTAACCTATTAGACTAGCTCAGAGGTCACTAGAAACTTTCTCGAATTCACAAGATGGGATTAGATTCTGACAACCGCATAAACATGAGAACTTTGTTTCCCAAGAATAGGAAATCAATCTCTAGAGTCCCGGAAACAGTAGATAGCTATTTTACTCAGTCATTCGTGCATGCTTCGTTTCACCAGAGGTGCTGAGAAAAAAAAGAGACGGGCGTTTTCAATAAAAAGTATTTATTGAACAGTCGTCTTTCTCAAGCATAAGAAATGTACTGCTACAATCGTAATACTGGTAATAAAGTACAGAGTATATAATACGAACAGTATTATAAAGTAGTACTGTAAATGCATGATATGGTTTCTAAGTCATAAATTGCCTTAAAACTGATAAAATACATACAGTGTTAAAATGATGGCTAAAAGTACTCAACGGGTGCTTCTAAAATACGCCTACCCCGGTGTACCTGACCTAAGCCTAGCACAAGGGAAGAAGTAAGTGAGAAGTAGTTTAAGTTTAGTATTTTCTGCCAAGAATCTAACCAAGAATTCTCTAAGGGTCTAATCAGCTCCGTACTTTGGTTTAGAATGAAGGAGGTCTTGTATCTCTCTCTCAGGACTCAATTTCCCAGTAACCCGCAAGGGTAGCCTGGAAACACTGGAGCTGGATTTCTCGGCAGGAGAAAAGACAGAGTCTCTCAGTGCGTCAGCTGGAGGGTCGGCTTCATTCGGCACTTGCTGCTGCAGGGTGTCAGGCAAGTAGTTAGTCGATCTGCTCCAAACCACCGTGTGTCTGCTTGGGCAAATCTGGGCATATTTATACTATGAAGGTGCCGAGTTTGACGTGTGATTGGACTTAATAACGTCATAGAAGACTCAGTTCTTCGAAAACTCCATGATTTCCTAGATAAATTAGTATTCAGGCAAGGGGATGTCCCAGCTGCTGAAGGCGTTTTTTCTAAGAAATTAATGCTGATTCTTGGAACAAAGTGGAAGTTGCCATGCCGTATTTGGGCTGCATAGGCTCAGTCTAAATATGGTAATAATTTCTATGCCTATATAAGGATAGGATAATCTGTACCTATATAAGGGCATGAATCGGGAAAATTTACATCAGGGTCCTAGATTCATTTACAACACCCACTCCACGATCTTAAGTTCAATAAAACTAAACCTGTAAGCACTGAACATATCTAAAGCTGGTGTACACAATCCCAGCCAAAATACAACATAAAAAATTACATTTGAAAAGGCTTGTTTGAATGTAATGAGTATAGAATAAGCAGGTCTTTATAGACATGAAGCATAGTATACATTCTATTATTGTAAAATATATTCATGAAATGTCTCTGAAGTTTAACAGAAAGGAAAAATAAATTTTCGAGACCATCCCATATCATACTTTATAAGACGTTTTTGTTCTGATTATTAGACCAAATATAGTCATTAGGAAGTTCTTCAAAAGAAATCTTGTTCTCTAAGAATAGTTCTACTTTAAGCAGATTACTCTGTGCCAAAAGTTCTATTTTGGATAAAGTTCAAATTAGTAGATTGTTTTGAAAAATGAAGGCCGAATTTCAGAGTTCAGAGAACGCTGTGTGAAATAATCAAAAGTTATTCTCAGGAGTGTCAGGAAAAAACATCAGATTGTCTAGGCTGGCAATGAAATCGTCTACCGTAGTAGGTGAAAGTGGAACCACTTCAGTTAGCAGATCAAAAGTGCAGAAGTGTGGATCATCGCCATCAGCGTTTGATGCATTAGCAATGTCCGTAGTAGGTGGTACCTGTATGCCTGTAGTTTCTCATATCTCACCCTCAGGTAGACTTGCCGGTGAGACCTCAATGAATGCCGTCATCAGAATGGGCAGCCTTTGGGGGCAACACGATGCATGAGCCGTTACTCCACCTAGCAAAGCGTCAACATCCAATGGCAGTACTGATGGAAGTGTAAGACAAATGTCCAACACGCATTCCTGTCCTCAAAGCAGGCATCGAAGAACAGGTAAGATGCAATCTTGCCAGATTGGTCTGAACGATAGAAACCAGGTTGTGTTCAGATCTCTTAAACGAGCCAAGCCAAGAATTTGTGAAATTCTCATACGATACATCATGGCAAGGAGGCATTGTTCCATAGTAGTCTGGGTGTTGCTGGTGGCCGGACTTGCCATATCGGAGCAGAAGGAATAAAATAGAATTCCTGCTACTAGTCCCAAGATGAGAGGCAGGCCGCTGAACACAGAGTGCACGAAATTTGGAAACAGGCAGAGGACTGCTTCAAATGGTGTTAACATTCCCGGAAAAATCGTCTTAAATACATGTGCGATGCCGCTGGTATCAGCCATGTTTAAGATTTGACTTAACATTTCTGCGAAATGTACTGGGCAGTTTGTTGATAATAATGCAGGTATATCTGCAGAAGACCTTGCAACTTGCAGATCATACGTTTCTCTAGACAAGGTCAGTGGCACATTTTTTTGTAAAAGAATGACTTTCATTAAGCTTAAAGTATCAATTCGTATAGAAGAGATATTCAGTGAAGGCCATAAATCCGTCCCTCTGTCTGTCTTGTGCGGTGGGTACAATACTTGCATACAACAAGTGACCCTGGACGACACACTAACTAGATAAGCTTTTCCTGGCAACATGCCACAACAGCTGTGATAATTCAACATAACGTAACTGCCATTGGATAGTTGCCTGAAAATTGGTTCTATCACTGTGGAGGGTGTCCCGTGCAGATGGCATGAAAGGTTATTTGCAGAACCGTCGCAGGCTCCGTGTAAATTAATACCTGTGCACAAAAGTGTACAGCTTAGTGAGTTCATACAATTATTACCACTAAGGAATACCTCTTTTCTCTTATTCCAACATTTATGTGTGTAAGGTAAAGTCCAGGTCGACTTAATGTCTTCTTTACCCAACCTTTCATACAGGCCTGCTGGAATATGCAGAAGACTATACTCGAACTTGAAAATCGTCACTGGTATCGTAATGGTGCCCTGTATTATCCATTCAATGACAGGCTTCTCAGAAACTGTTAATGGTAATCTTTCCAGTTTTTCAATGCTCAGCACCGTATAGTCTGCTCCTTTTGTGCCAAAGAGATTTGTTTCTCTGTAATGTGAAATACAGAAAACAATGACGTGGTGTTGATTAGACGCCATGGCACGTAGCCTGAACGCAGATTGTATAACATCCAGCCCAGCTGCATTATAGAACCTAATTGAGACTGGCCATGTTGTAACATTAGCAAGTCCTGCTCTATTATGTCAATTGCAGATGATACAATGCTGTCCAATGAATATATTCTTGAGCACAGAGTTGTTAACCCATTGTCTACTACTGAGAGAGTTTTCTCTAAATTAATACGATCAATTTTTCGTATTCTTTCTGCAGTTTCTATTTGCGTCACTTTCCAAGCTTCGTTTTACACAGCATATATACCGGCATATGAAACTTTTTTGACGTGGTTTGTGAGGCCCCATTAAGAAATCTCGCAAATCATTGCCTTCTTTAAGTAAAGATAAGTGATGTTTGATTTCCGGAAGTGTCGATTTCTGTAGCCACTCAAGGCATAGCTTTCCTACACTATAAGTAGTTACTACCCCTGGATGTTGTCTCTGGGGGTATTTTTGATCTGGCCTAGTTATTGTCAACCCCTGTGTTTTTTCCACGAATCTATCACGACAGTTATTAGTGTCTGTGGGCCAGATTAACCGTTTGTTCCAATCAGGATTAGTTCTGTTCTGTTTTAAAATATAGGGTACGTCTACCTCCTCTTCTGTAGTATTATCACTGTCAGATGTGGGTTTAGGTATAGACGGTTTATTTAAATCTTTTATCTTAGCTTAGCCAAGACAAGAAGTTTGTTGAACAGTGTCATTTAAAAACATTATTTGTTCTGGTATAATGCAGGCTCTGAGCAGGGCTTCTAAACCTTGCACCTGCCAGTCTTTTGTGCCCCAATCAATCAGCGAATTTGTATAGCGTGCTACTCACCCGCTAGGGTCTCAAGGCGCTGGAGGGAGGGGGAGTTGCTACTGCTCGAACAGCAAGGTCTTGATTTGTTTCCTGAAGGAGAGATGGTCCTGGGTCCGCCATAGGTGGGTCGGGAGGGGGAGGAGTCCAGGATGAAGCCCAGGTTGCGTGTATGGTCCGTTAGCTTGGGGGCGGTGCCAAGGGCAGGGGCTCACCAGGAGTCATCCCAGGCAGAGGTGGATGGTCCCAGGATGAGGACTTCCGTCTTGTCTGAGTTCAGTTTCAGACGGCTGAGCTTCATCCATTCCGCAACGTCTTTCATTCCTTCCTGGAGGCTGGCTCTGGCGGTGGTGGGATCGTTAGCGAGGGAGAGTATCAGTTGGGTGTCGTCGGCGTAGGAGATGATGTTAAGGTTGTGTTGGCGTGCGATGGCTGCGAGGGGGCTCATGTAGACGTTGAAGAGGGTAGGGCTGAGAGATGAACCTTGCGGAACGCCGCAGATGACTTCGGTGGCCGCGGATCGGAACGGGAGGAGGTGGACTCTCTGGGTTCTTCTGGTGAGAAACAAGATGATCTACTCCAGGCCCGTTCCTTGGATTCCGGTGTTGCTGAGGTGCTGGGTTCGGTGGCATACGGTGTCGAAGGCTGCTGAGAGGTTCAGGAGGATGAGGGCAGCTGTTTCCCCGTTGTTAAGTAGGGACCTGATGTCGTCGGTGGCAGCGATGAGGGCGGTCTCGGTGCTGTGGTTTGCTCGGAAACCGGACTGTGAGGGGTCTAGGGATCCGTTTGTCTCGAGGAAGGCGGAGAGTTTTTGTTGACGGTCTTCTCGATGACTTTGGCAGGAAAAGGGAGGAGCGAGATGGGGCGGAAGTTCTTGAGGTCCCTGGGGTCCGCGATGGGTTTCTTCAGGAGGGCGCTGAGCTCGGCATGTTTCCAGCTCTCCGGGAAGGTGGCGGATGCGAAGGAGCTGTTAATGATGTCCCGGAGTTGGGGTGCGATGATGGAGTCGGCTTTGTTGAAGATCTGGAGTGGACAGGGGTCGGTTGGGGAGCCGGAGTGGATGGTGTTCATCGTGCGGGTGGTGTCTTCGGTGCTGACCAGGGTCCAGGTGCAGAGGGTGGTGGTGGGGGGCGCTGGTTCGGTGGTTGGGTGCGTGGTCTGTGCGCCGAAGCTGTTGTGTATGTCGACGATCTTGCGGTGAAAGAACGAGACGAGTGAGTCGCAGAGGACTTGTGAGGGTGTGATGTCGTCGTTGCAGGCACTGGGGTTGGAGAGCTCTTTAACGATGCAGAAGAGTTCCTTGCTGTTGTGGGTGTTGTTGTCCAGTCGTTCTTTGAATGTTGTCCTTTTGGTGGTGCGGATCAGCTGGTTGTGTTTGTGGGTGGCGTTCTTGAGGGCTGTCATGTTTTCTGTTGTCTGGTCGTGGCGCCAGGCTTTCTCGAGGGTCTTCTTGGAGTTTTTGAGGTCGTTGGTGAACCAAGAGGCTTTCTTGCTGCCGGGTCTGCTGGGAGGGTTCTTCAGTGGTGCGAGTTCATCGGCGCAGTTGGTGAGACAGTTTTTGTCTCGATGTTGTCTTTCCAAAAGTCAAAACCTAATATAGACAGCTGAGCATAAAAGTGTGCAGAATAAATTTGTTTAGTTTTGGTCAACATTGTTTTCATTCCTGTCTTATTCTTATTTTTGAAATAAAACGTTTCTGGATTTGTAACATTAAACCCTGTGAAGTATGGAAACTTTTCATAGAACGTTTTTGAGCTGCCTTTTGGCGGCATTGGACAGTGTTCCCATTGATTATATGTATAAACATTTCTAGAGTTTGCAGATTTATGCAAATAATGGTGACCATAACGATTAAAACAATACATTTGTTCATAATCTGATGAATCTTGTAAGTATTCATGTTCAGTAAATTTAGCTGACATCTCTAAATCTGACATCATATTATTAATAGTCTCAAAGTCCCAATCATCAGAAAATGTGTTTGGTGATACAAAGTCACTTAAAGAGATCTTGAACTGGTGCGGAATCTTCAGAAGCTCTACCGGGCCATAGATGTCATACTCAGTTTTTTCCCACGCTATACCACCAGGTATAGGAACGGCTGTGATGTTCTCTGATGACAGAACTCTTCTTTCTCGATGGGAAGATTTATGAGGTTTCAGGACCAAGTTGATTTTCTGACTTGCTTTGTCCATTGTAATATATTTTCCATCTATCAACCTTCCCAAGCTTAAAACTAGAATGAGCCAGAGGAGAAGGAAAAGTACTCCTAACACAATCCAAAATTCAATCCATTGTGAAATCAGATATACTTTCTCAAGTTGATGAAAGAGTTCTTTTATTTTTACTTTGAAAGTTGTATTTGCTGGCTCATCTTTGGGCTCACTGGGATCCTCAGAAAATATATCAAAGTTGATAAAATAGCCAGAGACAGTTCTGTCAATTGTTGGAATTGCATCAGGATTGTTATTAATCTTTGCAGCTGCTTCTTCCTTTGGCTTATTTGTATAGTCAGAGGCTACATCATCGTAGACAGGTGTTTCTTAACGAACTGTTATTTGGGTCTCAAGAGGCACGAGTTCCATGGCTTTGTTGCATAGTCGTTCTTTTCTCACTGCAGGTTTATCAAAGGTGATAAGTCTTTCAGTTTGAACATCTTGGATAGTTGCAAGATTTGGTCTTCTGCTACATCTTGGGAGTCCACTGGGCCTACTACTTATTATTGGCCACATGATTGTGGTTTGACCAGGTCGATTGATACAACTCGGTTCTCCCTTTTACCAGTAAAGGGCGGTAGTACTACTGATCTTGTTCCTTAGATTGCCAAGACAAGTACTGCTGTTCTGCAAGAAGGCCCAAATTCCTTCTTCACCACAAACTTCTCTCGGACTAGATCCCCAATCTTTGGAATCCAGACAGGTCCTGCTGGGACCGGTGGTTTTTCTTCAGTGGATGTTGGCTTTTGTGTTGCATTACTTAGACTTTTTCTTGTTTCGTTCAAGTCCTGTAAAACAGCCAAACGATCTTTGACATCAAGGGTTTTTGTTCCACCACTGAAGTTTGACAATCGAGGTCTTCGATTAACATTCTAGTACCAAACAGTAATTCATACGGAGTGATACCACCCAGAGACCATGATATATTTATAGTTGCCATCCCTTGTTAAGGGACCACAGTGGTCCAGGTAAACGCATGCGAGTGGTTCATCTGAAATAAGAAGGGGCGTCTGTGCAGGTCGTTTCACTGTCTAAACTTTTATTTTCTGGAATATTTCACATTCTAGAACATAATTCCTAGTTTGTTTTCTCATGCGCGGCCACCAATATCTCTGTTTTAATACTGATACTTTGGCGGAACCCCCTGCGTAAGCAGACGCTAGTCCTTCATGTGCTGCTAAGATTAGTCCTAACCTATGTTCCATGTTTGGTACTGCCCTATCCCCCACTCCAGGGATTTGAGCAAAAGGAACATTATTCGCATCAGTTATATATGAGTACTTTAATGGAAAGCCTTACGGGAGTGTCTTACCACTGTCTTTGACCGAAGCAGTGACAGCTTGCATTATTTTGCTGTCTATTTTTGTTTTTGACCGAGTGATCGCAGCTACGGAAGCCATTTGCACAGCTGCCTTCGCGGCTTCATCAGCCAATGAATTCCCTGCAACGTGAACGCCATCACGTTGAGGACTCAGTGTATGAATCATGTGAGTCTTTTGTAATTCTTTCTGCAAAAGAACTACTTTTTCCCAAAGCATTTTATGCTTAATTGTGCCACCTTTTGAGTCTTTGAAACCTTTTTGAGTCCAGTTCTGTAATACTCATTGTAAGATTGTACACAGTAATACGAATCGCACACTATTAGTGTAGGGAATTCGCGATCGGTATTTACAAGCGCCATCTTGAAAGCTTGGAGTTCAGTTCGCTGAGCTGTACAGTCTCCGAGTGATTGAGTTTTAGTGACTATAGGTCTGAATTTACCTTCGCACCAACGACCTTTAACGATCGTGCATGCAGCACTATAGGCTTGTTTACCCCCAACTGCGGGCTGCGCTGACTCATCTGTATAGATTATTCATCCGTAATGTTCTAGAGGCAGAATCTCGGTCGGCAGGGGACATTCATACTCGTATTGTAGGAATTCTCGTGTCTTTAAGTAGGGGTCAAACACGTATTCAACGTCTGTTGCAGCAAGAGAGTTAACCCATTGTATCCATCTTGGATGTAAAGCTTTTGCATTGGGAATGCTTGCTTTTGTCACTTCCTCTAAGGCAGGTACAGGTGTAACGATCATTATGCGTTGACCCTGTTCCAGGGCTCTCTCCTTTGCTACTGCAGTTTGAACCGCTGTCAGAATTTTTTCTGTAGAAGTGAATTTTATTTCCACGTATTTGTACAAGTGTGATTTATATGCTATTGGTACCTTTTCACCTTCATTAAAAGTCAGGTACGTGTATCCACATCTCCCTGGGATGATTCGGATCACAAGGTTGCGTGTATTATCATGTTTATCCAATTGTATTTTTGCTAACTTGTCTGTTTCCACTGAATGCAAAATTTCTATGTGCGTTTTAGTCCAATTAGTTGGTTTGAAATCAGGTTTGATTAGTTCGTAGAGAGGTTTAACCCTTTCTGCGTAATTCAGAAGATATGTCCTTCCAAAATTCAGGAAACCTAGAATTGACTGTAAGTTTGTCAGCGTTCTTGGAGTTTGGAGCAGCGCACATTTCTCTAGAAAGTCTGCTGCCAGGCTTTTGCCTTCACTTGATAACTCGTATCCTAAGAATAGGAGGTGGGCAATTCGTGATTTCTTAAAATGTAATTTGTACCCTTCAGAAGCAAACCCAAGTATTATGGTGTTCACTCTTTTCAAGTGCATGTCCAAATCATCATCTGTAAGATAGATGTCATCGACATATGATAATGCCTCACCATCTTACGTTTGTAGTAACTCTGTTACTCTGGCTGAAAATAACCCTGGACTATTCTTGAATCCCTGGGGGGGGGGCGGCAAAATTGTCGCTGTGTCCCCATAATTGAGAAAGCGGTCAAATGCCTGCTTTCAGGTGCAGTATTTTGACAGAAAACCCCATTTGAAATGTCTAATGTGGTTTTATATTTATTCCGCACAATGTTATTCATCAGTGCTGCACTATGTGCATTTTGTACTGCAAATGTTTTGCAACAGGAGTTTAAGTGTCTGTAATCCAAAACTAGACGATATGAATTGTCTGGTTTGGAGACAGGAAACAAAGGATTGTTCATTGAAAATGTAATGGATGGACAATGTAATGTCAGCAAACAGTTTCTGTCTGAACTGGAAGCCTTAAATATCTTACTATGTAATTCTGGGCCTACACACTCTGCTGGGCATCTATTGGACCCTGTCCTTTCCAACCTTGCTTTAAATGCTCTCTCCCTGCCTGTCCTTTAGAATGGTCTGACCATTATGCTATACATTTTGCCTTATCTCAGACTAAAATCCAAAATAATAACAGTAGTAATCAGGATGTGTTTATACGTTGCTGGCATAAACTTAATATCAATGATCTCAATGCACGTTTATCGAATACTCTTTCTAACATCAACACATCCACATCTGTTTTAAATTCTGAGGTATTCAATTGGCTCAATTCTGCCATCAATGAACTTCTTCCCTTAACTCTCAAAAATTCTTCATCGCATCGATCTCCCGCACCCTGGTTCTCTGAAGATCTTAAACGCATAAGATCGAGCTGTAAGACTTTGGAGAGAAAATGGAGACGCTCTTATTCTGCTTCCCGTAAAACAGCCTACAAGGAAGCCCTTAGGGAATACCATCACCATTGTAAAATGGCCAGAGCTGCCCACGTCTCGAATACAGTTACTAATGCCCAAAACTGTCCCCGTACTCTCTTCTCGGTCGTGAAGAAACTTACTGGAGCAAAGGTATCCCCTGCCCCTCCTGCCCTGGAAGAGGTTCAATGCAACTCGGTTGCAATTTTTTTTATATCTAAAGTAGAGTGTATCTATGACTCATTAGGTCCCTCTACACCGGACGATAAACCTCTGCTTGACCTCACCCGGACTCCAGTTGCTCCGCTCCTTACGAGGACGAAATTGGTAAATTGGTCACCTTTTGATGATGTCTACTTCTCCCTCTGCCTTAACAGTATTAAGTCTGGATCCCCACGGGACCCGATACCTGTTAAAATCCTAAAACTACTTGAATTTAGCCCATGTCAAGTATTAATACAACTTCTAACTCTTCACTAACTGAGTCAATTCCTTTATTGAAAAAAGCTGGAGAGGACATTACCAACTTGCCTAACTTCAGACCAATTTCTCTGCTTCCTATCCTATCGAAGATCCTGGAAAGGTACATTAACATACAACTTACACATCTGGTGGAGAGCTTGGGTTTTCTGCATCCGTCCCAGTCAGGCTTTAGAGCTCATCATTCGACTGAAACCACACTCCTAGGAGTCACCGAGAGCCTACGACACAGTGTCGATCGCGGAGAAACATCCGCCCTTATCCTTCTCGATCTAAGTGCGGCGTTCGACACTGTGTCTCACTCCATCCTCCTCGCGACTCTTCGGTCCCAGGGAGTAGCCTCTTTTGCCTGGATAGCCTCTTTTCTAAAAGACCGCACGTTTCAGGTGTTTTCCGCCTCTGCCTGTTCTACAACTTATCCCTCTGCGTATGGTGTGCCTCAGGGGTCGACACTCAGTCCCGTATTATTTAACATTTATGTAAGACCGTTGGCTACTATTGTGGAGGAGGCAGGTCTTACATTGTACTCTTACGCCGACGATTCACAGATCATTTTTTCTCTCTCTAATAAAGAGTGCAATAACACCTCTGCCCTGAAAGAAAGTTTGATCTGTGTCTCTAAATGGATGAAGAGTAATTTTTTAAAGCTCAACGGTGACAAAACCGAGGTTGTGATACTAGGCAGAAATAAGGATCTCTGGGGCCCCCACCATTGGCCCTGTGACATGGGACACACCCCGCAACCGGTAACTGTGGTTCGCAACCTCGGGTTTCTCATCGATGAGAAACTCACAATGAAACAGCAGGCTGTAAAGGTGGCATCCATCTGTTTCGCCACCTTGAGATGGCTACAGAAGATCCTGTGGATGTTGCCCCTTTCCACACGAAGAACGGTAGTCCAGGCGTTGGTTGTTTCCCGTCTGGACTATGGCAACGTGCTATATCTTGGATCCAACCAAACAACCATAAGAAAACTTCAGGTTGTGCAGAACGCTGCTGCCCGCCTTCTCTGTAACGTCCCTAGAAGATCTTCTGCTTCTGCAGCACTTCGTGATCTTCATTGGTTAAAAATCCCAAACAGAATCAAATTTAAAGCCCTGTGTCACGTTTTTTAAATCAAACACGGCTCAGCTCCTAAATACCTTCAGAACTTTATCCAGGCTTATAAGCCCAGTCGAACCTTAAGATCGTCACTTCATGGTGACTTTTCCGTCCCCAGATTTAGACTGGCAAAAATGGGAGGCCGTTCTTTTTCTTACTTAGGTTCAAAATTCTGGAATACTCTTCCTGTGTCCCTAAAGACAGAAACCAATCTTTTTCATTTCCGTAAGGGACTTAAAACTTGGCTTTTTCAGCAGTAATATGTAGCCTTGTAAAAATCAGCTTGCCAGTCTTTCTTCTTTAGTCTATCCCTGAGCGCCGGGAAACCCACTGCGGGTAGCTGTGCGCTTTAGAAGTTTAAATAAATAAATAAATAAATTGACGAGGTGCATGTTTCAATCACCCCTTGGTATTCAAGTTGATTTAAAATCTCCCTGACTTGTTCCTTAGCTTCTTGCTTTCCTGGATACTGCCTTTGTGCAGTAGGTTGATTTTTTAACTGGATTTTAGGGGAGGGGAATCCTCATCCCATCCTGTATGATTTTTATATAATGCTGGAACTTGGGCCATAGCCCATTTTCTGGCATATGTGTATTTTTTATGAATAGGAATGTGATTTGAGAAGGCTGGCATGATTACTTCCTCGCCATGTGGGCACTCCCTAAGAAATTCAGGTGGCCAGTCTCTTTCAGCTAGAAGTATGTCATAGCCCTTAGAGAGCTTCTCCCAAAAGAGTGCTCTTATTTTTCTAGTTATGTCCCCCTCCATCCGGAGTGTTACTTCATATAACTTGTGTGGTACACTAACCCTGGTGTCGGCAGTTTCAAACTGAATGCATTCATACAAGTCCACTGTCTCCAGATGATCCATCAGGATCCTGCGAACTATTGTGACTTCTGCTGCGCTGTCTAGCATCGTCTGGGCCCACTCCCCGTTCTTGAGTTGTGTCCTCAAGATCCTCGGCATGTCTGATCTTTACACTTACTACCTTCTTCTTGGTGAATTGAGTTTTCTTATTTTTAGGAACATGCTGTTCGCCTTTGGATTTCACGCGTTCTTCTTTTTGTTCTGATCGTCCTCTCCTCTCGGATTTCAGCGAGGAAGTCTGAAAGGTACGAGAGGAATGTGTATTATTATCTTGATATCTATCAGGTTTTCTTAAATTATCCCTATTTCTGAGGTTGTACCTCTTTTCAGAGGGCTCCCGTTGTGGAGTCCTACCTCCCTGTTGGGGAGATCTTCCTCTAGACTGAGAACGCTTCTATTTAGAAAGTGTTTGTTTAGTATTTTCCCACTTCTTTTTAGGGGTAGTGAGATTATTTTTAATAAATACCTTTTCAGGATTTTCAGTTAGCTGGGGTTTTAATGGTTTCCCTCTCAAACTACCTCTTCCAAGTTCTTCATATGATTTTTCAATAATTCTTGCAAGCTCATATGGTTGGTCTGTTATATCAGTTTCTTTTAACTTCTGGCGGATTGCCACTGATGCTGCTTCACCTTTGATGTTGGCTAATAGTATAGCCGAGACCTGTTTGAAATCTTTCAGTAATTTCATACCTAGATTTAAGATTTAAGATTCTGGACCGTATTCATTTTGAATCTGTCTCAGAACGTCTGGTATCACCGCCATGGATGGTACACCATGTGTTTTTGTGTAGATTGAAGCAAAGGCTGTACCCCAAGTGTCACAGTCCTCAACATGTGGTGCCATCCCTATTGGTAAACAGATTGTCAGAATTCTGTGTTTCTCATGAGGTGTACTATCAGGGAATACTGCCTCAATTTGAGTATTTTTTTATGCTAACCAAAACGGAATTTGTTCCCTTTTGGCAGGTATTTTACCAATGACTGATTGTATAGTCTGTGGTGTGATTTTGTTTGTGTTCCCCTGGTTAGGGGTGTGCTGTGGAATCCTTACAGTAGGTTGTACTGTTAAGGTCCGCATTACATATTTAACCAATTGTCTATGTATTTTAATTAACTGTTTCAGCTGTGCTAGCAGTTCTCTACCTGTCATACTTTCTATGTCAGGATGTGGTGTATAGCTGGCTAGTACCGGCCATGTCGCTCCTGGTCTACCTAGTGGACCGAGCCTGGTAATGTGATTTTCATGTTTTAGGGCGCCTTTAAACCAGAGCTGAAGCTCTTGGTAAGTTAATGGAATTTCAATGTCCTCGTAAGGAACGTATTCCTCTGAAGGTTCCTCTACTTTGTAGTAGTGAAACTCGTGTGTTCCACCATCTGTTGGAGGAAAGTGAATCCATGAATAGATTACCTCTGTCTGCCGATATTCATGTGCCTCTATAACAAATATTACTTTACCACCTCTCGATGATACTCCATTGTTTATGAATTTGTAAGTTATAGTTTTCCTTATGTTTATGGAATGATTATAGCAACCGGGTGATTCTGTAGCCTATTTCTGTCATCTAAATCTGCTTGTGATGCTGCTGCAGCTGATTTTTCGTCGTAACCATTATTTTTACTGACTGAAGAGTTTGCAGAACAAGTTTCAAGGAAACAAAGATTAGGTGCACAATAATTTGGAACACTGTATCCTTCAACGTTGAACAAACCAACAAACTAATACATAGGATTTTTTCGTCCTACTCAGTTTTGGCGGATATTTAGCCTTTCACCCACTCCAGACGTCTATTGGAGTTTTTACGGGAGAAAGGGGTCTGTGTGAAAAGCACAACTGAGTTACTCTAGTATCTAGCGTTAAATTTTCGCCTTACCAAACGTTGGGCGCCATGTAGTGTAGTTCCTAAATTCCCAATAGGCTCTGCGCATTGGAATAATAAATCCTGTAGTTTAGACCTAGGACTGAGGTCGACTAGGTCTCTACCGAATCTATTAGACTTAATTGTGAGTGCCAGCTAGCTCAGAGGTCACTAGAAACTTTCTCGAATTCACAAGAAGGGATTAGTTTCTGACAACCGCATAAACATGACGAATTTGTTTCCCAAGAATAAGAAATCAATCTCTAGAGTCGCAGAAACAGTAGATATCTATTTTACTCAGTCATTCGTGCATGCTTCGTTTCACCAGAGGTGCTGAGAAAATAGAGAGACGGGCGTTTTAAATAAAAAGTATTTATTCTTTCTCAAGCATAAGAAATGTACTGCTACAATCGTAATACTTGTAATAAAGTTCAGAGTATATAATACGAACAGTATTATAAAGTAGTACTGTAAAAGCATGATAAGGTTTCTAAGCCATAAATTGCCTTAAAACGGATAAAATACATACAGTTTTAAAATGATGGCTAAAAGTACTCAACTGGTGCTTCTAAAATACACCTACCCCGATGTACCTGACCTAAGCCTAGCACAAGGGAAGAAGTAAGTGAGGAGTAGTTTAAGTTTAGTATTTTCTGCCAAGAATCTAATCAAGAATTCTCTAAGGGTCTAATCAGCTCCGTACCTTGGTTTAGAATGAAGGAGGTCTTGTATCTCTCTCTCAGGACTTGATTTCCCAGTAACCCGCAAGGGTAGCCTGGAAACACTGCAGCTGGATTTCTCGCCAGGAGAAAAGACAGAGGCTCTCAGTGCGTCAGCTGGAGGGTCGGCTTCCTTCGGCACTTGCTGCTGCAGGGCGTCGGGCAAGTAGTTAGTCGATCTGCTCCAAACCACTGTGTGTCTGCTTGGGCAAATCTAGGCATATTTATACTATCAAGGTGCCGAGTTTGACGTGTGATTGGACTTAATAACGTCATAGAAGACTCTGTTCTTCGAAAACTCCATGATTTCCTAGATAAATTAGTATTCAGGCATGGGGATGTCCCTAGCTGCTGAAGGCATTTTTTCTAAGAAATTGTTGCTGATTCTTGGAACATAGTGGAAGTAGCCATGCCGTATTTGGGCTGCATAGGCTCAGTCTAAATATGGTAATGATTGCTATGCCTATATAAGGATAGGATAATCTGTACCTATATACGGGCTTGAATTGGGAAAGTTTACACTAGGGTCCTAGATTAATTTACAACAGCCTGAGACACCATTTTAGGGCTACTCACGTGGGTGGCACAATCAGTGCTGCAGGCCCACTTGTAGCATTTGAATCTCCAGCCCTGGCACACTCAGTGCACTTTACTAGGGACCTACTGGTAAAACAAATATACCAAAAATGAACAACCAATCACAATAACAATTTATACAGAGAGCATATGCACTTTATCAATGATCAGCAGTGGTAAAGTGCCCAGAGTCCTATTGCCAACAATCACAGTTCAGGAAAAACAAAGGAGGAAGAAGCAAAAAGTTTGGGGATAACCCTGCAAAAAGGGCCATTTCCAACATGGACAAACAAAACATTCTTGACCACAATCCTGCTGGAGGGGGAGGAGAGCATTACCATCATACACTTTAAAGTGCCAACTCCACCTGCAGTGTAGGACGCTCTGCATGACAGGGCTTGTCATTGGCGAACAGGACTTTCTTGATAACAATACTGCTGAAGTAGAAAGGTGGGGCATTACCTTGTTGAGCTTTTAAGTGCCAATGCCACCCACAGAGCAGAGTGCTCCCTGCATGATGAGACTTGCTGGAGGCAAACAGGACTTTCCTGATCACAAACCTGATGAAGGAGGAAGGGCATTATCTTTTTGTGTTTTTAAAAGCCAACGTCACCTGCATGACGGGGCTTGTTGAGGGCAAATATCCGTCACCAGAGATATTTCGTTTTACACACTAAGGGGTGTTTGGGAAATCCTTTAGAGCGATCACAGCACCCTATATGCAACTTTTTCCCTACCATCTCTGAGAACTACCACCTCAATAATTTCTCAGGAATAACAGTTGAATAGGGATAAAGGCCTTAGGTTGCATAGCAATTATTGGTAGTAACTCGTCAAAGGGTAACACGGAATTACCAAACTTACTCTGATTACTCTGACGTAATCAAAATTCTGCCCATGCCTAATAATTAGGCAAATGCAAATGCATCATTTTGCAATATGTTTTAGTGTGAAACGAGTTATTGTATCAATTTCTTGTGAAAGGAAATTTTAAACAAAATAGCACCATGAGCAACAGACTATCGCGTTCTGCTGTTCATATGCGACCAAGAATGGTTGTTTTCAGTGTCCATTTTTTACCACAAATTGCGTTTTTATTACACAAAGTGCATTAATTTAGTAATTTTGAGTAAAAAGTGTAAACATTACGCTAATTACACCAGCATAATTTATTTTTTCACCAAGACCTAGCAAAGTGGGAGTGTTCCATGAATTCTCTAACCCCTTCAAGCCAAGTTCAAATGAAGTAGTAGAGGAAAGCAACAGAATGCTTAAAAGAAGTTGACTGCAAGGATAGGTAACAGGTAAAGTCACTAAATAACCTACAAAGTGCACAGAGAGCTCAGCATTATACGTGGATATGTGTTGATAAACAGCTTACCTTATTAAATCCTATTTGCTATGACAATGTACTTTCTGGACCTATATAGATCATCTATTACACCTCAAAGTGGTACAATATTGCTGCTACGGCTGGTTACCCAAATCTGGAGAGCTGGTGACTGAAATTTAAGTGAAAAGTTTGGACCAGCCCGCAGAGGGGCATATTAACAAGGAGCTATCACCAAATTAACGCCACTTTATCGCAGCCAAAGTTGTGATAAATGTACCTCCCCATTGACAGGCTGGTGTTAACAGCCCACAGCACCAGTTTACCTGCGATAGCAGCTGCAAAAAACATCGCCGAAGAGGACCCCCGCAACTATCGCTAATGAGATGCAGAGTAGGTGTTCCTGTGCAAAAAGCTGCGACAACAAGACACCTCAACATTCTCAATGACCAGCCAGATCAGCGATAAGAACACAAAATACGCGATAGGGCGCGTTAGCAGCAGGGCATTAACACCTGCTCTGACCTCGTGTAAAGTCGGACCACAGCCTGCACCACAAAAGGGAGCACAGCCCGTAGCCACACCTTAAGACAAACAAATGCCATTGAGCAACTGAACCTGCAGCAGTGCTATTATTATTCAGACCCAGCCTGCTAGCCAACCCACCAATGACCCATCAACATGGACTTTTTTCCTGTAAATCTTCTAAGTCCGAAGCTAACCTTTCAACTGGAACAAATCTGGTCCCTGGTCCCTGACCCGCAGTTGCTCGTAGTCGGCCATAACGTTTGACTTGGACCTGGTCTAGCACAGCCAGATAGGTGCTATTTTGACTTAAAACTTCTTAAATTGATATATCTGGTTCCCTACATCCGATCATTAAATTTCAATATGTTTTTATATATGAGAGAGGGATTTTATTGTGTTAAATGTTCTATTTTAACAGTTTTGTTACTTATAAATGCTTTTAACATTTCTCCTAAATTAGCCTTGTGTGCTCTATGCCAAAGCTACCAAGTGTTCAGCTCAGGTTAAAATGATGGAGACGTAACTGATACTGGTACAAAATTGTGTCAATATTGCTTGGTGTCCACTCACATCCCCTCCAACTATTAATTCACTTTTTTTCTTGGGTGGTCAATACATTGTATTTTAGTGTTCTTAAAAGATGTGAATTTTCAACTGTTTTCTAAATTGGGTTAGTAAGGGCCAGCCGTGGCCGGTAGTGGGAGTACCGGCCGGGCGGTGACGTGGGGAGTGGGAGGGGCAGGGTGGGGGGTAGTAATGTATGGATTACAGACTTTAAAAGGTAAGTAAACATAGAAATAAATAAACCGAATTTCGTTGCACACACTGCATCGCATTTGGTGATGCAGTGTGTGCAACGAAATTCGTTTTATTCATGTTTATGTTTACTTACCTTTTAAAGTCCGTAATCCATACATTACTACCCCCACCCTGCCCCTCCCCCTCCCCACGTCACCGCCCTGCCCTTACTCCCACTACCGGCCGTGGCTGGAAAGGGCTGTCCTGATCCATACACAGATATTTTCAGATCCTGGGTTCATAGAAGAAAAAGTCCTTTTGCAAAATGCCATGTTGTTTTTCTTTCTACAATTCTTACTCTGCACTCTCATGATGTTGAGGCTGAGGTTGTTCCGAGAACCATCAGAAATAGTGAGCTTGTCTGGAAGATAAGCTGGGTTGCTGGTTTTGAAGGCTAACAGTAAATATTGAGATTTGAGTACTGTTCAATACAAATAGAAATAAGGAAGAAAGACTGAGGAATATTCCTGTATACTACTACTAGCAAATTCCATAGTTTCTACATTGTTTATTAGAACCCCAATCAGGTTTCCAAAGCACAACCTAATGCATAGGCTTGTTGGGTACTTCCCTGATATGGACACAAATTATGATACACACAGGATGTACTACTAAACACTTAAATCAAAAGTACTTGTTGATTGTGGCTCCAACATAGAGCAGCACAGAAAAAGGATTCAGTTATTTAGTTACTGTTAGTGAACAAGTTGAATATTGTGGATGTGAGTCACTCCCTGAACTCAAGACACAACTATATTGCTCTATTGACCAAATACTAGCAGACTTGACAAATTAGTCAATTTAGTTTCATACATTCAGGCAGGATACAGCATTCATTCACTTGGGCAGGATACAAGTTTAAAATCAGCCGTTGACTATTATACATTGTAATCACAGAGTCCAACTCAAACAACAGAGTTATATATATTTCACTTATTCACCGACATTTTTCGAGATGTTAGATTCTATTCTACAAGTTTCTAATACACCAGGAATCATCTCACATTTACAGTCAGCTAAAAATAATTTAATAATCCATAATTGTTTCAGGATTGGCTCTTTATTCCATGGACAGATGAATTTGAAACATGTTATTGCTGGTGAAGAAATGGAAAAGAAAATAAAGCTTTAGATCCAGAAGACCAAAAGGTTTTTTAAGTGTAAATCAAACAAATGAAGAGGCATGAATTTAAATATTATCCCAAAGTAATTCTTGAATCAAATTGAGTACCTGTACAGAAAATGAAATTAGCATGTGCTTGTGCATTTCTCTAGAGATTTTTTTTTTTGCAAAGAATGATGAAAATACTAGTCTGTATCAGGAGCATTCAGCATTCATTTTATATTCTGGAGAAGAGAGCCAAGTTGTCATGTTAGAGAATTCTTATGGCTTACATAACACTTATGTCAGTGTGTACTTATTAACCCTGACTGGTGAACTCTGCTCAGTTAGTGGAGTTTTCTGCACTCCGTGCTCTGCAGAGGATGCAGAGTTCCCAAAAACTCCACTCCAAGTAGCAGAGCAAAGTTTATTTCTCGCTCATACTCATCAATATCAGGTTGACGAGCAAGGAAAATTCAACCTCCCAGCATTTTCCTCCCAGCAAGATTTGTCCTCGCTCGCACTTGCCAAGGTCTAGAAAAACAACTGCCTGACGAGATTTCTCAACACAGGCAGTTGGATTTCTCAATGCGAATGGTAGCACCAGGTTGCAACCACTTACATTGAGAAACCTTCCGTTTGCATTGCAAAAGCTGACGCTCGAGCAGAAAATCTACTTGAGCAGCAGAAAGAAAGTTGCACCCTTTCGCTTGCACATGGTTCTTTTTGCAATGATTTTACAGCCCGGGGCAAACACCCGCCGCCCGAAATCACAGCAAAAGGCATGACCCTAATGCACTCTGATGCTCGCGGAACTCCGCATAGCGCAGCAGAGTTTTTTGTCACTTCAATGCAGAACTCCGCGAACTCTGCCCAGGCCTCGTGCTTATATTATATTGTTAAGGATTAATCTACATAAACAGGAGCATGAGTGACAATCATGATGATTGTGCAAAGGATAGGTTGACATATGTGGCATTGATTATATGAGCTGTTGAGATAATGTTACATACAACAAAGTCTTTGCTGTATGCTACATTGATTATTTATTCATTCATAGGTTTTTTGCAGCGCTAGCTAGACCCGAAGATATCAGAGTACTTTACATGTAATGCAAGATCATTAGATTGAAGTACATGCAAAAAACAGACAAAGAAAATCGTTTGGATGCAGTGGTAGTTACAGTATGCTACATGATCATTTCTTGTGCTCTGAATATTTTGAGTTGCATGACAGAAGTTAAATGCCTTTTCATTAATAATGTAGTACTCTAAGTTTTACTCTAACTTACAATGTTTCATGTGCCCATTGTCTCTGTTGCTCATATTTACAGGCTGTAAAACGTTTTTTTTGCACTTGCTTCATCATTTTACATTTTATTGTGGCTCTGAACTGCTTTTAAGTTTAATCAACTTTACCTGATTCTGTATCAGAGGACCTGGGAAGGTACACTAGTGGCTGCTTCGCTTTGCTTCTTAAAATCTAAATGGAGACATTGCTTAGTGCCCTGGTTAACAAAATCACTAGTTGAAAGAAAGCAAGCACACTCTATCTCTATGTACCCCATATACAATGCCTTAAAATTGTAGGATCATTAACTCTGGAATGGCCTCCCACTGACACTCCCATGTCTAATTAATATGAATGTATTTAAATACTGTCTCTCTGAATGTACTTCTGCTTGTGTTTAGTAATTTTCTTCCCATAAAGATACTTCAGTGTATGTGCCCTGAATAAATAATTGTAATAATAACGACAAAAGAAAAGACATAAAATATACAGAAAATTGGACAGGCTGCAGTGCAAAATACAATATGGATATTTTGCTAGAAAAATGCTGAATTGTGTTGACTTGGGGCCAAATGGCATAAAGGTATTTACACGATTCAACACAAAACATTCTAAAATAACCATCTGTAAATCAGCTCATTGTAACATTGGTGGAGTTTAGAATAACTGGATACAGATGCATGTAAATGTAAATGTAGTATACTTGTAAAGCGCACAGCTGCCCCAGCAACGGGGCGTCCCGGCGCTGTATAACTCTGGGGAACCCGTCCTGGCTTTCCCTGTGGGATGGTCCCTTGCTGGGAGTCCCCAAGGTGGAGCCAGGCATCCCCGGAATTGGTGGGGCCGTTGTGGAGATTAGGCAAGCTAATGCCCAGAGTTGCCGAGTGGAACCCCTGATTAGAGTAAGCACCGAAGCGAGAATTATCGAGTCCGCTGACCAAGGTCCACGACCCTGCCGCGTCGGGATTTGAACCCTGGTCCCAGGCTGACTTCTGCTCTCAGGCCTGCCGCCTCTAACCAGTGAGCCACACTACTCCACTGATGAAATGATTGGGGTGAATCCAGTTTGCTTAATGAATTATTAATATATTTGATGATAAATCCTACTTGTGTTATTTGTAGGCAAATAGCACACAATAAATATTAGGTTTTTTAAAAATGCCAAGATTTTTGTGTGTTTGTAATGTTTTTAGGAATTAGGGTGCAGTTCTTCATTATCAACTGCAGAATAGAGATGTTTTGACATGTTTGTCTTCACCCACATACAAATAATAATTAATTGTGAGAACACGTCAGTTATAATTGTGTCCAAATAGGTTGGATTTGCTTTTTGGGGCTTTGGAAATCTACCAGGTTTGAATCAAACTTTTTGGGGGATAAAGCACATGCCCCTAGCAAGGAAGTTCCCTATAGATAAATGACTCAGAATCTAATAACTCCATCATGTTCACAAGTCATTAGTGTAATTGGATCCACGGCATCACACAAGCTTGCACAAGGTTGCACCTTTACCTACAAATGCCAAACATAACTATTCTGGAGGACAGAAGGAGGACGTTGCTATTGTATGTGCAGTACACTCACTCTGTATAAGAACCTCCCCTGTAACAAAGAAAATAAATGTGGAACTTAATGCTAAAATAAATCTGTGAATGTTGATTTGGGCTACAGAGTGTGCTTAACACAATTATTTTTCAACTATCAATGACTAGAGTCACAAGGATTGTGCATACATACATCCATTTGAGCTGCTAGGGTTCATACCACAATATATTTAGGCCCTAATCAATTCCTTCCTTAAAACACTATGACGCAAAGGCATGAACTAGGGAATGCCACTTCACCAGTGTAACAAAACATTTTTAGTGTCAGGCTTTGTTATGACTGGGCTACTTAAAGATATTCCTGTAATGTATACACACAATCTTTAACTTTTCAAGGAGAACCTGAAGAAGGTATTCGTAGTACTGCAGTCACCCTAATCTAAACGAACGACAATAGTTTGTGTTTTCTGTTTACGAAATGTAATCTTATTTTTCTCGTTCCATTTCTTCATACGATTGCTTTAGGTACTACATAATTAGATACACTACAAAATATATACTAACAATTGCTATTCACTTAATCACAGCTTTAGTTGCCAAGTGTAGCAATGCTGGCAACCAAAATCTCTGTGATATCGATTGCGTTTGGAACCAAACAGTTCCTGTCACAAACAGGATATAAATCTAGCAGGAAATTGATCAAAAGTTCTTCAAATGACTCAGCCATGAAACAGACGCTTATGCATTTTTTCAAGTACAGTTTTCCGTGCTATTACAATCTTGGTTCAAAATAGTAACATGCATTGGAAAGAAAGAGGGGAAATATAATTGTTTTGCTGTTTCCATTTTTGTTATTGTAAAGTTATTTCATATCTTTCAGTGCCTCACTCCAGGAGTCATGCTAATAAGCCACAATTACATGTTATTTATTGCTTTTAAAGTATGATCTATAGAACATTATATTAGAAAAGCAACAAAGTATTTATGTTATAAATGCAGGCTGTGAACAGACTATAATAGAAATAAAAGGAACTCACAATGGAAGTTCTCACCGGGGGAAAGGCTATGTGCATTACATGAGAAGCTTTGACTGCTCTATTCAATTGACATGTTAGCTAAACCAGAAATTAATGAATATTAGGGGACAAAGCAATACAAGGAAGACTGTGTATTCAGGTCCTTTAAAAAGTACCTAAGTAAATAATCCGTATAAGAATCCTTAAAGGCTTTCATCTGCAGCGCTCAGGAGTATATATTGCAAATTGCTGAGGAGACATGAATCAAAGGAAACAACAGCAGTCTGCAGAAATGCAGTCTATTTTTTTTTTAAGTTCAGACTTAGTATAAATTATCTTACACGAATAAAAGGTTTCTTACCATTCACTATCATCTAAAATCTTAAATTTGTTCCTAGGCATATATCATACAATTGGCAGCATGAAACAGCGATGCAGCACGCGCAATTTAATTTGTTTATTTATTTATTTATTTACTTACCTCCGTTCTGCCGTATGCCGGTGTTTATTACCCCCCACCCTGCCTCTCCTCTGCTCCGCCCCCCGCCCCACAATACTCCCCCGAGGAGCCGCTACTGTTTGTTTGGAGGTGTTCTCACTGTCACAAAGAGTGGCAACTCGAGGGTGGAGATACCATGGAAAGAAATGAACACCAATAAACTTGCGAGTTTGTAGCAATTAACAAACCTTTGCAATGCACATTCCTACTTTGCGAGATATACATCTGTTAAAATTAAGAGTAAATATGTATCCGTGAGAGCGACATGAATGAAAACACAAAAAGCACAGAGAATAAATAAATATTGAAACAAAATTATGTTCAACTATGAATTCATATTGAAAGTAATACATGTAAAAACAAGATCTCAAAAATAGGCATTAAATATTATTCCAAAAATGTTACTAAACAGTGTATTTTTCATTTTAAATATAAACATGACAGAAAGAGAAAACCAAAATGAATTACTAGTAAATATAAATAATCCACAACCCTAAAATGAACATGACCAAAGATGTAGGAAAAAAATATCAGTATAAAATTTGAAATGTAAAAATGCATATAATATTATTATTATTATTTTCTAAAATTATGGTAAAAATACTTCATTTATATTTCCCATGTCGCTGTAATCCACAGCTACCAATGGGTCAGAGGAGTAGGTGCTGGAGTGCATCAAGATGGCTGCAGGGATCTGATTCTCCTGCAGCTCCCCGAGCTACTGGTTGACTTTTGTCTGTTATTCACTGGTCGGAATGCAGGGGGCTGCAGAGCAGAAGGGGAATGGCCTGGTGAGTTCAGAGGCCATTTTGTGGTCTCTGGATAATTCTTGCCTGTTCCTCATGCTGAGCTGCCACAGCTGCCATTTTCTTCACCAATTTTTCCTTGCTTCTGAGACCCTAAGCGGACAAGCTATCGACAAGTGCTGAACATAATTATTTTTTTAAGAAGAGAATAAGGTGAGTGTTAGACTCCCTCTCCGTACACATGCATGACACCACAACGCCACTTTTCCGACGTTGTGGAGGCGATAGGGGCTTAGCCTTATTTACGAGGCTTGTTGTTCACAACGTGGCTATTTGCTGTTTTTATGATAATCTGTGTGGTTATTTTAGATGTGCTGAGAAACAGATTCCTCTAGTTGCAATAAATGCTTTTACTTGAAAGTGTCTATTCTTCTTAGTACCATTTGCGTATGTGATAATGTAAAGAGCAAAATAGGTTTGTTTCTAATACCACAGTGCCCCAGATCCCAGTTTAGGGATTGTTAGTAACCCAAAAGCAAAAGATTCCACTTCAACTATCCTTTTTCTAAGTTTTATATAGTTCAAGCTTAACCCTAAGTTATTAGGTATTAGAGCACTTTACATGAGCACCAGTCACATTACACGACCCAAAGATATTGCACAGGTTTCTGCAGGGCTACAATAAACTGTCTTCCGCATTCAGATTTGGTGCATTGAACCACGTTCACCTGTGCCACTCTTGCAAACCTTATAGACCTACACCAAAGTCATACTTTATGCAACACTTGTTCAGATGCTTTGAAGGCAGATTAAGAGGGAACAGGGTTTGGTGCAGATGCAAGGAGTGTGGCAGAGATGCAGATTACTTTGTCACAAACGTTTATGTGGAGTTAGAAATTTCAAATTCTCAGGGCCCGATTCAATCTTATTATCGTCATTCTTGTAAATGCAACAATCTGGAGGAGAATAGATTTAAACAAGGGTTCAATCAGAATTAATTGAATGCAACAATAAAAGGTTTAGGTAGGTGGGGCCATATTATCAAGAATGGCAATAACATTATCGCCGCTTTAGGGGTAGGAAACTGCTGCTAAAGCGGCGATAAGGGGCTTGATAATATGCCCTTGTGAATTCCCATAGAATTAAATAGAGTGTTAAATATTTTACATGCTCAGCATTTTATTTCTCCATAGGCTGTAAAAATAGCAAATGCATGCCTGTATTCTAAAGGAAGGGTTTTTAGTGCAAGACTCTTTTGAATTTTTGGTCTAAAAGTCTAATATTATAGCATCATCTACAAATAAAACAGTATTTAAACTCACAGGCCCTCATGTAAAAAGTTTTGATTTAAGGAATTATAAATTGCTACTAATAACAATTCACTGTTTGTGATTCCTTATATGGAATGTACAAAATGGATTTGTTAGAAGTGGTCTCAATTTGCGCTCTGGCTTCTAATATAAATTTTTATATTTTGAGAACCGACCTATGCATTAAAATGTTAGTTCTCAAAATACTGATACATAGTGGGTCACAATTTGACCAACCTTATTAATATGCTTGAGTCAGGTAGGACATTGCAACGTACTATGCTTGCTACATTCACAGGAATGGTGGCCTGGTGGGGTCAACAGATCACCATGCCTGTAATTGCTTTTAAATACATCTACTACATTTCTTTAATGCAGCTCATTGTCCTTACAGAAACATGGAATATGTTTAAAACAATAAATAGAAATGACACAAACCTATTTTGGTCTCATAGACCAATGACAGCTTACAGAAACAATTTTGTTAACATTCACAAAAAGAAAGCGGTACACAGGGGACCCTTTCTCATTTACCACCTTTTTTAGGTTTAAATCATTTTTATTGGAATTTTATAAACAAACAATGCCGTAGATAACACAGCTGAAATATCAATGGGACTGTACATAGCATTGAACAGGGTTACCAAATGAAATTTACAGTAGGATCCCAACTCCTGCCTTACCAACTTTTTTGAAGAGGTGGTAAAATATTAATGTTTTGCAACCGGAATTTGGTTGCAAAATACTAACAGATAGCTTAATGATCCACCCTTAACATACCCCTTCGAAATATCAAAGTTTATTTATTCCAAATCCCAATTAGTGATTCATTAAGATTTAATAATCTGTTACTGAATCACTGTTTGGGTGTGGAGAATTAAAAAGCCATTTTGTTGTTGGAAAGTCTCTGATTTGACGAATTGAAGCCCCACAGATTATTCAATAGCTTCATATGTGACGGCCACCCTGCTTAGTTTGCATAGAACTGCAGTACATGAATGGAGATCATAAATGTAAGGGAAGATTAATGTGGTGCCAAGAGATACCCTTGATTCAATCAATTCTCAATAGGGAATGTCCCAGCAGTTCCTGAAGACCACAAGGGCACAATTCGCCCACATTTCTGAGTACAAGGCAATTACAATTCTTAGCAGGCCAAAAGGGACATTGAGGGCCACAAAGAAAGCCTTATCAAAGGATGTTGAACAATCTTTTAAGTGCAGCTTAAACGTATTGACTACAATCACATATTTTCTCCTATTAGCAACAGTACTATAGCTCACATCTAATGTTGATACATGTTAGATTAGGGCCACCTTCCTCTACTGAATGATTTTTTAACACCACCCAGGTTTTACAAATACCGAATGAAGGGCAATCTTCCTCCAATTCCAAGAGAGGAAATAGATATAAATTCACTGAAGTCAGGCATTTCTCCACAGACCTGTGACTCATATAGTCTTTTATCCCTGTGTAGACACTGACATTATTGCTAACAAAGTAGCTAACTAATAATTACACCTAATGCATGACCTGGTATAGCCATATCATTCTAGGTTCTTACCTGGGGTGAAGAGCGTTTACCATGCATGAGAGACAACGCATGCCATTACAACATGGTCGTTACAATGACCGCGATGTTACATCGCATACCATTACAACGCAAGTCGGAACAACTACTTGCGTTGTAGGGGGCAGAAAGTGTTGGATTTAAAATCCAACACCTTCCGAACTGTTGCACAGACTGGAGTTGGCATAGTAAATTATACTATTCCAGTATCCAGCGTCTCCTATAGCAAGTCGTTGTTCCGACTTGCGTTGTAAAGGTATACAATGTAAAAATGCAGTCGTTGTAACAACTGCATTGTAATGGCATGCATTGTAAATGCATGCAGACTAACGTGCCATATTCATACCGGAGAAATCAATAGCAGGCAATCTGAGGACCCTGTTTGCAGTTACACATCAGATAGATTCAGAAATCAGAGCAATAGCAGTATTTCTGTATGCAACTAACACCTTCCTTTGACTCCATAAAAATTTAAATCCGTATTTGTTAAGCGTGGACTACTCACCCTTACGGGTCTCAAGGAGCTGGGGGCCATTGCGGAAATTAAGTGAGCTATTTCCCAGTCACATGGTGCTGAGCTGAACTGCCACCGGAGGGATCGAACCATGAACTCTGTGCACCGAAGTCAGCTGCTCTCGCCGCTGCACCACACCTCTCCATTGAATGGTTGTTCCTGCTTACTGTCATGAGAAGAATGGGGCTGGGTAAAGCAATGATATAAGGGATCACATTGATGTACACACAGCCTGGTGAAAACATTAAAATTAAAAAACACTTATCAGCCCCAATTAAACTAAAAAACGAGGGACTTCACAGGGATGCCCACATTACCAATTTGCTTCACCCTGGTGACTGAGACCCTTGTAGACACACATTACACAGTTTCACCATAGGCAGGCTATTAAACTTGGGTTCCGGGGGATCCTCATGTCATTATATGTGGACAGCATACTTTTAACCTGTAAAGAATCGAGTAGTCAATTTAATATCAAGCATCACAGAGCTGATAATGTTTTGGAGATGGATAAAAAATGTTTTCCCTGACCAAGATTACATGGAAGGAAACACCAGGCACATATTTTGTATATAATACCACTGGGACCTGGTGTCCTTTCCTACACCAAAGAATTCTACTTACAACACAGGCAGCCTTTCATTGTGGTGCAAGAATGCCTGCATTGGTGCTAGGCATCCAAAAAGGCTCCAGCGCAGGGGAAAAGACAGGAATATGCTATATTGCTTTAAATATGGTGCACCCCTCCCCTTTTCTTGTCACACAGAGCAGTATAGAAAGGTGACTTGCTCTGCTGCACTGCATGCCATACATATGGCCTATGGTTCTATGTACCACTCAGTATAAAGTATATACAATGTTATTACCTAGGAAGTGTAGACCTTGGGCTATATGTGAGCCATTAATATAGTATTTGGTTGGGGAAATAGGATAATAGATATGCCCACTAGTTGCAGGATCTTGCTGCCAATGTTAGGGTGTTCCAATCATGGGTTTACTTAAAGTATTTTGCTTTTTATTTAAACTAACTTAATTTGCTTCTGATATATGAAATATGTTCACTACCATCTTTTATAAACTTTCAATATTATACTCACATTTAAGGTATTTACTAAACATCAGGATAATCTTTCATCCACTGAAGAAGATAACTCCATATTTCTGATCTCTTTTCTCTACAGTGGGATGTGGTCTCTTTGTTAGACTCTTTACGGCCTATTATGGGGCCTGTTTTGGACACAAGCTGTAGTTTTGACTGTATGTAAATGTAGAAATATTTGTTTAAGAACAAACGCTATTTTAGGAGTCAGTAAATTGTTACTAACTCCTAAAAGTGGTTTGCAACTTAATAAGGAATGCCTATTTGGAAGGAGTGCATTGCAGGCCTACCTCCCAATTTCTAATCTAATGGGACCCATTCTCCTGTGTGAATGAAAATATTTTTATTTTGGAGGAGACAGTGGTCCAGTGGATCACTGTGAACTCTCAAACAAAATGTAAACAAAAAGTAGTCAACTTTTCTTTTAAACACAACTCAGTTTCCTTTCGGTAAAATGGGCTACATTTCTTAAAAAGTTTACTTTATTTTAATGTAATCGCAAACTCGTAGTTAGCTGATCCCATCAGTTTACCAAAGCTGTGTTGCCATCCAATTGGAGAAAGTCAGAATTTGTGACCTAACTCATTAATATTCACAAGGTAGGTTGGATTATGACCACTCCAAATGGAAATATATTAGATTGTAATCATCAATATTAGTACATAGGTGGGCTTGCAAGATTCAACACTCATGAAAAACATACTAGTCACAATTTTAGTACATGTTTTGAATCTTTGTTCACATCTATGTTGGGGGCTATACTAAAGTGAACTGGTGAATGAGCACTGAGCATTAGGCCATTGGTGCTTTTCAAGTCAATCAACAAGGTGTTGTCCGTAGCCTGCCGTAGGGGAATGGGCTTTTAGGCGCTGGGGGATCTGTACCCAGATGGGCGGTTCATTACTTTTGAGAAGACTTGAACCAAGTTCTCAGTGGGGCCTGCTTGCTTCCTTTGGATAAACAATAAAAATATATTCGTATAAAGTGAACTGCGGATGGCACACTATGTTATTCCCATCATTTGGGACACTCAGGAACTATAACAATCGTATTAGCCACTACCTGGAAGGAGAATGTGACCCCTTGATATTTTGTTACCCTTAAATTTCGTAAAGGCTACATTCAAATTATCTTTGGTATTTAATAATCATAGTGTGAGGATAGCATAGAACAGATCAAGCAAATGACAGTGAGGTAACTACTTGTTTAGCTTAGTGAATTTGATTATAGGATCATGGACGGTAGAACCTAATTTAACATGGTACTTTATGCACCACTTTACTGTGCAGATCAGAGGGTTGATGGGGCAAACGTTGCACATGAGTGAAACATCACAGAAAAATATCTGGACATCTGTGTTTAAGAAGAGCTTAAGAAACATAATGTGGAGGGGGAGCCCTGGGTGCTCAGTTTCAATATGCTTACTAGTATGAACTGTTGTGAATGTCATGTGATAATCTGACCTCGTGCTAGGGTTTTTGCTAGTATTGGATGCATCATATGTAACAAGGGCTGCTTCTTGAGAGTTTTGTCTGTATTTTATCCATTTCAGATACACTTACATTCTCCTTCAGTTTTTCTCTGGTTCACAGATTAAAGGATAGGATTTCTAGGTCAAAGCAGGCAGCACTATTTAGGCACCAGTCAAGCAAATGAATGTTTTCTGTCAACATTCTGTGTTATGCTTCTTTCAACTTTCCATAAATGTAGTTCACTGTCTAGTCCTTCCCCTTTTTATTTTCCTCCTGTTTGGTTCCCTCATTATTCTTGACCTTAGCTTTCTTTCCTAACTTGTCTCATGCACTAAAATTTGGCTTTTCTAGATTGCTGTATTTTGCTTCCCTTGTTTCCTTTCAATTGGAGTGATTCTTTGACTTACTAGCTTCCTGCATTTTGACTTAGTATAAAGACAATTTTCAGATTACAAGAGTTGCCATAAGTGATCATAACTGACAGAGGGATTAATTTTCACATTTCTGGATTGCCTTAATACTTTATTTGGTGGCTGTAAATTGAAAGCTAAAAAGACACTGTCCTCAGACAGATGCTCAGCCCTAGAGAATCAATCAGTCTTTAGAACAGTATCTACGCTGTTTCATTTTAATAAACAAAAGCAAAGGGTCATTTAGTTGCGAATAGCAGAATTAGCATGCATTAACTTCTTGCATTCACCATTTTACTTCTCTTTTGGTTTCCATTGACAATTGTTTCAATATATTTCTCTTAAAACCCATGTTCCTTCAGCTACAGCTGTCTTCAGTCTTTTAAGTACAGTCTAGTGCTCTTCTACATTTACAAGACAAAGGAACCCATTAAACATTTTTCAAACCAACATCATCAAAGTTTACCAAAATTGATTCATTTCTGAATTTCCACACTCTTTCTATCAATTCCTGTTTTTTATTCAAAGTTCACTCCATAATTAGTAGGCCCAATCCCATCAACTAGGCTAGTTGGGCAAGAAGCAGTAGCTCTGCAGTTACACCCTACACTTATAATTAATATGATTTTGGAGTGGTTCATAAATTTGAGCAGTTGTGCTTCTGGCGGGGTTCCCTAAAATTTACTGGCACACCCATACAGAATGGTCGAAGATTTTTGAATTTACTCAATGAATTAAAATTGACATAGAAATATAAAATGTGCTGCACATAGGAGTGTAGATGATATGGTTTCATTAGACAATGTCTTTGCAGACAAAATTACAAAATTCTGTGCTCATGTATACAACGTTGCCATCAAATGAGAATCATAAAACAGAAGCTGAAAATGTAAATGATTAGCAGTTCAAACTCTTAAAGAACTTGAGGATTTGCAAAATAAAACGTTATGGTAAGAAAAGAAAAACTGAGAAAAAGCAGAATGTACAAAATATAAAATGATTTATGGAGATTGACTGATCGGAGTTATGTGTTGCTAGACTTAGTGCAGCTGCAGATGGCAGGATAAATACACAGACCTACACGTGTGGGACACAATGGCATGATACATACATTTAAGAAATATTGGTTTAATCTTCATTTTTGAAATATTGCAAAACACATGTGCTAAAGGTATGCAATATTCAAGCACAACTGTGACCCACTTGGTTCTATAGTCCGAGGTGCACAGACTTTTAAGGATGTTGTACTCACGATACTGATCCTGGTATTGGATGGGGGAAACTGAAACCCCTTCACCTATTGGAAGCCTATTAAAGAGCTCTTTATATTGGATGTCGAAAGTCACATTGGATTGAAATTCAAAATATGAAGCACAATCGTCTACAAATGAACATAGATTGATGTGAAACAAATTATAAGGAATAGCCCTGATGAAGTTTATTGAACTTAAACGAAACACGCTGGTTGAACTTAATTAATGGAAGAAGTTTTCTAATGAATGGACTTGAAACTTGCTGATCTCTTCTTTTATGGGTTTCACTCTCTCTAAGTACACACTAAACGTTGTCCTGTGCTCACCCTCTGGTAGCCTGGCACAGAGCAGTTAGTCTAAATAAAAGAGGCAATATGTAAAGTATTTGTGCAACACACACACACCGTAACACAATGAATAAACTACAAAAAGACTCCTCACAATGTATAGAAGTTGAGATATAAAATGTTAAAGGAATAAATGCAATAAAGCGCTTAAAAGCACTAAATAGGTTACTTTAGGTCACATTGTATGGGGGGGAAAATCAAAGTTCAGGGCGACCTCATGGAAGAGCAGGCTGGCTACAAGGATCCATGCAAGCCGGAGTAAAGATAGTAGCCTTCTTGGTAGCAAGTAAGTGAAGGGGATTCGTCAGTTACTTAGACAGGTGCCAGAGTCAAGAGGCGTCGAGCTATGTGCCGGATTCTGCCACACAATCAAGGAGACGCACGAATCTCACCAAACTGCAGCAGCTGCAATACGCTGTTCTATCCATTCATTTCTGGAGGTAAAGCGCTGGTTCTGACGTGATGTGTCAATTTTATTCCCACAACCAGATAGATGCGACTTTTCTGCTACACGCAGACTGAAGATGCGTTGACATCTGTATTGCAACTATCTGGACAATTTCCAGTGAGGCAGGAGCAGGGCTAGAGACCTTGATTTGCCTGAGTCTCAAGCAACAGGAAGCAAGCCAAAAAGCCCTTGGAGTTAACATGGAAGGAAGGCAGAGTCCATCTCTCCTTCAGCAGTGTCAGAGAGCAGCAGGCAGTAAGGCAAGACAAGAGAAAAGCAGGCAGTTTAAAGTCTACAGTCCAATAAGTCTGTAAAGCAGCACAACAGTTGTTTTGACACAGGGTCAGTACAAGATCCAAAAGTGACTGATTTTATGGTGTCAGAGACCAAGTACATATATATAAAAGTGCTTATGATGTGGGAATGAGTTAAAATCAAGTCAAGTCAAGTGTTAGCCCCGTCGCTTCCATCCTCCCCAGGCAAGGCCACCAGAATACAGATGTATGTAGACAATTACTCATACACAATTATCCTTCCTGTGTTGTGGCTGTGTAGCAGAAATGAACAAAGTGTAGCTGTCACCCACCCCTGATTTGTATTGGAGACAGGCTGTCAGACAAACAGGTCAGTAAGTGCAGGAAAATGACTACTTTCTAAAAGTGGCATTTCCAAAACAATACTGTTAAATTCAACTTCACCAATAAGTAGGATTTATCATTGCCTTTCCAAACATATGAAATATGAAACAGCTACTCCTCTCTGATCAGGTATTCCAGCTTAAAAGTATATAAATGAGTTCCCAATGCTAGCCTAGACTATGAGAGGAGTAGGCCTCACAGTAGTGAAAAATGAAATAGGCTACTTGTCACTACCAGGACATGCAAAACATAAAGGTATATGTCCTAACCTTTACTGGGCCTACATTAGTAGTGACTTATATACAATAAAAGGGGCATTTAAGATTTGGCAGGTAGTTTTAAATGCCAGCCTTGCGTTTCTGAAGTGGCAGAGTGAGGCATTAAGCCATGATGGCTAATACCTCAGTCTGCCACTTCCTCATAAATATGCCTCCATTTCTTTTTTTGATATGAAATATGGACTCAAGTGAAGACACTGTAAATATGCTGCCATCCATAATTTTATTGATGGAATCCACTTGGAGGGCTCGGATATCCAGCTATCTGCGGCTCAGCTCATAGAACATCTTCCTTTTCTCCATGGCCAGCCTCTTCTCATCTAGGACTTGCTTCTGCTCATATTTAGCCAAGGCTTGCTACCTGTCATCTTTGCAATCTCTATTTTGAGTTTCCTCTCCTCCCTAGTGTATGGCGAAGTTGGCGTCCGCCCTTTCCGAGAACTGCAACGCCCCGCACAGTATGCTGCCGGACCCCCGGTCAAACCACGGCCATCGTTAGGAGGGAGAAAGTGAAGCAAAGAGAGTGGCATAGTCACTTAGGGCTGCAGAACATCACAAGAGTCCATATCCTACAGGTAAGTGATAGCAGCTTGTGACTAGCTTCCTATCTGGCCGCCATGATACCCCGGATATTTCCTCTGACCTTTGGCGACATTTTCAGGGGTTCTCAAGAAAATCTATGAAGCTCCGCGAGCTCAGATCTTTGTTAATGGCTGCCTCACCGCACCATTCCTAATAGAGCCTGGTACTAGGCAGGGGGGACCATTGTCCCCTATTCTTTTTGATCTCTATATATATATATATATATATATATATTCACTGAAAAAACCATAGGTTATAGACCATATATAGTTAGGAATTAGCATTTACAAAACCTTGAAAATTCACTGAAAAAACCATAGGTTATACACCATATATAGTTAGGAATTAGCATTTAAAAAACCTTATTTTACTAACACAAAACCATTGAAATTCCATATATAGTTAGTTGTACTAACTATATATCGCGCACCCGCAATCCACTGCTGATCATGTCACATATTACATCATTCATGACATGGTCAGTGACATCACTGATGACATCACTGATGACATCTCAAATGACATCACTGATGACATCACTGATGACATCTCAAATGACATCACTGATGACATCACTGATGACAACATCCAGTGACTGTATGTTTCTGTAAAGTTAAAATATGTCTTACATATTGAAGAATGAGTGGATGTAGAAGTGTCTGAACAAAGGATTTAGTAGGTGCATGACTGACTGTATGAGTGAGTGATTAAATGTGTCTCACTGAGTGCATGGGTTAGTGACTAAACTGTCTTAATTTGTGCATCATTATGTCTGTTGTTCTGTAAACTGCTGCATGTGTTGATCAGTAGCTATATGATTAACTATATGGGTTATTGATTGGTTGCCCAAGTATTTGTATGGGAGACTGAGAGTGTGTATGGGTGGCTGGGAGGTGTATGACTCTCTGCATAGATGTATGGGTTCAAAAGTGCATGTGGAAACAGCTGTATGGGTGGTTGACTGTGTGCATGACTGTATTGGTGAGTGAATAGATATCTCAGTGCTACATGTCAAAGTAAGTACATATGTAAAATACAGTACATGTGAGAGTTGACATATATAAATAACTGTGCATAAGAGCCAGTGAATGTGTGAGTGGCTGTATGGATCATTGTGAACTTGTATCCAGGATTGTATAAGTGAGTAAATATGTTTTAGTATATGTTTGAATAAGTAAGGTGTGTTTAACTGTATAGTTAAGGAAATGGAGGTGTGATTGATTGTTTGCATGACTGACTAGGTGTGTGTGTAACTTCATGGATGAGTGACAATCTGCGAGTCTGTGTTTACACTGAGTGTATCTAAGGTTATATTAGAGTCTGAAGAGGTTCATCGTATTATCACATGAATGATGTCATCAGTGATGTGATCAGTAATGTCAAATGAGATGTCATCAGTGATGTCATTTGAGATGTCATTTGAGATGTTATCAGTGATGTCATCAGTGATGTCATTAGTGATGTCATCAGTGATGTCATTTGAGATGTCATCAGTGATGTCATCAGTGATGTCATTTGATATGTCATCAGTGATGTCATCAGTGATGTCATTTGAGATGTCATCAGTGATGTCATCAGTGATGTCATTTGAGATGTCATCAGTGATGTCATCAGTGATGTCATTTGAGATGTCATCAGTGATGTCATCAGTGATGTCACTGACCATGTCATGAATGATGTAATATGTGACATGATCAGCAGTGGATTGCGGGTGCGCGATATATAGTTAGTACAACTAACTATATATGGAATTTCAATGGTTTTGTGTGAGTAAAATAAGGTTTTTTAAATGCTAATTCCTAACTATATATGGTGTATAACCTATGGTTTTTCAGGTGAATTTTCAAGGTTTTGTAAATGCTAATTCCTAACTATATATGGTCTATAACCTATGGTTTTTTCAGTGAATTTCATTGGTTTTTTAAAAGCTAATATCTATAGCTGTAAAATGTATTCTTCTTTAAATCCAAAAATATATTTTATATGTTTATTAATAATTTTTTTTAAATATTTTTTTTGTTTCGCTCCCGGTCCGCGAACCGGGAAGCTTCCCGTTAGCTCAATTTGATGCCGCGACCCGGTCCGCGAACCGGTAAGAAATCAACATAGTGACGGTATCGCGTTGCCGCGTAATGCGTCTTATGACGTACTGCGTTAGCGCACCCGGAAGTGTCCCGGGGCGCGGACCGAGGCGCGAAGCTCAGCGACCCGGAAGCTAACCGGGGCGCGTACCGCAGCGCGTAACATGAGCGTGAGAGGTCATGTGACTTGTTAATAAAACTTTTCATTGGTTCATTTCACTTTTGGTTTCATAATGATGTAAGGCTAGGTCAGGTGACCTAAAAATAACACTTTTCATTGGTTGAGAAGTATTGTTTTTCCCAAATGATGAAAACCCCTCCTTCTTTCCTCACTCTGACTTTCATCATTGTGAGAGGAAGACCTTTACTACTATATGAGAAATGGCTTCATTGGTAGCTTCAGCTGGTGGACCCCCACCACCACCACCACCTCCTCATGGGAAGAGAGGACCACCTCCCCAGGTCATGACCAACACTGAGGAGGAAGAGGAAGAAATGGATGAGGAGGGAGAAGAACCACAGTTCTTAGAAGAGGTGCCCCGGGTTTCCAGAAAGAAAGCCAGTTTCATCTGGCAGTTTTATTCGATCCCTCGTGGCCAAAAAAAAGTCAATGCGAGGTATGTCACCTGCCTCATATGCAAAGAACAATTATCCAGAGGGACGGACAAGAAATATAGTTACGGAAATCACACAATGCACAGGCACATGACAAGGAAGCATCCGCTCAATTACAGCCGGGCGGAAATAAGGGATATGCAGGACAATCCAAGACCAACTCCTGTGGCCAGACCAAGAATACCAATTTCATTAACACCAGAAGAGGCACGGAAACTGTGCCAAATATACAAGAACATTTTGGCCACATGATACACTCTTGTATGCACTGTCGTGCGTTGTTAGCGTGTGGCAACATGAGCATCAATGCACTCAACCTGGCGTATGAACACCATGATTGCCCTAACCGCCCCCAGTAATTTTTTTTTTGCTCCTGTTGAGCCCTTTTCAACGCCTGTTTTTTGTTGTTTCCCCCCCCCAAAAAAACCCCAAAAAAATATAAAATCGTTCAAAAAATACAAAAAAAACAAAAAAAATTCAAAAAATAAAAAAAGAATATAAAACAACAAAAATATTTTAAAAAAAGTTCTTTTCAGAACTACCTTCCCTTTCAAAAAAAATTGCTAGAATGTTTAGCACTCTGGCAAGCTCTATTTCTTTTGGTTCGCTCCCGGGTTAGCTTCCCGGTACGCGGACCGGGAGCTAACCAAAAAAAAAAAAAAAAAAAAAAAAGAGTAAGTATAAGGAAAGTAAACAGAGAGTGATGTTAAAAGAAAGACAGCTATAGGGAGTAAAGAAGAGATACTGTTTAATAGATCTATTTACCGAAGAAAAGACGGAAGAGGGTATAATTGTGAAAAACAAAATAGATAACGAAGTGAAAGAAAAAAAAAGAGAGTATAACATTAACAAAGAAGAGTTTCTTGGAGAATGTGAGTGAATGTTCAAAATAAGATTAAAACATGAGGAATAACAGAGAGAAAAAATAGAAAACAGAAAACAAAAAATAACAGAAAAAGATTAATTGAAACAGCAAAGAAATGTAAGTAACATAGAGCCATATCATCAACATAGGCAATAAAAGTTTTGCAGCTTTTATTGGCAGAAATGTGTCGCTAAAGCTGCTTTTGCGGCAGAAAACTGCCGCTAAAACCATTTTTGCACCAGTTTTCTGCCAATAAAAAGAGCAATAATTTTATTGGCTGTGTTCATAATATGCCCCTTAGTGTGCTTCAACTACACAGAGAAAGCATTATGAACAAGTAGTGATAGAGTGATCAGTCAAAGACACTAAGAGTAATAGAGACGGAGTGAGTGAACAAGAGTGAGGAACTATGAGAAGAGAGGGACTGAGAAAAAGAGTGGAAGGAGTTGAGTAAGTAGGTAATAGAGAAAGGAATGAGGGAAGTAGCAAAGGCAGGAAACTGAGGGTTAAAGAAATGAAGCAGTGGAACTAATAGTAGGTGAATGTGATAGAAATGTAACGAAAAGAGTACAAAGCATTTACCTTAAAATTGTCGTTAAATTACTCACTTTTTGTTTTTATACTTTCAATCTGTGAAAGAGAGAACAAACATTTCAAAAATATTAAAACATGTATTTAAAAATTACAAAAGACAAGGGAAAAGATTGAAGGACAAACAGTTTTTCAACAACTTTGACACTTACAGAAGCTTCTGCTTCTCCAGGCCCCCTACACAGTCCTAAAGATATACATTTTAAACTAACAGTATCTTGATGCAGATGAAGTGAGGCCTATCTTAAAACATGGTGCATCTTTTGCATTGCTGTTGTCTCAGAAAAGTGTCGCAAGACACTAAAATTTTAAATAATTGCTTCAGGATGCCAATAAGATGTGTCCTATCCAGAGGTTTGTTTGAGGTGAGGCCTACTCAGGGTTGCAGATGAAATTTCGAGTTGTTGAAGAGAATAGAGGACATAATACATGTGAAGGTCTACCAATGAAGTGAGTCATGTCCACTGCACTCTTGAACAAAGTCCAAACCTCCTATGTTTCCCTGGACAGACCTAAACTTGATCTGCACAATGTGATTCGTAATGATAGGAAACACAGGTGATGTAATTGAAATACGTGCAATTTATTTTGCTCATTTCACAATCACATCACTTGTGTTTCCTTTGCTTAGGTATCTCATTGTGCAGATGTAGTCTAGCATATGAAAGAATACGCAGAAGCGCAGCACTGCATGCAACAACTTTGACACTTACAGAAGCCTCACCTTCTCCATGCCTCCTACACAGTTCTACATATACATCATAAATGCAAACAGTACAGAATTAATTATACATGTTAAATGGTTTATTTTTGCTGTTCTCAGAATGTATCAAAATTCACTAAAAACAGTGACTTGAAGGTATTCATCATATAACAGCGGGGAAAAAAAAACACAATCAAAATGATTGTGTTTAAAAAACCCATACAACATAAGAAATCAGAATTCAGAACTCCTTAAAGTTAACTTACTTTCCATGACGTCAAAGGATGTCCTATGAACAGCTTACACTCTTTTGTGCTGTTATTACTTTCAGCCCGCCACTTTCTGAAAGAAAATCTCCATCGTTTTTAAAAACATGTTACATGCAATAAATGACTTCTTGCTCTCTACCACAAGTTTCCACAAGGCCAAATCTTGTCAGACCCATTTATAACTCTTGGATTTCTTGTAAGCCAATCCCGTCATTTTGCATTTCCGCAACTTTCAGAATTAAAATGTTGAAGATCATTTTCACAATCCTGGAATAGTAATATCTTCCCCTTCTTGCTCAGTCATGTTCTACATTTCCTATGACACTGATACTGCTTACTATGAAGCAGACTTACACTAACTCTATGACTACTACAATTATTTAATTCTCTACATCACTTTCAATCACAAAGCAATGTAAAACAGTAGACAGCGTTGCAGACTTACATTCCCTCTACTCTATGTTTTGATTGGCTGCTTCAATTAGCTTATAAAAAGAAATAGTTTTTCTGAACTCATTCAAAGTGCACTTATTTCTCCATGACGTCCAGTCTTATGGTTAGAAGTTATGTCTCTGAACTACACTTATCCTCAAGGCCAAATTGTGTAGGAGCCATTAGAACTTCTTGAAATTCCACAGAGCACATCCCAAGATTATTTCCCTAAAATTTTGGTTTTAAAAACACCAGGTAAGAGTTTTTAAGGTCATACGGCAATTTTTTTTTTGAAAATTAAAACAGAATCGTTGCAGAATGACCAGCCATTTCTAGACTTTAAATAAGCTGCGTAATGTCCTGATGTTATTGAAGGGCCGTCATGATATATAATTGCTGCAGTTACAAAAGTCCTTCCTGATATTGACAACTGCGAAGCTACAAAATTTTTAATTAAAGTTGTCAATTTTGTTCCATCAGGCCTACATCGTTGGAACATTAAAATGACATACTGGCCATGTGTTCGTATAAATAATGTGGACATCATTTCAGATTTACATTGGCTACACTCCATGTTGTGATCAGCTGCTTTTACTAGCTTATTAAAGGAGACTGATTTACTGTCTGGCAAAGTTAAATATATAAATCTTTCTGAGTCTACACTAGTAGTACTTGATACCATACAGTTCTCGCAGTCATGCTGCCATTGATAAGAAAGCCCAAACAGCTGATCTACATCTACACCTTCAGCATGCAATACATCAAGCATATACAATAAAAACTCCTGACAATCTTGCTGAATATTTTGAGAGAATTGTGTTTGGCCTGAACATCTGTCTAACAGATTTCGAATTTCAGACACACTTTCTATGTTTCTTCTATCAGTGCTACATTTCTCTAACACAGAATTTAACAAACTGCAAAATCTTTGATCAGAATTGACCACAATCTCTTCTTTTACATTTTCTAGAGAAAACAAAACATTAACCACTACATTAGCATAGCAGTTGACACCAGAACTGTTTTCAAATTGAAAACCAACAACATCTTCAACAGAATCCTTTTTGTTTCTGCTTGTAATTTTAGGTTCATCGACTTTTCGTCTTTTTGCTACAACCTCCCCAGTATTGGTCACATTTCTTCGTTTCCGGCCTACCACACGTTTCTCAAACAAAGGATACTGAGGCAAATGTGGCGCATACTCTCTTCTTAACCTATTGTATTCCTTAACACAATCTAGATCCGCACAAATGTTTGTGACATCACACTCAATCAAGTACAATCCCGATAAAGTTCTAACTCGTGACAATGCCACATATGCCATACCCTCCTTGAACACAGAACTGCCAATATTCACCAATGCACTGTCTACACTTAAACCTTGCGATTTATGGATTGTCACCGCATATGCCAAGCAAACAGGAAACTGCTTACGGCGAACATATAAGTCTTTTACAAGCAAAAATCTAGCAGAGCAACGACCAATTAGCTGTACTTCCTCAATGCCATCAAATTTAATTTTTAAAAATTCAATTCCATCTCTATTTCTGTATTTTACAAAATCAACAACATTACCCATTGATCCATTTACCAGACCTCTTTCAACATGTAAATTCCTTCTTAAAATTATACGGCAGTTCAAGCACACATTCAGAGTCTTTTCAAAACCTGCAGTTTTAGATATACTCTTCTCTAATGAATCCAATTTTGTTTTCAGTTTCTCAGACAAAATAATTGTTGATCCCATATGCTCTACTCTGTCAATAGCTTCCAGTTTCACAATCTCTTGCTTTTCTAAATGCAACATTTTGTTGTTGAATTTGGCACATTCTGCAAGAGTTGGCATCAAACATATTCCAGATTTCTTATCAGTAATTTTCTGAAAAATATTCTCAGGCACAACATCTTGTTCTGGATATAAATTTGATAGTAATCGTGCATGTAAAGCTTCTTTCCCATGCTCGGTCACTTTTCCAATTCTAACATCTTGTAGAATAGTCTTGTAAACTTCATCCTTCGCCTGACGCATATTTTCATGCAGTTCAGCATAATTGAAGTTTAACCATATATTGACGTTGCCAATGCTGCCTAGGCACTTCCTGGTATCTTCATGCGTGAGCATTTTGAACACAGGTTGCCCTTTCACTGGTGTCAGCTGCAGAAGATCTCCGAAAACAATGATGTGTTTGCCACCAAATAACACATCATACTCTGTTTTGAGAACTTCTTGCATTCTCAAATGCACAAAGGCAAGCATGACATTGGAAACCATGCTTACTTCGTCAATGATAAGAAGTTTCCTTTTCCTCAAGATTCTTGAAACTTCAAAACAAGCATCTCCAGATAGCTTGTGATATTGTAATTTGTTGTCATGCTCCACTGGCAGCATCAGTAAACGATGTAAAGTAATCCCTTTAATGTTATGTGCTGCCAGTCCAGTTGGAGCGGTGACAACACAAGACAGCGATGACTCTGTCCTTTCCTGCAAATAGCATGAAATTGCTTTAATGAGGAAACTTTTTCCAGTTCCCGCTTCTCCACTCACGTACAGTCGGACAGGCTTCAACGACGTACATGAGCACTCTTTCTTGTCATGACTTAATCCATGATCAATTTGCATGGTAACTTCGTCATATATTTTCCTCTGCTCAACGTTGAGTTGTCTTTCCAACTCTTCTAAGTTAACCGCATCCTCCTGAGCATGTGCCATGGCTCTTTCCACTTCATTCATGGCAGTGGCAGCTTCATTTTCGATAACAGGTCCTCCTAGTGGATCCTGACTCAATGAAGCAGAACTCTGACTGTCCTGAGAACTGTCTCTGGCAATCTCGGCTGCAATCGTTGCTTCCTGCTCAATTTCCGCATTCAACATTTCTACATATTTGGGAAAAGCAGGACATTCTATGGTCTCCTTGGCGGCATTGAAAGAGTCTTCATAACAGAGGAAATCTCCAAGCAGTTCCTCTTCTGCACGCCAAGGCTTGAAAAGTTGCAAAAGTGCTAAATAGAAAAACTCCTTTTTTTCAGGAGATTCGCCACTCAATTTTCGATGGTTTACCAAGTGGCATTTTCTTTGCTTGACCAGACATCCCTCACTTCCTATTACAGCATACACTCCTTTCTCAGTATCTTCTTTGATGTTCCTCTTGAATATGTAATTTTGAAGAACCTCATACAGACAAACATTGTCGAGGTGACTGCTTCTATTTGGATAATATGTATCCAACATGTTGGTCTTCAAAATGTCGGTACTGTTTGGCTCCTTTTCCGCCAAATACTCAATTTCCCGCACAGGTTTCAGAACTCGATTACGCGTTGCAGCAAGACCAAGACTCGCCCAAACGATACTCCTGGACTTGGCATAGAGACTTGCTGAAGACAACCGGTCCGAGCATTCGTAAGCTCCAATTTCTCGATGCGACAACATCTTCAGACTGAAACTGTACAACTTCTTGCTGAGGCTCTTTTCATGGGAAATGTCCTCCCACATATCCTTCAATTCTGTCTTCTCTTTTTTGGTGATGTAAGACGTCACATACCGAGCCACAGCCATACAGTTATCAGCCACAAACTGTATATCCATGTTAGCATTCCACATGGACAAAATCACCGGGTTGTAGTCGTTGATGTACTTGGACTCTTCGTTCCTCTTCAAATTGTATGTGTTTTTAGGTGATTTCTTCATGACATTATGTCGCAGCGAAGACATCAAACTGTTTACTCTTCCTTTAGAAATCACCGGTCGTGGAAAGCCGAAACGACATTTGGTGTAGAACTTGTCCTTGTTTCGGAATTTACGACGGCAGTACTTTCCACATCGATGGCTTTGGAAACGCAGAACTTTTTCTCTTAGGCTTTTCTTCTGCTTTGCGTTTGGAACAGCACACGTAGAATACTGTTGGATGAAACTCATCACTGAGTCTTCTGGATCCGTTCCAAATTTAAGTGCATCCTTGATCCACAGCAACATATTTATATGAGGAGCACCTCTTGCTTGGTACTCCTTTCTCCAGAAGAAATCCAACACCTCTCCAAGAGGTGGATTCTTCTTATTCATGATGAAAGACATCATAGCTTCAAATCTATGATTGAAGTACCTACATACATTGACTGGATCCAAAGAGCACAGTTCTCCGGGTGTCTTGAATTCGATGTTATCTACGTTAGCATTTGCCTCTCGTAGAAATTCAAGTAAGTCTTCCCAGCCATACTCGGCACAGCTCTGAGTGAGGAACCATGTGGGAGTACCTAAGTTCCTCAGCATACATTTTAAATCACCATGACGACGGTACCAGTACTCATTAGTACCACGCTGACACGCCATGAGATTAATCAGGTGAGAATCCAAAATACTGTCTTGGACATTGACTTTATCCATAAAGTCACTTGCCGAGATGTTTTGCATGTGTATACCACTTTTCAAGATGTGGTTCACTGCATATGACAGTCCAGACAGATCGCTTTCAAACAGGAGATGAAACAAATAGGGAATGCATTGTCGAAACCTAGCATCTCCTGCATACAATCACAAAGTCCGGTATTCAGAAGCAGGAATTTGATGAGGTCGCTCATCATATCTTCCTCCCTGACCTGTTGGAAAAAGCTGTGGGAAACACCGAGCTTCCAAACTTTCCTCCCAAACACTAATGGGACTCCCTTTGGCTTGTTTCATTTGAAACAACTCAGTAGCATTCCCCATGACTTCCTTGGAATGCAAAGGATGAACACTATAATGTTCATATATTTCTTCACTAGTAGAGGGTTCTACTTTCTCAATTTGACCAGCACACAAATCGCTATCCTCTTCCTCACTTACTTCCTCTTCTGCAACATATACATTCTTATAGTATTTATTATTTTTTTTCAAATACAATGTTGCCTTTTTAACTTTCCTAACATCTACTAAATCTTGCCATATTTTCTTATTCTTTGTCAGAACCCCATTAACTAAGATAACCAGAGGTTCCTCTTCCACTTTTTCTACTCCAATTGTGTTAATGTTTTTCTTCAAATCTAGAGGCAAATAAACAACTCTTCCCTTTAATCCTCTCTGTAAATCTGATGGAGGCAATTTCCCTGTCTTTGGCTCCATTCTTACAATAGCCTGAAAGGGATGGATACTTTGAATCAAAATAGATTCATAAGTATTTAAATCCTTCAATTCAGAAGGAATCTCAACCAATTCCAGATTATTATGAACTGCTCTAGCAGGCATCTGGTTTTGATTTAATTTGCAACAACAATAAGTACACACACGTTGATCGAATCCCAAATCAAAACAATTTTCTACCATCAAGTATGTTGCAAAATCCTTCCATTCACTATTGTTTTCCCTTTCACTTTTTGCATATAAATCCACTAACTTAGTCTGATTCTTATAATAAGTGCGTCGACAACACACACAAGTGAAATTAGGCCACTCACTTGATTTCACCTGAAACGTCGCAATTTCCCTCTGGAAATTATCTGTACTGGAAACCTGTACACTATCTTCCACATTACCCTCTTCTTCTGGGTCAATTTCAACATTCTCCTCTTTACTTCCAAAGTAACAAAACTCAATTTCTTCACATATGTTCTTCACATCTATTTCAGAACCATGCAAAAGAGCAGCGCATAATTGTTTAAGCATAATTGCTGGACTCTTAGCATAATACAACATTCTAACTAATTTCCTCACTTTATTATGATGCACTGCTAGCATCCTGAAATGATGAAAAACACTCTGGCATACTCTCCTGGAAAGACAAGCCAGTGAATGACCATGCAAACCTGTCACTTCTCTCACTCTGCAAGGATCTAATTCTTGCAACAACCTTATTTTCTGCTTCAAACTTTTCTTATTAAATGACCGTACAAAATCACAAAGCAAATTGATGGAATCCTGTCGCACACTACAAATACTACTACACTTCCAGGTGTACACAGGACCCTTAGCACGTCTTCCTAAAACCTCATTACCTAACACCTCTTCTGTCTCTGTTGTCACAAGTTTTTCTTTTTCAACTGGACAACCATCTTTCACTTCATAAGCACGACCACTGGTGTCAACTGCATGCACCAAATCATTATCCTGGAAATAACTCTCCTCATTAAAAAATGCCTCACAGCTTGAACTATGCATCCATTCTCCAGAAAAAACTTCACAAAAATTACTACGATTAACTATTCTCTTCCATCTACTATTTCTTTTGAAATCATAAATTGCCTTGTTTAGCTTCCTAATTCTATTGATTATCAAAATAAATAACTTACGTTTAATTTCAAATGCCTGATCAATAACTTTCTCAACTTTTTTTTTCTCTTATAAAAAACCAGTTTCTGTTGACCTTTCTTAATATTTTTTAACAAATTGCCAATTATCCTGTTGCGTAACATTCGTTTACGAATGTCCCTAAACTGTTGTTTCCTTCTACTATCATGCACAGAGTTATCTCTTGCTCTAGCAGTAACATTTTTGATTGGCCTTTCCTTTCCATTTGATTTGCTTCTCTTTTTATGGACTGAAACATTTTCTGTAGTAATATTTTTTTTACTACACATATTTCTTATGAAATATTTTGTGCTCTTACCCGGTGCTTTCTTCGTGACTTGACAAATCTTTTTGTTAGAGGACTGCTGCTTATTTTGTTTCACCTGCTGTCTTTGACGTTTTGCAGCCTTTCTCTGTCTTTCTATTGTTGGCATGGTGAAATCTTGAAATGATCTGCAGTTGAATCTGTGGTAAAATATAATAAAAAATGTTATTAACCATTATTACCAAACAGTAAATCAATAACAGTGATCAAAAACTTAACACACTACTTGACATTTTAAATAGAAGATTTTTTAGTCCTTGGCAAATTTACAATACAGAAATAGCAGAAAAGAAATGACATTTATATTTATGTTACCTGTGCTATTTTATATGTGAATCTGATCTAATTTTATGAGCATATTTTAATATTTTATTGAAGACACTACACATAACCTGTTTTTGAAGGTGTCTTTATTTTTAAATTAAACGGTTTACATTTTTACTTTTTATTAATTATACATTTTAAAAATAAATGTTTATATTTCCATAGGCTCAAGCAGGTCAGCTTCCCACCCTATGTCATATAATTCGGACAAATCTGCATCCTCATCACGCTCTTCTTCATCCTCAGGATTTAAATCATCCAATGGATCAACATCCACTGATGTTTCAATTACAAGTTCAATGATGAGGTCAAAATCAACTGATTGCAGATTGTCGCTCATGTTGATGTTGTCTTTATCTTTAAAGAAAGATAACAACAATGAGATGTTGCAGAGTAAGAGACAAATCTCAGAGATTATAATAGTAAAATTGTTTAACAAGAGTAATATTTTGCAGCTATTATTTAGCCATGTCCAGCAATGCTGATCAGGTGAAGACTATGTCTAATTTTTCAGTGAACAGGACTCATCTCTTCTTAACCTTGGATAAGCCTCACAGACTCTGTGTGTCCTGCACATACTTAAATGTAAAGGGGCAGATTTATGTTAAATGGCACATCCCCAGGCATGCACCAGTTAACGTGCACCGCTGCTCTGCCACCCATGGTGTGCCGTATTTACAATCAGATAGGAGAAAGCTGCGTCAAAACCCTGCGCCTGCTTTAAGCAGGCATAGGTCTTGATGCAACATTGTGGAGATGGGGCACCCCTGAGCCTTGCTTGAGCTGCATCGCACTTGCGATACAACTCCAGCAATCACTACCTTTACAGCACAGATACATCACGCATCTGTGCCATTTTTGCCCCATGATGCCCCGCATTGTAAATGCAGCACACCATGGGTGGCGGAACAGCGGCGCAGGATGACTGACACATCCCTGGTGATGCACCAGTCATCATAAATCTATCCCTAAGCTTCTTATCTTGTTACAAATGAACCGCCATATGTACCATCAAACTATTTTGCATTTCCTAAATAGCGAATTTTAAGGAATAAATAGCAATTCTTTACCATTCCTAATTTGCAATGAGCAAATTGCTAATTGCAAGTTACCCATTCATTTCCATGGGCTAGGAGCCTCATAGGAATGAAGGTTTAATTTGCGATTAGCAATTTGCTCATCACAAATTAGGAATTTTTCCAAGGGTGCAGGGGTGTCTCAAGAACACCCTGCTGCACCCCTGAAAAAGAAATTTGGGGGCATATGGCACACATACATGCCCTAAGGGCATGTGTTGGCGTCATATGGGACCTTTTGTTTTTTTGAAAAAAAGCTTTTTGAAAAGAATTCACAAATTACCACCAATTTACCACAATAGTTTCCAAATCCTTAATGTCATTTTTTACATATTTTTTGTTTGATACATTGCATTTAAGTAATCGCAAAATTTGCAAATCCTTCAGTGCAATCGCAAAATAAGGAATAGCAAATTTTGCTACTCCTTATTTTGCATCAAACTTGTTTGATACATACCATTTGTCTAATTAACATTCGCAAAGGCCGAAATTCGCAGAATTTTGATCTTTGCGAATGCTAATTAGCTTGATACATATGGCCCCAAGTGAGGCCTGTCTTGCAACATGGTGCATCTTTTGCATCACTGCTGCATTGGTTTCATGTGGTACGTTTTTTTTACACCATGACATATCTGCCTAAATGCATCAATTTGTAATTTTGTCGCCTCATAGCAAATCTTTTGCACCGCCGCTGCATCATAAAAGTGACGCACAGTGGCGCAAAAGAGGCATACACCTATCATAAATCTGTCCCTAGCATTTTAAATGATTAATCCAGGATGACGATAAGGTGTGGCCTACCCAAAGGTTTGTTTAAGGTGAGGCCTACTCAGGATTGCAGATTAAAGTTACGCTTGATGAAGAATACAGAGGAGATAATACATGTAAAGGCCTACCAATGAAGTAAGTGATTTGCACTTTATTTCGCCAGTCATCATAAATGTATCCCTAAGCTTCTTATCTTGTTACAGATGAACCACCATATGTACCATCAAACTATTTTGCATTTCCTAAATAGCGAATTTTAAGGAATAAATAGCAATTCTTTACCATTCCTAATTTGCAATGAGCAATTTGCTAATTGCAAATTACCCATTCATTTCCATGGGCTAGGAGGCTCATAGGAATGCAGGTGCAATTTGCGATTAGCAATTAGCTCATCACAAAATAGGAATTTTTCCAAGGGTGCAGGGGTGTCTCAAGAACACCCTGCTGCACCCCTGAAAAAGAAAATTGGGGGCATATGGCACACATACATGCCCTAAGGACATGTATTGGCGTCATATGGCACCTTTTGTTTTTTGGAAAAAAATGCTTTTTGAAAAGAATTCGCAAATTACCACAAACTAGAAGTTGGTGGTAGTTTCCAAATCCTTAATGTCATTTTTTACATATTTTTTGTTTGATACATTGCATTTAAGGAATCGCAAAATTTGCAAATCCTTCAGTGCAATCGCAAAATAAGGAATAGCAAATTTTGAATTAAGGACATTTTAAGTCATTTCCACATGTGCAGTGTTTTCAAATTATGATTTGAAAATCGTTTTTGGGGAAAAGTAATGGTTTGCAAATTTATGACAAGGACATAATGGTGTATGCTTCTCTATAAGGCATTTCAGTGTCTCTGATGTCATTTTTCCCATATTACATTATAAGACCTTTCCCCATGGAGCACATTCCTTGTAAATATGCTCCCACCTGTGCATGGTGAATTTAGATTTTGACTGTTTGAGTCACATAGCCATGTTAAAAGTGACCCAAAAAAATTGCAAACGCTTTAAAAAAACACATTCATGTGTCTTAAGGACATTTTAAGTCATTTCCCCATGGACAGTGTTTTGTAAGTGGCGCAAAAGAGGCATACACCTATCATAAATCTGTCCCTAGCATTTTAAATGATTAATTCAGGATGACGATAAGATGTGGCCTATCCAGAGGTTTGTTTAAGGTGAGGCCTACTCAGGATTGCAGATTAAAGTTACGCTTGATGAAGAATACAGAGGACATAATACATGTAAAGGCCTACCAATGAAGTAAGTGATTTGCACTTTATTTCGCCAGTCATCATAAATGTATCCCTAAGCTTCTTATCTTGTTAGACATCAACCGCCATATGTATCATATAACTATTTTGCATTTCCAAAATAGCGAATTTTAAGGAATAAATAGCGATTCTTTACCATTCCAAATTTGCGATGAGCAAATTGCTAATTGCAAATTACCCATTCATTTCCATGCGCCAGGATGCCCATATGAAAGAAGGTGCAATTTGCGATTAGCAATTAGCTCATCGCAAATTAGGAATTTTTCCAAAGGTGCAGGGGTGTCTCAATAACACCCTGCTGCACCCCTGAAAAAGAAATTTGGGGGCATATGGCGCACATAAATTTTAACAACATTCCTTTACCTCAAAAACGATTTTCAATTCATAATTTGAAAACACTGCCCACAGGGAAATTACTTAAAATGTCCTTAAGACACATGAAAGTGTTTTTTTATTGCCTTTCCAGCATGGTTGGGTCACTTTTAACATGGCTATGTAACACAAACATTTAAAATCAAAATTTGCCATGCACAGGTGGGAGCATATTTACAAGCAATTTGCGCCACAGAGAAAGGTCTTACATTAAAATGGGAAAAATAACATCAGGGACAGTCAATTGCCTTATAAAGAAGCATACACCATTATGTCCTTGTCATAAATTTAAAAACAATTCCTTTTCCCCAAAAACGATTTTCAAATCATAATTTCAAAACACTGCACATGGGAAAATTACTTAAAATGTCCTTAAGACACATAAAAGCGTTTTTTAATTGCCTTTGCAGCATGTTTGTATCACTTTTAACATGGCTATGTAACACAAACATTCAAAATCTAAATTATCCATGCACAGGTGGGAGCATATTTACAAGCAATTTGCGCCACATAATTCATAATTTTCTCCTTAAAGCACACTATTCTCTATCTAAATTAAAGAAGTATTTTCTCACCTTAGCAAATACTTTGAGTTTGAAAACAGTCTCAGAAACACACCAATTTGTCTTCAGCAGAGCAAAAGGTATGCACTCCAGAGTCTGCAGCTATCAAAAGCACAGAAATGCTGTAATTCTTCACACATATCTCTCATGTCACCCAATCAAAACTCTTCCCTCACTTTTTTTCAAATGAAAACCCTTCCCCCCTCTGCCCTTTCTGCCTTTTCTGCATGGCAACCACCTCTTGGAAGACTTCTGGTGTTTGCAAGTTCACACAACAATGTTGCAATTGAACTCTGAACTCTCAGTGCACCTGCATATCCAGTGCATTCTTTCATTTAATGATTTTTTATTGACCATTCAAAATACATCTTTCAAATAACTCATCCGTGCACCCTAACTTTCTGTTTTCAGCAATCAAAATCCACCAATCACTGTTACTGCTTCATGAACACAGAAACTCCACAGTTTTTTTCATTTTAAACTCTCATTTTTTCAACTGCCATTTCATTGCCACACTTCATCTGACTGCAGGAGAACCTTCTCTCACCATGTTTTCTGTCTGGATTGTTGGACATAGTTATATTCACTGGGCTCAAAGGTACGCTGAAAACAGGAATTTACCTAACCTCAATTTACAAGATGTGGATATTAAGTGGTTTGGCCACAGAGGATTAAAATGTCACCAATTGATACCATTGGTGAAAACCTTTATGCATTTGCCCAAACCTGACCTGTTAATTGTGCACTGTGGAGGTAATGACTTGGGCACTTTGACTGGTGTAGTTCTGGAAATGCTTTTAAAGGACACCTTTGAGCAATTAATGGCACTTTTTCCTCAGACTGCCTTGGTATATTCAAATATATGCCAAAGACAGAAATGGAGGTGGTCAAACCAATTTTGTCCACAAATTGAGAAGTCGAGGAAGCATGTAAACAAATCTGTTTCAGCTTACATGAGAGACCATGGAATGGGCTCCCTGTACAACAATAACTTGCGTTACTACATGCAAGATATCTACAGAGGAGATGGAGTTCACTTCTCAGATGAGGGCAACAGAATTTTCACTCTGAATTTAAGAATGTGCATTGGTACCTACTTATAAGTACCTAAATGTACCATAAACCCAAAAGCTCTTCTCAGAGCTACCCTACATCTGATCACTCACAATTGTTATTTTTCCTCTAACTTTTTTCACTAATTTTCAACAAAGTACGCTCCCTGGGACGCTACCCGGTACGCGAACCGGGAGCTAACCTCGCGAAATTTTTAAAAAAAATGTTTTTTTTTCGCACATATAAGCCTCCTCAGCCACCCTCACAAAACCTAGGGGGTCAAGATAAGTCTACCGTGCCCCCTTCTACCCATTCTGAACATTATTTGCCCTCCATTTTGTATCTTAATTCGACCGAAACACAAAATGGTGGACTCCCGTAACGCTTAAGGTTCGCGAACCGGGGCGCTCAACGGTTCGCGTACCGGGTCGCTCCCTGGGAAGCGCACCATCAAAAAAGGTGGGAAAGTAGTTCACAGAAAAGCCACTGGAGACAATTTCACCAAATATAGATTAGCTCATACTACATACCAATCCCTACCATTTTCACAAATTTGATTGGAATTCCATTTAGCCATTTAGCCTGTAGACCTCTCTAAATACCGTGATGTAAATTACTTCACAAAACACATCTGAAGTGTTGGAATTGACAACCAATTAATATGTTACTTTCATTTTCTACTTTTTTTACCTGACATTTCATTGGTTATATACCTGAATATATATAAAGGAAGAGAAGAAAACACAGCCATTTTGACTACTACTTCTTGGTGTACATTTCAATAGGATTTTCACTAATTCCTTCAACTTCTTTCTAAAGGTAAGTTTTTATTTTTAAAACTGAAGTATATTGTGCACTATAAGTTAATATGGTAAACTTTTTCTGATAGTTATATACTATCCCTCTGTAGTAGTTATAGATTTAGATAGACTTCTCTGTTATAGTTATGGATGGAGTTAGGCTTCTCTTGTATAATTATGAATTTACTTACGTTAAATCACATACACTTTTTTATATTCCTACTTCCACTCTGATACTATACACTGCCCAAAGATAAATTCACTGATAAAAACTGCCTATCTAAAATTATTCCCAACAGTGCCCTATCTCTACTAATATATATTTTTTTTATCTAAATTTCAGGCAAAATGGAAGGCGAACAGAAAGTTGAATTTCAAATTGTCCTGCAAGAGAGCAGCCAAGAAATCATTGATGAAAATGATATTGAATTTTTCGATGAAACTTTAGACAAAGAACTACTGCAATGTGTACAAGCAGTAGATAACCTCCTTGAAAATGAGGACATTTTACACCCTCAGAGACTACAATGTATATTCAATGATAATTATGAAATTTCTGACAATGAAATGTTAGAAAGTTGAATAAATTATGAAACACAATCACAATAAAAAAAAATGCTTAAAAAATAAAGAAAATAAAAAATAATCAACAAAACCAACAATCAATTAACATACAGCATTTGAAAAGTCTATCATTCATTTTTCATTGTAGTACGCTGCCTAGAACGCTTCCCGGTTCGCGGACCGGGCGCTACCCACGCAAAAAAACAAAACATTTTATTTATTTTTTTTGCCCCGCGGGGCCCTTTTAAAGCCTCCACATTAAACCTAGGTGGTCAGGGAGGATCTACTATGCCCCCTTATGGTTATTTCCCCCTTTGTTTTGGCCTCCTCTTGTCTCTCAATCCTACCGAGAGACAAGATGGCGGCCGCTCCGGACTGTTTAGAATGTTGACAGACACCGGAGAGCCAATCAGCTTCGCTACGCGAAGTTCCGGTACGCTTAAGGTCTGCGGACCGGAGCGCTGCCTGGAGCGCGCTTACAGATATATATCTTTTTTTAAACGTTAATTTCTCAAAATCCACTGGAGCACATATATTGAGATTATTTAACATAACTGTGATTCTCGAACCTGCCAGTTATTATACCTAAACAGCTTTCTGGCATGTTGAATTCTCTATAGCTAAACCGGGCACGGTTCCCTTTCTGTCTCTTGCCCCGGATAACATGAAGCACCAAGTACTTGTGTAGTTTCTAACTGCCCGCTTCACCACACATGGAGTGTGCAGCATCCCAATCTGTCATTTTACATCAATGAGTTATTTTTCTATGTCCAATCCATGTGGACATATACATACACAAAAGGTTTTTTCTGGGGATTTAAAAAGGAAAAGGGCCTATCGAGCCCTTATATCACAGAACACATGTTATTCTGTGTCATCCCTTAGATCTGGATACTTTCTCCGTAGTGCAATCTCGGCCGTTCTGACGCGGATTCACGCATGCGCATCAGGATAGTGTTCTCTCAATAGTAGTCGAGCACTTGCGCGCATGCGCGGTGAGATCAGTGCCGGGTGCGCTACATTGGGCTCATTCCCTGACGAACGCGGGTGAATTCTCCGTGGTTTTCAAGCCACACCTGGTGATTGGTCTCAACATTGGTTGCAATTGGTTGACCAGACAGCCAATCTTATATTTAAAACGTAACGGGCTTGTCCTCGGACACCTTCCCTTCCGCTCGGTTTCGAGCAGAGGTACCGACGGACAGGTGAGTTCAGACAGGGTAGATCGGAAAGTTTAGCTGATAGAGGCTGGTAGGTTAATCTCTTGTTATCTAGCATGTGCATAGGCTATGCTGGGAATGAACAGGCTTGATTACTTCAATGGATAAAATTGGCAATCCATGTATAATTGCTTGGGATTGTTTTCTTAGGGCTATCTTTGCACTAGCTTGAATACCCAGGTCTCACATTGGAGGACTGGTCATACCTTGGCTTGGCAGCATTCCCTTATAATCATTCCACAGCGCTTTTCACAACAAGAGTTTAAGTGTGATACATGGTCACCATAGGCATTACTATTACCCTATCTTTGAGGGCTAGTTTTTATTCATCACAAACAACCGGTGCGGGCTTAGCTATAGAGTTAGGTAATGTTTGGGCAATGAGGGTTCTACCACACGTCTTTTGGGTTTATGTGTATAGTTAGTGGGTTGGACACCTTTAAACTGAATGTTATTTGTGTTTTCCCCCTTTCTTTCACACATTAGAGCGGGGCCTCAATTTCCCGAGCGGTTGCCGGGCAAAGGTGAGGTTTTCACCCACACAAAGCTGGGTAAGTATCACTGTGAGGAAATGCCTCTTTGTGATAAAGCTAATATGCTTTTTTGAAATGCAGGACGCAAAATGTTCATGCAGGTGTGCTGTTGTCTTGATGGTGTATATGGGGCCACGTGGATTCCTGTGGGGTAATACACATATGGTACCTTTTTCTTTGACAGGTAGAACAATTCCTTCCTGTCTTCAGAGGACATAGCGGTTCCAAGTATTGGGTGATACTTCTTCTTTTATAAAGTATTTTGATGAAAATTATGCTGTCTTATACTTGTACACCCTTGAGTTCATGTTGCAGTAGCGTATCAATTTCCAAAGGTCCTGATGAAAGCTGGAGCACTACTCCATCTAGCTGAAACTAGTTGACCATTCTACGCAGCGCCATAACGTAGCTCCACTCATTCGCTACCAGGCGTGTTTTTAATCATGACACTTACACTTATGTTGACAAGTCATTGCTTGAGTTTAGGTAGTCATTTTTAAGTCTTCTTTCATAGCACTGCATTTTTTCTTTTTCACACTTTATTCTGGGCACTACTATGGCATAACACACTGAGTCCTTTTCCCGCACTATCACGTAGGCGGGCAACGGTATTACTGCCTTTCCCAGATGATGATAAACCGCCAAGAGGGTGGTCTGATGGGACTTTTTCAGCCCACTGTGACCTAACATACCTACTCACACGGGTGTCCTGGTGATTCCTGCCCTCCATCTAGGACAGCACACCATCAATTGACCTGGTCTCCTTTCTGTGTTTTGCATTAATCATTGGGGCATAAGGTGACAGGTCATTAAATTATATCCCCATTTGACCCTCCATATGTTTGTTTGTTAGTATATAGAGCAACTTCTTGTTGCGGGTCTTTTTCAGATGCAAATGAACTCGCTATTTGCATCACACAAGCTCACCCAAACGATTTGTGTGCGATTCCTCATGCCTATATGCCGACACTCTTGGCCTCTGTCTGACCCTTGTTCTGCTGGAATTCTCCAGTCTAGTCACTTGGATTATTTAACATAACTGTGATTCTCGAACCTGCCAGTTATTATACCTAAACAGCTTTCTGGCATGTTGAATTCTCTATAGCTAAACCGGGCACGGTTCCCTTTCTGTCTCTTGCCCCGGATAACATGAAGCACCAAGTACTTGTGTAGTTTCTAACTGCCCGCTTCACCACACATGGAGTGTGCAGCATCCCAATCTGTCATTTTACATCAATGAGTTATTTTTCTATGTCCAATCCATGTGGACATATACATACACAAAAGGTTTTTTCTGGGGATTTAAAAAGGAAAAGGGCCTATCGAGCCCTTATATCACAGAACACATGTTATTCTGTGTCATCCCTTAGATCTGGATACTTTCTCCGTAGTGCAATCTCGGCCGTTCTGACACGGATTCACGCATGCGCATCAGGATAGTGTTCTCTCAATAGTAGTCGAGCACTTGCGCGCATGCGCGGTGAGATCAGTGCCGGGTGCACTACATTGGGCTCATTCCCTGACGAACGCGGGTGAATTCTCCGTGGTTTTCAAGCCACACCTGGTGATTGGTCTCAACATTGGTTGCAATTGGTTGACCAGACAGCCAATCTTATATTTAAAACGTAACGGGCTTGTCCTCGGACACCTTCCCTTCCGCTCGGTTTCGAGCAGAGGTACCGACGGACAGGTGAGTTCAGACAGGGTAGATCGGAAAGTTTAGCTGATAGAGGCTGGTAGGTTAATCTCTTGTTATCTAGCATGTGCATAGGCTATGCTGGGAATGAACAGGCTTGATTACTTCAATGGATAATATTGGCAATCCATGTATAATTGCTTGGGATTGTTTTCTTAGGGCTATCTTTGCACTAGCTTGAATACCCAGGTCTCACATTGGAGGACTGGTCATACCTTGGCTTGGCAGCATTCCCTTATAATCATTCCACAGCGCTTTTCACAACAAGAGTTTAAGTGTGATACATGGTCACCATAGGCATTACTATTACCCTATCTTTGAGGGCTAGTTTTTATTCATCACAAACAACCGGTGCGGGCTTAGCTATAGAGTTAGGTAATGTTTGGGCAATGAGGGTTCTACCACACGTCTTTTGGGTTTATGTGTATAGTTAGTGGGTTGGACACCTTTAAACTGAATGTTATTTGTGTTTTCCCCCTTTCTTTCACACATTAGAGCGGGGCCTCAATTTCCCGAGCGGTTGCCGGGCAAAGGTGAGGTTTTCACCCACACAAAGCTGGGTAAGTATCACTGTGAGGAAATGCCTCTTTGTGATAAAGCTAATATGCTTTTTTGAAATGCAGGACGCAAAATGTTCATGCAGGTGTGCTGTTGTCTTGATGGTGTATATGGGGCCACGTGGATTCCTGTGGGGTAATACACATATGGTACCTTTTTCTTTGACAGGTAGAACAATTCCTTCCTGTCTTCAGAGGACATAGCGGTTCCAAGTATTGGGTGATACTTCTTCTTTTATAAAGTATTTTGATGAAAATTACGCTGTCTTATACTTGTACACCCTTGAGTTCATGTTGCAGTAGCGTATCAATTTCCAAAGGTCCTGATGAAAGCTGGAGCACTACTCCATCTAGCTGAAACTAGTTGACCATTCTACGCAGCGCCATAACGTAGCTCCACTCATTCGCTACCAGGCGTGTTTTTAATCATGACACTTACACTTATGTTGACAAGTCATTGCTTGAGTTTAGGTAGTCATTTTTAAGTCTTCTTTCATAGCACTGCATTTTTTCTTTTTCACACTTTATTCTGGGCACTACTATGGCATAACACACTGAGTCCTTTTCCCGCACTATCACGTAGGCGGGCAACGGTATTACTGCCTTTCCCAGATGATGATAAACCGCCAAGAGGGTGGTCTGATGGGACTTTTTCAGCCCACTGTGACCTAACATACCTACTCACACGGGTGTCCTGGTGATTCCTGCCCTCCATCTAGGACAGCACACCATCAATTGACCTGGTCTCCTTTCTGTGTTTTGCATATATTGAGACCTACAAAAGGCACATCGGGCTACCAGTCCCTACAATTTTGCCAAGTTTCATGCAAATCCATTCAGCCGTTCGGCCTAAAAGTGAGGCCAACCGCCCTATGGAAAACTCAATGTTAAAAACACGTTTTGGGACCCCCCTTTTTTCTGGGCCCCCCCTTGACGAAACCCCCCCAAATTTTCAAGGGCTGCTCCGAAACAAAATGTTCCATTTTCCAGAAAATTTCAGCCAATTCCGTCCACAAACGCAAAAGGTATTAGACATAGAATTTTCAAAAATCCCATAGGGAAAAAATCCTAACTATATATACCTACTGGCGACCGCCAGTAGGTAATATATATATATATATATATATATATATATAGCCTTTGGCACAGAGCTTAAGGCAGAATGAAAAGATCTCCCCTTTTGTCGTAAATGGGTTTATGAGAAAAGTAGCATCATATGCTGACGATTTTATTTTAGTATCATCAAATGTTAATTCTGTTCTAGCTGAGTTACTCAAGGAAGTGGAGAATTTTGGGAGGTTATCTGGCAATGAGGTCAACAACGATAAAACTGAGATCATGGCCTTGGAACATCATAGGTCAAGGAGTTAGGTTATGCTAGGAGTTAAGATACCTTGGAGTAATATTAACTCTAAGATTTCAGAGATATCCCTCAAATTATTCTGGAGAGAGTCTCAAAGGAGTTGGATGTTTTATTGAAGAGGTGGCAGAATATCCCGCTATCCCTTTATGGGCCGGTCAACCTGGTTAAAATGTGTGTCCTCCCCAAATATGCTCCTGGAGTTCAAATGAGCTGAGTTACTTAAAATTCAGGGCAAGATCTCTTCATTTATTTGGGCAGGCAAATGGATCAGGTTGTCCTGGAAAAATCTAAGGCATAAACTCTCAAAAGGTGGTGTACCGGATTCCCGATTGTACTGTTGGGCGTATCAATTAAAAAACTTGCAGGATGTTACATCTTAGCCCAGACACTTCTCTGATTGGCGATATGTTCACAGCTATATTGAGGGATGTAGAGGAGATCGGATTTATGTATAAATTTGGTGCCCCCAAATTCTACAAAAAAGTTCAGTTGAATATACTATTTGCGGTGGCCAAACTATGGTTGGACTGTCGGGCCTGTTTGGGACTGTCCTATTATGATGAATGGGCTCCAATTTGGGGACACCAGAGTGCTTCTTGGATGCTCTGGCTCAACCTTTACAGGGTGCAGGTGTTACTTACTGGAAAGATGTTGTGGCTGGTAATAAATGTCTCCCCTGGGACTTCTGGAGGAATCTCGCTAATGGAGCCCTCTCCAGATTTAAGTTCTACCAAATTTCATCTTGGTGTAAGAGCCAACACTTGCTATCATTAGAGGACAACCCCATGGAAGTTGAACTACAAGACCTGGCTCCAAAAAAGAAGGAAGTAGCATTCTGGTAAAATCACATTCTGGTTGCAGCAGATAGGAAGCTGGAACATCCACACCTGGTCTGGAAGAAGAGCGTGCCGAGCGCGGAGCTGAAAAATCTTTGGCAGATATCTGTAGGCACACTTTACCCGGTGATTAAATCTACTTCACTAAGAAGAAACAACTTCTTTACACTCCAAAGGATATATTGGTCCACTCTCAAACTATCCAAAATAAAGGGCAGCGGAGAAACAAGATGTATGAGATGTGGTGCCCAGAAGGCGAACGATGTACATGTGTTTGCATCCTGCCCATTGATTTAAGAATTCTGGGATAAAGTGGGTAATTCTCTGACTAATGCTCTGTGCATTGAGGTTGAGGTAAGCCCCTCTCTTATCTTGTTTGGCATTGTTTTGCCACCCGAAGGGGCACTGGGCTTCACAGGGTTACAGAATAAATTGGTGTTTTATTTGGTCCTTCTGGCTAGGAGGGAGATCTGCAAGTTTTGGTGTCAGGTGGCACCCCCAACATGGAGAGCCTGGTGGAACTCAGTAAGATACTACAGAGAACTAGATCAGAAAGTCATTGTATATAGAGAGAGAACAAGACTAGGGCTATTTTTGAATCTGTTAGACCATTTAAATCCTGATTAAGCTACTTTATAGAGTCCAATGATTATACCTCTTGGTCAGCTTATAATGAGTACTGCGGGCGACTCTCCTAAGAACATTAGCTGAGTGTGGAACCCCCAAGTTATAAGCAGCAGGGGTGGATCAGGCCGAGAGGTTGCTATAGCTACGGAGGACATATGAGAAAACAAAAAGTGTATAAGGAATTCCCATTTGCTAGCCTATGAGAAGAGTAGGAATTACAGTAGTGAAAAACAAAATAGGCTGTTTGTTACTACCTTGACATAAAAAAACATAACGGTACATGTCCTACCTCTTACTTACATAGCACCCTCCCCTTAGGGTTACTTGGGGCCTACCTGAAGTGTGACATATGTATCAAAGCGGAAGTTTTTAAGGCTTGACAGGTAGTTTTGATTGCCATGCCACAGTGGCAGTAAACTGCGCCCACATACACTGCAGTGGTGGGCCTGAGACAGTTTATAAAGGCTATTTCTGTGGGTGGCAAAGTTAGTAGTGCAGGTCCACTAGTAGCATTTGAAGTACAGGCCTTGGGTATATGGTATACCCCTGTACAAGCGACTCAGCAGTATATCAAATTAGCCAATCAGGTATACACCAATGTCATCATGGTTTAGGGGAGAAGCACAGGCACTTTAGTACTTGTTAGCAGTGGTAAAGTGTTCAGAGGCCTAAGGCCAACACAAAGGATCAGCAAAGGTAAAAGACTAACAGTCTAGGGGACTCATCACCATACCTGTGTCATAGAGGTGGTGTGGTAATTTTAATTCAGAAGAATTTGCCACTATGAGGAATAATTACATGGATAGATAAGGAGGGGAGTTATAATCCTCATTAATGTTCAAATACACCAAAACTCACTGTTCCTTCATTCCATATACGCTCCCAGCGTAGGCAAGTCTGGGCTCTTCCATGAGCTAGATAAGGTACTAATTCCATTGTGAAAAATGAAAGTTGTTTTGGTTGGGGATTGAAATCTAGTTCTGGATCCTTTTCCAAATCAGGCAACCATACGTCTCCCGGACCTTGAGATCACTATCTGTTAGGAGAAATAATGTCACACCATTCACTTATCGATCTCTGATGAGTGACCCATCCCTCCGACCATGTCTATACATTCATATCCTGTGTCCATGGCTCCTGAATAAGAATTGACCTTTATCTCATATCAGTTTACCTCTTACACCATGTAACAACAGTGAATATCCTCCCTATGGTTCATCGAACCACAACGCTATGCAATTACTTCTAGATATAGGTCTTCTCGGGGCATCTATATGTCTACGGCAGTTCCCAACTTTCAAATACAAACTGCTGGACTCCAAAAAGAAGCTTCAAGGTAGGTTTAGTAAATACATAGTTGAAAAACAGCACTCTCCGACCTCACACCGGGTTCTTTTGGAGGATGGTAAAGCTTGTGTAATGTTAGAGTTGGAGTCACACAGTAGCAATTAAATGACAAACACTGAAAGCACAGGCTGTTCCTGAACATGAGATTACTATGTTTACCATGCGCTATTGCAATACGCATTCTAAGGGAGCGCTTAAACTTATTCTATGGCAGCTGTTTGAATAGAACGAGTTTTATACATCCATTGCTGAAAAGACATTATTCAACCTTAAAAAGAGTCATTATGAACAGGGGGGAGAAGGCGTGTTAATTAATAGCCCTCCAGTTGAAACAACACGAAGGTTTCTGTGCTATAGTGGCTGTTAAGACTGAACACAGACACAGGTAACCCACAAAGAGAACATAGTGTCTACCTTTAGTATATTTTACTGAATACTATACAGGGCATAGTGGCATTACACCCACCAATTAGAGGAGACTTTCCCTGCCAACATTGTTCCCACGTCGTGTCTCTGGGGACAAGACTATGAGAATAAATGACTCAATCGTGGTAGTGGAAATCCAAAGCACTATAGATGAAATTCCTTATTCTAAAGTTTCAAGGTCAGAATTCTATAAAATCAATTACGTTATCATCAGACACCTCCTCTGCCAGTTTTTTAATCACATTCAAAATAAGTCACCACTCTTGCCAAATGGGGGCAAGGCTGTAATAGTAGTCATTCTGAAACCAGCCAAAGACCCAAATAACTGTGCAAATTACAGACCTATTTATTTGATAAATATTGTCCATAAATATTGATGAAGGTCTTAGCCAACACTTTGAAAACATTGATCCCCTCCATAGAACATGTTAGCCAGGTCAGGTTTGTACTGCATTGCCCTTTGGCTGCTCACCCACAACCATTGGCACATATCCTATGGAAAGTAGGGGTTACATAGATGAAAAGCTGGCAGTGTCTTTAGGCACCAAGAACATTTTTGATTGGGTATATTCAGGGCAGAAAATAAACAGCCATGCGCCCTGATTATCTTAGACTTATCGGCAGCTTTTGATACGGTCAGCCACACCATCATGCTGGACCGTATCGCGAAGCAGGGGATCACAGGCCAGGTGCTTAAGTGGATGCAATCCTTCCTGTCAGAGTGCAGTTGGGAGTCCAGCTGTCTGGGGTTAGTGCTGTGACTTGGGGGGTGCCCCAGGGGTCGGCATTATCCCCCCTGCTTTTCAATATTTATTTACAACCGCTGGTGGAGGAGCTCATGCGTATGAACTGCGAAATCTTCAATTACGCAGAAGACACCCAGCTATTGGTCCAGCTGGAAGACACTAAAGAGGCCCAGGAATCAGTGAGGAACCTGCTCAGTTTCACGGTCAACTGGATGACTAACAATCTGTTGAAAGTGAACGCTGATAAAACGGAGGTGCTGGTGATCTGCAACCGAGAGAATCCCTGAAACGACCTGTATTGGCCCCCAGAGTTAGGAGCCACTCCCTCTCCTGGGTCAGTGGTAAAAAGCCTGGGGCTGAGGATCGATGCGGACCTCTCGATGGCTCCTCAAGTTTCAGCTGTGGTCTGATCTTGCATAGGGGTGTTGAGGCAATTACGAAAGCTAGTCTCCATCTTATCTGCCTCCACCCTGCAATCGATCGTATCTGCCACAGTTATCTCGAGACTTGGTTATGGCAACGCCTTATATCTTGGCCTGCCACAGAAGCTGTTGAGGAAGCTGCAGGTAGTACAGAACGACTCTGCAAGACTGATCTACTCCCTGCCCAGAAACTCGCACGCAACTCCTCTGCTTCAGAAGTTGCATTGGCTTCCAGTGAAATTTCGAGTTCAGTTCAAGTGTCTCTGTGTGGCCCATAAAGCACTCTTTGGGAAAGCCCCAGAGTACATTAAGCAACGTTTGAAGAGGTATGTTCCTGGGAAACCTCTGCGCTCAGGAAAAACTTCCAATTTGATTCAACCCAGGTTCAAACTAAAAAACCAGAGGAGGCAGGGCCCTATCTGTGCTCCTCCTGCAATTGTGGAATGAGCTCCCGGCCATTCTGAAGGAAGAATCACAGCTACTACCCTTTAGAAAAAAACTGAAAAACCATCTATTCAGAAAGGCACTGATTCCAGTTTAGGCAGTGGAACACCTGAGGGTTTCGGGGTACCAGTGTGTTATGTTCTTCTGTTAAGCGCTTAGAGACCGGCGGTGATAGACGCTATATAAACAATCTATAACATAACATAACATAACATGGTTGGAGTACTTGTTTTGACTTTTAGATACAATGGAACTGGGGCAAAGCGACTTCTAAAAATGATGCTGGCTACACAGCAATACAACAGCAGTGGTGGCTTACAATGGTTATATGTTGTACCTGTTCTTCATAACGAGAGGCAAGGTGCAAGGATGCCTGTTATTGCCCCTGCTCTTCATTCTTGCATTAGAGCCATTACCTATCTCATTTTGATGAGATGAGAACATCCAGGGGATCAAAACTCAAGCAGAGGAAATTAAATGATGTATGACGGAACAACGGATCCCTTTACCATGCATACCTACAACGCTGTCTGATCGATGAACCTGCCTGAAATACACATGTCTTAACCACATGTGTCACTACCACTCATAAGCATAGGGATATATTAATACTACCATTACCACACATACCGTTACAACACAACATTTAGAAATTAGTTTCAGAAGTCAAATGTGTCCAAAATAAATAAATAAATAAATAAGTATTTTGTTTCCTGAAAGTAAGAAATATAAGCCAGCGCAGTAATGTTACTCTAGACATAGTTAAGCTACAAATATTAGCAACAAAAACTATTTCAAACTATGCCGTTTCTGCAGTAGTCCTTCCTCTATTTTGAAACTACAAGCACAGCTTATCCAAAAGTAAAATGGCTGTTGTGCTGTATGAGGTAATCAAATAAACATATATTTTTCAAATAACTAAATAAGTAAACATTCTATCACATTCTAGAGCATGTTAAAATATACATCCCAACACATATTTTGTTTTCAAATTATGGTTTATCTGTGGAAAAACCAAATCAGCCGCCCACCATTTTGTATGCAGTGGTGCACTGTCTCTGGTTTTGACCATATGCTACTGCTTGCTGTAGAGACACTGCCATCTAACAGTACAATGTTATCACAAAACACATTGTAAAATAAACAGATTAATCAGATAAACCCATGTTAATTATTTTTTTTCTAGATTTTTGGGTTCTCAGAGAAACATACCTATTTCATGGTGCTCCAACTCGAGATCTAATAATGTAACCAAAAGATAGCACATTTTAACATTATCTTAAATACAAATTGACCAGGATTTTGTAACCATTTTTAAATTTTCAAAAAGTGAATAAAAAACAGATATGTTTGAAAATATACCTTTTCTTGAGGGCGGGTGCTGGACCATGACTGGGATCTGATCTACTATCATAAATCTGCAGGAGGAACACCTCAGGGCAGGTGCTGAACAGTGACTGGGGGCTAATTTCCTATTCTAGCTCTGATTTAAGCATACCTCAGAGCAGGTGCAAGGCAGTGTCAGGAGGCTAGTTTACTATTGTATCTCCACTGGGGGCATACATCAAGCAGGTGCTGTATAGTGACTGGGGCTATTTTACTAATAAAGGTCCACTGGGGACATCCCTCAGGGCAGGTGCTGGACAGGGACAGGGCGGGTGTCTAAAACACCAAAAAGCCCATTTTCTATCTGTTTTTTCACACAGCAAACATAAAGTTCAACCAAGGAAAAAGACTGAAATTTCTCTACATAACCTGTATCTGAAGTAGGTGAAGTAAAAAAACTATCCACAAACAGAAAACCTCCAACCGGAAAATTCCAACTTTGTGTAAAACATCTTGCAAGGCCAAAAGTCCAACATACAAATCCGCTCCTCAAATTTCCAGAACAGAACTTACTCCATGTATCTAAACCTAACATTCCATTTCACCTTGCTTAACAAAATACATTTTGTCTAGGTGAAACAGGTAACAAACAATACAACTTCACTTTTCAAAAGGGCATCTTAACTTTTTACTTTCTTCACAGGAAAACAAAAATAAAAACACTTTTGCATTTTTCTCAGCAGGCTAGATAACAGAGGACAAAAATAATAATAGTATCATAAGCATATACACTTAGACTTTTTTCCGTTTCTTTTTCTAAACAGAACAGCCAGTAATGAGACCAGTTCATCAGGCAGGTTTTGTAAAGACAAGAACAGGTAATTGGCTCCTAAACTATGCAGCTACCTTTATTGTAATAATAGGTTTACTGAGCCCAGTAGCAATTTGAGGTGTGCGCAGTATTTTTCATCCAACTGCACAAGCAGAGTGGTTACTTTAGGTGGCACTGTTGAAAGTACCTCCAAGCATACCCACTCTGACTCTGCAATGGAAATTGAAGTACAAGAAAATATTCAACAACGACAATTACTTTGCATCCTCCTCTAATGAAATCTGGGTCTCAGTTTTGAGAGAGGTATCACAAAAACATTCCCCCGCATGTAGACAGTAGTATGCCCACAATAACCAATCTTAGAAGGATGATCCAGAGACATAAATAGGCAAGTAATCTCCTCAGATAACCCCACAATCATCCACGCAGATATTAACATTCACCCTGAACTAACTATCACTTTCCCCAATGAGCCTTTCCTATTCCATGGCAATGGAACGCCTCAGAAAAATATACTAATATTTAGCACAACCCATAACCTGGTAACCCTTGAGAATTTTGATATTTGGATGATGGATGGGACTTTTAAGTCCGCATACCATCCATTCGGCCAAATATACACTATTCATGCTAATTTAAACAACACAATGGCCCCATTAGTGTACAGCTTAATCCCTGACAAGCAAACCTCAACATACATTGAATTTATAATACTGAATAAAACCAAAAAATTCAATATAAGTCCTAGAAAAGTGCTGATTGACTTTGAATTGACAATGATTAACACAATTTGCAAAATGTACCACACTATCCATATTCAAGGATGGCTATTTAACTTTTCTCACTCATATGGGGGTAAAATAAAAATAAAAATCCTTAGTTGAGGATTACATGTCAAACAGTAAAGTGTAAATCGCATTAAGGACACAAACTGTGTTATGTTTTGTACCTCCTGAGTGTTTGGATGATTTATACACATCAAATACTGATCTGACTATTTTACCCAAAACAAGGACAAATTGGCCCCACTACTAAATTATTTGAGAACCCATGGTTGGCCATCTAAGCAGGTCGGGTCACAGGATGAAGCCATGGCCCCTACTTATAAGTGGAACTGTTATACGACCTGCTTAGATTTAGGTGCAAAGACTAACAATGCCATTGAGAGATGGCAAAATTCCTTCAACAAATATTTTAGCAGACATCACTCTAACCTATATAATTTCTTGCAAACTTTGAAGAAAGAGCAAAGTTTTCAAGAAATGAGAATTGCACAAACTTTAAAAAATAGGCTGAACACATGGGTTTCCCCAAAAATGTAAGAAATGTCAGAAAATATATTGACCAAAAGCTAAGATATTACCATGATGGGTGCTGTAGACTTCCTGGAAAACACTGCCTACATCCTACACTTCTAGCCCACTCTAACTACCTCTTACATTAATTGCTTGTACTAACAACAGTTAAATTAAATTAGCATTCTTGATATGATTTTTTTACAAAGGTGTTCCTTCCTGAACAGCTGTGGTGTGTTTGAATAAAGACAGCAGCACAAGTCATGCAGCACACACAAGTACCTTTATCATGCTATCACACAGAGGGGATTCTTTAATGATGTTACTTTTCCTTGAAGTTCCTCGGGCTGCTGTGGGATGCTCTGCTACACGGACGCACCCTGAGCCATCCAGTGCAGTGTTAAGTACGTGCCACCATCCTGTGGTTGGATGTTGCCGCATATACGAGATTTCCTGGAGTGTCAATCTCCTCTTTTCATTTTACCAACCACGTTTCTGCTGTTTGGTGGTTGGGAAGACATGCCACGTTGGGGAATCCTTCTTGACTATTGCTCCGCTCAAGAAATGCATTGGAGCAGTTACTTTGTATTTTCTGGTGTTGGAATGTTTTGGCAATCCGTCACAGCGCTTTGTACTAGCCGCATTCACGTGTGGTGCTGCTCTAGTATTCTGTGCTTTCTATTTTTGCTACACTGATACAAGTGAGGAGCTGGAATTTGTTTTTAAACCAGCTTCAAGGTGGTTTACATGAGTACATTTATATCCTTATCTTGCTGATGCTGGGTTATTTGGAGTTCCAAAATTGCTCAGTGTTATGCATCTGCATTTTCTGTGAGACCCACCACGGTTAGAGCCAGCATAGTTTTCAAGTCAGCTAGCAACATTGTGACACTGATTCAAGAAGCGTGGATCAGATTGCCTTGAAGTGAGACATAGGGCAATTATCAAGGCTGTACCCATAATCATATATACGCTTTTGTTCTGTCACTTGTGGAACTTTTACATGATGTTATTGATCAATTATGTACAGGTGGGGTGCACAATACTGGGTTGTGTCCAGAGTTGTACTACTCGGGTGAGTGGTCGCTCACCAGCGACAGTTCAGTTTAAAGGAATGTAATACAAAACATAGAGAGTATGGGGCCCATTAGGATGGCGGGCGGATTGCCCCCGCCAGGCTGGCAGTAGCCACCGACGGCCTGGCGTGGCAATCCGACCGCCATCCGCACTGAAATGAACCGCCGCCACATTAGGATGGCTGGGAGGTCCGCGGCGGACGGAGAGACTGTCCGCCCCTTTTCCGCCCCGGTCGCCTTGTGACCGGGGCGCAAAAGGTTTAATATGGTGGCGGTGTCTGTTAGACACCGCCAGCCATATTATGATGGGCCAAAACAGATGCCTTGTTAATGCAAATGCGTTCGTGCTTTTTTAGCATTGTGGCGGGCGGTGCTGAGAGCACCGCCCGCCACAATGCTAAAAATGCAGGATGCACCCCCCACAGTGGAGGGCGCATCCTAATACCCCCTACGGGACCCCTGCCCTTATGGCGGGCGGTCCCAATGACCAATGGGATGGCGGGCGGACTAAGTCCGCCCGTGATCTTAACAGGCCCCTTAGTCTTTACCCTTACTAGAGGGGTGTTTTAAGGGGTGTTTCTCCCTTTTCAATGTTGTTTTCCCACTTCAGGGGTATATTCACCTTTTGCTTCACACTTTGTTTTAGTGGTGGGTGTTAGTCTCAACTACGCAGTCTGTAGTGGGTTTTAGTCCCATCTACATAGTTCCAAGGGGTACAAGTCCCATGTGTTCTTTTGTTCAGTGCTTCACATGTCTAGCCTCCACAAAGGGGTTCCAATGGGTACTAGTACCATGTATTCTATTGTTTTGTGCACGTTACTAACCTCCACATTGGGGTTTTAGTTGGTACGAGTCCCATGTGTATAATTAAAGCAATTTGTTTATTCACTCTAATCCCTACTTCAGGGTGTCCAATGGGTTTGTGTCCCATTTTTGTGAATTATCTTTGCTTACCAATCCTTGAGGGATATTTTGTTGTGTAGTGTGCTGTTACAATATAATAATAATCCACATTTGTAAAGCGCACAATCACCCGTAAGGGTCTCTAGGCGCTGGGGGCCATCGGGAAGATTAAGCAAGCTATTGCCCAGAGTCACATGGTGCTGGGCTAACCTGCCGCCGGAGCCGGGGATCGAACCCTGATCCCCAGATTCCAGCGTCAGTGGCCCTGGCCGCGGCGCCACACCTCTCCCTATGCCACATCCGCTTTTGTCTGCCCCTTGGTCAGAGTGACTTTATAGACAGCAGTCTACTTTCTTTTATTTCTTTCTCCTAACTATTTTGTTCGGTTGTTGTTGGGTGTTTATGTTTCATTTTTGTGGTCTCTTTATTCACCTGTATGTCGTGGAAATCTGTTCGGGTGTCAGTCACCCATTTCTAATGTTTTAAAATTATAGGAGGATGATGGGTAGGTGATGTATATATATTGTTTATATTTCTCTATGCATCTACTCTACATTTGTAATTATTTCTTTCCATTTCTCATCTACTTCGGCCTTAACCTGTTATTTCATTTTCTCTTTCTCTTGCACTTACTCTTGCATAGCTCTGTTGTATGTTCCTCTTTGCTCCCACTTGAGTTCACTTTATTCTAGCTTCTTCTCTACTTTTCTATTTTTCTATTTCTTGGGGTTCTCCTTGTTTTAACCTTCTTTGTAGTTGTTATTTCTGTTTTGTAGAAGAAGGGAAGGAATGTTGTAACCTGTGTTGTATTTATCGGTTTACTTACTCCCTAGCTGCTCAACAAGTGTGAATGTGATGCTTGGAATATTGGTGTGTGAGTCTTGAATGGAATGTTTGGGTGCCTGAATGCTTGAGTGTGTCAGTTAGAGTATGGGCTGAGCAGCATGCAGACTGCTCCTGGTGGGGCTGTATCTCTACTACTTAACTACATGTAGGTGGTCTCAATAAATCTACTTAAAACTACATCCTGGCTGTGGACCACTTCATTACATATGTAATAAAATTGTTCTTACCTGACTTGCTTCTAACCTTGACTGCAGCACTCCACCAACTGTAGAAACAGAGGCACAACTGCGAACATCATGGCTGAAAGTAAAGCTGCAAATAAAGGACAATCTCTCGCATTGAAGTCAATGGGTAAGTGTGGGAAAAAAACGTTAAAAGATTTTTTAGAATATGTGATGATATTTGTAAAAAATTTATATAATTAAATATGTTTTAAAGTATTTATTATATTTTTGCCAGATTAAAAAATATATATATTTTTTAAACAAAACATGGAGTGATCAAGATAAAATTATTATAAATGTTGTCTGATTGTTTACATATTGTATAAAAGGTTACTTAATTTTTTTGATTAGTACAACATTTTAGGAGTGGGAAGTATACATTAGTTATTTGAAATATAATTTCTTAATTTATTTTTTTTTAAAAATGTATACCCAGGTATTATAAACGAGCTTTAATACACTTCCCCACCCAGTACATCAATTTCCCCTGTAACCCATGCCTAAAAGTAAGAGTGACAATTACATTTCAACTTTTTAATAATGAATGTTCATATATTAAAATAGCTATGTATTAATGCTCAGGTATTAAAATTAATGCCTACGTATTAGTACACTTCCCCACCCATTACCCCTTGCAGCTAATGCCTAAAAGTTAGGGTGACATTTAAATATTCCAAATGTAATATTATTATTAATATATAATGTGAATACATTGTAATATACAGGTACCAAAATTAATGCCTGAGTAATAATACAATTCCCCAACAAATACTTCTATATGCCTTGAATTCCTGAGCCTAATATAAGTGTTACAATTAAATTACCATATTTTACAAATATATATTTACATATTAAAATGTATGTTTATTAATACTCAGGGATTAAATGTAATATCCGTGCAGTAATACACTTCCCTACCGTATACCAACATAACCCCGGCATCCCACATTTAAAAGATAATGTTACATTTAATTTACAATATTATACGTATTTATATATTTTCTAAATATAAAAATATTAATACTCATACATTATACTTAAAATTAATACCTACTTCACCCAATATACTTACCAATATAGTGACATATATACTTGCTCATATAATATGTGCCAATGGCATGCTTGGTAAAGACATCTGTGGTTAAGGCATATATGCATGTTAATGTCATACGTGGTAATATCGCCTGTGTGGTAATGTATTTAAATCCAGTATTTGTAAAGCGCACAGCTACCTAGAGGCATCCCGGCGCTGGAGGCCGTTGGGAAGATTAAGCAAGCTATTGCCCAGAGTCACATGGTGCTGGGCAGACACCTTCCACCAGAGCAGGGGCTCAAACCGTGAGCCCCAGCATCCGGTGTCAGTCGCCCTGGCTGCGGCACCACACCTCTAATCACTTTGTGGTAAAGGAATGTTGTTGTTTAGACTTCATGGTAAAGGATGTTTTCCAAAATTAAAGCATTACAATATGCAGATGATGTCTTTTTAACTCTGTTAAACCCTGAGAGCTCTATCATCCACTTTAGGCATCTCATTTCTGAATGTTCAAGGTTTGCTGAGTATAGAATAACCTGGGGGAAGTGTGATGCAATGCCTCTGACTAGAACAACCTCACTGGCCTTCCTTGGAAATCACCAGTTCCACTGGAAAGAGTTGTTCCCTGAATATATAGAGATCCTCCTTAAGAGGAGTCTTGAGTGCATGGTGGAGGGCAACCTAGAGCCTTTGATGCATAAGCTGACATATGAAACGGCTCGATGGTCTTCTTTAAGCATTTCATTATGGGGCAAAATGACTGTTGTATTACACAGTTTTGCTGTGTTGCCCCTGCTAATCCCTAACTCCATACTGACACACTTCTCTAGTCAACTGAAATTGTACACTACACTGGATCTCCTCCATCTCACAAAGCTCCAAAATCAGATACACAGACACTAGAAACACAGGCCTAATTATGACTTGTAGTGCAGTTCCTATATTCTGAATAGGCTCTGCGCATTGGAATAATATTCCCTATAGATATGAAAAAGGACTGAGGTCAGTATGTCTCTATCGAATATAGCTCAGAGGTCACTAGAAACTTTCTCGAATACACAAGAGGGGATTAGTTTCTGACAACCGCATACACATGACAACTTTGTTTCCCAAGGACTGGAAAATATTTTCAGAGTTGTGGAAGCCATAGATACATATTTTACTCAGTCAATCGTGCATGTTTTGTTTCTACAGAGTTGCAGAGAAATAGTGAGATGGGCATTTTCAATAAAAGGTTTATTGAATAGTCTTCTTTCTCTTGCAAGAGGGGTGAACTGCTACAATCGTTAGATGAAATGCAAAGTATAATGCGTACAGCGAGACTAGTATTATAAAATATTACTGTAATAACATTGTCTAGTGCTATGACATATAAAAACACATACATAAATACCACAGGCTAAAATGCTCAACTGGTGCTTCTAAAATACGCCTACCGCAATGTGCCTAACCTAAGTCTAGTACAAGGGAAGAAGTAAGTATGGTCTTTAGCAAAGGTTTAGCTTTTGCCAAGAACTGCCAAAGGTTTCTCTAGGTTCTAATCAGTTCCATTAGCAATAATGAAGGTACCCCCTATCTGAATTCCAACTATTATCAAGAAGGGGGACAGAACAGTTATGCCCCAAATTATAACAACTATCAACATAGACGGTTCACTAACTTTTCACACACCGGATCTTCTGAGTGTGAGGGTGAACATTTTCAGGAACCAGGAAATGGCCAGTACAACTCTAGACCCTTTAGAGGTAAATCGACACAACGGCCATTTCATGGATGTGGTTTTTTACCACGGGGCCAGTACAGAGGCAGGAATGTTCGGTGGCAACAAGACAGAGGGGTGCAACACCAAATGAGCCCTCAACCTCAACAATATGTCAAGACCCGCAACCAACAATATTGGTGGTAGAGAATTCCATCACTACCACTAAGTTTAAGAAGGAAGTGGCTCTACCCATATATAATCTATCTACCACGACTCTTAAACCGGAAGATACATCAATGTTGAGCCGTTGCCTGTCTTTTGTACCATGTACACAATTGAACAAATTTAAGTTACATGAGGATTTGTTCGCATTTTTCAGGAAAGTCAGACTTAACAAATTCTTTACTGATCGCCCTCCTCTAGAGGAATGTGAACATTTGTCACATTGTAAACCTCCTTCCACGTTCACTCCCACTCTAGACATGGTAGGACCCGAAGTTAAAATCTTCGAACAAAATCTGTTAAAGGACATATCTTGGATTGTTAAACATCCATATAAACCTCAATTCAATTTATCCAAAACAGAAAATGTGGCCTTGGCAAGGATTAAGAATGACCCCAACTTAGTTATTAAACCTTGTGATAAGGGTTGGGGGATTGACATTTTTAATAAGAACCAATATGACCAAAAAATGCAGGATATGCTATCGGTTGTAGAACATTACAGACCAGCACAACCAAGAGAACTAGTGAGACTAAATACCCAAATACAAGAAATGACACAGGCAGCTTTCACGGAAGGCTATATTTGCGAGGAGGAATATACATTTTTAAATACATCTTGTCCTATTACCTCTGCCATGTATGGCCTTCCAAAGACCCATAAATGTGAGGCGAATCCTCCCATGCGACCGATTATTTCTACGATAGGCTCTAACACTGAGCCCCTGTCCAAATATGTTGATTCTTTTCTTTGTCCCTTGACACACAAATATGCATTGTTTATACGGGACACCGGAGATATCATCAATAAGATAGAGGGAGTTCCATTCAACCCAGAGAGTGACACCTTGGTAACGCTTGACATTGAGGCTTTATATACTAATATCCCTCAATGTCAAACGTTACTTGCGGTGCCAGCTCTCTTGGAGCGTTTCCTGGACAACATAGCAGACAATTTTATTCTTCAATGTCTGGAGGTTGTTCTTTTCAATAATTTTTTTTAATTCAATGGCTCCTTATTTAAACAAATAAATGGGACATCGATGGGTGCATCTTGTGCCCCCAGTGTGGCACAAGATGCACGGGGGAGATATATGGGGGAATGGGAACTGCAAAATATCTATAATAAAACAGACCCCTTTTTTGAAAATGTATATCTTTGGAGACGTTTTATTGATGATATTTTTTTTGTTTGGAGAGGTGACACCGAAATGCTACATGAATTTATCTTGTGGCTGAATGCGAGTAATGCTAATCTGAAATTTACAGCCAACTGGAGTCACCAAAGGGTCGAATTTTTAGATATTACCATTGATGGTACTGATGGTTATCTTAAAGTGAGCCTATATAGGAAGCCAACGGCTAAAAATACCATCCTACAATTTGGTAGTTATCATCCCAGTTGTCAGAGCGAGTCTATCCTCTTTGGGGAATTTTTACGCATTCGGCGTAATTACACAGATATTAAGTCTTTTCATGAGCATGGGGATCCCTTGAAAGAAAGGCTACTCAGTGGAGGCTACCCATACCAGCTCGTACCCCATGCGTATAAGAGAGCAAAGTATTATAATCGAGATGCCCTATTGCAAGGATCTAAACGTACACCACAGAATCGCATAACGTGTGTGATCAATCACTCCACCCTCAATTATAAAATCAAAAATGTGATTACGAAAAACTGGAGGATACTCAATACTGATGATGATAGACCACCGACAACACTTCCTCAATTGGCTTATCGGAGATAAGATAACAAATTCTAACACTAAAAAGTCAATAACTGGTTTACCAATAATCTTGGGTAATCATAGATGCGGTTCGTGTCATGCTTGCGAGGCTCCCCTGGTGTCAGATAAATTGAATTATAACAATATTGAAATTAAACTGCGACATCTGACGAACTGTAGAAGTAACAATGTTGTTTATATTCTCTTCTGCCCCTGTGGTATTGCGTATTTGAGGGAAACGGGACGGGAGTTTCGTCTACGTTTCAGTGAACACAAATCATCTATCAGAACAAAGAGGCTTGGTGCTCCCTTAGTACAAAATTTCTTGAAGTTATATCTTAGAGAGACTGACCTAACTTGGTCAATATTAGAGAAAGTACAAGTGAAATTGGGCCAACCGATTGAGATAACTCGTAAAAAATGGGAAACCTTCTGGGTCTTTCATTTGGATACCGTCCGCAAAGGCCTTAATGAAGAGATTGCCTGGTATGTGACTAGGTGATTATTGGCTTAGTGTCTGTATACTAGAACCCTTTTATAACATTGGTCTCATATAATTGTGGAACCAATGTTTGTTACAGTCGGGCGGGTTAGACACCTTATTAAATCAGACCGAATTGGTATGGCGATTGACCAACTCAAAATGGCGCCCATGATCAGTACTTTTTTTGTTTTTATGCTGCATTAGAAATGTGTCCTTCTTTTCACATAGCACTCTTGAGTCTTCTCCCCGAACATCAATCGCATATGGCGCCCAACATTAGTCCTATTTCTCCTTCCAATCGCTATGGTAGTACTGTTTATCGCGTGTTTGTGCAAGTATCGCGTGTTTTGTACCGTAGCGTACCACTATTTAATCACAGAGGATTATTTGGATTATTTTTTTATGCGTGTCCTGAGGGCGGCCGATACGACGGCTAGGAGAATGACATATACCAGTAAGTATCGGAGTGACACGCTGTTTTCTACTACAGGAGTAAACGTGCTGTTAGGTTAACTTCTGCTGGGTGTCTCACCCGAGATTTTTATGCCGACTAACCTCTTATTGCAAGCATATTTTCGTGATTTATACATTGTATACTGGCGTAACATGGCCATTGTAATGTGTGGTGGGCCTCTTAGCTGTCACATATATCTAAAGAGCTATTTTAGCATGCTACATTTGTTTAGTAATATTTGCCCCACCCGGATGTAGGTTTATTGTTTCAGTTTTTTATATAACACAGTAGTAACATCTGCCGTTGCATGGCTTAATTATAGCTGGCGCATTATCAAGCAAGCGGCATGCTATTTCATTGACACATGTAGCATGGCATTTAGTTAGAGGATCGCTGAATGCTATGTGTTACGAGTATCACACTTTGTGGAGCATTGCTTGCCTCGGTTAGTCTTCTTTTTTATTGTCCTTTTAAGTTCTAGGACATGTCTACTTAACAAATCTAGGGATTTTTTTTGCGCTACCATTTCATCTCGACCTTAAAATAAACAGGGTGTTAGTTAACAATCGAGAATCGGGATGGAGGCATTGAGTTCCATCAACTATGTTCTTTACTATTTGTCTGACAGGCACGGTTTGAAGGTATCAAGTTGTGTCTGCATAAGACAGTGACCAATTATGTGAAGGTGATGACCTTAATATAAAGTTTAAAACAAAGGTTAGTATACTTATTACGATATCTAGACTCCCTTTACACATTTGAGATTCAGTTAAGCGATAGCTGGGTAATTGTGGGCTTCTTCTTTTTAGTTTGATTGGAAGTATTCTCAAGCTTGCCAAACCCCTCGGAGACAAGAAGATATGAAATGATTTTAATAACAGATGGTAAGACAATTTGGCTTACCTGTCTTCCGGGCTGTACCCGTAGATTGTTTCATAGCTTTAGTCATTTGTCGTATCTTTTGGTTACAGGTTTCTTGTAAAGTGTCCCCTTTGACATACAGACTTTATCGCGCATAATTTTGCCCCTTGAAAATTGAAAACCCGGCTCATTGAGTACAATTGAAGAGGATAATAGGTAGACTAGGTGTAGATCTTTTGAAACACAAGGTGGCTAATGGGTTTCTCGTGGGTGCTTGGTGAAGGTGTTTCTTAAACTTGAATTTTATCTTAAACCTTGAGCACCATCTTCTTTCTGACTTTTGTTTCTTCTTTTTCACCTTTCGGCATGAAATACCTAAACTTGCTTTGTTTAGTATGCTTCTATAATGTTCATGCTTGAAAGATGTATGCATATTGTTCAGTCACACTTGAAGGTCTGTGTGGGGTTGGGGTAGTTAGTTATACTTAGCCTTTTGTTCATTAAAGTACTATCCTTGTGACACTCATTTTATATATTTATAGGTCCCCTGGAGAGTGCAAGTTTATATCTGGTCCTGAGGAAGGTGGTTTATCGCCACCGAAACGCGCGTCGACCTAGTGAGGAATCTCTTATCATCATTTAGATTTAATTTTGGGCAGAGATTCTTCTTTGTCACATAAAACTTGTTCATGTACAGATATAGAGTGAATGTATTTGTTGAAAGTACGGTTGTATGGTATGTTTGCTGAGTGATTGTTGGGTATCCAGGGGTGATATGTTTTTTGTAGATTGCCATTGTTTTTCTTTGTATATTTGATTGGAGTCATGTTTTTCTGACAGCAAATTCCTGTGATATATGTACATATTATATTTATGATGGAATATGGTAAAATAAGAAAAGAAATACCCTTTAATACAGATAATGAATGAAATGAATATACAGATAAGTTTTTTTATAAAAATGAAATAAAAAGAAATGTTCTGAGAAAATAAAAAGCATTATGTACCGCTTTTTTGGTTGTCACAAGTGTGCTTTAGAAATTGATTTGGAAGAATTCCTTGATTGAAGTACTATGGTCGATGAGGGAAACTCTATACTTTTGTGTCTAATCAGTTCCATACCTTAGAATGGAAGAGGTTGGTATTTCTGTCTCGGACTCGATTTCCCAACACCCTGCAAGGGGAGTCAGAAACACTGGAGCTGAATTCTCAGCAGAGCAGGACAGCTTCTTGTCACTGCGTCCTGGAGAGTCGGCTTCCTTCAGCACTTGCTGTAGCGAGCGGCGTGGGGCAAGTAGGTGGTCAAACTGCACTGTACCACACCATGCTTTGCTATAGCAAGTGAAGGTATATTTATACCTTGAAGGTGTTTAGGAATGCCAGCTTTGACGTAAAGTTGCGCATATGAATGTCATGGATGAACCCCTAATGAATAGTTGTTCATGCATAATAATGACTTTCTTGGAGAAATCAATATCCAGGCTAGGGGAAGTCCCTTACAGCTTAAGAGTCTGGTTTTCCAAGAAATAGTTGTGACGTTAATGAACGGATGGAAGGAGTCATGCCTTTATTTGGGTAGCATGGGCTATGCCTATATAAGGGCAATGTGAATTATACCTATATAAGGGCATGAATTGGGAAAATTCATTCGGAATCTAAAACGCCATAAATCACCCATTCCACTTTCTCATGTATGACATTACTAAGTTCTAAACACGTTAAACATATCTAAACATGATGTGTTAAAACCCACTCAAAACACATAAAAATGCAACGGTACTGGTTGTACACAAAAGAGCCTTGGTGCTGTAAGCATTTAAAGCAATAGTTAACTCCAAGCAAATTGATGACTTTTGTAAATGCAAATGCTATCTGAATGAGTCAAGAAAGTATACATTTACAAAATGGCTCGTAAATACAGAAGAAAAAGGGCCAAAACCATTTCATGTCAGATTACATACAACAGTTTGTGTATGTGGACATGGTCAAATGTTGTCTCTGGAAGTTTTTCAAATAATTCTTGTTCTCTATGAATAGTTCTACTTTAAGCAGATTACTTGTGCCAAAAAAGGAAAAGGTACATATTTGGAGAAAAAAAATTAATCATAGAAAAAAAGAGTTCCAAACTTAGAACTTTGTTTTGAAAAATGAAGGTCGAATTCAAAGTCTCTCAGAACACTGTGTGCCAAATCAAAAGTCAGTGTTAGTGTTTGGAGAAACAATCAAATCTTCTAAGTCCGTAAAAAAGTTGTCTACCATTGTAGGTGAAAGTTGGATTACCTCTTTTAGAAGATTAACCGCACATAGATGTAAAGCATCACCGTCAGCATTGGTCGCATTAGCAATGTTCGTAATGGACGGTACCTGTGCACCTGTTTCCTCCTGTACCTCACCGTCAGCAATTTGCGTCTGTGAGATCTCAATGTATGACCACATCAGAATTGGTAGCCGCAGGGGACAACACAGTGTATGGCTGTTACTGGTTCAAACCAAGTATCAACATCCATTGGCATGACTGATGGAAGTGTGAGACATGATTTTAACACGCATTCTTCTCCGCATAGCAGGCAGTCTAAAACAGGTAAGATGCAATCTTGCTAGATTGGTCTGAATGACAGAAACCATGTGGTATTTATTTCTCATAAACAAGGTAATCCCAAAATTTGAACGATGCGCTCACAAAACTTTATCTCCAGTAGAGTTGTCTCCATGGAGAACTGGGTGTCGCTGTTGAATTCAGTAGGATCAAAAATAGTACTTCTGCAGCGAGTCCCAAATTGAGAGGCAGTTCAACAGACACTGAGTGCACGAAGTTTGGAAATATTCCTAGGACTGCTTCAAAAGGTGCTAACAGTCCAGAAAATACGGTCTTAAATACATGTACAATACCACTCGTATCAGACATGTTTAAGATACGACTTAACATTTCTGAGAAATGTACAGGGCAGTTTGTAGTTAAGAAGGCATGTATCTCGGCAGAAGTCCTTCCAACTTGCAGATCATACGTCTCTTTGGCCGAGGTCAGTGGCACCGTTTTTTGCAAAAGAATGCCTTTCATTCTGCTTAAAGTATCAATTCGTATAGAAGAGATGTTCAGTGAAAGCCATAAAGGCGAATCCCTGTCTGACTTGGTCCTTGGAAACAATACTTGCATATGGCAAGTGGCCCTGGCTGACACTGTTACTAGATATGGTATACATGGCAACATGTCAGCGCAGCTGTGATCGTTCAACATGAGGTAACTTCCATTTAGAAAGTTGTCCAAACATTGGACCAATCACCACAGCTGGTGAACCTTGCAGGTGGGAGGATAAGTTGGTAGAGGAACCATCGCAGGCCCCGTGTAAATTAATTCCCTGAAAAAGGAGAAAAACGCTTAGTGCATTTTCACAATTTTTACCACTAAGAAACACTTCTCTTCCCCCACTCCAACATCTGTGTGTGTATGGTAATTCCCAGGATGTCTTGATGTACTCTTTACCCAACCTTTCATATGTGCCTGCTGGTATCAGTTTTAGACAATGCTGAAAGTGGAAAATTACAACAGGCAGAGTGATTGTTCCATGTGAATTCCATTCAGTAGCTGTCTTTTCAACAACCGTAAATGGCAATCTTTCAAATTTTTCAATGCTCAGCACCGTATAGTCTGCTCCCCTCTGTGCGAGTTTGATCTGTTTATCAGTGAGATTGAATTCTGAAAACAGTGACGTGGTATTGATTAAACGCCAGGGCACATAGCCTGAACGTAGGTTTTGCAACGCCCAGCGAAATAGCATGATAGAACGTAATTGCGACTGACCAAGTCCTGTTCCATGATGTCTATGGCAGAAGACACTATGCTGTACAATGAATATATCCTGGACAACAGAGTTGTTAACCCATTGTCAACCACAGAGAGACTTTTCCCTAAATGAATACAATCAATTTCTATTATTCATTCTGCAGTGTCTGCTTGCGTAATCTTTCATGCTTCATTATAAGCAGCATAGATACCGGCATATATAAAACGTTTATGACACAGTTTCCTTATCCTAGCAGGAATTTCCTAAGATCAGCGCCATCTTTAACCCCTTCAGTGCTAATGACAAGGGTAACTCGTCATGGAGTTTCCATTGATTTCAATGGAAATTACATGAAGAGCCTCCATGTGCCTTAGCAGCCAAGTGGTTAAGTAAAGATAAGTGTTGTTTCACATCCTTGAGTGTAGATCTATGTAACCATTCAAGGCACAGTTTCCCTACACTGTATGTTGTTACTATTCCTGGATGCTGTCTTTGAACATATCGTGAGTCTGGCCTAGTGAATGTGACACCATGTGTTTTGTTCAGGAATGTATCATGACAGTTGTTTGTGTCTGTGGGCAAGATAAACCATTTTTTTCCAATCTGGATCTGTTCTGTTGTGATGCAAAATAGTTTGTACGTCTACCTCCCCCTCTGAAGTGTTACTGCTATCAGGTGTAGGTATATGTATGGACGGATTGTTCAGATCTTTTATCTTGGCTAACCCAAGGCAAGACGTTTGTTGGACAGTGTCTTTCAAAAACATAATTTGCTCAGGGATGATACAGGCTCTAAACATAGCTTCTGCCCCTGCACCTGCCAATCTTTTGTGCCCCAGACAGTTTTCGTATCTATGTTGTCTTTCCAAAAGTCGAAACTTAGTTTAGACATTTGAGCATAACAGGCCACAGAATAAGTGTGTTTGGTATTTGTTAACATACCTTTCATGACTGTTTTGTTTGCAATTTCGTAATTGTTCAAGTCGGGTCCGTGCTCCGCGCCGGGTAGCTTGGGACTGCTTTAATTATTATCGTTCCCTTAAGGCGAGGTATTCTCACTATGTCTCGATCGGCAAAGTGGTGGCGGGTGGAGGAAAATGTCCGGTACACCGCTGTGTAGCACGGACCCGACTTGAACAATTACGAGCCCTTCAAGGTGGACGACCCACATCCCCTCCACCTCCCCTTACAGGGTCGCTCCTGTCCGCCGACTCAGGGCGGTCACAAAAATTGTAAATATTTTATTCTGACAGGCAAATACTGTAAATTTGTCAGTCCTGATGATGGTCCCAATTAATTGAGCACTAGGGATCGAAACGTCGACTTTGTAGATTGCCTTCACAACCTAACCATTGTGTTGAATCATGTTGTGTTTCGGCAGTAGTTTGGCATACCTTGAATGTAACACTGACTGAAAAGTGGCCAACATTTGCTCTTTCTTTTGCCTGTTTCCAACACTCTGGAATTCTTCTTTGCTCTTTGTGTTCTTTTCTTTCTTGGTACAGGATTGTGCCTTGTTATCTTTTGAACCACAAGACTTACATTGTTGAAAATAAACGTCCTGTCCGGCTGGACAGTGACAAAAATATAGTTCCCGATTATGGCCTTTATTTCATCACTTTTTTGTTTTATCTAAAAAGCTAAGGACCCTTGTTCTTAAATAGCAGTATTTACCCACGGTCCGCAGCTAACTGGTTGGGTTACCTTGTTACAAAAAAAGCATGATATATTTATAGTTACCATCCCTCTGTAAGGGCCCGCAGTGATCCAGGTAAACGCAAGCTAATGGTTTATTTGAAATGAACAGGGGCGCCTGCGCAGGAAGTTTCACAGTAGAGACTTTCATCTTTTGGCATATTTCACATTCCAAAACATAGTTTCTGGTTTGTTCCCTCATGCACGGCCACCAGTATCGCTGTTTTAATAATGACACTGTGGCGGAAACACCTGCATGTGCAGAGGCAAGCCCTTCATGTGCTGCTAGGATTAGTCCTAATCTATGTTCCATGTTTGGAATTACTCTATCCCTCACTCCAGGGATTTGAGCAAACGGAACATTGGTTGCATCAGTTATATATGATTATTTGAGTGGAAACCCTTTAGGTAATGTTTTTCCTCTGTCTTTGCTTGAAGCATTGACAGCTAACATTATTTTGCTGTCTATTTTCGTTTTTGAACAAGTGATTGCAGCTACAGAAGCCGTTTGCACAGCTGCCTTCGCGGGTTCATCAGCCAATGAATTCCCTTCAACTTGAACACCATCACGTTGATGACTCAGTGTATGTATCATGTGAGTGTTTTGTAGTCCTTGTCGTAACCAGACTACTTGTTCTCAAAGCAGTTTATGCTTGCTTGTGCCACCTTTTGCGTCTTTGTAACTGTTTTGAAGCCAGTTTTGCAAGATTGAACACAATAGTACGAATTGCACACTATGAGTATGGGGAATTCGCGATCTGTATTTTCAAGTGCCATCTTGAATGCTTGTAGTTCAGCTTGCTGAGCTGTACAATCTCCTAGAGATTGAGTTTTAGTGATCATTGGTCGGAATTTGCCATCATGCCAATGACCTTTAACGATCACACACACTGCACTATAGGCTTGTTTACCCCCGTAGCGGGTTGAGCTGATCTGTCAGTATAAATTATACATTCATACTGCTCTAGAGGCAGAATTTCAGTAGGCAGAGGACATTCTTGTTCTTATTGTAGAAATGCGTGTGTTCTCAAATATGGGTCAAAAACGTATTCAACAACTGTTGCAGCAAGAGAATAAACCCATTGTATCCATCTTGGATATAAAGCTTTAGCGTTTGGTATGCTTGCTTTCGTCACTGCCTCTAAGGCAGGTACAGGAGATACAACCAAAATGCTTTTACCCTGTGCGAGGGCTCTCTTTTTTGCTACTGTAGTTTGAACTGCTGTCAGAATTTGTTCTGTTGAAGTGAATTTCATTTCTGCTTGTGTGTACAAGTGTGATTTGTAAGCAATCGGTACTTTTTCACCTTCGTTAAAAGTTAAGTATGTGAATCTGCATTGTTACAAATGGGGGTGGGGTCGCACACTACTCACACACTGGCGGTGTCGCCCCTAAGGACTCTGGTCAATGTAGTAAAGTGTTCGCGATGCATCATCTTTCGATCTTCTGCTATCTTCGCTGTCTTCGCCATCCCTGGACACGTGTTTCGGGGTATTACCCCTCATCAGCAGGGATAGGCCGTGTACTGGGGTTTGCGATGGCTGCCAATATCTGCCAGGTATAGTACCACTCAGGCGCGTAGGTGCGGGATCCCAGGCTCGTCAGCCCGCTGCTCAAGGGAGCTTTAAAGTTATAAATGGGGGTGGGGTCGCACACAACTCACACACCGGCGGTGTCGCCCCTAAGGACTGTGGTCAATGTAGTAAAGTGTTCGCGATGCATCATCTTTCGATCTTCTGCTATCTTCGCTGTCTTCGCCATCCCTGGACACGTGTTTCGGGGTATTACCCCTCATCAGCAGGGATAGGCCGTGTACTGGGGTTGCCGATGGCTGCCAATATCTGCCAGGTATAGTACCACTCAGACGTGTAGGTGCGGGATCCCAGGCTCGTCAGCCCGCTGCTCAAGGGAGCTTTAAAGTTACAAATGGGGGTGGGGTCGCACACTACTCACACACCGGCGGTGTTGCCCCTAAGGACTCTGGTCAATGTAGTAAAGTGTTTGCGATGCATCATCTTTCGATCTTCTGCTATCTTCGCTGTCTTCGCCATCCCTGGACACGTGTTTCGGGGTATTACCCCTCATCAGCACGGATAGGCCGTGTACTGGGGTTGCTGATGGCTGCCAATATCTGCCAGGTATAGTACCACTCAGGCGTCTAGGTGCGGGATCCCAGGCTCGTCAGCGCGCTGCTCAAGGGAGCTTTAAAGTTACAAATGGGGGTGGGGTCGCACACTACTCACACACCAGCGGTGTTGCCCCTAAGGACTCTGGTCAATGTAGTAAAGTGTTCGCGATGCATCATCTTTCGATCTTCTGCTATCTTCGCTGTCTTCGCCATCCCTGTGAATCTGCATTGTATTGGAATGATTCAGATCACTAAGTTGCGTATGTTTACGCATGTTTGCAAATGTTTTGTTGCTAACATGTCTGTTTGCAGTGAATGCACATTTTCTGTGTGTTTTTGTTTCCAATTAACTGTTTTGAAATCAGGTTTGAATAATTCGTAGAGAGGTTTAACCCTTTCTGCGTAATTTATAATGTAAGTTCTTCCGAAATTTAAGAATCCTAGAATCGACTGTAAGTTTTTCAGCGTTTTTGGAGGTTGGAGCAGCACACACTTTTCCAAAAAGTAGGCTGCCAGGCTTTTGCCTTCACATGATAATTCATATCCTAGAAATAGGACATTGAGATGGGCAATTATAGATTTTTTTAAATTGAATTTGTAACCATCAGAGGCGAATCTAAGTATAATGGTATTCACCCTGTTCAAGTGCCTATCAAACTAATCATCTGTCAGATAGATGTCATCTACGTATGATAATGCTTCATCATCATAAGTTTGTAGTACGTCTGTTACCCTTGCTGAGAATAACCCAGGACTATTCTTGAATCCTTGAGGGAGACAACAGAAATGATCCGTGTCCCCATAATTGAAAAAGCGGTCAAATACCTACTTTCTGGTGCAATGTTTTGACAGTAGAAATCATTAGAAATATCTAATGTGGTTTTATATTTTTTACGCACAATGTTATTCATTAATGCTGTACTGTGTGTGTTCTGCACTCCAAATATTTTGCAACATGAGTTTAGATGTCTGTAATACTAGGCGATATGTATTGTCTGGTTTGAAGACAGGAAACAAAGGATTGTTAATTGACGAGGTGCATGTTTCAATCACCCCTTGGTATTCAAATTGATCTAATATCTCCCTGACCTGTTTATTAGCTTCTTGCTTAGCTGGGTACTGCCTTTGTGCAGTTGGTTGATTCTTTTGTTGGATTTTATGGTGAGGAGAGTCATCCCATCCTACATGATTTTTATATAATGCTGGAGCTTGGGCCACTGCCCATTTTCTGGCATATGTATACTTTAAATTAATCAGAATATGGTTGGAGAAGGCTAATGATGTCTTTGCCATGTGGCACTCCCTGACAAATATAGGTGGACAGTCTTTTTCAGCTAGAAGAATGTCATAACCCTTAGAAAGTTGCCCCAAAAAAGTGTGCTTATCTTTCTTGGTGTGTCTACTTCCATCCGGAGTGTCATTTTATATAACATATGTGGAGAACTAACCCTGGTATTTGCAGTTTCAACTTGAATGAATTCATTCAAGTCCACTGTCGCCAGATGATCCTTCAAGTTCTTGCGAGCTATGGTGACTTCTGCTGTGCTGTCCAACATTGTCTGAGCCAATTCCCCATTCTTGAGTTGTGTCCTCAAGATCCTCCGCATGTCTGATTTTTAGACCTGCTACCTTCTTTTTGGTGAATTGAGGTTTCTGGCATTTCTGAATGTGTTGATCGTCTTTGGACTTCGCACGTTGTTCCTTATTTTCTGACCGTCCTCTTTTTCCAGATTTCTGTGAAGAAGTCTGAAAGTTATGAGAGGAACGTGTATCAGTATCTTGATATCTATCAGGTTTTCTCAAATTATCCCTATTCCTGAGATTATACCTCCTTTCAGAGGGCTCCTTTTGAGGAGACCTGCCTCTGGATTGAGAACGCTTCTCTTTAGAAATTTGTTTGCTTTTTTCCCACTTCTTTTTAGAAGTAGTAGGAGTGTTTTTAGAAAAGACATTTTCAGGACTTTCAGACAGTTGGGGTGTCACTGGTTTACCACCCAGACTGTCTCTGCCTAATTCTTCATAGGATTTTTCAATTATTCTGGCCAGTTCTTGTGGTTGCTCAGTTACATTAAATTCCCTTAATTTTTGGCAGATCGCCACTGATGCTGCTTCTCCTTTAATATTAGCTAATATTATTGCTGAGACCTGTTTGAAATATTTCAGTAGTTTCATACCTAAATTTAATGCAGGCTCTGCCCTGTAATCATTTTGAATCTGTTTCAGGACGTCTGGTATTACTTTCATGGATGGAACACCATGGGTTTTAGTGTAGATTGCAGCGAAGACTGTACCCCAAGTGGAGCAGTCCTCCAGATGTGGTGTGATCCCCATTGGTAAACAGATTGTTAAAATTCTGTGTTTCTCATGAGGGATAGTATTAGGAAATACTGCTTCGATTTGAGTAATTTTTTGAGCTATCCAGAATGGAATTTGTTCCCTTTTTGCAGGTAACTTACCAATGACTGAGTGTAAAGTCTGTGGTGTAATTTTTTGTGTATTGCCCTGGTGAGATGTATGTTGTGGAATCACTATTGCAGGCTGGACTGTGAGAGTCTGCATGAGATATTGAACCAATTGTCTATAGATTTTGAATAACTCTTTAAGTTGAGCTCATAATTCTGCATCTGACATTTCTTCAATACCAGGATGTGGTGTATAGCTGGCTAAGACCAGCCATGTTGCTCCTGGGCTCTCTAGTGGACCGAGCCTTGTAATGTGATTTAAACTTTGTAGGGCGCCTTTAAACCAGAGCTCATGCTCCTGGTATGTGAGTGGAATTTCTATATCCTCGAAAGCAATATACTCATCCGGTGGTCCATCTTCTTTGTTACTGGATTTGCTTCAGGGAAGACTATCCAAGAATAGAATACCTCTGTCTGGTGATATTAGTGTGCCTCTATCACAAAAACTATCCTACCACCTCTCAATGTTAGGCCATTTTTTATACGTTTTATAGTGATGGTTTTCCTTAAATTCATAAGAATGCTTATAGCATGCTTAAACCTGTTGTGTTAAAAGCTAGTACGGCGTTGTTGCCTGTAGCTCCACTGACCCCGGGATTATCTTCGTCGGCCATTTTGTTGACTGAAAGTTTGCAGAGCAAGCTTCAAGGAAACAAAGATAAGGTGCACAATATTTTGGAACACTGTATCCTTCAATGTTGAACAAACAAAAAAGCTAACACATAGAATTTTCGTCCTACTCAGCTATGGCGGATATTATCTCTTTACCCACTCCAGACGTCTATTGGATATTGGAATATTTATGGGAAAATGGGTCTCTGAGAAAAGCACGAATGAGTTACTTTAGTATCTAGCATTAAATTAGTGCCTTACCAAACGTTACGCCATGTAGTGTAGTTCCTATATTGCCAATAGGATCTGTGCATTGGAATAATATACCCTATATGACATAGGACTGAGGTCAGTATGTCTCTATCGAATATTCTAAACTTAATTGAGAGTGCCAGCTAGCTCAGAGGTCACTAGAAACTTTCTTGAATACACAAGAAGGAATTAGTTTCTGACAACCGCATAAACATGACAACTTTGTGTCCCTAGGACTGGAAAATATCTTAAGAGTCGTGGAAACAATAGATAACTATTTTACTCAGTCAATCGTGTATGCTTCGCTTCTACAGAGTTGCAGAGAAATAGTGAGATGGGCGTTTTCAATAAAAGGTTTATTGAACAGTCTTCTTTCTCATGCAAGAGCGGTGAACTGCTAAAATCGTTAGACAGAATGCAAAGTATAATGCATACAGCGAGAATAGTATTATAAAATAATACTGTAATAGCATTGTCTAGCACTATGACATATAAAAATACATACATAAATAACACAGGCTAAAATACTCAACTGGTGCTTCTAAAATACGCCTACCCCTATGTACCTAACCTAAGTCCATTACGAGGGAAGAAGTAAGTATGGTCCTTAGCACAGGTTTAGTTTTTGCCAAGAACTGCCAAAGGTTGTCTAGGTTCTAATCAGCTCCATACCTTAGAATGGAAGAGGTTGGTATCTGTCTCGGACTCGATTTTACAACAAGCAGCAAGGGGAGTCAGAAACACTGGAGCTGGATTCTCGGCAGAGGAGGAAAGCTTCTTGTCAGTGCATCAGCTGGAGAGTCGGCTTTCTTCAGCACTTGCTGTAGCGAGATGTGTCGGGCAAGTAGGTGGTCGAACTGCACCAAACCACACCGTGCTTTGCTATAGGATGTGAAGGTATATTTATACCTTGAAGGTGTTTAGGAATGCCAGCTTTGACGTAAAGTCGGGCATATGAAGGACATGTATGAACCCCTAAGGAATAGTTGTTCATGAATAATAATGAGTTTTTTTGAGAAATTAATATCCAGGCTAGGGGAAGTCCCATACAGCTTTAATAGTCTGGTTTTCCAAGAAATCGCTGTGACGTTGATGATCGGATGGAAGTAGCCATGCCTGTATTTGGGTAGCATTGGCTATGCCTAAATAAGGGCTTGATGTCTCTGCCTATATAAGGGCAACGTGAATTATACCTATATAAGGGCATGAATCGGGAAAATGCATTCGGAATCTAAAACACCATACAACAGACTAGAGGACAGACTAATGAGATGGATGGAAAGGCTTCTTGTCTTATGCACAGGAGACAATCAACATTTCATCCAGTACTGAAAGACACCAGGGTTGCTTGTTAGAAGGTTCATCCTATATACAAATGCAAAAAGAACAAATGATGGACAGAACGCTGAACAATGTAAAACATTCATTCCAGTACAGGGATCTGGGCCTAAATCCATTCTTTTTTTTGCTCTCCATGCCATTCCAGTTTCAACCCAGCCATATGCAAATCAATCTTGACCCTACTCCCCATGGGAACAGTCCAACCCAAACTGCCAAGTTGGGTCCTCCCTGGACCGGAAACATGCATCCTGGAGTTTCATTCCTCATCATTCCTCATCAGCCAGGCTAGCTTAGCTCCAGTGGCATGGAGAGCACGGGACCCTTAATCCGTCGTCAGTTACACCTCAATGGTAGCATCTACTTCCCATTAGAGAATTAACTAAATGATGCAGACATGAGAAGAAGCATGTCAAGCACATCCTCTTTTGAAGCAGAATTATAGATTCCTTGATTCCAAAGCCAGTAATTTAGTGCTTTAGTTTATCAGGAGGTCTTGCCCTGTTCTCAATCTCGTAGCCCTTCTCTAGTTTCGGTGGCCCACGTGCAGGCTGGTAGCTGCCCTGTAGAATGATGGTAGTCTAGTAGCCAAGAATGCCTTTGATCCGGGGCTCGGATCCGGGGCTTAGTTTGATGATGTCCGGTGCTTCACTGAGGGAATGGATGAGGAGTAGTTCAAGGTGAGGCCAACTTTGGTTCAGAAAAGAGAGAATCTTGAAGTTTGTATTAATGTATAATAATTTCCAGTTCAGTTCATTCTAGCATGATGCCGGTACTGTAAGTAACTTAGTTAGCTCTCCTTACATGGCCACCATGCGTAGGGTACTATGGGGTCCACTACAGCTATTTTTATCTAGAGGAAACAAGGGAGCACCCCGGGAAGTTTTCCTCGGTCTGTCTACGGCTTGAAAGTAAGTATCACTTGCATTTAATATATACAACTGGCAGGTAAGAGAGTAGGGAGTAGGGAGGAGCAGAGCTTCACAGAATTCCACTGAGTTTTTATGTAACTCTGTGGAAAACAGCTTAGTGCAACTCTGTGAGCTGGCCCACCCCTCCTTATTTGTTGACTGACCTAATGTCTTTATTCCATATTGTATGGTGGTAATTTCTCAACAAACTAAGACCTGATACAAATGTTCCATTTTAGTGTTACTCTTGGTGGGTCACGGATCAACAGGAGCTAGTTTGCCCAATCTCACCATGATCAGGAGAACACCAGGAGCAAGATGACCGCTATGTTATAATTCTATTGCATTTATGGTGCACATCTACTCCAGAGTGAGCAAAAAACGAGTTTGGGCTGTGATACTTAGGTAATATGCTGATTCTGTCAGTGATCCATTGCAAAGTTGGATATTTTTATTTGTTTGAGTATTTAGGGAAGTGAGGAAGTTGAAAGTGAGTATTTCAGCCCCAGTTGTGTCTAAACGTATGTTGTTATAATACTGTACCTGACTACGGACAACTCATGAAAGCTACCAGAGTGCGCAGGTAACCAACTCGCTGTGTAATCTCTGAGCCTAACTGAGGCTTGTGTCCTGATTACGATGTTGGTCAGACCTCAAACCGTTATTGAGGTGGTCAGGAGACCACCTGACAAGCAGTCAGTGGTCTGACTGCTGCATTACGATGTTACAGCCAGATTGGCATTTGAAAAGTGTGTCTTTACCTAGCAACTTGTGCTGCAGCCCAGGAAAAGGGCCACAACACAAGCTGCTTTGTAAAGGAGCCCTTCATGCACCTCAATGCACCAGATTGGTGCAAGGCACATGGTGGATAGAGGTGCATGGGGGCACTGCATGTGCCCCTTGGGCCAATTTACTCCAGCTCACACGGAAGGGGGGGGGCTGTTTTGGGCCCCCAAATCCATTTCCGACAGCCCTTTCATGGCATTCTTTCCAACATGAAAGGCTGTTGGAAAGGGATATTGTAATCCCAACAAAATTACGTGCAGTCATGAAAAATTACATGTAATTCCAAAAAAATGCAACTCACACTTAAAAAATTACCCAATTGGTCATTTTGGGTAAAAATTCTACATGAGCATTTAATTTTGAGTTGATATCCAATCGCTTATGTTTAAAACACTGCTGCTCGCAAACGAATTTGTAGGTTTGAGCCAATAAATTACCGGAATGGTCCACTCAGGTACAAAATCTACCTAAAATGAAGCTTGTGTTCCAAAATTACCCAAACGGTACAGGCCATGTCAAAATTTCTCCCTGAAATTTCGCAATGCAGTGTAATGCAAAATGTTTGTAGTTTTGCATCAATTTTGTTACACCAAATTATGCCGGTGTAATTAAAACTTCACTATGGCTTAGTTTTGAGTTAAACTGTTAAGCCTAAAAGAGTTGGTTGGTGGTTTAGTGTAATTCGTAAGGGGTTAAATAAGATGGGAACACAGATTAGTGAGGTTGGGTATGGTTTACCAAACAGAATATTAATAAGCTGACTTGACTAAATTATAATAACTTTAATCATAATGGCCATAGCATTATTATTTAAGCCTTTGGAATATATGTGCTTTAAAGAAGTTAAAAATGCGTTTGTGAAAGAAAAAGAAATAAAACAGATATAGCAAAAAGGAGGAAATCAAATTAGATGATTTTAAATCTAGAGTGTACAATGATTTGAAGGCTTTACATAAGAAGAAATTGTAGTAGCTAACAATAATGAATGAAATAACCCCATACATGAAATACTGAAGCTATATGGGAGCAAATGCATTACAGGGGTATGCTACCGAGGAGTATTATGGGGTACGGCAAATATTTCCCCATTACAAACTCTTACCTAAGTGCCCGTGTGATGGTACAAGCCCTCAGAGCACTTTGCACTTTATACTTTTTTGTAACTTTTACAGGGACTTCAGAAAATCGGTTTTAAGACCCCTTTTTATATCAAATAAATTTTATTTTTATAAGTCTGCCTTTTATCATGTTTGCAACTTGGAAAATTCATTGATATGCAATGCAGTGATCCTTTTTATCCAGATGTCAATTAAACGGAGAAAGGATCTTACTTATCTGGAATTACTAAATTATGAATATGATTAGCCGGAATTTTCCTCATAATTCTTTTGTTACACATCTTTGATCCAATGCTTTTATAAATAGCGTCCAGCCATTCCTTCTTTTTTTAAATGTGCTTGTATTTTATTGAGTTCAGTGAAGCTATGTATAATTATTCTGTGTATTTTTTTTGTCGCGTACACTAATGATGAAATATGCTCTTGTGTAAATTTATCACATCATTGTATTCCCCGAAATGATTATGATGGTTGCTTTTTTTTTTATATATGTAGTATGCTTTTATGGTCATATATTTATATACCGAATTAAGCTTGTTTGATTTGATTTGAATGAAATACTGTGGTGTGGTGTGTACATATAGTGGGAGAGTTTCAGGAATTATATGAGGGAGAAATGTTAAAGTATTTCAATTAATTAGAAAAATTCTGATTGGCTTCAAATTAGCACAACTAGCATACATTGCCCTCTAATTATATTTGCAGAAAGAAATATGCACTTATATTTTATGTGAAGAAGCTTTTTTACATGTTTGTGTTTCTCTGTGTGCTTTTCTGTTTCAGAAACTCAGTGAAATAGATAATTCATGGGTTCTGTATTAATAAATTATATTAATTTGTGTTCCTCTCAAGGAAGCTATATCCAGGATGTATCTGTCTTTGTTGCTTTCAATGACTTTCACTCAAGCCTTTGCCATGTACCATTCATTAGTTGAACTGTCCATTATATTTCTATACTGCATAAACATCACCTCATTTTCTTCATTTGCTATGCACACCTCATCCATTAAGATGCAGTAAAAGTACATGTTTCTCGATGTATCTTACTAAATCTATTGTATGTACTAGAATATTAATTGGTTGCTAAAAGTATGTACTACTAGTTCAACCATATCATGTCACATTTCGCCACTGAATATGTGTGGCATTTATGCCTAAAACCCTAAAAACAAAAGATGATTTTTTGAGGTGTGTGCCACACTTTTCCTTATGCTTTCTATGACTTTCTTTGCCTTTCTAACAGAGGAGACGTTATGCTAGTCTGTCATTTGATTCACACTTAGGTATATTTATCACTTGTATGGAACAGGGCAAGTCACTTTGCTGTGCTGCTCTGCATCACAGGGAAAGGGCAGGAATGCACTGTATTTTCCAATAGGATGCATTCCTGTCCTTTTACCATGCGCTGGTGTCATTTTGGCAGCCTATTGTCAATGCAGCCACCCTTGCAAGGGTGCCTGTGTTGTAGGAAGGATGTTTTTGTGCGGAAAGGGGCGCCTTCCTGCTTAAAAACATTCCTGAGAGTCTTTTTCCTATATCTACATGAGCTGTATTCTGCAGCACACATAGAAAGTGGAATAAAACTAGGGAAAATAAAGATATCACTCCCGCCCCTAGGAAGACGTAATATTTTGGTGCATTCTCTGGGAATGCGTCAAAATCCATGTGAGTTGCATGAGAACACCCACTGCAATGCCCATACAATACCTACCCAAAGCAGAGTAGCACAAACCAACGATGTGTGCTGCTTTGTGCCACTCCAGATTCCTGAGACCACTCAGAGCAACGCTAAGTAATTTTGCGTGACTTCATAAATTGGACTTAAATCTGACTGCATCGCACGTACACCACATTGTGTGGTGTAAGCATGATGCAAGCCTCCCGTAAATATGCCACTTTGTGTTTTCTGGTTTTCATTTGTAGGGAGACACTATATCGTGCTCTTGCAGAAATATAGTTAGATCAGTCTGCGTCATCTCCTTTCAACCAATGGCTCTGTTACGTAGTATATTAGCAGATCCACTAAGCATAAAGAGAATGTTGAACAATGATTCTGCAACCCCAAACATTGGCAGAGCCAGTTAGCAAAGGGTATACAAATTCAGATTGTTTTTAGAGGAAGGACTATGATCTACAATGCACAGTTTTGCACATTCTGTTGTCACAATTGAAAAAAAATGGGGGGTATTAGTTTAGGAGGCGGGTGAGCACTCACTCCAAATAATTTCCATAATCCTTGTCAGGGTGCGCCATTAAAGTCCCTAAATTAACTTGAACTAAGCTCCCTGGTAGCTATTACACAGAGCAGAGAGGCTTAACATAGAGACAATGTGCAAAAGATGTATGCAGTACTGAAACAGGAATACAGTCAAAACATAACACAAGAAAAATTGCAAACAAAAGTAGAAACGTTGTAATGAATGTCACCGAATCAACAATAAGCAAGTCAATTACTAAAATATTTAAGTTTTTGGCAGCAAAACACATCAAGTGCAACCCAATGTCATCTGATTGTGCTTGATTCGGACGATGGTAAGGTTTAAGATCCACTACGACATGGAATGCAAGGACCAGTTTAAACGTTTCACTGTGTGTGCCCAGGGCCAGTAAGTCAAATGGTGCAAGTGGGTCTACAGCACTGATTGTGCCACCTACACAAGCAGCCTTTCAAAGTGGTCTCAGACCTGCCACTCCAGTATCTATGCTCAGTCACTACTGCAACATTGACCTGGCAAGTGCACCCACTTGCCAGGCCCTAACCGTCCATTGTATTACATGTGAGTCACCCCACCCCTAAGGGAGGCCCAAGGTACACCTGTGGGCAGGGTGCAGTGTATGTGAAAGGTATGACAGGTACTAATGTGTGTGACATGTCCTGATAGTGAAATACAGTGTATTTCATGTTTTACTCTTGAAAGGCTATCTGTCCCATATGATAGAATTGGAGATTATTTATAACATCCTATAAGTATAAATTCCCATTGAGACAAGATAGAAAGATGGAGGTTAGTATGCCTGCCTCAGAATATAAAAATGTACCTTTTAGTAAAGATGATTTGTTTATTGTGTGTTTGAAAATACCACTTTTAGAAAGTATGTATTTCCTTGCTTAGCCATCCTGTGTGCCACTGCTGGTTTGGGGATTGACTGTCTGGCTTTGGAGTGGCATAGCCTGGGGATGTGCATTTACTGTAGACAATCACTGGGGGGGTTGAGGAGTGTCCTGACTTTCCTGGATGAGTCAGGGCTGGGCTGAATAGAACTGAGCTGCTGTTCAGAGAGAGTCCAGAGAGGACAGAACTGGTTTGGACTGAGCACAGAGCCTCTCTGCCACAAGAGAACAAAGAGAAATTGAGTATATAAATTGGGGCCCAGCCCCCAGAACTTTAGAATACTTCTGGACTCAAGAGGAACCTCTGCCATGAAGTAGAGCTGGGAAAGCTGAAGGAGAAATATTTCCCCTTTTGCTGCGTGCTGTCTGGGGTTGGCCTGCAATGGCTGTTTCTGCCAAGGAGAGGACAGATGCTTTGTTGTGAGCTGTCTATCCTTCTTAAAGAAGATCTCCAAGGGCTTGAAGTAGAGCTGTCCTCCTGTTTTGAAGTCTCAGAGACACATAGATCTCACCATCAGTTCTCTTGAACCACCTTGCTGGGGGTGCTGGCCTGCAAAGAGGTGCCTCTTCCTGTGTTGGGCCTCTGGAAGTTGTTCCTGCTGTTGGGAGCTAGGAAAACAGAAGCAACTAAAGAAGCATGGTGCATCCGTACCAGTTTATGAGACAACACCACCAGGCTGCCAAAGAAACCGACTGGGAAAATTGCTGCACGCCAGGTTTTGTGCACCGATCTCCGAAGCCTGAGCTCACAGCACTGACTCCGACGCAGGCCCTGCGGTGCAACTGAAAGAACTGCAGTGCCTTCACCACCACTGTCGCTTTGCGAACGGGTGCATTCCCGAATCTCCATGTATTGCACCGGGAGCCAAGTCTAAAACAATGCCAGGGCTGCAGTAAGAAACCCATGCATCACCTCCTGGCACAATAATAAACTGACGCATAATCTCACCTGATTAGCAGTAAGGAACTGCCACTTCACCTCTCCTGGAACAAGGAACCGATGCATCACCCACCCTTCCTGTGCGTAAAGAACCATCGCATCACCTTCCCTGCATCTGCTTTTGTCTACAATTTTGACACATCCAAGGTACTTTGTGTTGAAAGTGTTGCATCTATAGGTTGTTATATACAGAACTACTTTTACCTTTTAAAAGTCATACCTTGACAATTGTATGTTGGATTTTTGTCATTTTTTCTTGTTTGGTTTAGATAAAGATTTCTTATTTTTCTAAACTGGTGTGGTTTCCATTTGTAGTGTTTTCATGTTTTACTGTATGTGTGCACACATGCTTAACACACTGCCTCTGATATAAGCCTGTCTGCTCATTCTAATCTGCCAAGAGGGTGAGCAGGGGTTTTCTAAGAGTGTAACTCCCTTACCCTGACTAGAAGCAACAGTCACTGCTTGGACAAAGGTGCAAACCATTGCCAACAAGATACCCCCATTTCTAACACACGCATTGTGCTACCCACTAAAGTAGCACTTTACAACATGTCTCAGGCATGGCATTGCAGCCTTTAATGTAGTTTTACTCTTTTGATCTGGTAAAAGACATATGGGTTTCAGTTTTACATTTCATGGTACTAAAAAACTCCTAAAGTTGTTTTTCATCCCTCTAATGTCTATCTCTCCCATGCACTAACCCTTGAGTTATGTTATTACATTTAACAAGTTCTAACTTTGGTTTGAGAGCAGGTAGAGATGTCATATTTAGATCAAATGAAATGTAATTTAAAATCACAATTCTGAAATTGCCACTTTCAGAAAGTTGATGTTCTACTGAGACATTTGTGCCTTCCGTCAGTGTCCTGGGCCATATTACTTTGAATGGCTCCGGTGTTTGATTATTTCTCCCATACAGTGACACCAAGGGGGCTAAGTGTGGGCAAGATGGGCCATCCTGACAGGTAACCTAAGGGGTGGAGCCGTGCCATGCCCCACTTACACTTCAAAGGGCTTGCCTCCAGCACACACAAAGGAACCTGACACTAGCGTTTTGTCACCCCAGGTTTCTTGGAGCCTTGCCAGGGGGAGGGAAGAATTTCCCAGCTCCAGATATGGGAGTAGGACAGGCCAATGACCCACACACAAAGGCCTGCACAAGGTATAAATATTGGACCCTCAGACCAACTCTTCAGTAGACCCCTGTACATGTGGATATTACAGTAGAAGGGCTCCCTTGCCACCAGAGGACTACCCTGCTGATTGAGGACTGCCTTGCTCTCTGAGAAGAAAGACTGTGCCTGATCACTTGATCCCAGGCTAACCTCACTGACTCCAAGGGTCAGTTGGATGAAATACTGTCTGAGCTTCAGGGCCATAACAAGCGCCAGAGGAGTCTGTTGCAACTGCCAGCTGACCTGGTTCACTAGATTTTCCTATTTCCTGTTGACCTCTACTGAAGTGGTTACTGATCCTGAAGGGGTCCCTCTCTAGGTCCTGGACCCTTGGCTGGCATCAAATTTGGCTCTGTAAGAAGGAAGGAGAAATCCTGAGGTTTTGGGTTCTTTGTGACCGCAAGCGATCCTGTTTGCACTGATACTATGCTGCCCATGACAGACACCAATGCAAAGTTCCAGTGAAACAGAGTCGTTGAGCTACAGTGATGGCCAGCAACCAGCAATGCAGGATGTGCACTTCATGCTACAGTAACAACACCCTGTGCTGACCGCCAGTGTGGAGCTCCAGCAATGATCATCCCAACTTCACCCCACAGCATAGACAATCGGTGCCAACTAGCCTGTACTTCACTCTACAGCAATGATTAGTGATGTTCTTTAAGAAGGTAAACTTTTTCAGCAGAACTAATCAGGTCCCTGTGTCCAGCCCACACTCCATCGTAGTGGGCCTAAACTTTTGACTTTCCCCGGTCAAACATAATCAGATTACCACAAGTGGTGGTTTGTGCTTTTAGGCATCTACCAATTGGATTTTTGTTGCTCTGGTCTCATTTTATTCATGACAAATTTTCCCATTTTTTATAAATTGGCTTGAGATTTTTTTGTGTTGGGTTTTTTCTTTATTGCTGAATGCGTTGTAGATGTTTCAGGAGTATAGCTGAGGCTCCCGTGTAGAGGGCATTTCCGTAGTCCAGCCTGCTGCAGACGAGGGCCTGGGTGACCGTTCTTCTTGTATCAGTGGGGATCCACCTGTAGATCTTGCGGAGGATTTGGAGGGTGTTGAAGCAGGAGGACGGGACAGAGTTGACTTGCTTGGTCATGGAGAGTGTTGAGTCGAGGATAAACCCCAGGTTGCGTGCTTGGTCGGTGGGTGTCGGTGCTGATCCCAGGGCGGGTGGCCACCAGGCGTCGTCCCAGGCTGAGGGGTGGAGCCGAGGATGAGGACCTCTTTATCCACTCGGCAACGGCTTTCAATCTTTCCTGGAGGTTGGTTTTGGTGGTGAGGGGGTCCTTGGTGAGGGAGAGGATCCGCTGGGTGTCGTCAGTGTAGGAGACGATGTTGAGGTCATGCAGTCAGGCGACGTGGGCGAGCGGTGCCATGTAGATGTTGAACATCTGAAAAACAAATGTTTCCCTTTCTGGTCTATATTGTGATGCCCCAATTGCCCCTAACTATGTAACAAATGTGTCAAACTAGTTTTACCATGCAATGGGAGGATTGCCAGGTACCTCTAAGAAAAGAGTTGGTGGTGCGACAGACCTCATATTGATTTTGATAAAGATGACTACTTCACTTATGGTTTGTTCTCTGTCCATTGAACCATGTTGAATCTAAGCTGTTTAACCGTTAACTGCACCAACAGACTCAGTGGATTTGTCTTCTAACTATTTCACTGATGGTTTAGACAATGCAATACTTTGCATGTAAACTAGCCTGTTAACAGGTCGACACTTTCAGAAAAATCATTTGTGCCAAGAGAAACATTTGTGGCAAAATAATAACACCTCTGTTTTTCTATGTGATGGTGCGTGCATCACAGTGCATAAATACTGCCTACAAAAGCTGCCTAAAGATAAAAATAGGAAGAATACAACTCTCCAAGCATATTTGAATAGTGTGCAGGCCATAACACTGTATCACTGCCCCCAGCTGCTGCATCACGAAAAAAGAAATATACTTGAAAATTTAGACAACCCCCAAATGAACTAAAGTTGTGCATATCACAGTGCCATGTCAGGGACACACATCTGTCAACACAGACTTGTAATTAAGGCATGCGTGTCCAAGCGTTTTCTTATCACACTTCCACTGTAACTGCTGGGCTGCTGACCATAACATGTGAACAGGTAGATCATACACTAGAATGTTATGTGCGCAAGCCAAACGCAAATGTGCCTCCCCAAAATGCCCGTCACGTACTGAGCCGAATACTAATCCAGAGATGTTGTGCGCCTCTGCTGCTGCTGAATAAACTGACTCGCACATGCGCACTGACTCTTCTACCTCTTATTTTTCACAATCTTCCTGTTATTCATGAATCTGGTACTCCACGTCCTAGAGGAGGCTGGAATATTAGACGCATCCTGGAGTCTTGTTGGAAACAATTTTACCCATGGAATGTCCAGGATGATGCTGCATGGCTATGAGGATGGCTCATGGGTTTAGCAGTCAACTGACACCATGCGCCACAATACTTGTAGTAAGTGACTAAAAATGTAAGTTGGATCAGGTGTACGTTTATTGTAAGCAAAGGGTCTGCACGGCAGCAGCCTGTAATGGCCACAGCTTCACACAGCTGCCACACAACTGCAGTTACTCCAAAACCCCACTCATGACATTCTATAGCGAAAAATCACACAACCTCAAAGAGCCCTATAACTTTCCACAAGAAGACTAAAGTGCCAACCCGGCACTAATTACTAAAGTAGGCCTTTTTAGTTTCCTCTCAATTATTCTCTAGCTATCTGTATCTATTTATTTAAGTTTTCTTTATTCCCCAAGTCTGTCTATTCTGGTAGTTCTCATCCTTTTAGTTATGGTTTTGAAGTACTTGTCAATCCATGATTTGTTGCTTGTCCAATTCTGCACTAACTGCTTTCTGGTTACCTCTGTAGACAATGCTATCCTTGCCTTTTCAATGTTTTTCTTTTTACCCTCCTGAATAGGGCCATCCATCTATCATGTTACTTTATGTTGCATGTCCATTCTTCTGCTTTTTCTTACTATTCTATTGTGTGTTTGTATCCAGGACCAGATTATCAAGTATTTGTGTGGGCCTTGCATTTTGCAAGATGATGAAGGCCACCACAAAGGTTTCAATAATATTTAGAAAGCCCCAGAAGGAGCGATTTGTGACAACTTCTCTGGCTTAGTAAAGAAATGTAGCAAAGCAGTGGCTTGAGCAGCATTACATTACATTTCGAGCTCAAAGGTGGTCTATGGGGGGAGCATGGGCGTTCCAATTCATTTGCATCCACCAATGGATTTTGGTGCATTCCCACATTTACTAAAGCTAATTAGGCTGGGAATGCAGTAAAATGCCAAGCCTTCCCCAGTGAGGCATAACGAGATGAAATAAGTGTATTTATTGTTGGTGAAAGTATCAATTTCTGCACAAAAACAATCCCGTCCATAACGCAGGCACCCATGACTATGGATGCCAGGAGATCTGCATTGATACTTAGCTGCACACAATGTGCCGGCGCAAGGACAGAGCAAAAATGTTCCATAACTTTGTAAATATGGTGCTCTCTACCTCTTATGCAACACACCTTCTTTGGTTGCTGCCCTGAGGCATGGAGCCAAAGATTAGTAAATATCCCGGCAGTGTCTAATCCTGTTTCTTAATGAATTGATATTCTTCCAATGTCCTGTCATTGTTTTCTATTAACCTTCCTATATGTGCTACCATGGATTTTCTGTCCCTTACCTTGGTTGCTATGTTTTTCTTTTTTTGAACCCTGTAGTACAAAAACTATTTCTTACAGAGCACAAACACCCTTGCACTATGGTACTAGGGTGTGTGTGTCGGTACATTGTAGCCAAAAGTACCTCAGTGCTGGGAGAGAGAAAACAGCACCATGCCTTATCAGGAACCTTGTTCATTGTGTACCAGGTATTGTCGTGTAGTTCCTATTGTACCAATGCAGGACCTGCAAAATTGGATAACATAAACTCTGGGATTGGGGGCAGACTGGTTCTGTACACCCCCACCAAGAAATGTTAGCCTATTTGCATTTAGCTAGCTCACAGTGCCACTAGCGTCTCTTATCAGGGAGAGATTCGTTCCTGGCACCCTTAGAACATGACAACCCTGATCCCTCAAGACAGTGAAACAATGTACTACTTTTCACTCAGTCACTTATGCTCATTTAGTTTATCTCAGAGATACACAGAATAAACAGTCTGGGCGTTTCAATAAGGGTTTATTGAACAGTTGTTATTCTTGTGTAAAATATATGAGCTGAAAAAACCAATAGACAGTAGCAGCCATATATGATTAGCAGTACAGTGAATATAAAAGGAAAATATAGTTCTACCATCTTGCAATAAGCATGAAAAAATACATGAATATAAAATGCATGATAAAAGTGTGTATACTCCTACAGCGCCTATCTAGATGTACCTGAGAGTACCTATCATGTGGGTAGGTGTAAAGCCAAGAAGCCCTTTAGGATTTAGTCAAACCCCATTATCTGAAGTATGAGAAATTGAATGTAGGATCCCATCATGAGCTCGAGTTGGGCACCCTGCGAGGGATGTTTAGACCACTGTCAGCTGGAGCGTCTGCATGCAGGAGCCTCCCTGGTCAGTGTGTCGGCCTGGAAGTCTTGGTTCCCGCTCCCTAACATTAGCAAGAGGTGCTATACTTATACAGAAAGTATCTAGTGTTCCTTTGTCCCTTGTTGCTTGTATTAGCCACTGTTGGATTTGATGATGACGTATGGGATGAACTGTGTACGTGATATGGGGAAGCAGGTGGTGAAGCCCCCGCCTGGTTTCTAAGAACCCTTATGAATATTCATTCATACTGTGTGAGTCTATTGATGGAGTTATAGGACTCTATTGTTTTAGGAGAATCCCTCCTTCTGTCCCAGGACTAGAACTAGGTAAAGGTTCAATCCTGAAAAGCTTGTTACAGTGTAGTGTAGGGAAGTTAATGTAGGTGAAGGGGTATGATCGCAAAACAGACATCGAAGAACAGGTAAGATGCAGTCCATCCAGACTGCCCTAAATGATGGGAACTAAGAGGCGCTCAGTTCCCGTAGGCTAGGTGTGCCTAGATGCTGTACCATGCGTTCACGGTATTTCCGCTCCTGGAGCGCTTTTGCAATCTAGTTGGTGATTGGGCCATCCATTGTGTAGCAGATAAATGTCAATCCGGAGTCCCGCTATTGATATCAGGATCAGAGGTAGACCTCCAAAAAGGCTTCCAAATACGGAGTGTATAAAGTTTAGAAACACTCAGAGGATCGTCTGAAAGGTGCCAAGAAATCCTGACCCTGTCGTTTTAAATAGGTTTACAATACTACTCATATCGGACATATTAAAGATACGACCCACCATTTCTGCGCAATGAATGGGGCAGTTTGTACATATAAGTGCCTGTATCTCAGTCGAGGTCCTTGCGAATTGAAGATCAAAGGTTTCTCGAGCAGAGGTTAAAGGTACAGTTTGCTATAAAAGCATGGCTTTCAGTCTGCTCAAATTGTATACAAATATACATATGTATATATATATATATATATATATATATATATATATATATAATACCTACTGGCAGTCGCCAGTAGGTAGTTATAGTTAGGACTTAGTTTCCATAGGAAATCCGCAACATTCTATTGGGAATAACTTTGGCGCCGGTTGACGAATCTTCGCGAATTTCTCAAAGAAGATGGCCCGCTCTGCTCCGCTCCTTCCCTGAAAGTTTTGGGGGGATCCGTCAAGTGGGGGCTGAGAAAAAAGGGGTCCCAAAACGTGTTTTCCCCATGCAATTTTCCATAGGACGATTAGACACGGCTACAGCCCGAACAGCTGAACGGAATTCCAAGAAATTTGGCAAAAAGGTAGAGTCTGATTCGCAGATCGCCCTTTTGTTTAAATGGTGTAAATCCCTCCAGTAGTTGTTGAGAAAATTGAGTTTGAAAAAATTTATATATCTATAAGCTTGCACCGTGTGCGGACGGTGCGCGAATCAGGTGTGCGCGAGCGGAATTCTGATTTGCTGTTAGACGTCTGTCAACATTCCAATCGGTCGAAATCAGGAAGTGTTGGACGCCATTTTTTGTCCGAGGCAGAGGCCAAAAGTGGAAAGCGTGAAAAGGGGGCAGGGTAGAGACTCCCTGACCCCCTAGGTGTTCTCAGGGTGTCCCTAAAGGACCCCGAAGGCCAAAAAAAGATTTTATATTTTTTTGTAAATCGCGAGGTGCGCGCACGTTGCGCGCACCCTACAGCCGCCATTTTGTGTAGTTTCAGAAGAGTGAAAAACAAAAGCGTAGAACGTGCAAAAGGAGGCAGTGAAGAGACTCCCTGACCACCTAGGCCTTCTCAAGGGGTCCCTAAAGGACCCCGAAGGGCAAAATTTTTTTTTTTATTCTTTTTAAAAAGTCGCGAGGTGCGCGCACGTTGCGCGTACCATACAGCCGCCATTTTGGGTAGTTTCAGAAGAGAGTGACAAACAAAAGTGGAGAACGTGAAAAGGGGGCAGGGTAGAGTCTCACTGACCCCCTAGGCCTTTTCAGGGGTCCCTGAAGAAATCGCGAGGTGCGCGCACGTCAGAAAAAAACAAAAAAAAATACAGTTAAATAACAAGTTTGAGTGTTTAGATGTTGGTTGGCTCTAAAAAGAGCTGTTGTGTTCATTGAATGTTTTTTGTACCTACAAGTAAGTACCGATGCAGAGTCTAAAGTTTAAAAGGAAGACTCTATTCCCCTCATCTGTGAAATGTACACCATCTCTCCTCTAGATGCCTTGCATGTTGTAACGCAAGTTGTTGTGATATATAGAACCCATGCCATAGTCTCTGAGGAAAGCAGAAACAGATTTATTCACATGTTTCCTTGCTTTCTCAATCTGGGGACAATATTGGTTGGATCAGTTCCATTTTTGCCTTTGGCATATATTAGAATATACCAAGGCACTTTGTGGAAAAAGTGTCATCAGTTGCCCAAAGGTATCCTTTAAACGCATTTCCAGACCTACCCCAGTCAAAGTGCCTAGGTAATTGCCACCACAGTGCACAATTATGAGGTCAGGGTGTGGGAGATGCATAAAGGATTTTATCAATGGCATCAATTGGTGACATCTCAATCCTCTCTGGCCAATCCACATAATATCCACATTTGGTAATTCAAGGTTGAGAAAGCATCTATTTGCTGCATACCTTTCACTCCAGAAAATATAGCTATGTCCTACAATCCACACTCTAAGCATCTTGAAGGCAGATCTGGTTGTATTCAGATGGCTCTGGAAATGAAATGGCATTTTGAAAACTTGGAGTTTAGAAAACAATGTGGTTGAGATTCAGTGCACTTGAAAAACAAGAAATGATTGGTGGTTTCTGATAATTTAACATTGAAAACTAGGGTGCATACTACTGTTTTTTTAAAAGGAATAATACTATTGGTTTAGAAAAAGTCATTGAAAAGAACATTGCACAGGATAAGCTGGAATATTGGGAAGTCAAACACACTTGCTGCTTTGCTTTACAACATTGAGAGATGAACCTTTCACCTTTTGAGTTCAGTTAGGTGTTCTATGGAGAGTTACCATGGTAACAGGCAGAGAGAGCAGTGGGGGAAGGTTGAACATTATGTGAGTTTGAAAGTGTTGAAATGTACAACCAATTAAAATGTTAGTTTGGTTTTGAATTTGTGTGGGAAGAATTTTCTTTGGTTATGTACAGGGATATGTGTGAACAATGAGAGGAATCAGGGCCATTTGTGGTTGCAGTGTCTGAGGTACATTTCAGAGATTCTGCTTAAGAAAATCTGGTGTGTGATTGACACTGTTCTAAATCTTCAAAAGCATTTTTAAAGGTGAGTTATTAATTTGTAAGGGGATATATGTTGTGTATTTTTAGTTAACCATAAAGATGTGTTGTAATGCAGAAGTTACTCACTCTCCCTCTCTTTCAATCTCTGTCACTGTCTTCCTTTTCACCACCACTGTTCTTTTTCCTTCCTTCCTCTCTTTTTCTATAAATCCTTCTGTTTCACTTACTCCTTTTTCCTTTTCCTAATATACTTTTTTTTCTCAGTCTCCTTTCCTTAGTATCTCTTTCCTCACTGTCATTATCCCTTTCCTTAACTCCTGTTTTCTAACTCCCTCTCTCCATCTGATTTACTTCCTTTTGTTTATTTTTTCACTCTCATTGTTTCTCTCTTTCTGTCTCCCTCACCCTTGCTCTCTTTATAGAACACTACTAGCAAGACCCCCTTCTTCCCCCCTTTCACTATAGTAATCATTTGACGGAATTACAAGGATTTCTGTTATGTGTCTAAGGTCATAGTGTGAGTCTCATGTTTGGATGTAATGCTGGGAAAAAAGTAATGCTGCAAATTGGAAATGTATTTTGAAAATGACTCAGGTTTCTGCACTGTATTGTAGTGCTGAAATAGATAGGCTGTGTTCTGTCTCTTAAACATTTTCGTGTGGTAAATGTGTTTTGGTAAAATGTTTGGTTTTAAACTTTTTGTCCAGGATCACACTGAGTGTCTGTGTAAAGTAAAGAATTATATTTGCACCTTTTTCTATAATCTCCCCTGTCTCTCCTCACAGTCCACCTCTCTCTGCTTATACTGTCCTTTGTTTTCTGAAATTTCCACTCTTTCCTTATATTTTCTTGTCTTTCTTGAGAGTGCTATTTTTTTAAATAGTTTCTTGTGTTCCCTCTGTTGTGGTTGTCTTTACTATCCCCATAATGTTCCACTTTCATTTTATACTCCCTCCTCTGCTTTCTTAATAATACTCTAGTTTTTTTTAGACCTCCTCTTAGTAATGACCCACCTAATATAGATAGAGTGCTGTATACACTATGGACAGATTTACAAGCATATTGGGCCTCTTTCTTCCTGTATTGTGTCTCATTTTTGGATGTAATGCTGGCAAAAAACTAATGGTTCATATTGTAAATGTATTTTGGAAATGAGTTAGGTTTCTGCATTGAAATGTAGTGCTCATATTCATGGGCTGTGTTCTGTCTCTTAAACGATTTACTGTGGTTTTTGTGTTTTGGGGAAATGTATGGTTTTAACATTTTTGTCCAGGATCACACTGAGTGTCTGTGTAAATTAAAGAATTATATTTGCACCTTTTTCTATAATCTCCCCTGTCTCTCCTCAATGTATACCTCTCTCTGCTTATACAGTCTTTTTTCTTCTGATATTGTGTCTCATGTTTGGATGTAAAGCTGGCAAAAAAGTAATGCTGCAAATTGGAAATGTATTTTGAAAATGACTCAGGTTTCTGCACTGTATTGTAGTGTTGAAATAGATAGGCTGTGTTCTGTCTCTTAAACTTTTTTGTGGGGTAAATGTGTTTTGGTAAAATGTTTGGTTTTAAACTTTTTGTCCAGGATCACACTGAGTGTCTGTGTAAATTAAAGAATCATATTTGCACCTTTTTCTATAATCTTCCGTCTCTCCTCACAGTCTACCTCTCTCTAATTATACTGTCCTTTGTTTTCTGAAATTTCCACTCTTTCCTTATATTTTCTTGTCTTTCTTGAGAGTGATATTTTTTTGTAATAGTTTCTTGTGTTCCCTCTGTTGTGGTTGTCTTTACTGTCCCCTAATGTTCCACTTTCATTTTATATTCCCTCCTCTGCTTTCTTAATAATACTCTATGTTTTGTTAGACCTCCTCTTAGCAATGACCCACCTAATATAGACAGAGTGCTGTATACACTATGGGCAGATTTACAAGCATATTGGGCCTCTTTCTTCCTGTATTGAGTCTCATGTTTGGATGTAATGCTGGCTAAAAAATAATGGTTCATATTGGAAATGTATTTTGGAAATGAGTTAGGTTTCTGCATTGTAATGTAGTGCTCATATTCATAGGCTGTGTTCTGTCTCTTAAACGATTTACTGTGGTTTTTGTGTTTTGGTGAAATGTATGGTTTTAACATTTTTGACTAGGATGACACTGAGTGTCTGTGTAAATTAAAGAAATATATCTGCAGATGCACATGAGAGGGTGCAGGCAGTGGGAGAGGGTTGGTGCAGACAGGAAATGAGATAATGCCACCAGAGACTAAACTGGTGCAATCAGAAGATAGATGGTGCAGGGCTGCAGGCAGAGGGACAGATGGTGTAGTCAGAGAAAATATGGTGCAGAGAGAGGGTGAAATGGTTCAAGCAGAGACACAGATAGTGCAAGCAGACACAGACATGGTGTGACACTACAGGCAGAGAAGGGAAAGATTTAACATGGTAGCGCTGTGTAATACACACCAGCAGCAATATCATAATAGGCGTGTGCAGATGCACATGAGAGAGTGCAGGCAGTTGAAGAGGTTTGGTGCAGACAGAAAATGAGATAATGCAGGCAGAGACTAAACTGGTACAATCAGAGGATACATGGTGCAGGGCTGCAGGCAGAGGGACAGATGGTGCAGTCAGAGAAAAGATGGTGCAGAGAGAGGGTGAAATGGTTCAAGCAGAGACACAGATAGTGCAAGCAGACACAGACATGGTACACACAGAGGATAACATGGTCCAACAGAGAAGAAATGCTGGAAACAGTTTGAGAAATGTTACATGCAGAGGCTAATTGGAGCACACGGGGGGGTTGATAGTGAAGACAGTGATAAAATGGTACACGCAGGGTGTGTGGGACTACAGGCAGAGAAGGAAAATATTTAACATGGTAGCGCTGTGTAATACACACCAGCAGCCTTATCATAATAGGCCTCTGGAGATGCACATGAGAGGGTGCAGGCAGTGGGAGAGGGTTGGTGCAGACAGAAAATGAGATAATGCAGGCAGAGACTTAATTAGTACAATCAGAGGATAGATGGTGCAGGGCTGCAGGCAGAGGGACAGATGGTGCAGTCAGAGAAAAGATGGTGCAGAGAGAGGGTGAGATGGTTTAAATTGGAAATTTATTTTCTGTCTGCACCAACCCTCTCCCTCTGGCTTCACCCTCTGCCTGCACCCTCTCATGTGCATCTTTAGAGGCCAATTATGATATGGCTGCTGTGTGTATTAGAAAGCGCTACCATGTTATATTTTTCCCCTCTCTGCTTGTAGTCTTGCACCCTCTGCCTGTATCATTTTGTCTCTCTTTGTACTTTCTCTCCCTCTGTGTGCTAAATCACCTAAATCAAGAAGTGAGTCATGATTTAGGTGATGTAGTTGTAGAAAGTCCTATGCAGCATGTGTTTCAGGCCTCTTAATTCTCAAATTGTGTTTATGCTGTGCAATTTAGATGCTTGGTGTGCTGATGAAATGCAAAAGCAACTGTGTCTGTAGCATGTAGTAATCATTTCAGTGAATTTTATTTGTACATTCTCAGTCCCACCTTGACTCACTACACTGCTTTAAGTTCACTTCATTGTCCTAAACCCTGAAACTCCATTCCTAGAAAAATATTCTAAACTCTTGTAACACAACTGCAGTGTTGTAATCCCTGAAAGAATATTCCAAGCAAGACGCACTTTCATTGTAGTAATCATTTTACTGAATTGATAGGGATAGTGTTATATGTCTAAGATCACAGTGTGAGTCCGTTTTCATTTCAGAGGAATGTGGCAGAATAATTTGCGTAGAGAATACATGTACTTATGAAATTGATAAAGGTAGTTTTTTATTATCTATTAGTGAAAATGATATAATTAAGTGTTTATATTTTTTGCAAGGTGCAGCAAAATTATCATATTGCTCAAATGGATCAGAATCAGGAGAACTTTGCTGTAAAATTTGACATCTCATATGAAGTAATAGAGGACCTAAATGGACCTTTTGGAGAGGATATTAATGAAGAAAATTCAGATTTCTTTGATGAAAGTTTGGACATTGAATTATTAGAAGCGGTGGAAGATATTGAATTTCAAGATGAACATTTTGAAATTGAGGACAATGTTAATGAAATACCGGATGAAGTGATGTTGGAGGTTTTATTGGAGTATGAAATGTTTGATAAATAAATTTATAATTTATAATTACAAATTATTTGAGTGAGTCTTGTAATAATTTGGTTCGTTGATGTGTTTAAACAATATGGGAATACATGTTCTGATGAAGTGAGTCAGGGTTTAGGATATGTAGTACTAGAAACTGCTATGCAGTACGTCTGTCAGGCTTCTTAATTTGCAAAGAGTCCCCATGCTGTGTACTGAAGATCCTGGCTGTGCTGAAGAAATACCTTACAAACTCTTTCTGTAACATGTAGTAATCAATTCAGTAAATTTCAAGGCATATTTCTATCTTTTTTCATTTAGAATGCAAGTGAGTGTGTTTTTAAATATTGTGTCAGAATCACTTGCTTGGTGTATGTGATTTAAGACATGGAAATACATGTACATGTGGAGTGAGTTAAACTTTACGACATGCAGTGCTTTTTACTCGTAGCACTTGCTTGATACCATACACTGCGTACACACAACTGTATTGCTCTAAAGTCAGAAAGATCAATCCCACCATGACTCCCTACACTGTTTAAACACCACTGCACTGTTCTGAACCCTGAAACACCATTGTCAGCAAATTCCCCAATAATGTTGAAACACCACTGCACTGCCATAAACTCAGAAACAGCACGCACTGCATGATATCCTACTCTGTTCAGACACTGTTGCTGTACCTTAAACTTACTTATGCAGTGAACCAGTGTTAACATCATATAGTTGTTCTAATTGCTATGTAGTATGTTAGTAGTGGTCTATAACATGTTTTCTTTTCTTCACAATAGATTGTTATTATCTACAGAAAGAAAAACCAACATGCCTACAAAGGATGCCAAAATAAGAAAATATAAACAGGCTTACTTTTCCAAGAAAACACAATTACAAGATGTATCTAAACAACATTGTACAGAGAAAAAGAAGAATGCTCCTGGTAAGACAACAAAGGATTTTATAAGGAAATTAACCAAAAGAAAAAAAAAATGTGGACAAGGTGGAAAAGATAAAAACATTATCTGTAAGAACAAAGAAAAAGGAGTTAAAAAAGAAAAATGCTAGAAAAAGTGTGTGGCGATCAAATTGTCTATAGTAATAGACGCAAACATCAGTTTGTTGAAATTCGTAAGAGAATGTTTTATAACAGAGTTTTATTAAATTTATTGAAAAGTGGAAAGACTTCTAAAAGGAAAACAGCTTTTTATAAGCAAAAAAAAGAATAGAAAGTATTGTTGATCAGGCGTTTGAATTAAAAAAAGAAATTGTTTATTTTAGTAATCAATAGACTTCGTACACTAGACAAGGCAATTAATTTTTTGAAAGCGAAAAGTAAGTGGAAAAGACTAATTAATAGAACTAATTTTTTTAATGTTTTTTCTGGAGAATGGAAGCATACTTCATGTTCTGAGCCATTTTTTAATGAAGAGACTTACTTTCAGACTAATGATTTGTTGCATGCCGTTGACACCAGTGGTCGAGCATTTGTGGTGAAGGACGGTTGTCCGATTGAAAAAGAGAAAATTGTCCCAAGAAATGCAGAAGAGGTGTTAGCTGATGAAGTATTAGGGAGACGTCCTAAGGGGTCCATTAGGATGTCGGGCGGTGGCACCACCGCGGCGATGGCGGGGTGGAAAAACAGCTTTTTCCGCCCGCGAGCAGCGGAACTCACGTCCGCCACATTAGGATAGGTAAACACAGGTCATTTCCCGTCCGCCGCGGAGTGCCGCGCTCCGCCATCAAGGGGCGCCCGCCACCGCGCCGGCTGGAGCCAATTGAGACCCTCCGCCGCGGCCGATGACGTCTGCCCCGCTCGACAAATTAGGATGGCCCAAACAAGCAGACGCACGGCAGCGGGGACACCGCACAGCTGAAGCAGGCGGAAAGTCAACAGCGGAGCACGAACGCCGAGACCCGACATGAACCCCATGGACCCAGCCCTCCACATGCATCCGGTCATGTACCTGCTGCAACACTATCGCCAGATGGGCCGCCGCGGACGCCGTCGCAGGTACGCCACTACACATATGCACCACACATCTCACATGCCGACACAGTGCCCAAACAAAACACTGGCATCCTGCTGGGGGGCACAACACATTCACATGGGCACCCACACATCACCCACCTCACAACAAGGCACCCCACGGCATCCGGAACACACAACGTCCGCCAACCTGCAGCAACGTCACGGACACGTCACCGCCGCGGTCAACACATGCGCACTATGCAGAAGGCAGGGCAACACCAAGGCATGGCCAGGTCCCAAACATCACAGTGACACGCCACCCCGACCAACACTGCACCCCACCCGAGCTAGTCACAGGCCAGGTGCCTATCCCGTGCACCCCCATGCACACCAACAAGCACTGTAAAAACAAGCACAATACACAAACCCTGCGACACACAACCAGGGACACAGGCACTGCAGGATTGGCTGACAACGAACACACAACCCCAGTGCACTCCCCACAGCCCACACAATTGCATCAATCATCCACACAGGGCAAGACAAAACAAACAACAGGCATACAACTCCTGGCTGACACATGTGTGTCTCACACCATACAGGGGCACACATACATACACTACAAACTAACGCCCTTCACACTGCACACCTCTGCAACACCAAACACCACACATGCCATGTAAGCCATGCCACCAGGACTAAGGGCCAACACAAGATGACCATACACATACACGCCTGGGAACACAGAAAGGAAAACACACACACCACATCACATCATAGACATCGACTAAACCACAGCACAGCTGCACACCCTGTGCTGCCAGTGTCCTCCAAGGTGACCTGTGAACAGTGTATGCAGCAATAGCAATTCACCAACACGAAAATTGCATGGCCTGTAAAATAGCCATCACACAGTACAACATCAGCAGGGCCAGAATGGACTGAAGACCCTGTCCCCCCTGTCTAATAATCATATGGCCACATAGAGCCTTGCAATGGTGATTTACAAAATAGAGCATGGTACTCAGTCAAGCATACGCAAACAAGAAAAGTACTTTAATCAGTAAGGAGACAGAGAAAACACACCATAAGTAACTGTATTTATTCACATATTGCACAGATGTAGCTACACAACATTAGTAGACACCAGCAAGTCACAAAATCATGTACTAATGGCACAGACTATGCACTGGTCAAACACAATCGGGAAGTGCAGAGTCCTTGGCAGAGCAGGGCAGAGTACATCAGAGCAACAGGCCCAGAGTACTTGGCAGAGCAGAGTACATCAGAACAACAGGCCCAGAGTCCTTGGCTGAGCAGGGCAGAGTACATCAGAGCAACAGGCCCAGAGTCCTTGGCAGAGCAGGGCAGAGTACATCAGAGCAACAGGCCCAGAGTCCTTGGCAGAGCAGGGCAGAGTACATCAGAGCAACAGGCCCAGAGTCCTTGGCAGAGCAGGGCAGAGTACATCAGAGCAACAGGCCCAGAGTCATTGGCAGGGCAGGGCAGAGTACATCAGAGCAACAGGCCCAGAGTCCTTGGCAGAGCAGAGTACATCAGAGCAACAGGCCCAGAGTCCTTGGCAGGGCAGAGTACATCAGAGCAACAGGCCCAGAGTCCTTGGCTGAGCAGGGCAGAGTACATCAGAGCACCAGGCCCAGAGTCCTTGGCAGAGCAGGGCAGAGTACATCAGAGCAACAGGCCCAGAGTCCTTGGCAGAGCAGGGCAGAGTACATCAGAGCAACAGGCCCAGAGTCCTTGGCTGAGCAGGGCAGAGTACATCAGAGCAACAGGCCCAGAGTCCTTGGCTGAGCAGGGCAGAGTACATCCGAGCAACAGGCCCAGAGTCCTTTGCAGAGCAGGGCAGAGTACATCAGAGCAACAGGCCCAGAGTCCTTGGCAGAGCAGGGCAGAGTACATCAGAGCAACAGGCCCAGAGTCCTTGGCAGAGCAGGGCAGAGTACATCAGAGCAACAGGTCCAGAGTCCTTGGCAGAGCAGAGTACATCAGAGCAACAGGCCCAGAGTCCTTGGCAGAGCAGAGTACATCAGAGCAACAGGCCCAGAGTCCTTGGCAGAGCAGAGTACATCAGAGCAACAGGCCCAGAGTCCTTGGCTGAGCAGGGCAGAGTACATCAGAGCAACAGGCCCAGAGTCCTTGGCTGAGCAGGGCAGAGTACATCAGAGCAACAGGCCCAGAGTCCTTGGCAGAGCAGGGCAGAGTACATCAGAGCAACAGGCCCAGAGTCCTTGGCAGCGCAGGGCAGAGTACATCAGAGCAACAGGCCCAGAGTCCTTGGCAGAGCAGGGCAGAGTACATCAGAGCAACAGGCCCAGAGTCCTTGGCAGAGCAGAGTACATCAGAGCAACAGGCCCAGAGTCCTTGGCAGAGCAGAGTACATCAGAGCAACAGGCCCAGAGTCCTTGGCTGAGCAGGGCAGAGTACATCAGAGCAACAGGCCCAGAGTCCTTGGCTGAGCAGGGCAGAGTACATCAGAGCAACAGGCCCAGAGTCCTTGGCTGAGCAGGGCAGAGTACATCAGAGCAACAGGCCCAGAGTCCTTGGCAGAGCAGGGCAGAGTACATCAGAGCAACAGGCCCAGAGTCCTTGGCAGAGCAGGGCAGAGTACATCAGAGCAACAGGCCCACAGTCCTTGGCAGAGCAGGGCAGAGTACATCAGAGCAACAGGCCCAGAGTCCTTGGCAGAGCAGGGCAGAGTACATCAAAGCAACAGGCCCAGAGTCCTTGGCAGAGCAGAGTACATCAGAGCAACAGGCCCAGAGTCCTTGGCAGAGCAGGGCAGAGTACATCAGAGCAACAGGCCCAGAGTCCTTGGCAGAGCAGGGCAGAGTACATCAGAGCAACAGGCCCAGAGTCCTTGGCAGAGCAGAGTACATCAGAGCAACAGGCCCAGAGTCCTTGGCAGAGCAGGGCAGAGTACATCAGAGCAACAGGCCCAGAGTCCTTGGCAGAGCAGGGCAGAGTACATCAGAGCAACAGGCCCAGAGTCCTTGGCAGAGCAGGGCAGAGTACATCAGAGCAACAGGCCCAGAGTCATTGGCAGGGCAGGGCAGAGTACATCAGAGCAACAGGCCCAGAGTCCTTGGCAGAGCAGAGTACATCAGAGCAACAGGCCCAGAGTCCTTGGCAGGGCAGAGTACATCAGAGCAACAGGCCCAGAGTCCTTGGCTGAGCAGGGCAGAGTACATCAGAGCACCAGGCCCAGAGTCCTTGGCAGAGCAGGGCAGAGTACATCAGAGCAACAGGCCCAGAGTCCTTGGCAGAGCAGGGCAGAGTACATCAGAGCAACAGGCCCAGAGTCCTTGGCTGAGCAGGGCAGAGTACATCAGAGCAACAGGCCCAGAGTCCTTGGCTGAGCAGGGCAGAGTACATCCGAGCAACAGGCCCAGAGTCCTTTGCAGAGCAGGGCAGAGTACATCAGAGCAACAGGCCCAGAGTCCTTGGCAGAGCAGGGCAGAGTACATCAGAGCAACAGGCCCAGAGTCCTTGGCAGAGCAGGGCAGAGTACATCAGAGCAACAGGCCCAGAGTACTTGGCAGAGCAGAGTACATCAGAGCAACAGGCCCAGAGTCCTTGGCAGAGCAGAGTACATCAGAGCAACAGGCCCAGAGTCCTTGGCAGAGCAGAGTACATCAGAGCAACAGGCCCAGAGTCCTTGGCTGAGCAGGGCAGAGTACATCAGAGCAACAGGCCCAGAGTCCTTGGCTGAGCAGGGCAGAGTGCATCAGAGCAACAGGCCCAGAGTCCTTGGCAGAGCAGGGCAGAGTACATCAGAGCAACAGGCCCAGAGTCCTTGGCAGAGCAGGGCAGAGTACATCAGAGCAACAGGCCCAGAGTCCTTGGCAGAGCAGGGCAGAGTACATCAGAGCAACAGGCCCAGAGTCCTTGGCAGAGCAGAGTACATCAGAGCAACAGGCCCAGAGTCCTTGGCAGAGCAGAGTACATCAGAGCAACAGGCCCAGAGTCCTTGGCTGAGCAGGGCAGAGTACATCAGAGCAACAGGCCCAGAGTCCTTGGCTGAGCAGGGCAGAGTACATCAGAGCAACAGGCCCAGAGTCCTTGGCTGAGCAGGGCAGAGTACATCAGAGCAACAGGCCCAGAGTCCTTGGCAGAGCAGGGCAGAGTACATCAGAGCAACAGGCCCAGAGTCCTTGGCAGAGCAGGGCAGAGTACATCAGAGCAACAGGCCCACAGTCCTTGGCAGAGCAGGGCAGAGTACATCAGAGCAACAGGCTCAGAGTCCTTGGCAGAGCAGGGCAGAGTACATCAAAGCAACAGGCCCAGAGTCCTTGGCAGAGCAGAGTACATCAGAGCAACAGGCCCAGAGTCCTTGGCAGAGCAGGGCAGAGTACATCAGAGCAACAGGCCCAGAGTCCTTGGCAGAGCAGGGCAGAGTACATCAGAGCAACAGGCCCAGAGTCCTTGGCAGAGCAGAGTACATCAGAGCAACAGGCCCAGAGTCCTTGGCAGAGCAGGGCAGAGTACATCAGAGCAACAGGCCCAGAGTCCTTGGCTGAGCAGGGCAGAGTACATCAGAGCAACAGGCCCAGGAACACACCCAGATCGCTAACAATAGTCTAGAGTAGCACACCTCTGTATGGCACAGGCGTCTGAGGGTGTTGACAACTCACTCCTGGCTGTCACGTGGAGTGGGACCTGGCTGTGTGTCAGGGACTGCAGGTCCACTTGACTGGTGTGACAGAGGGACATGTGATGTGGCTATAACAGAGGGCCTGCAAGGTGGAGGGCTGTGCGGACCAGGTGGCACCATGGCACGTGGAGGTGGAGTCATGCACGCCCTTGATACAGTGTGGGTGGGAGAGGTTGGAGGGGTACCCTTCCACTTCTTCGTAATATGAATTTGCTTCCCTGTCATGGGGTTGATGGGAAGTGGCGTTGACACCACCGGCACACCCCCCAACTGTCCCACATCAGGGGCAGACACTGGCACTCCCTCTGGAGAAGTGCTCGATCCTGCAGTACGCTTGGGCTGGCTACGCCTCCGGACCACCTTACCCTCTCTGGAAGGTGTACCCCCCACAGTGACCGCCTTCCCACTTACCCCAGGGGTGGTGTCTACAGTGCCCTCCTGTCCCTTCTTGCCAGGGATGGCCACAACACTGCCCTCCTCTACCTGAGTCACTGGCCTGGACACAACACTGCCCTCCTTTGCCACAATGACTGGGCTGGTCACAACAGGGGTCTCCTCTGCCACAATGACTGGGCTGGTCACAACAGGGCTTCCCTCCACCTGCCTCGATGTACTTTGTTCTGGGGTTGATGTGGTAGGTGGTTGTGTCCCTGTGCTCTCCCCAGGTGTAGCCAAGACATCCCACACATCCTCTGTGGGCATAGCTGAGTCAATTTCTGGTGATGCCTCTGCAGCATGTGAGCCTGGTGTCTGACACAATGCTCTTCTGGCCTTGCTCTTCTGTGACTTCACCTTGTCTGTGCATATTGGGGGGGCCCTGCTCTTCTTTGGGGATGGAGTCTGTGGACGGGATTGTTTGCTTTGGGTCTGACCTGTGCTCCTAGTGTTGTATCGTTTAGTTGCTGTATGTCCCAAGTGCTCACTGTCATCTGATGTGGCCACGGACTGGGTGGACGTCACAGGCACCTGAGCTGCAAAGGGGGCATGTGCCTGTTGGAGGGCTGACGTCACTGTACCTGACAATGACAGGAGTGTACGATGTAGGCCACCCACGTCAGAGTGTATGCCCTCCATGAATGCCAGAACCTGGCCTAATTTGTTATCGTGTGCACTAAAGGCATTGAGCAGGGCGGTCTGGCCCACGCAAAGTTGCCGCAGGAGATCTACGCACTCTGCACTGAAGGCAGCAGGGGGGACAGGTGCAGGTGCAGCGGTGCCATGTGTGAATGTCACACGTCCCCTCTTAGTGACACGGATACGGGCAGCCCCAGAGGAAATGGATGGGAGGGTGGGCAGTGGCCGCTGGTAGTCTGATGCAGCAGCAGACTCCCCATCTCCTGTGGCTGCTAACAGGGACGCATCCCCCCTGCCCTCAGATGAAGTGGTACTCTGTGTCTCAGCCACAGATTCCTCCTGCATACTCCTGTCATCCTCAGTAGCGCTGGTGTGGCCAGTGTCACTTGGCTCCGTCTCACTTTGCTCTGCTGCCGCTGTCGTGCTGGTCTCGCCACCACTTTCAGGATCATGTTCCGCCGTGGTGTCTTGCAAATCTGCATTAGTGACAGAAACATGGTTGTCTAAGTGTCATTGTCTGGTCACACAATATCAGATCAATGCAGCACATGAGAGGCCTAGAGCTACATGGTAACGACCACACACTCCAATCACTGTGCAGCTACACACCATATAGACCACAACAGTGCCTGTCATGCGGACAAACAGGCCGGAGTGGACCAATGTCGATGACACACAGCACTACACCCTGCCCATGGATGGTGTTCCCCCAGCCCACATTGACCTGCCCCATGGACATGATGTAGCCACAACAAACATCACCACTTATAGACCAAAAGGGATCCAGAGGTGAATACACACACCTGTATTGTCTACACATGCCATATTGTCAAATAGGCCATTACAATCACCATGTGCCAATCTTGGTTCACATTGTCGTCAGATGTGTGGGCCACTACCATGAAGGTGCATGCAAAGTAGACAGACATGGTGTCACACTCATTAAGTGGACACAGCTGTACGGCAGAATAGGGACTACACCCACCATCACAAAGAAGAGTGACCATGTGGACAACAAAATATCTGTCAAGGACAGAAAACTGCAGGCAGGAGCTGCACAGTAAGGCCATGGTGGGCCAATGCCTCATACAGACACACATCACAGTTGCCACTCACATCACATATCACAGCATGGCAGCACACGCACATCACATGTGTCACCGCTGCCACAGGCACTCTACACATGCATCCACTCCCAGACAAACTCTCCCTCCCCGGATACTCACCATCTCTGTCTTGCTGCTGAAGCCCCTTCAGACGTGCATCCAGGTCTGGATAGGTCACTGCCAGTATGCGTCCCATCAGCGGAGTCATGATGCGCCGTGCCACACGCCCTGTGCGTGGTACCATCCCCAAGGTCATCTCTGCCACTTGCTTAGCCAGCCGGCTGATGTCGTCCCACCTCTTGTGACAGTGTGTGTGTCGTCTGTTTGATACCCCCAGGGCTCGCACCTTTGCTGCTATGGCCCTCCAGACAGCCTTACGTTGGTGTACCTTGAGCTGCAGGAATGAGAGTAAAGAAGGCCAAATGAACATTTACACAATGTCATATGTCAGCATCTATCAGTACAGCAGCCAGACACTGAATCGGGACTCACAGTGACCTCCCTCCCTCCAGAACTGGGGGTACCCTCACAAGGCCACTCTGAATGGCATAAACATTACTGAATGCATGCACACATTGAGGTTCGTAGTCTCCATGATAATCACACTAAAGAATGATGCTTCAACACAAATGCATCGACAGCACTGTGTAATTCAGAAATAGTACAGGGCATTGATGGAGCATATCCACTAATCAGTGTGAAGCAACTGTAGCATGTAAGTTGGCTGATGGACAACGTTTGGCTGTGCAGCCACTGAACCTACTCTGTAGGGCACACTGACTATGACAACAGGGGCACCCTGAAATTACATCACAAGCGGACACTGTCCAGGCAGCTGCAAGGCAAACAACCGTAGGTTATGTCTGCCCGAAAAAGTAGCAAATCCCACTCACACATACAAGTATAGGCCTAGGACAGAGTCACAATGCAAAACACACACTCCCACCACCTGGAAACATCTTGTCTGTCAGTGTTTGTCTGCACCCCACATCAAAAAGCACATACTGCAGCATCATGAATACACGTCTGACACCACCCTGCCCTACTGCTCCCTTCATGTTGACTTACCATGACATTGGGGCCACCAAACAGGCGTGGGTACTGTGCCAGCACCTCGTTCACAAGGACATCCAGCTCCTCACTCGTGAATGGACTGGCACGGATCTTATCTGTTCTTGACATCCCTGTGGATATGGCAGACCTGTGGTGGAAGTGAGTTGTGAGGTGTCCCAGGCAGCAGGCTCTGTGAGCAGCAGGAGCGGGTCCCAAGCAGCAGCAGGAGAGGGTCCCAGGCAGCAGCAGGAGAGGGTCCCAGGCAGCAGCAGGAGAGGGTCCCAGGCAGCAGCAGGAGAGGGTCCCAGGCAACAGCAGCAGAGGGTCCCAGGCAGCAGCAGGAGAGGGTCCCAGGCAGCAGGCTCTGCGAGCAGTGGGAAAGTGTGGCTCACTCCCACAGATTTATAGCCCCCTGGGGTAATTAGGAAGCTAATAAGCTGCTACAATTGGTTGTCTGGGTCTGCCTTATTCAAAAGCATCCAATGACCGGCTCCGCGGCGGCGGAGCACAGCTTCCGCTATTTTAAAATATGCATCATGCCACAGCGACCACCCATGCCATTGGCTGTATGCAATGCGCCATGGCGGTGACGCACCGCGGGTGTCCGGGGTGCGCTACCGCGATGGTGCATCATTCAAAAGCATCCAATGACCAGCTCCGCGGCGGCGGAGCACAGCTTCCGTTATTTTCAAATATGCATCATGCCAACGCGACCACCCATGCCATTGGCTGTATGCAATGCGCCATGGCGGTGACGCACCGCGGGTGTCCGGGGTGCGCTACCGCGATGGTGCATCGTTCAAAAGCATCCAATGACCGGCTCCGCGGCGGCGGAGCACAGCTTCCGTTATTTTCAAATATGCATCATGCCAACGCGACCACCCATGCCATTGGCTGTATGCAATGCGCCATGGCGGTGACGCACCGCGGGTGTCCGGGGTGCGCTACTGCGATGGTGCATCATTCAAAAGCATCCAATGACCGGCTCCGCGGCGGCGGAGCACAGCTTCCGTTATTTTCAAATATGCATCATGCCAACGCGACCACCCATGCCATTGGCTGTATGCAATGCGCCATGGCGGTGACGCACCGCGGGTGTCCGGGGTGCGCTACCGCGATGGTGCATCATTCAAAAGCATCCAATGACCGTCTCCGCGGCGGCGGAGCACAGCTTCCGTTATTTTCAAATATGCATCATGCCATCGCGACCACCCATGCCATTGGCTGTATGCAATGCGCCATGGCGGTGACGCACCGCGGGTGTCCGGGGTGCGCTACCGCGATGGTGCATCATTCAAAAGCATCCAATGACCGGCTCCGTGGCGGCGGAGCACAGCTTCCGTTATTTTCAAATATGCATCATGCCAACGCGACCACCCATGCCATTGGCTGTATGCAATGCGCCATGGCGGTGATGCACCGCGGGTGCCCGGCGGTAGGTACCGCGACTCATGCGGCGGAGCATAGCCACCGGCATGTACACAAGTCCATGTGCCAATGGCTACCTTGGCTGGGTAGATGGTGGTGCTGGGGTCACACCGCCGGGGACCGGCGGTAGGTTCTGGCATTTTCGTACACATTGCTGTGTATGTAAATCCTGGACAATGTATAAGTACCCTGCAGCTACATGGTGTAGGGCACATCATTGTACACACGATGCCACACAGCCATTGCATCCACAGGAGGACGCACGTTCAGTGTGAGCCACTTTAGCATGTGTTTGTGCCATTTTAGTAAGGGTTTTGATGTGTGATGATGGTTGACAGACGTCAGGTGCTCTACATAGATGTTGTGAGATTTAATGTGTTGTTGGTCAGTGCAGACCTTGGCTGGTGGCACTGCATTGTATCGTACCTGACTTGTGGATTCACAACTGATCATGCACACAACCAGAAGTGTCCCTGCTACTGTGATCATTGTGTTAATGAATGGTTGCAGAATGTACATGATGCATTGAGGTGTGGCAGGTACGGCAGATGGGTATGACAGACATGTTAAGTCACATTACATTTGTGGCTCTAGTAGCTCCATGTCTGCGCATGTCAAAAGTTCAATCATTATATCCACTTTCACATTACCCGATGTGTTACTGTCACTTGGGTATTGTCACTGGAGAGGCCTGCCCTCTGTGTGTAGCTATTGGCCAGCCATGTAACCAGATGTGCCATGCATCTCTCTGGCCCTTGTTGTTTTCCCATTACATCATTGATGCTTTGTGCTATGGCCATCTCATGATGCTTGTCATTGACCTATTCTTTATAATCCTAAACTAGGAGGAGGCCAAATCTCCTACGTCAGTTGATTGTGCTTGAGGACATGGAGAATGAGGCAATCATCAGGAAATTCAGGCTGGACAGACCGACATTGAAGATCATGTGTGATCTATTGGAGCCCCACCTGCAGCCTCGCCGTCACTATCCTACGGCATTCACACCCACCTACAAGGTAATGTCAGCACTACACTTCTTTGCGACTGGTTCCTTCCAAGAGACCGTGGCTAACGCTGGGGGGATGTCGCAGCCCATGTTCAGCATGGTGCTGAGGGATGTACTTGAGGTCATGATGAAATATCGCAAATGCTACATACATTTCCCCAGGGGACGTGAATTGGCTGCCGTTAAGGGGGACTTCTATCCACTTGGGCGCATCCCACATGTAGTCGGTGCCATAGATTGCACCCATGTGGCTCTGGTGGCACCGCAGGCGACGGAGCACATTTATCGGAACCGCAAACACCACCACTCCATGAATGTGCAGGTGGTGTGCCTTGCGGACATGACAATATCACATGTGTGTGCAAAGTATCCCGGTTCGGCCCATGACTCTTTCATTATGAGGAACAGCATGGTGCCACGGATGATGGAGAATCTGCATCCCGAACGTGCCTGGATTGTGGGTGAGTTACACTACTGCTATCACGTGCTCTGTGTCACTGGCTTTACTGTGGCCGTACAACATTGCTATGGGTGTTTTTCATTCACAGGGGACTCTGCATATCCCAGTAGGCCATGGCTGTTGAGCCCACTCCGGAATCCCCAGACACCAGCAGACATCCGCTACAATGAGGCCCATGGCAGGACACGACGGGTAATTGAACGGACTTTTGGCCTGCTGAAGGCAAGGTTCCGGTGCCTTGACAGGACTGGAGGCGCACTCGCATATTCGCCTGGGAAGGTGTGCAAGATCGTTGTGGCATGCTGTATGCTACACAACCTGGCCATCCACAAGGGGGTCCCCCTGCTCCTGGACGATGGTGAGGAACCAAGGCCACAACCTGCTCAGGGACCTGAATCCAGTGATGAGGACAGTGGAGAGGAGGAAGGAGTTGACCTACGCCAGCAGCTAATCCAACTCTACTTCACTTGAAGGTGTGTGACAAGTTACAACATCTACATAGTCTAGTGTGGTAGCTTTTGTTGTGAATGGATATGGGCAGATGTTCCCAATAGCCACATGTTCTGTCACCTATGTATGGTATTGTTGGAATGGACGTTACGTACGGAGATGTATTCTGGACCGTATTTGTGCATATCAGCTAGACAATGTGTAGTGTACCTGTGATAATTTGGATATTTGTGGACCAGTGATCTGTGTGTGTTGGCAGGATGAGACCAGTGACTCTAGTTCTGTTGTGTCTCCCTAGGTGCTCATGAGTGTTCCTGCCCTGCATACTGTACATCATGTTTACACATCATGGACATTATCATCAATGTAAATACTGCACTAAAGAATTCAATACACAAAATCTGGAGTGTCAGGTATTTTATTTACGGGGTGGACATGTGAATTGTGCAGGAATATTTACAGGAAGGTGGGGAATGAGCAGTGAGTTGACAGTCATGGTCGCAGAGATGCAAGAGTAGACACCACATGGATGTGGTGACCCAGTCCAACAGACAGGTGCCATTGCCAAGGCAATGTGGGGAAAGACAGTCCAAACAGTGAATGCAGTTGGGGAGAGGGTTGTCTTCACGGCTGGCTCCGTGACTGGCGTGTGGCAGGTGCTTTGCTTCCAGAGACTCCCAGGCTCTTCTTCAGACGCCCCCTAGATCTTTTTGGCAGTGGGGGGCCTGCTGAATGGCCAGCAGCGTCAGAGGACTCGCCCCTCTCTGTTGGCGCAGGGGAGGATGGTGGACTGTCATCCTGCTGCACAACAGGAGGGGACGGCGGTGATGGTTGGGACACAGGCCTGTCCCTCTGCAACGCCACTTGCTGGCCCATGAGGTCCACCATCTGTCCCAGGCGGTTATCGATGGACCTCATCAGCAGGATGAGCTCCCTTAATAGTTCATCCGACCGGCCACTTTGTCCCTGGACCTCTTGGTAGGCATCCACAACTCTGGTGAAGTGGTCCAGGGATGGTGTCCACTCCTCCCGAGGTCTGGTGTTGACCCTGGCCCTCCCGCCTGCTCTGCTGCCACGGACCTCTTCCCTCGCCACTGGTGAGCCACGCACTGGCTCCCTGCCCTCCACAGTTGTTGGTGTGGGCTGGTCTACCCTAGGGACAGGGAGGGTGCTGCAGGTGGTACTGGTGGTAGTGGTGGTGTTGGTGGCAGTGGCTGCGGTGGTGGTTGCGGTGGAGGCAGATGCCGTGACAGCAGGGGTCTGCTGCGTTGTTGTTGCAGCAGAGGTGGTGGTGGGGAGGATGGGGGCCTGGGACCTCTGGCTCTGTGGAACACCAGATGGGCCGGCCTGGAGCTCATCATCCAAACTGTCCTGGGAGTCTGCATCTGTGAGTCCATGTGCCGGAGGTGGAGACTGGCTCTGCTGGTCGTTGGTGTTGTCCCCAGCAGTGAGTTCTTTATCACCTGTGGAGTAGATGGGGAGTGGTCAGTGTTTGTGTCATCTGCGTATCATCAGCTGTCTGTACACTAGTGCAATTTGCTGTCATCAGTTGTACAAATCATGGCAACACCGTGTTATATTACATAGTGCAGAGTTACATCATGGAGTCATAAAGGTTGATTGTCTATGCATTGCGTACAATAGTTATTTGATTTCTACACACACACACTTCATGAAGATATACGGTAGTTACATACCTGTAAGGTGAGTGTGCAGGGTGCAATGGCTGACACTTGCTCCTGGCTGGGGAGGCCTCCATGCTGCTGGGCTGTGGGACAGGGGGGCATGCTGGGAGTAGTGAGACAGGCCTCCCTCCCTCCCTCACACCCACAAACAGCCTCCAAGTGAAGATGGCTACCTACCTGTAAGTTTGTTTGTTAAACAGTGCAATGGCTGACACTTGCTCCTGGCTGGGGGAGGCCTCCATGCTGCTGGGCTGTGGGACAGGGGGGCATGCTGGGAGTAGTGAGACAGGCCTCCCTCCCTCACACCTACAAACAGCCTCCAAGTGAAGATGGCTACCTACCTGTAAGTTTGTTTGTTAAACAGTGCAATGGCTGACACTTGCTCTTGGCTGGGGAGGCCTCCATGCTGCTGGGCTGTGGGACAGGGGGGCATGCTGGGAGTAGTGAGACAGGCCTCCCTCCCTCCCTCACACCCACAAACAGCCTCCAAGTGAAGATGGCTACCTACCTGTAAGTTTGTTTGTTAAACAGTGCAATGGCTGACACTTGCTCCTGGCTGGGGGAGGCCTCCATGCTGCTGGGCTGTGGGACAGGGGGCATGCTGGGAGTAGTGAGACAGGCCTCCCTCCCTCCCTCACACCCACAAACAGCCTCCAAGTGAAGATGGCTACCTACCTGTAAGTTTGTTTGTTAAACAGTGCAATGGCTGACACTTGCTCCTGGCTGGGGAGGCCTCCATGCTGCTGGGCTGTGGGACAGGGGGGCATGCTGGGAGTAGTGAGACAGGCCTCCCTCCCTCCCTCACACCCACAAACAGCCTCCAAGTGAAGATGGCTACCTACCTGTAAGTTTGTTTGTTAAACAGTATTCAATTGATTTTTTCCGCAATTTCTTATGTAAGTATACTAAGAAATTAAACAGAAGATTAAGATGTTGCAAGAATTAGACCCCTGCCGAGTGAGAGAAAAAACGGGTTTGCAAGGTCATTCTCTGGCTTGTCTTTCTAAAAAAGTATGCCAGAGTGTTTTTCACCATTTTAGGATGTAAGCAGTGCATCATACTGAAGTGAGGAAATTTGTGAGAAGGATGTATTATGCAAAAAGTCCAGCACTTAGGCTAAAACAGTAAAACAGTGCTCTTTTACATGGATCTGTATTAGATGTAAAGAACATTCGTGAAGAAATTGAGGTTAGTTACTTTTGTGAAAAAGAGGACACTGCAGAAACTGATACAGTAATAGAAGGAAATGTGGAAGAAAATGTACAAAATTTTAGTACAGAAAATTTTGACCAAGAAATTACAAAGTTTAAGGTCATTTCAGGAGCAAGGTCCAATTTTCTTGCATTTGTTGTAGAAGAATTCATTATAAAAATCAGACCAGGTTAGTTGATCTATATTTAAAAAGTGAAAAGGAGAATAATAATAAGTGGAAGGAATTTGCAACTTATTTGTTGGTAGAGAATTGTTTTGATTTGGGTTCTGATCAACGTATTTGTAAATATTGTTATAATAAAATAAATGAAAACAAAATGCCAGCAAGAGCTGTACATAATAATCTTGAGTTGGTAAATATTCCTTCTGAACTGATGGATTTAAATACTTATGAGTCTATTCTGATTCAATGTGTGCATCCATTTCAGGCTATTGTTCGTATGGAGCCTAAGACAGTGAAATTGCCTCCTTCTGATTTACAGAGAGGATTAAAAGGGAAGAGTTGCATATTTGCCTCTAGATTTAAAGACAAATATTGAAACAATTGGTGTTGAACATGTGGAAGAGGAACCTCTAGTTATTCTAGTCAATGGCGTACCTACGAGGAGTAAGAAAATCTGGCAAGAATTAGTGGATGTTAGGAAAGTGAAAAAGGAAACGTTCTATTTGGTAAAAAACAATCAATACTACAAAAATGTATATGTAGGAGAAGAGGAAACAACTGTAGAAGAGGACAGTGATTTGTCAGCGGGACAAATTGAAAAAGTGGATGTGTCCAGAAGTGAACAAATTTATGACTATTATAGTGTTCATCCACTGCATTCCAAAGAAGTAATGGGGAATGCTATTGAGTTATTCCAAATGAAAGAAGCAAAAGGAAGTCCCATTAGTGTATGGGAAGAAAGCTTGGAAGCTCGTTGTTTTCCTCAGTTATTTCCAACAGGTCAAGGTGGACGATATGATGACCGACCTGTGCAGATACCAGCATCTGAATATCGGACATCAAGATTATATGCAGAAGATCCAAGGTTTCGTCAATGTATTCCATATTTGTTTCAGCTTCTGTTTGAGAGTGACTTGTCTGGACTTTCTTATGCAGTGAACCACATACTAAAAAGTGGAGTACATCTGCAGAATGTTTCGGCAAGGGACTTTATGAATAAAGTCCAAGAGAAAGACACTGTTTTGGAATCTCAGCTAATTAATCTCATGGCATGTCAGCGTGGTACAAACGAGTATTGGTACTGTCGTCATGGGGAATTGAAATGTATGCTAAGAAACTTAGGAACTCCTACATGGTTCCTTACTCTAAGCTGTGCTGAGTATGCTTGGGAAGATTTACTTCAATTTCTCCGAGAGGCAAATGCAAACATAGAAAATATAGAATACAAGACACCTGGAGAATTGTGCTCTTTGGATCCAGTTAATGTATGCAGGTATTTCAATCATAGATTTGAAGCTATGATGTCTTTTATCACAAACAAAAAAATCCTCCTCTTGGAGAGGTTCTGGATTGCTTTTGGAGAAAGGAGTATCAAGCAAGAGGTGTTCCTCACATACATATGCTGCTATGGATCAAAGATGCCCCCAAATTTGGAACAGATTTGGATGAGACAATGATGAGTTTTATTGAACAGTATTCTACATGTGCTGTTCCTAAAAATACAGAACAAAAGAATTTAAAACATCAAGTCTTATGGTTTCAAAACCATTGTTGTGGAAGATGCCGTCGTCGAAAGTACAAATCAAAAGACAAGTTCTACACAAAATGTCGTTTTGGATTTCCACAACCAGTAATATCAAAAGGAAGAGTGAACAATTTTGTATCATCTTTGCGACATAGTGTCACAAGAAAATCACCGAAAAATACCTACAACTTAATAAGGAGAAATGAAGAGTCAAAATACATAAATGACTATAACCCAGTCATTTTGTCAATGTGGAATGATAACATGGATATTCAATATGTTGCAGACAACTCTATTGCTGTGGCTCGATATGTTACATCTTACATTACGAAATCTGAAAAGACCGAATTAAAAGAAATGTGGGAGGAAATTTCTCATGAAAAGAGCCTAAGTAAGAAATTGTACAGCTACAGTTTGAAGATGTTGTCTCATCAAGAAATTGGAGCATATGAATGTTCAGATTGCTTATCATCTGCAAGTCTATATGCCAAATCTAGAACAAACAGTACAGATATTTTGAAGACAAATATGTTGGATACATACTATCCAAATAGAAGTAATCATCTTGAGAATGTTTGTCTCTATGAAGTACTGCAAAGCTATATTTGTAAGAGGAATATTAAACAAGATATCAATAAAGGAGTATATGCTGTGATTGGATCTGAAGGTTCCCCATTAATATAATGGGGCAACCCAGTGACCCTCAGAACCTGGGTGAATAATGACAAACAAGGATTGGTTCTGTCGGGGAATCAACAATTTCTTAGATGTAAAGTCTATTCTCTAATAACTTTTCTCACTCAGTTACAGAAAATAGAGTCAGAAAACACACACCACACAATTTTTAAAGCGAGAAAAGGATTCTTATTCATCAATCTCGTTATGGCAATTAATTTCAACAATTAAAAGAACGGTTGTCCGTGCAATAGATTCCAAAACACAAAAATACACAAATGAATTACAAGTGAACAAGTGAATAGGGTGTATCATACAGTGAAACAAATTTTACAACACAAAAATATTAAACAAAGTCACGGTCCAAGCATGTAGTTAATGTCCACAAACAGTACAATTATTTATATTTTTCTGCTGTGTTTTTAACAAGGACCAGTTGGAGAGGTAACGTCGACGTTTCGACCCTGGGGGGCGGTGCTGTCTTGTTAGCAACCAAATCGGGTCTTCATCAGGACGATAAGGAAGTAGGGACAACCTATAATTAAAGAGGGAGTGCCTGTTTTAGTATGGGGTGTGTGGATAGGATGAGCAGGTAATAAAAACCCTGATTTTGGCTCACCTGAGATTTCGTCTTTTAGAGAGGGTATAGGCGTCCTATTTCTGCCTCTACACTCGTTGTTCTTAGCGTTGATTCTGTAAATTATATTTTCATTCAGTATCCCATAATTTTACATTTAAACATGTGTCGCAATTCCTAAGTCACACGTTTTAAGAGGGACCTACCTCAATTCTTTGTCACCGGCCGGTGTACAAGTAGAGGAAGGTGCTGTAGGTCGATGTACGAAATTACAAGGCTTTGAGGACGTTGTATCTGAAATTTATTTAATCTATATTTAATGACTATCCTCATTAATTAAATGGTTAAAAGCACGCAACTTCATAGGGACACGTACCTTGCAGTTCAGAATCGCTACCTTCAGGTTAAAGAATCAAGCCTGTGGTGCCGCAGCCGCGATCACCTAAACAGGTAAACAATCACCCATTAGTGGATTCAATTCTTTAGTTAATAAAATACGTTTAGACATCCTGAGCTCGGATGTCAAACGGGCTCCGTTACTCACTTCTGGGATTGAAACTTCTAGGATTGGAACAGCAGGCGTCTGTATACTCCACGAGTTAATCCATTAGTGCCGGCTCGCGTCAGTTTCTATTATATTTCAAGAGAGCTTCCGGATAGCAAGCATTCCAGGAAGCATGTGACCAATAGCCCGTAGATTTACTGGGCGTGTTGGCCGTGCACCCAATAGCGAGCTGAACCGCATCGCGTCACAGACTCATGGAACGCACCCTGTGCTGAGCGTGATGTCGGGGCGTCTGAACCAAATCTACCTTGTAACAGACTCGTGAACCGCATCAAGTCATTCTGTATGGCGCGCCCATCCTGTCACTGCCTCATACTTTCCCGTCCTGCATGAGGCATGAATATTGCATCTTGGTATTTGTATGCACATGTGCCCTCTAGTGCACCGTAACACTGTTTATATACATATTTTACTAGTAAAGGCAGTGGAGGTAAATCAGACCGCACATGTGATCCTTTGTGTGGCCGAAAGTACTTCGTTGTCCAAACTTATATTTTAAGCAATATTCAGTAGACATTCACATCTGAATCAATGTTGCATTAAACATCCCTAAGTTGAACCATACTTTGAACAGACCCGGACATTTACCTAGATCATGCTGCAATGTGGTTACATTTCTTAAGTTGGAAGAGCATTTTAAAATTTCAATTAACTTCAGTCTGGCTGTACATGATATTTACGCATTACTCCTGACATAGCCAAAGCCATAGAGATGACATTGTCAATGGAATTACAGTTGTAATATGTATGTTTAGTTGGTCTAGTTACATATCAAAATCATGCATAAATACAAAAGACTAAGACATTAGCTGCAACAGTCTTACATTACAGTCGCATTGAACATAGCTAAAGCCTACTCATTTGCATGCACGTTTCTTCCTGACTATTCAAGCCCTTAGACACAGAGTCTAAAGTATGGATCCAGAAGCACTCTTTATAGTTCAAACTGGCCCCCATATCTCCTCCCCTCTGGTGTAATTCAATTTTTTCCAAAACCCACCACTCTAGCTGTTCATGAGTATGGCTGGACTTGTTGTAATGGTCAACGAGTGGGGCACCCTGAACATGACATCTGATTCTACTTTGATGCTGTAGAATCCGGTTTTTAATTCGTTGGGTAGTTTGGCCCACATATAACAACTGGCATGGTCATCTAATGGCATAGATCAAATTTTGACTATTGCAATTCGTGAACTTATTGGTTTTATAGGTCTTACTACCAATCGTAAAGGAATTGCCTGGTATAGTGTATTTACACGCCTTACAGCTCCCACATCTACGGTGTCCTGTGATGTGATGTGTCTTGGATCTGAAGGTTGTCTGGTGAAACAAAGAAAAGGACATTTGACTAATCATCGAAAACTGAGTTGCAAAACTCCTGACAAAAGGACATTTTACTATTTAGCTCTTTTGCAACTCTTTAAACCATGGCGTACAGAAGAGGAACTACTTGGAGATTTTCTAGGTTATAAAGATTCATTAAACGCAACCAAAAATACTATAGAATGTCCTGTTTTCACTAATTATCTAGAAATGTTGAACGAGGAAATACAGCAAGAAGCTACAATTGCAGCAGAGATTGCTAGAGACAGTTCTCAAGACAGTCAAAGTTCTGCTTCGTTCAGTCAGGATCCAGTAGGAGGACCAATTATCCCAAATGAAGCGGCCACTGCCATGGATGAGGTGGAAAGAGCAATGGAACAAGCTCAGGAGGATGTAATAAACTTAGAAGAATTGGAAAAACAACTAAATGTTGAGCAAAAACAAATATATGATGAAGTGACAGAGCAGATTGAGCATGGTTTACTTCATGAGAAAAAAGAGTACTCATGTATGTCATTTCAACCTGTCCGACTGTATGTGAGTGGACAAGCAGGAACTGGAAAAAGATTTCTAATTAAATGAATTGCATCTGATCTACAAAAAAGAACAGAGTTGTCACTCTCTTGTGTTGTTACCGCTCAAACTGGGTTGACAGCACATAACATTAAAGGGATTACTTTACATCGTTTGTTGATGCTGTCAGTAGAGCACAACAATAAATTAGAATACAACAAGCTATCTGGAGAAGCTTGTTGTGAAGTTTCCAGAGTCCTGAAAAAAATTAAACTTCTCATTATTGATGAGGTAACCATGTATCAAATTTAATGCTTGCCTTTGTGCATTTAAGAATGCAACACATTCTTAAAACAGAGTATGATGTGTTATTTGGAGGCAATCACATAATCGTTTTTGGAGATCTACTACAGCCAACTCCTGTGAAAGGACAACCAGTGTTTAAAACTGTTACACATGAAGATACCAGAAAGTGCCTTGGAAGCATTGGAAATGCTAATATATGGTTATATTTTAAATATACAGAACTCACTCAAAATATGCGACAGGCAAAGGATGCTGATTATAAAAGTATTCTTGAAGATATACGAATTGGAAAAGTAAGTGAACATGGCAAAGAAGCTTTACAGGCACGATTACTTTCCAATTTGTTTCCAAAGGAAAATGTTGGTGCAGAGAATATATATAGAAAAATTGCAGAAAATAAATCAGTTATATGCTTGATGCCAACTCTGCAAGAATGTGCAATCTTCAATGAAAAAATGTTGAAGTTAGAAAATCAAGAAATTATAAAATTGGAAGCTATTGATAGAATAGAGCATGAAGGAGCTACTATTATTTTGTCAGAAAAGTTGAAGTCAAAATTGGATTCTTTAGACAAATCAATATCTAAAACGACTGGTTTAGAGAAGAATCTATATGTATGTTTAAATTGTCGGATAATTTTACGACGTAATTTAGATGTGGAAAGAGGTTTAGTAAATGGAGCAATGGGTCAAATAGAGATAACATTGAAATTATGAAAATCAAATTTGATGAAAATGAAGAAGTACAACAATTGTGTCGTTGTTCAACTCGATTTTTGCTTGTAAAAGATTTATATGTTCGCTGAAACAAATATGTTTGTTTAGCATATGCAGTGACTATTCATAAATCTCAAGGTTTAAGTGTAGATAGTACTTTGGTGAATATTGGAAGTACTGTGTTCAAGGAGGGTAAGGCATATGTTGCTTTATCTCGCGTCAGAACTTTATCTGGATTATATTTGATTGATTTTGATGAGACAAAGATTAGTGCAGATCTAAAATGTGTGAAAGTGTATAATAGGTTAAGAAGACAATATACTCCAAATTTACCTCAATATCCTTTATTTGAAAAGGTTGTGGTAGGTCGAAAAGGAAGATTTGAGAAAAATTGTAGTGAGGTTGTAGAGAAAAGAAAAAAACTAGATGAACCAGTAATTGCAAGCAAAAAGAAAAAGGATAGTATTGAAGAGGTTGTTGGATTTCAGTTTGAAAACAGTTCTGGTGTCAACTGCTATGCTAATGTAGTGGTTAATGTTGTTTTTTGTCTTCAAACTTTACAGCAACAGATTGTTGAAAATCGGGATCAAAGATTTTGTTGTTTGTTGAATTCTGTCTTTGAGAAATGTAGCAGTGATAAAATAAAAATAGAAAGTGTTTCTGATATTCGAAATGTTTTAGACATATGTTCTGGAGTAAATCAATTTTCTCAGAATATTCAGCAAGATTGTCAGGAATTTCTTATGTATATGCTTGTTGTATTGCAAGATGAATGTATAGATATTGAAAATATATTAGGTATTTCTTATAAATGGCAACATGACTGTGATAATTGTTTGTTTTCAAGTAGTACTGAAAAAGACACTGAAAGATTTATATATTTGACATTACCAGACTGCAAATCAGTGACTTTTAATAATCTAGTTAGGGAAGCAAATCAAAACATGATCTGTACCCAATGTAACTCAGAAATGTTATCAACATTATGTATACAAAGATATGGACAGTATATAATTTTAATGCTCCAACGATGCAGACCTGATGGAACAAAATTGACAAATTTAATTAAAAAGTTTGTGGCTTCTCAAATATCAATTTCAGGAAGAACTTTTGAACCTGTAGCAATTATTTTCCATGATGGTTCTTCTACAACATCAGGACATTATACAGCTTACTTAAAATGTGCAAAAGGCTGGACTCATTGTAATGACACTCAATTGACTTTTTAACAACGTTTGCCTTTTGCCGTTTGCCTTTTTACCAAATTCTTACCTAGTTTTTTACAACCCAAATTTTAGGGAAAACAATTGGCCTAGGAAGATTAGTGCTGTGAAAAAAGGTTAATCTGCTGTTGAGAATTACTTTGTAAATCAGGGTGATCAAGATAAAAAGAACTTGTACTTGTCATAGAGGTAGTGTAAGTGTATCACATAGTGAGTGTTACAGGAAATGTTGATCATGAGTGAGGCAAAGGTGTTTTAGATTTGTTGTAGTTGTTGGAGATGTTGGTGACATTTTATATTCCCTTGTAGAGGTTTCTTTTAATGGTATACAGCTCCTTGGTAAGATAAAGGATTAGCAGAGTGTGATCGGCATACCAGATGATGTTGAGGTTCTGATAGCATGCTATTTGTTTACCGTTCTATGTTCATGATAAATAGCATCGGGTGGAGGAATAACTATTGTTAGATGGTCCAAAAGATGTGGGTGCTTTTGTTTCAGAAGGTCAGGAAACGGACGCTTAAGAGTACTATTAAGTAACTTTCAAACTAAGGATTTTGCAGATACTATTTGGCCATGAGGAATAGTATCACAAACAAATGACTATTTCGGGTAAATGTTATTAGCTTTTTATTGGATATTACTTTATTTAGAGTGTATAAGAATGAAGTAGTAATGTTTTGTTACTTTGTTATTGTTCTTCACATTCATTACTTACGTAATAAATTGCTGTTTGAAAAAGATATTTAAGATATGTTTTTTTCTAATGGTTCCATTGTTAATGAAAATGTTGAATGGTTTTTTTAAACACAATCTTTTTTATTGTGTTTTTTTTGCCCGCTGTCATATGATGGGCTGTATTGAACTCACTGTTTTTAGTGAAATTCAATATATTCTGAGAACAGCAAAATAAAATATATAACATATTGTACAAATTATTTTGTATTTTGTATTGTGAAAAGTATATTATAACTCAATTGTTTCTATTCTATATTTAGGTAAGTACGACAAACAAAAAATACTTTTTCATCACTTTCTTACTTCTCTTTCTCTCTATCTTTTCTTCACTGTCTCTCTTACTTCTTTACCTTTCCTCATCTTACTCCTCATCCCTCATTCTACTTACTCCCCTTCATTCACCTTTGCACTCCTTCTCTCATCATCAGTACTCTTCCTTCATCCTTACTCATCTTGTCCAACTCCCTCTTTCCTCTGTCTGTCCCTCACTTGTCTTTCCTATCTTCCTCCATGACTACCCTTGTCTTGATGTATCGATCAGTCTCTTCTCACTGCCCCCTTACTCTCTTTCCTTCATATCATCACTCAGTGACCTTCACTCACTCCACTTCTTTCACTTCCTCACTCCCTTTCGCTCACTGCCCTTTTCTCCATTCGTCTCTAAGTCTATTCCTCTGTGTCAGTCAGTATAACTGATTTATTCCTTCACAGTCCGTCACCATCCCTCTATTTGTCTCTTTTACTATCTCCCTCTCTCTCCACCAGTCTTCCTTTTGTTTTCTCTCTCTTTCCATGAATTCTTCTCTCTCACTTACTTCTTTTTCTTTTCTCTTAATATGCTTCTTTTTCCATCACTCCCCTTCCCTCACTTTTATATCCCTTTCCTCACTATCACTGCCCTTCATTCAATCTGAGTCTTCTTCCTCCACTTCATGGTCTCTTCTCTCTGCATCACCTTCATTCCATTTCTCCTGCACCCATTCCCAAGCTGTTCCTCACACTCTTTCACTCACTCTATCCGTCAATTCTCTTCCCTTATTCTCGTTTGCTCAATCCCTTCTGGTAACTCTCATTCCTTTAGTCTGTCACTCCTTTCACTCCATTACTCAGTTCCTCTCTCACTCTGTGTTTCTCCCTCACCCTTCCTTTCTTTCCCTTTCTGTTTTTTTCACTTCTACTTTCTTTTGTATTATGAAAAATATATTGTAACTCAATGTTTTCTTGTCTTCCACAGATACTATATTTATACAAAAGAATTATATTAAGTTGTCAGTATTTATAAGGAAAGTATGACAAACAGAAAATACTTTTTCTTCACTCTCTTACTTCTGTTTCTCTCTTTCCTATTCTTTAATCTCTCTCTTATTCTTCTTCTTCTACTCATCTTACTCTCCTATTCTCATTCTCATTATTGCCCTTCAATCACTTTTATAGTCTTTCTGTGACTATTAGTACTCTCTCTTCACCGTCATTCACCTTGTCCAACTACCTCTTTCCCATGTCTGTCTCTCACTTCTCCTTCCTATGTTCCTACATCACTACCTTTGTGTTACTGTATCATTTAGTCTCTTCTCACTCCCCCCTTAATCTCTTTCCATAACATTAACCCTCACTCACCTTCACTCACTCCACTTCTCTCACTCCTTCACTCACTTTTGCCCAATTCCCTTCCTTTATTCCTTCCCTCACTCTCCTTTCCTCCATCTGTCTCTAAATCTGTTTCTCTGTCTTAGTCACTGTAACTGATTTACTCCTTCACACGCCCTCACTCTCCTTCTGTTTGTCTCTTTCACTGTTTTCCTTTCTCTTCACTACTCTTCCTTTTATTTTCTCTCTCTCTTTCTATAAATATGCTTCTTTTTCAATCACTCCCTTTCCCTTAATCTTATATCCCTTCCCTCACTATCACTGCCCATCATTTATTCCTAGTCCTTTCCCCCCACTTCATGTTCTCCTCACTGTGCATCCAACTTTGTCTTTTCCCTCTCTGTCCCTCACTACCCTTTCTATCTTCCTCCATTACTACCCTTGTCTTGCTGTATCACTCAGTCTCTTCTCAGTCTCTCCTTACTCATTTTCCTTCATATCATCCCTCACTCTCTTTCACTCACTCCACTTCTCTCACTCCCCTTCACTCTCTTTACCTCACTCCGTCCGTCAGTCCCTTTCCCTTACTCCTCTTTCCTCATTCACTTTTGCTTACTCCCATTCCTTTATTCCCACACTCCCTTTCACTCCATTTCTCTCTCCCTCTCTCCCTCTATCTCACTCAGTCTAACCGCCTTATTCCCTCTCAGTCACTTGCTCTCCCTCTCTTTCTCTCTCACTCTCTCTCTCTCTCTTTCTCTCCCTCACCCTTCCTGTCTCTCTCTTTCTTTTTCCTTCACCCCTACTTTAGCCCTCAGTCCCATTTCCTCTCTCTTAATCTCCTTCCTTCTGTCTCATTTCCCTTCCCTCACCCTCATACACCTTCCATAAGTGTCACTGTCCTTCACTAACCGTCACTCCCCTTACCTCACTACACTTCATTCTGTTTGTATTTTTCACCCTTTCACTTTCCCATTCCCTTTCCTCACTCCCCATTGCTGTCCTTCTGTCACTCCATTCTTTACTCCCCTTCTCTCAGTCCCATTTTTTAAGTTCCTCCATCCCCTCACTCCACTTCTCTCTCCCTCACTCCCCATCTCTCACTTTCCATTATCCCCCTTCCCTCACCCTCATACCCTTTCCCTCACCCCACTTCTCTTACCTTCACTCCCTTCACTCTGCTGTACTTCTCCCTTTCCATCCCTTACTTACCTTCTCTGTCTCTGTTCCATGCTCCCCTTTTCTCACTCCTCGTATCTCACTTTTGTTTCCTTACTGCCTTTCCCTTACTCTTTCTTTCCACTTACCTCAGTCTCGTTGTTTCAGTCACTCTTTGACTTCCCTTTTCTCAATCACCATAGTACCCTTCCCTCACTCATTCCATTAGTCTTTTTTTTTTTTAATTTGCAAGGTGCGCGCACGTGGCGCGCACCCACGAGGCAGGAAGTCAATCAAAAACCATAGTGTAGAACGTGAAAAGGAGGCAGGGTAGAGACTCCCTGACCCCCTAGGCGTTCTCAGGCGGTCCCTGAAGGACCCCAAAAGGCAAAATAATTTGTATTTTTTTTTTTTAAATTCGCAAGGTGCGTGCACGTGGTGCGCACTCACGAGGTAGAAGTCACTCAAAAACAATAGTGTAGAACATGAACAGGAGGCAGGGTAGAGACTCCCTGACCCCCTAGGCTTTCTCAGGGGGTCCCTGAAAGACTCCAATGGGCAAAAAAAACCATTTTTTTAAATTGAAAAATCGCAAGGTGCGCGCACGTGGCGCGCACCCACGAGGCAGAAGTCACTCAAAAACAATAGTGTAGAACGTGAAAAGGAGGCAGGGTTTAAAACAAATTGCGGGTGCGCGCAGGGTGCGCGCACGTTGAAAAAAATCACAAAAAAAAGGTAAATAACAAATTTGAATGTTTATTGTTGATTGAAGATGTAGACTATACTGTTCAACTTTTACTAAATCATAACAATTAGCTGTGCCATTGCATATTACTGGATATAGTCAATCAATTATAATATACAAAAGCAGTTTGTGAAAAATAAATATATAAAAAATATAAAAATTGATACAGTAATGAGCATGTTTAAAACTTTGGAAATTAATTGAAAAAACTGTATGTTTCAGACCAGATATAGTTAAAAATTACCGTTTAAAAAACCTTGGTAATTTACTGAAAAAACCATAGGTTTCACACATGTTATAGTTAGGAATTAGCATTAAAAAACCTTACAAATTCACTAAAAAACCATAGGTTTCACACACGTTATACTTAGGAATTAGCATTTAAAAAACCTAGCAAATTCACTGAAAAAACCATAGGTTTCACACACGTTATAGTTAGGAATTAGCATTTAAAAAACCTTGCAAATTCACTGAAAAAACCATAGGTTTCACACACCTTATAGTTAGAAATTAGCATTTAAAAAACCTTGCAAATTCACTGAAAAAACCATAGGTTTCACACACGTTATAGTTAGGAATTAGTATTTAAAAAACCTTAGAAATTCACTGTAAAAACCATAGGTTTCACACACGTTATAGTTAGCTGGACATTTCACTCATATAAACCCTTTGAAATTCGCCCGTTATAGTTAGTTCAGCTAACTATAACTCGCGCGACCGCAATGCACTGCTGATGATGTCACATATTACATCACTCATGACATGGTCAGTGACATCACTCATGACATCACTGATGACATCTCAAATGACATCACTGATGATATCATCCAGTGAATGTGTATCTTTCTGAAAAATATATTTTTTTGTAAATGTATATCTAAAGGTTGATGGAAGAATAAATGGGTAAATACGTGTCTAAATGGATGGTTTTTGTTTGTTTGTTAAATTGATTGGTTAACTGACTTATTAAGTGTATCTTATTGAATACATATATTAGCGAGTAATGTTTAAGTGTTTATATAGCTGTATCAGTGTCTCACTTTGTATATAAGTGGCTGCATGGGTTGGTGAGTTTCTAGAAAATATATTATAATTAACTTACTTCCCCCCCATTCCACTATAAACCCACAACACACTACCGCACTTTTCGCAAAAAATTATTTAATTAAAATTCATTATTTTCAAAAAATGCAATCATACATTACAAAATATTACATACTTTTAACACATATACTAATACCTAAAACGCTATAATTTAAAAAAATATTTTTAACAAATATATATATGGCTGTGGTAATTTCTAACTTCGATATTATTAAAAACGATATTACGTGCCTGCATTTCGATTTTCTGCACCACTATAATCTCTTGAGTCAATATTATGTCCATTCTATATTTTAAACTTTATATTTTGCCATGTCGATATTAAAAATTCGATATTCTGACTGAATACCCACAATGAGATGATGGAAGTGGTTTTAAAATCAAGTTGACTTTTTGGGCTGTAGAGCTTTGCTGAAGGTATTGTCCATTAATAAGCATGCTAACTGTCATAACTAAGCATAGCCAAAGAAGAAAAACAGTTTCTCAGTAATTTCCCAGAGTTCTACCCAAAGCGATATCAGTTATGTCTTTTGAAGAAAAGGAAGAAAGTTCTTGATTTGTTGCTTGATTGGTTTTTGGGCTGGCGTCATTTCAGTTGCACTTGGATCCAAAGAAAACGTATCAAAGTTCATGAAGTAGCCAGAAGCGGTTCGATCAATTGTTGGAATTGCATCGGGATTTGTGGAATTTGCATTTTACTCTCGCCGAGGCATGTTGATGTAGACATCTGTAATTGGTCTAATCGCAACTTGGGTATTGCTTTGAGTTGGATTTTGAAGTTGAACTTTGGGTTCAAGAGGAACGAGTTCCATGGCATTGTTGCATAGTCCATCATTCCGTACCGGAGGCTCTTCAAATGCGATGAGTCTTTCTGTTTGAACTTCTTGGACTGTAGACAGAGGTGGGCGTCTGCTACTGTGGAGTCCACCAGGCCTATTGTTTACTATCTGCCTCACAGTGTGGTTTGATTAAGTTTATTGAGACACATCTTTTCTCTTTTTTCCTGGCAGGAGGCAGCAGTAGTACAGTTCTTGTTCCTTGTACTGCTAGGACCGGTACAGACTTTCTGTAGGATGGCCAGAACTCTTTCTTGTCCTCTGGTTTTTCTCTGACCAGATCCCTGACTTTTGGATCAACACAAGTCTTGCCATGACTGCTTTGAATTCCCCAGTGGTGGTCTGTTTTCTGAGTATGTTACTTTGTCTTGTCCTGGATTCATTTAGATCCTGTAAACAGCCAAACGTTCATGGATATTAAATAGTTTCCCATCCGCCACGGCACCTTCACAATATGGAGCAGGTACCCACATTCTCATCCAAAATAGGACCTCATATGGAGTGACACCCCCTAGATAACTTTTTTGCTGGTTATTGAGGGGTCTCAATACCCCATATAAGTGTTTGACCCAATTACCGTCCTTGCCTAATACTCTAGCTGTTAAAGATTGCTTTAAGTCTCAGTTTTTCCTCTCCTCAACCCAATTTACCCCAGAATGGTATGGAGAGGAGTACCGCAATGCTATGCCCATACTTTCCATTGCCTCTTTGTTAGCTCGTGAGCTAAACGCTGGGCCACGGTCATGTAATGTGCCAACTGCAAATGTCTCTATAAAGACTCGCAAATATTTGAAAACAGTTCGAGCGCTGAGACCAAGCCCATAGGAATCTGGAGCATGAATCCACTGCCACCAAGATATACTTGTAAGCCAAGAAGCTATGTGAATGTTTGGATATTTTTAGTATGTCACCGTATGTAATATCTCCCACCCATGAAAAAGGGCATACTCTGGACCAGATCTTCTCCACACGCCACATTGCCCTTGATGATCCCCTCCCTATCACATGGTCTGACCATGTTATGTTAACATTTCAGATGGCGAAAGATACGTCCAGGTCTCTATCAAAGGTTGGGAAAAAAATTCATGAATTTAGATCTTTTAAACTTATTACACCCAGAGCTTTGGCCAATATATTGGACCTTCACCCTATTCCTGGAGAAGGGTTTCTTGAAGATGTTACATTTAGTCTTGAGGAGTGGCTGCAGAATTGGACATTGTATCTTGCTCCTCCTAAGGTACATAGGACCTCTAGAGAAAATATTTCTGCTCCTTAGTTTACAGAAGCTCTGAAGAAAAGTAAGAGTGCCTGAAAATGTCCGGAACGCCTATGGAGGAAAAGTTTTGATTCTGAAAGCAAACAGTCATATAAATTGGCCCTTAAAACGCACTATCTTATGGTACGTGAGGAGAAAAAGAGACACATGACCACTAAAATTGATTCAGCCAGTAATAGTGGCAGGGCACTTTTTAAGATTGTAAAGGACTTTGTTTCACCTATAGTCACTCAAAGACCTTTCGCTCCTACCCTTGAATGGACCACTCAGATTGCAGAATTTTTTCACGACAAGATTAAGGTCATTCAAGAGACCTTTGATATGCCTGCTGCTTTGAATCAGAACTATAGATTCCATCTGAAGGAAGACCTCAGAGAAGAATTACTGCTGGAGTTTCCTCCCATGTCTCTGGATTCCTCACTTACTATTATGAAGATATTAAAATCCGGGTCCCCTATGGATCCTTGTCCAGCTCAGATAATAGCTGGTGTCGCCGAAGTTTTAAATCCTGCTGCGAATAAAGTCATGAACCTTTCCTTGTCTAGTGGACAGGTTCCGGCCAGATGGAAATCGGAAAAAATGATACCTCTTCTGAAGAAACCTTCAGCGGATCCTTTGGTTGCCAGTAATTATAGGCCCATTACATTGCTCCCTTTTTTTGCCAAACCGTTGAAGAAGCATGTAAATAAGGTTATTGCAAATTTTATTGAAGCCACCAATGTTCTTCATTCCAGTCAATCGGGCTTTAGGGCTAATTATAGCACTGAAACCGCTTTACTTGAGGTTTCAGAAAGTATCAAAGGTATCCTGGATCGAGGAGGTAAAGCAGTCTTGATACTGCTGGACCTCTCGGCAGCTTTTGATACCGTGCCCCATGGGCGACTCCTTCAGAGGCTGAAGGAATGTGGGGTCGGGGGCCCGGTTTTAAGGTGGTTTTCTTCTTTTTAGAAGGGCCGTCAGCAGTCGGTCTGGGCGCCTCCTTTTACAGCTGATATCCCTGCATTGAACGTGGGAGTGCCTCAGGGCTCAGTTTTGAGCCCCACTCTCTTTAATATTTATATGTCACCTCTGGCTCCGTTAGCCGAGAGGTTAGGGGCTAAGGTTCTTACCTATGATGACGATTCGCAACTTCTGTTCACTTATGAAAAAGGGGAGACTTTTGATGAAAACCAAATATATTTGAGTCTGAGTTCTGTGTTTGACTTGAATTGGTTCTCCGTGAGAACCAATTATCCTGTAACTCCACTAAAACTGAAATTATTTTCTTTAGGCATTCCCCGGAGGATGAATGGCAGAAATGGTGGCCTCAGGATCAACCGGCTCATTCTAGTCCTGTCACTACGGTTAAGAACCTGGGAGTGATGATGGACTCAGATCTCTCTATGAAGACACAGGTGCAATCAGTGGCTGGTATGTGTTTTAGGATGCTAAAAATTATGAGGAATTTTATCCCATTGCTACCACTGGCCTTTAGAAAGACAGTGGTCCAGGCCTTGATAATGTCAAGGCTGGACTATGCCAATGTGCTCTACTTGGGTATCCCTGAGTATTTACTGAGCCGTCTTCAGGAAGTTCAGAATTCAGCTGCTAGAGCAATCTCGTTGGTTGGGCCTAGAACCCACATGACGAATCATCTGAAAGCACTTCACTGGCTATCAGTAAAGAACAGAGTCGCTTTTAAGGCACTTGTGTTGGACTTTAAGGCTGTACATAACAGCAGGGCTCAGTGTATCAGAACAAGAATCATGCCCTATATTCCAGCCAGGGCCCTGAGGTCATCAACTCAACATCTGCTGTGGGTACCAAAATTTTGTTTGGCCAGGAAGGGCGGACGCTCTTTCCAGGTGGTAGTGAGCAGACTGTGGAACAGGCTTCCTTTGTCCTTGAGACAAGAAGTAGAGCTTCTGAGCTTCCGACGCCAGTTGAAAACCTGGCTGTTCCATCAATAATTGAGATCTGTGTATGAGTAGGAGTAAACGTTGGTCTCTCTTTTCTGGATCTTTTCCTTATTTTTCTTTTAGCGCCCGGACACTCCCTGGAGTAGCCGTGCGCTTGTACAAATACCCTATAACATTAACATCAGATTGTAAGGGGCCGCAGTGGTCCAAATATACACATGAGAGAGGGTTGTCTGATTTTAATAGTGGTGTCTGTATGAGGCGTATTATGGTGGATGCTTTCATCTGCTGACAGTTGTCAGATTTCAAGACATAGCCCTTAGTTTGTTTTGTTAGTCCTGGCCATCAATAGCACTGTTTCAATAATGAAATAGTCACTGTTATGCCTGTATGCGCAGAGCCCAAACCCTTGTGTGCTGCTAGTATTACACCTTGCCTACGATCCATATTTGGTATTACTCTCTCCCCCACTCTGAGAGGCGTCGCTCCAGTACTGCATTATTTTCAGCCTCAGTCATTTTGAAATGAAGAGGTTTGATCAAGGGAACTAAGATAAGGTGTTATGAACAATTTAGGACAACTATGTCCTTCAAGCTTGATTAGCCAGCATCCAATAAAAAGGATATTTTGCCTACTCAGCTTTGGGGGAGTTTGTGCCCACCCACTCCTGACGTCTCTGGTGTTTGTGAGTAGGTGTCTCTGAGAATAAGCATGACTGAACTATTTAGATTCTACTGTTAAATAAGTATCCAATCAGCGTTGGTGGCACCATGTCATGTAGTTCCTATAGTACCCATTCTGGACCTGCGCCTTTTGATAACATAAAGTGTGGGATTGGTGGCAGACTGGTTCTGTATATCCCACCGAGAAATGTTAGCCAATTTGTATTTAGCTAGCTCACAGTGCCACTAGTGTCTCCTCTCATCGGGGAGAGATTAGTTCCTGGCAACCTTAGACCATGACAACCCTGATCCCTCAAGATAGTGGAAACAATGTACTACTTTTCGCTCAGTCACTCATGTTCATTTAGTTTATCCCAGAGATACACAGAATAAACAGTCTGGGCATTTCAATAAGGGTTTATTGAACAGTTATTATTCTCTTGTAAAATATATGAGCTGCAACAACAGGGATCAAAGTGGGTTCCCTGCTCCCATGCCAGCTAAGGGCCAAACAGGAATGGGAATACATAAAACGTATAGTAGATGACATGGGTGTCTCCCACAAGACAGAGGATGGGAAGGCGCAGGCCTTTGAAGAGTTTTATCGCATTCTCTACACTTCAGAGCACCCACAGGTGCAGGACCAAATGGGATATCTGGACTCCTTAGACCTCCCACAGGCTCCCGGCTAACACCAATGAGGATTTGGCTAAACTCATTACCTCCGAGGAGGTGTAGCAGCTAGTGACTAAATATTCCTAATTCCAAGTTTATATTTAAGTTCACACATATTAACTGCAATCAACTTTATATGCATTATATGTGTAACTATACCAAATTTAAATATCAACAAATAAACATTCTTAAAGCAGTATATTAACAAGAATTAAATGTGTGTGGTGCAAAACAGTGTACATTGAGAGTCGAGTGTATCAGTTAATTGTCCATGGAATTTGGCACATGTTAAGACTGTCCATTTAAGTAGTCAGGCAAACATCCTTTTAAATGGACAAGACATTTGTGAACCAAGATCAGCCAGAGCAACATCATTACATTGAGGCCAAATACCCCGACACCCTACAATAAAACCATGAAATTTCACAGTGGTACAGTGTGAGAGATTTTTTATTCCCTGTGATAAATCCTGATAATATTAAACTTTAATCTCAAATGCTAGTTCAGGGGAATTTTGTGGTTTCAAATTGAGACATCAATCACTACAGCAGTTCCATCTTTGGAAAATAATAAATTTAGTTTTCATAGTTCACCTTGACTGTTTTTGACATGAGGTTCCATATATATCACCCAACCTCACCTTTTTGCTCTATCAATGAGCAGTTCCAAGATGTTGTTATGTCTTTAGATGCTTATATCCTTGGTTTTGGGACCTGTCCCTGAAATGTGAACAATTGTTTCACAAACATCTTTACTAACCCCAGGCGTGTAGCTACGCTCTGCAAGACGTACAGCGTAGGGGTTATCATTGAAGCAGGACGGCGAGGAGGACATTTCCAGGAGGAGGCAGCCACAGGGCAGGTAAGTGCCTTTTATGTTATGTTATGTTGTGTTATCTGACGTTATATAGCGCCTAGCTGCCCTAGCCAAGGGGCGTCCCGGCGCTTCCATCAACAGAAAAGGGAAAAGTTCTAACATAAAAAACAAAAACATAAAAAACAAACTTTTTACTAACTTTTAATAATTCGGGGAGGGCGCGAAGCATAGCAAAGTTCCACGGAGTTGCTTTCCAACTCCCTGGAACTTTGCGTAGTGGTACTACGCCTGCTCCGCCTAAGGTTAATCTTCACAATATCTGCAAGTAGCAAGTATTCAATTTCTTGCTACTCTTCCCCAGAGATGGTTACTCTGATATAAAAAACATTTGCTCGTAACATCAGTGCAGTTTTGTATTGGTTATCTTTTAGCTTGTTATGCTTGGTGATCTAGAAATGTGGGGTTGGACTGTTTGCTGGATAGTTAATACTAAGCATGGGCGTAAAATCCGTTCCGCTTGCGGATTTTGCGGATTTTCGGTAAATTCGCAATCCGCGAACTCTCGCGAACTTGCCGAAAATTCGTAAAATCCGTGCGAAGCGGATTTTTTGCTTGGTCGCACTTGCCAACTAGAATACTATACAATTTCGCGGGAGTAAACACTTGCGAACACGTAGATGCGGCGGGCAGCAACAATCTCGCAATTGCGAGATTGCAAAATTTGCAATTTCGCACAAGAAATCCACCAGCAGGCAGCATAAACCTTGAAAATTATGATTTTTATCAGAATAACTCCTCAGGTTGACATTTGCCTGCACTTTTTCTTTGCAAGGAGTCCATTTTGGGGGGTGGGGGTGGGAGGAAGGAAGTGCCCCACAGTCTCCAACTTCCTGTTCCTGTCCACCAGGCTCCTCCCAGTGCTTTCTTCATGTGCTGGTCACTTTGATTTGGATCTTGACCTGGAAGGATTACTTTTTGTGGATGCTGCTGGATATTTGGATTTTTGCAAAACTGAAAGCACTCAGCAGGTGCAAAAGTTCAATCTTATCATTAGTAACCATTCCCTGTAGTGCTTCCTGAGGGGCCCCTTCAGAGTTCATTTGCCTACTTGCAACTATTCTATGACCCTGCTCTGACCCTCACAGCAGGCTCAGAGAATAGCTACAAGTATACAACAAAGGTCCTGTTAAAAAAATTACACTGCAACAGAAAGCAATTACAGACAAAACTGAAAGCACTCAGCAGGTGCAAAAGTTCAATCTTATCATTAGTAACCATTCCCTGTAGTGCTTCCTGAGGGGCCCCTTCAGAGTTCAGTTGCCTACTTGCAACTATAGGCCACAAAGGTCCTGTGAAAAAAGTGCACTGCAACAGAAAGCAAATTACAAATAAGGAAGCAGGTGCCAGCCAGACTGGAAGTTTAAATTCAGTGACACATTAATCAACCCCAAATTAATTCATGTCAGTTGAAGCAGGGCAGGTGTGCTTGCTTTTTTTCACCCCCATAATCTACAGTGATAAACCAACCAGAGGGTGGCAGTGATGTACCAGACGGTGGCATGGGTGTACCAGAGGGTGGCAGTGGTGAAACAGAGGGTGCTGTGAACCTGTGATGATGAACCAGATGTAGAAACAACATAGTCGCGGCCGTTGCGAGCCGACAAGTAAGTTCGCAATTGCCAACTGGTACAGAACCCTCGCGAACTGGCAGAAATCCTTGCGAACACACAAAAAAAAAATCGCGAGAGTTTGCGGATTTTGCGGATTGCGAATCCGTAAATACGCAAGTTCGCGGATTGCCAATTCGCAAAATCCGCCCATGCTTAGTTAATACCATCACCCTCATAAGCTGCTAAGAATTGCAAATCATCACTTAGGAATCTACTGTCTACAATGTTAAGTTTGGTGCTTTGATGATATTATTGATCGTATCATTTAATATATCTCCTGCATACATGTGAGAGTGAGCAATGTACACATCTGGAATTTCTCTTAGGTATAGTAGATTGTTGATTTTGTTGAGTCTGATTGTTGTACATAGCTTTGGCATACTGAAGCACGTATTTGATCTTCTGTGGTAGAGGAGACCAACTTAGGCGTATGCAGGTAGGTGTAGGAAGTGTTTGGCATATTTCTTTTTTTGTTTGATACAGAGTCTTTAGAATTTGCATCTGTGCCTGTCATTTCCAATTTAAATGACAATTTAGAAAGCAGATCTGGCGCATGTTTGAATTTTTGGAGTGGCTTGAGTGGTAAGTTGTCATGTTTTTTAGCCTAATTTTGAGAACCTAATTTATTTGCTCTTACTTGTATGGCTAGTGTGTAGATCAAAGTTTAGTCCGAGGTATCTCTCACTGTTACCTGAATAAATATTCTCAACATCTTGTTTTTCAAATTGCATTGGTTTGCAGTTATTCACTGAATGTTGTCTTTATGGTAACCTATGTAAAGTCTGTGTGTTTTTTCATATTTAGTTTTAAACCCGTTGATTTAGTATATTTTTGATGATTTTAAGATTAGTACTCATTCCTTTCTCAGTTGTTACTGAATACTGCTATATCATCAGCAAAGTCTGGAGCTGTGGTCTGTTCAATATGACCATTGGAGCTGAATGTGACGCTCTTGCCATTTTTCTGAGGATCATATATTAAGGGATCCAAGGCAATGTTAAACAACACTGGAGACAACGAAGTCACCTTGTTTTACTCCAGATTTCATTGTTATTTCTAGTGTTTCATTATTTTTGCCCTTGCAAGATGCTGATGAGTCTGTATACAAGTCTTTTATGACATTCATGATGTATGAAGAAGCTTTTTGCTTTCTCGAGCCTCGATAAATGAATGTTTGTTCTTTTGTGCTCCCTTTATAGTGTTCTCAAGAAGAGTCAGATTTGCGAGACAACCTCTCACCTTCATGGAGCCTTTTTGTCTTGTACTCAGATAGTTAAATGAGGTAAGTCTTTTGGTCAAGATTTTTGAAAATAGCTTCATGAATACTGTACTGATTGTAATTGGTCTCCGGTTGCTTATTTTGTTTAATTTACTGTTCTTTACATTCTTTTCTTTATACATTCTTGCACTCTTCTCATAGTTAAACAAGTCGGTAATATTTTGGGCATCAACCCTGTTTATTGCGTACCATGTCCCGATCTTGTCGGATGCCACTGCTTTATTTATGTTAGAATATTTCAAGCAGTGTAATTTCTTTGCATAATCTTTCAACATCTCATTGTTCCATTATCATATCAATAGAGATGAACGTCGGATTTTTCTTGTTCTCTTTTTGTATAACATCTTTGTAGTACTGAAAGATGTCATCAGCACTGATTTGGCAAGTGGAATCTTCTGTACCATCGGTGATTATCCTGTCAATTTTCTTCTTGTCTTTCTCAAACTTTGCCTTTTATTCCTTATAGCCTCCCTTTGCTTTTGCATATCTTTTCTTATGTGTTCTATTGAGCCTTTCATTTTTCTTCTCTTTGTTTGATATTTTGTTTTAGACTGGGGCATTCTGATGCTCCTCTTGAGCAGTATTCAAATGCTCATTACTGGGATCACCTGTAGGTTCAATGCGATTGACTGGGCTAGAAATATATTGCTTGTGTTTTCTGAAATATAAATCACAATTCATCCATCAGGCCAATAGCTGCATTGTGATGCTTTGGATTTTGGTAGTATTTCTGAACTTTTGAAATTGTGTTGTTCAGATCATTAAAGTTTCTGATTTTTGGTGGACGCTTTCTGTTGATAAAGTCTTTATGCTTTTCTCTTATAATTTCTACTGATACTTCAGGTTCATCGTTGGAGTCACGTTCAGTGTTGTTGGATGCTTGCAGTACATCCTTTGCTGTTATTGCAATTTGTTTCCTGTTTTTATTGTCAAAATGTGGACCCATGAGCTCATTTATATTTATTTTATTTTCGCATTCTTTTTCCATTTCCACCAGCAGCGTTAGTTCTTCTTATGACCACAATTTGGATGGTTTGCTGCTTGCTGGAGCTGCAAGTCCAGCATCATTTTGTGCTTTTGGATGTGCGTGCCAAGCATGTTGTGACACTCCAATTGTTGTTCAGAATCTGGGGTCTCAAAAGCTACAGAGACATTGTAGTTCTCCTTTTATTGTTCTTCCTTTACTTTTTGGATAGTGGCATGCAATGTTGTGAAATTCCACATATATTTTAAGGTAAATTCCTCTATGTTGATAGAAGACATGCTTTCTAAACTCTTTCAAAGTTCCCAATATGTCTCCATATAGATCACAGTTATATTTGTCATTGGGATATTTCCAGTAAGAACTTTTTGGGTGAAATCACTTTTCTTGTTATTGTGTCTATAGATGACGTCATAAGCATCAGGTAGATTCTCAAGTTTTGATGCAATAGTGTCACTCTTGGCTGAGGAGGCCACATATTTAATGGTTTCACTGAAGTCTATAGTTATTTCCTCTTCTGTTATTTCGGAGGGTGAACCGGGTGACATATTGTGATTTAAATTGTGGTTAATCTGGAGGACGTCTACCCCTTCCTTGTAATCTGTGCACACTGAGTTACAGAGGGGACCCAAGGCCCAAATGCTCTCGGCCTCTTTGAGCCCTGGCCTGGTTCATGGAAGAAAATTAGCCCACACCGAACTTTCAGGCCAACCAGGCCATCTGGACTCACCTTTGGAAAATTGATGGTGACCAGATGGCTGAGGGACAGCCTGCTGGTTGCGCTGTTCCTTAGTGAAAGGGCTTTTGCATGTCATTGGAGGGGGTGGGGATTCTGCAGCCTGGCTTGGCATCAGCCACAGGGCTGCAAGAGGACCCCTGATGAACGTTCGACCTATGGCCCGGTCAAACCCCCTGGGCACAACTGTGCCAGGGAGGCTTCACGGTCCTGCAGGACCTTGTTTCAGGCATGTTGTCACACTGTGGGCTGAGGACAGGGCCCCCAAGCCTGGGCAATCCCACCCAAAGGCCCTTGGGGGCCCTGTCAGTGAATTTGAACACAGCCAAGCAGGCAAAGCCTCTCTCGGCCTGATGGACCCGGACCCATGCCCTTGGTAGTGCATCTGGCCATAGGATTGACCCTAGGGCACAAACGCCTCCCCAAGGGCTCAACCAGGCACCAGTCAACGCTTCCGGACTCAGCCATGCAGGGGTGGCCTCCCCAGCCCACAGGACCCCACCAGGGCACTCTGCCAGGCGGCAGGCCTGAGACAGAGATCAGGATGGGGGTCCCTACCCCAGGGCCAGCCGGGGCCCCAGACTTGGCCATCTGGTCGATTGCTGAGACCACCAGATCACAAGAGGTTCCAGGGTATCTGTACCAAATTATCCGGAGGAAGGCTACCCCCTTTGTTGTAATCCATGCACACCAAGTGATGGAGGGGACTGAAGACGTGAATGTACCCAATCTTCTGGAGTCCTGGCTCGGCTCAAGGAAGCAAATGAACCCGCATTCTGACTTCCAGGGCAGCCTGTCCATCTGGTCGCAACAATGGATAGCAAGCCAAGTGACCAAATGGCCAGGCTCGGGCGACCCTGAGTCCGATGTGCTTGGAGCACCAGCTGAGACTCACGCGCTAGTCCATCAGCCCACCCTGGGCCTGATGGACCCCCTTCCTGTGCCCTTGGCGGATGCGACAGTCCTGAGGACGGAGCTCAGGGTGGAAGCACCCACCTCAGGACCTAGTGCGGCCCAGTTAGAACTCTTGAACTCAGCAACACGGGGTAAACCTCCCTGGGCCCGGACAATAGTAATAACACTGGTTCTACCATTTTTTTCCCTTAGATGTTGGATTCTATCTCAGCCAGCACCTAGGGAAACCTAGTCAACCTAGGGTTATCCATGGTGGGCTCATTTGTGTGGCTCTCACCACGTTTTATTACCCAGAATCCCTTGAAAGCCTCAAACTTGCCTATAAAAACACATTTCCCTCAAATTTCTGTGAATCTAAAGGAAGCCACAAACTCCCTTCCACCCCTCATTCCCCCAAGTCTCCTGATACAAATAGTACCTCACTTGTGTGGGTACACCTAGTGCCCATGACAGAAAATGGCCCAAAATGCAACATGGGCACTGAGCATTTTTTCACTGTAAACGGACCTTTCTTTTTTCCAATGAGTTGAAAGGATAATTTAACTTTCAATGTAATGAGGTCAACGCGCCATGGGAACCAATGGCCATTACACACAAATAAAAAATGCCTTGGGCAGCAGGGAAAAAAGAAATTCCTCTGCTTTGCACAGCAGAGAGATTTCTTGGGCATGTGCAGAGGACGGAAAGGTTATGTCCTCCGCACACGGCCACCATAACAGTTACGTCGTTGGTATAGAAAGGGTTAATTTGTCATTAATGTTACCCTATGTTTATGAGCAGCACAGTGAGCAGAAAGGACAGTTCTCCCTTTGCTTATGTAATTACTTTTGTCTAAACTTTTCAGAAAAGTGTATCATATTATGAGACAGCTGGCGTGCAGAAATAAGACATCACTAATGTTGCCAGTCTGGCTACAAATGGAATGCTGTTGTAGTCCCTTACATTAGAATCACAAGAGGGCAGTAACATGCTCACTAGGTCTTAATTGGTGGAAATAAATATAGTAATACTGTAAAGTATACATTCTGATGCCTGACAGTAGGTTTACAGGGCAAAAGAAGATTAGCAAAAGGACAGTAGAGAAAGTAATGAGAAAGAGCAAAGTTGTGAGGGAAACAATGAAAGCAGAGTTTGAAATTAAGGAAAAAGATCAGTGAAGGAGCAAGTGGGGGAGATGAAGGAGAGAGTATGTGGAAATGAGAGAGTAGGCAAATAAGGAGGAAGCAGTGGCGGCTGGCACAGTTAAGTGTAGTGGGTGCGGCAGGGTGCGGCAGGGGATAAGCCGACAGGAGGCTGAATAGGTATTCTTTATTTATTTAATTATACCTATTCCATTGTCCGTCGACTTGCCCCCCTCTCACCCGCCCAACACCATCCCCGCCCAGCCCCACCGGGTTTACCTGTGCCCGCCATCGCTGGGAGAGAGCATGAGAAGAAAGAATGACATGGCGCCAGTACAGGGGAGAGAAAGGAATGGGTGACTCCAGATGTAATAGTGTACAAATACATAAAATGTTGTACACATATATGGCAAAAAAGAGGGTGACTTACAGAGGAAGTGAAGCAGGACCAACTGAAAATGACAGAGTGGGAAAGAAGGAGTAGTGGATGAAAATGAGAGCAAGGGTGAAAGGAACGAGACTGAGGGGATATCCATGGGATGAAGTACAGAGGTGTAGTGAGCACAAAGAGGGTGTGGAGTTCCTCAAAAAACCGAGTGAGTGAACGTAAAGGAGCAGGTGGGATACTCGTTCCACCTGTAGAAGAAACAGGGGGAGGAGAAGCAAGGGGGATCTCCTTTTTCGGAACAAGGGCTCTCATACACCAAGCGAGCTAGGTGTCATGCTTCATCATATGACCCTGCCCTTCATCAGGTCTGGCTGCAATTCCTGACAGACACCCAGTACGGGGCTCTTTGGCGGTTATCTTCTGTTCCTGTGGTTGGGTGAAGTGGGGGTAAGAGGCCTAGTGCGTGTAGATGTGGAGATAGTGGATTAAAACAGGTTAGTTAATCCTAAAAATAATTTTATTTGAAAAGGTAAACTGCCTGGTTAACACAAAAAGAGAGGCAATGGACTAGATATAAGGTTTCTAGCCATATATGCTCTGCTCTTTAATGGTGAACATGTTTCATGCTCTCAGCATCAGGAGAATCAAAGCACTTCGTCAGGACCAATTAAACTATCGACACAACATGATAAGTGAGAATCTACATACCATGTGTTCAGGTAGGTGCCCTGGATGTGGGTCCAAAGGATATTCATCAAGACAAAATGAAACTAAAACGCAAATTACGTTCAACACACTCAGATGTGGGTGTAATGGTCAATGTTTTGCTTGTACACCCATGCTCGTCACCATGCTCGTGGTGTAGAGGATTGTATAAAATATCATGCACATAACAGTGTGGGAAAGGTGTCAGAAGTGCAGGCACACGTGGTTGGCATGATAAAATCTAGCATCAAGTAGATGGCAGTGCGGTAAAGCAATTTATTAAAATTAAAACTAACAGAGAAACAGGAGCAAGGCTCACCACAAAGAGCCTTGCTCCGGAGTCCAGCGGTCTACGGTCACCAGCAGATGGATGAGGACAGAACACAATCAAGGGTATGTATAAGCCACAAAAGGAAGCGGAAGGTGTAGGAGAACATTGGCCGCAAAAACATCCAGAGGGTGGTTAACAGTACACGAAGAGCCAAGATGGCACCCCAAACACACATGACCCGTGGAGGCAGTAGTCGTCCCGCGCTACAATTAGCTGTGCCGGTTCAGAGGTCGCAGACGCACATTGTGGTGTCCGTGCCGGATATGCAAGCACTATGGGAAAACCACTGTGGTGCCAGCTACCAATGGATGTCACTGCCCAAATGTTAGAAGCATGAGTCGTGAACTCCAGCGGAAGAATGGGGTTGGAAGTGCCCCCTCTGCCATAATCACTTAGCCTTGTAGTTGTCAGGTCAGCGAGGTGATCAGGAATGTGCTGCAACCACTTACCCACGTTCCTTGAATGCTGGCATTACGACCTACCTTGGCGCCGGATGCGGGATGGTGGAGTACACCCGGTCCGGCGGGTAGATATACTGGTGGGTCATCAAGAAACCATGGGAGTTCCTGCAGGTGACGTGCACTGTTCGTGAGAATAGTGGTTAATGCAACGGGAATGGCTGGTCCCTGGTGAACTCAGTGGCCATTTTAGAGTGGTTACGGAGGGGAGTGTATTAATGTATTTGTGCGGTGTACCTAAAAGGTCTGGGGAAGTAAACCCAGAAGACTAAAAAATAATCATTTAGCAGTGTCTAGTAGTGAGATTACACTAGAGGTTCAAATACTCCATAAGGTCTTTATGTACTCAATGGTTATGTGGAGGTCACTGGGTCCATGACTGGAAAAACATACTCAGAGGGAGTTGCCTGATGATGCCCATCAGAACCGAGGAACACAATGTACCTGTCTAGGTAACTCGTCCATCTAGGCTACAGTCAAAGGGGTGCAGGCAAGCCTGGATTAGCCAAAAGGGGGTATAGGCAAGCCTGGATTATCACACAGACAATGGTGACGTCTGAAGTGAGTGTCTTAGTCTGAGGCAGTACCGAGGAAGTTGGGTAGGTGATGCCTAGGTCAATGACACTCCCCATATCTGGAAAACAGCATACTGTGCAAAGGACCCGCCCTGGGTATGTATATCAATGTATATACGGTCAGACACTGAAGTGGGTCCCTCCAGGGGTGCAGACGTCCAATGACGGTTGGTATTCTATAGTGTGCCCGTGAATAACATCATGTATGGGGCGTGGGTCATGTTAGTGAGCCCCATGGGATGTCATCATTGATCCCTGAATGGTGTGTAGAGAGTCTATGAACCCATCTCTGTTCGATCCTGAAGAGTGATGACTGTGAGATCCGTACATGTGCTTCTAGCATCACCCACCGGATGGAATCAGGGGGGTGTTGAGCGTCTTTGGAGTGCCCTTTGGCATCTAATGTTGCTTTTATGTTCAGTTATCTGGGTTTTGTGCATCTTCATGGCAATATACCTCATGCCGCATGGGTAGCTAATCACATAGATGCATTGTGTGGTGTTACAATTAGTATGGCGGGTTAGTGTCAACTTGAAATTATTTGCAAAGTTAATCTCTTTGATCACTTTAGTCAATCTGCACACTACACAAGACCCACGTGGATAATTTCCTGTTACCGGAGGGAGCCCCCACAGGGTTTACTGCATTGTTTTATTGCTTTGTGGATCTCTTGTGTGAATCAGAATGTCTTTGAGATTGCGTGTCTATTTGTATGCAAGCCTAGGCCTAGGAGTGCTTGAGTCTCCTAACCCTAGGGGTGAATGACGTCACACAAGTCAAGATGTCTGTCGTGGGTTTTGGGTGTGTCTCAAGGAGGGCCTCTCTGGGGTTGTTCTTTGCTCTTTTCAAGGAGTCTCTGATTTTATGTTGAGGGTATCCTCCACCCTGAGGTTGAGAGCCAATGTATTTGGCTCTGTTTTGTAATCAGAGGTACTTTTACAGTTACGTTTAATATGAAAGAACTGCTCAAAAGGGAGGTTGTCTCTCAGTGCTCTCGGGTGGTGGCTGTTGTATAGTAATAAGCTGTTACGGTCAGTGGGTTTCCTGTATAACATGGAGCTGAGAGCCCCACCCGCCAGCCTGATGTTTAGAGCTACAAAGTGGATACTAGTCTCCGAGATAGTGTGGGTAAAACTAAGGATCATTGTTCTGATCATTGATCCATGTGACAAACTCTTCACAAGTAGAACGGTCCCCTTTCGAAAAGATAAGAATGTCATCTATAAAGCGCTTCCACAATATACAGTTGTGACGGTAAGGTTTGTGGGAGTTGTGGATGACGTCTCTTTCAAAAGCTGCCATATACAGGCAGGCTAGACTAGGGGCAAAAGTGCTGCCCATCAAAGTACCCTGGATTTGGTGGTACAACTGCCTCTTGCATTCAAAGATGTTTTCCATCAAAGCCAGGGTCGCACATGTAACAGGGGTAGGAGAGGACCATTCCAGAGTGTTTAGCGCAGTCTCAACTACTGTCAAATGTGGCTCTCTGTGGTATATTAGTATAAAGTGCCTCCATGTCAAGGGTGACGAGCAGGTCTATGTCATTGGTGTTGTCTGTTTCCTCAATGATTCTGAGTATGTCTATGGTGTCACGGACAAAGGAGGATTTCTGCCTCACTATTGGTTGGAGAAGATGTGTAAACAAGAAAAAGTAAAGTAGGGAAAATGTTAATGGGGTGAAGCACTAAGTGATACAGAGAGAAGGCGAGACGGGGCATCTAGAAAGGGAAATAAGAAGAGAGATAGATGTGAAGGAGGTAGAAGAGAGATACAAGATATCGAGTGGGAGAAAGTGCACAAGAAAGAAATTATAATGAAAGAGAAAGGAGGGATGAGTAAAAATATGGAAAATAATAATAGAGACATACAAGAATCATAGGACTACAGTAAGAGAAGTGGTAAGAAATGGGGGAGAAGGGAGGAAGAAGAGAGCATGGAATGGGATGGTAATAGCATACGAAAAAGGAGAGGAAGGTGATATGGAGTGGGAGGGTAGAGAAAAGGTGAAAAAATGAAGATTCAGGAAAAACAAGATAAACTTGCTAGACGATATCAGCAAGAAGAAAAAGAGAAGGGAATAAAAAAGAGATGAATAAAAAAGAGCGCGAGATGCTTTGGAAGGGAAGAAGGACCAATTTGGAGAATTGCCTGATTCAATGAGTTAAGAACACAAATGAACAAGAAAGAAAAGAGATGGAGAAACAGAGAGGTGAAGGAGTGAGCAAGAGGAGAGAACAGGAAGGCAAGACACCATGTAAAATGAACAAGGGAGTATAAAGAAGATTTGTATGATGGGACAAGGATGAAGGAAATAAACAGGACGAAGAAGAACAGCATAAAAATTAGGAAGGATAGCGGAAAAAATTTGAAGAGATCGGGGAAGAAGTAGTGAATATTATAGAACAGGGACTTTATGGAGGAGAGAGAATGCATGAAGAAGAAAGGAAAGAGGCTGAAGAAAGTAAGGAGAGGAGAAAAGGATAAAGGAGAAAACAGCGATAAAGGTCAGGAACAACTTTTAAATGGAAAGGGAAGTACGAAATGAGGTACGAAGAAGAGTTCAGAACTGTTATGGAAAAGAAGAAAAAAAGGAGAGAAAGAGAGAACTTGCATTCGAAAAGGCAATATGTGCTTATTGAGAAGCTGTGGAAATGAGTGAATGTGTTCATATCGTCTAAAGGACACAGCAGAACCTGGCATTGCTGCTTACGGAATGTGATTTAAAAGTTACTATTTTTCTTGTAGAGGTCCAACTACTCCCTAGTGATGAGGTTATACATTTCTTTCAAGTCCATGTAAACTGCCAACCTGCTTTAACATGCCATACAAATGTTTTCAACCTTATACAGTTGTAAATGTTATGATGGATATAAAATCAATATTTGCAGCCTACATTTGACGAGTGAATTTATAAAAAATATTACAAAATTGAAATATTGTTTTACAGAGATTTTTAGTATGTATCCAATAGACATGTAGTGTCTTTTATATCACATTGTAAGATGAGAAACATTACCAACGGTGTGTTCTCTTAAACTAATATATGGGAAGGTTATTTGTGCATGAACATATCGGAGTATATACAGCTGGAAAAGTTGATCGACCCCTCGTATCTTTAAAACACCACTCCACGGGGTGGCCCGGGGGTTACTATTATAGAATGGACAAAGTATGCTTCACATTACATCCCCGCAAACCTAACTGTTAGAATATAAGAAGACTGCTCGAGAGGCACACTACTTGGTTAGGAATGGTGGCATGTCTGCCACCATTCACCCAAAATACTTTCAAAATGTTATTAAAAAGGATCTTTTGCTCCCTAAAAATACTCGCAAAATCTTATCTTCACACTACAAGGCATATTTACAAACCCCTATCACCACCACAATGCCACGTTCACGTTGTGATAGCGATATGGGCCGTGCCTGATTTACAAGGCAGCTTTAAGCCACTTAACGTGGCTTAAGCTACCTTGTAAATAAGGCACCCTTTCACGCTGTATTTAGCATTAAAGGGGAGGGCAATGGGTGTTGTAATGGGCGTTCTACTGCAACACCTATTGATTTTGACTCTTCCTCCTAGTCACAAGTGAGGCGTAAATAGGAGGCAGTGCCAAAATTATGACCAGGGAAAACCTGGTCTTAAACAGGTGCAACAAGGAGAAATGTTGTATTTCTCCTCGTTTTTGCTTCTTCCATGCAAAGAAACAGCAAACTGCTTTTAACTGTTTATGAGCAGGAAGGTCCCCCTTCCTGCACATAAACAATAATTCTTGGTTTTTTTAAATGCTGCATTAAGCATCACAGATATAAGTTACAAATCAACATCTTAAGATTGTTTATGTGCTTCAAGGGACACCTTCCTGCACATAAACACTCTTCCCCTCAGCAAAGGCAACCTTGCACTGTGGTGCAAGGGTGCCTGCGTTGGCGCTAGGCACCCTTGCACCACAAAGTCAGCACCAGCACGGGGGGAAACGTGGGGCTGCACCATTTTCTAGTAAATATGGTGCAGCCCTGAGTTTCTAAAGTGATGAAGCGTATCCTTAGCCTTCTTGGCTTATTGGCATGCTTCGCCACTTTATTGTAAATATGCCCCTCCTTGTGATGCAGAATCACTTCAAGGGATGTCATTTCCTTTGAGGTCACTTCCTGCAAAGCCACTTTGAATATCCACCTAGAATTTTAAAGTGTACGCCAATGCGTGTAAACATATTAGCTTAAAAATATGTAAAATGCTATAGCATAATTTGAGATTTTGTGCTGGTGCTATCAATGAAAATATCGCAAATAATTCAAACTCACTAACCATTGACTGATTTGTTCGCTTAGTGAAACATAATGTAATTGGCATACACTATAAATGTAATAGTTGTTCGCCTGCATAATTCAGTCTTACTGCACCTAATCTGGTGCACCTACAAAATAAAATATAATGTTCTTTTTCTGACATCGAATACCCCTAACACGCAGACGAGCAGAACTGTGCTTTTTCGGTAGCGTGCAGGCATCGCTCTGGTACTTTTTCATACAACCTTAGACAGTTGTTGGAGCTGTCCCCCAAAGGTCCTTTAGTCAGTTCAGCTGAAAGAACATTAAACTGATCCTGTGATTACATACAACGCTCTCCTCGAACTCATTTTGACAATGTTAAATAACATTTAGTGAATAGCTGTCAAGGATTTTCTTGAACTGCTTTACAGGTTTTGAAATGACGACTTGCTGGGCAAACAATTCCACCACCACATTTTAAATTCTCTATAAATTGTCCTCCGAGGATAGCTTTGGAAGTGTATTTTATTAGTTTCCTTGTCATTGCTCACAGCTCTGTCACTTTCATCAGCGGAGAGCAACATTTCCCACGTATCTTGATTTGGCAGCTTCATAATTGAAGTAATGTCTCCTCTGTGTCCTCTTATAAAAACAGAAACATTCAAACTCTTTTAGGAATAGGCGAAGAGAACAGAGCACACTCACAAAAGCCTGTCCATACCTTCCTACCTTCGGAGTTAGCACAAAGCTTTTAGGGTATAATCAGACATTTCCGGGGAGGCTACATGAAATCTACAACACCAAAAGATGTACAGACTGTAGCTACAGGTCAACTCTTACTCATGCATGCGGAAGAGACTGCAGTTCGCAAAAATATATTTCCAAATGGTTTCCAATTTCGAACCCCCTACCTGTACACCTCTATGACGTTTTACTAGTCCCATACACATTTCTAGCCTGAAGACACAGTTACTCTAACTTTTAATAGGACAGGGGTATAACAATAGTCCCTGTGATCTGTGACTGGGGGTGAGTGTCTGAAAGTTTTTAGCACTCCGTCCATCATCTCCTTATGTTTTCTCTTCCTGCGGCACGGGGGCAGGTTTACCCATACTGGAGGGGACCCCCCAGCCCCCACTAATGTTAGTGTGAGGGGCCCCTTCACGGCATATCGTGCAGGGGGTCATGTTTTGTTACGCCCCTGTACCAGGGCTGCGTTGACTAGTATTCACAAGGATGTGCCCTCGATTCTAAGAGGCAGATTTACGTTGCCTGACGCATCTCTGCAAATCGGCAGAGATGCGCCAGGAAAGATACGGCACGCAAGTTCATCCTTGCGCCACCCATGATGCGCCGCATTTACAATGCGGCGCACCATGGCGCAGGAATGAACAGATGCGTGTCGCATCTTGGGCGTAAAGTTGGCGCAGTGCTGAAATTGTGTTGCGTGCGGCACGCAACTCCAGCACTTTTCCAACTTGCCCTATCTTTAACGTGGTGCATCAAGCCTTACGCCTGCTTCAAGCAGGCGCAGGGTTTTGACGCATCAGCATTGGGAAAGTGACTCAGTGAAATCTTGTGGATTTCACTGAGTCACTTTTCAGGGGCTTTCCTGCGACGGAACGCCACCCCCTGCACTGGAACGCCTACATGAAACCTGACGCAGGTTCCATGTGGCGCAGGGCCTTACACCGTGATGCAGCTCCATAGATGCGTCACGTTGTAAATGCCTCGTAGGGATGCGCCACGTTTACGCCGCCTTGCGTGACGCAACAGCGGCGTAAACGTGGCGCAAGGGGCTTGTAAATCTGCCCCTAAATACTTAAATACATAGGTTTATCTGATGTGTCAATTGCTTCAAAGTAAAGAAATAGAAAAAAAAGCACAATGTTTCTGTTACTTTACTTTTAAAGCAATGGTGGCACCTGCGCTTTAGCCTAAGATGCTTAAAGCTAAAGGACAGGTGCTGTCATTGTAAACAAAAGTAAATAAACAGAAAAAAGCCATGCAGCCACATTCGGCAAGCAAATAACAACAAATATAAGAAAGGCGCTGCCACCATTAGGCGTGTTGCGCTGGTTAAATAGTTTTTTTAATGGTAAACCCTGTCCTGCCTGCAACAGAAGGCAGGAGAAAGGCATTTAAGAGGCTATAAATAAAAGGTACTGAGCAGGAACACATGCAACAGTGGGTGTCATCATGGGAAGTTAGAAGAAGAGAAAAGGCTGTACTGAGGAGCGACTACGAAGCCTTATGACCAATGAAAAGCCACCATTTATAAAGGACAGTGACAAGAGTCAATTAAAAAGATGGGCGGAAAGTGCACGGAGCTTCATGCCCATATCCTGAATACAGCATGTCTTTAAGAGACAGCGCAAGCACTGCCTAGGCGAGACCTAAAAAAACATCTGGGACAGCCCACCATTAAGATCTCTGGAGCACCGCCCTCATCCTTTTGCCAACACAAGATAGCATGATGAGTGTCTGTCAGGCTGAACAAAGGTTAGCCTGATAGGCATTACCCATATCAGTATCAGGCAGCCAGGTACATTGCATATAATAATGCACTGGCAGTCTGAGCAAAACATTGATGGGCTAAATATTCCAAAGCCCCAAGGGCATGACCTCATTAGTCTGGAAAAGCCCTATGAGGTACTGCCCCTCATGAAGTGTGGGAGCATCGCTGTTAGACCTGGTACCATTGGTGTGGGTGTAACTTCCATTTTTTTGCCTCTGCCTCTTGTGTTTTTGCTGTATGTTGGATACCGTTTTGCTGGACTCAATGTTTTAGGCACTTTGCCACTGCTGTTCAGTGCCAAAGTGCAATTGCTCCCTTTTTGTTGTTATAGATTAGTTATTCCATGATTGGCATATTTGATTACTTTCCAGACCCTAATATAGTGCACTGTGTGTGCCCAGGGCCTGTAAATCAAATGCTACTAGCGGGCTGTAAAATGTAACTCTGTCCAGCCATTGAAGAGCCTGTGTGCAGTCTGGGACTGCCATGTCGACTAGGCAAATGCCCACACTTGCCAGTCCCTAAACCTTCTGTTTTCTACACATTAATCACCCCTAAGGTAGGCCCAAGGTATCCCTGCGGGCATGGTGCATTGTATGTTAAAGATAGGACATACCATAATGTGTGTGGCATGTCCTGATATTGAATTAACGCCAATTTTGTGTTTCACTATTGCAAGGCTACATGTTCCTATAGGACACAATGGGGAGTTTGTTTATAACATCTTATGAACAAAACTGGACATTGGAGCAGGGTAAAGAAATAAAGTTTAGTATGCCTGAACTCAGAATGTTAAAATGCATCTTTTAGTGAGGGTAATTTTTACATTCTGTGTTTGAAAATAGCACTATTAGAACGTAGGTTTTTACTTGCCTAACCATCCAGTGTGAATCTGCTAGGTTTGTGTATTGCATCTCTGGTTTTTGGATGACAGGGGCTGGGGAGGGGCTGTGGCTCCAGAAGTCTGATGAGTCAGGGCTGGACTGAATAGACCTTGGCTGCCTTTAGAGTAGGGGAGGAGATTTCCTTTTCACCTGAATGGGCCTGGTCTGCCTTCAATAATGCTTTCTCCACCTCCTGCCAGGAAGCTGCACCAGTGAGGACATAACTCTTTTTGGCTGGGTATAGACACTCTCTGCCTCAGAGAACAAATGATTTTGATATATAAAAAGAGGGGTCCAGACCCCAAACTTTTAGTTCACTTCTGGGAAGTCAAGAGGAACCTTTGCCAATGAGAAGAGCCGGATAAGTCAAGGAGGAATACTGCCCTTGTGCTGTTTCCTGTCTGGGGTTGGCCTGCAGTGGCTGATTGCCAAGGGCTTGAAACTGAGCCTGCCTCCTGTTTTGATATCTCAGGGACACAAAGATTTCACCACCAACTCCCCTGAGTTTCCTTGCTGGAAATTAAGAGGTGCATGCTGCTGTTTAGGACCTCTGGAGTCTGCTTGTCACTGGGAGCTGAAAAATCGATGCAACATCGAAGAAGCATGACGCATCCGTACCTGTTTCCGAAGCATCGCAGAAGAAACCGTCACAATGCCGCACGACGCATCGGGTGTAACGATCTCCGAAGTATCAGATCACCGCACAGATTCTGACGCAAGGCTGCTGTGCAGCTGCACGAAACCACGCATTGTACCGGATCGACACTTCGCTCTTTAGCCTAATAAAAGGGTTTAGGATTGGAACGCCGGATTACAGTGACCATTTACCTCAAGAATTTACACTCAATGCCCAGGGAACGGCAATTACTCATCCAATTAAGGATCTAAACTCAACGATCACATTAAACCACCAGCGAATTAAATGCAATGTGCGTGATCCAGAAAAACTTCAGGCCCTTTCGTAAAAAAGATGGGAGGAAAGTAAGCAGCTGAGTGTGAACAGTTTAACGGCCTGGGAGAACTTCATTGAAAGCTTTGACCCAAGCAAGTCCAAAAATGAGCCAACAAAAGGAATATAAGGCCAAAGAAATATGGGAGGCATCATGTAAGCTGGAAAGCAGCGAAATAATTTATTTTTCAAAACATCAGAATGCGAACTAAGGCAATTAAAAAACAATACTAACAGGGCACTGCTCAGTCTCCGTATACATGGCCCAGCTGACAACATCCAGTCCGAATTAAGGAGGCTCAAGGCAGGCAGAAATAAAATCATATGGCTCGCTAATAAGGAAAGTGCTGATTCAACATGGGCAAAACTGACATATGACGCAAAAAACAACAACAGCGCCAGGTTTTGGCAGACTGTCAGAAACTTAGAGAACCCATCAGCTCCGGGAATAAACTCACATATAACGGAGGACACTTGGGTAAAGTATCTACAGTGTCACTTTAATACGCCCGCTACAATCTAAAACACATTTAAGATCTAAATCCCTAATACTAATTTTAATGGTCCTGGGTCTACGCTGGAGTTTCCAGTAATTAGCACTCCGAAACATTTTGTATTCTGAGCCATCTGACCCTCCTTACTGGCTGCCTCGTACATCAGCTTTTACTCGCTTGCAATTTTATGCAATTATTGTAATTTTTAAACAAGCACTTGAGAATGTTAGTATTTTTAATGAGGTCATTTTGCTTTTTCAAACATATGTTTTATCCTTTTGCAAAGGTTTCAATTAATCATGCAATAAAGTGTATTTACTTCGCATCAAGGCGCTAAGACTGTCGCATCCTTGGGGGCTGAAGTAAGAAATAGACACATCAACCCCCCACCCCGTAAGGAACAGACGCCAACCCCCTGCGCTGCAGTGAGGGCTAACGCATCACCTCCCCTGAGTAGAAGGAACCAACGCATCCCCTTCCCTGCTGTCATTTTGTTTATTTTTCGCGACATATCTAAGGTACTTTTAAGGAAAGTGTCACATTTACAACTTGCATTGAGCTAAACTATTTCTACCATTTGAAAGCCTTATTTTTAATATTGTACTGTGGATTTTTGTTCTTTGGTCTTGTTTTGGTTTAGATAAAGATTACTTATTTTACTAAGCTGGTGTGGTGTCCATTTGTATTGTTTTCACTGTATTACTGCATGTGTTCACATGCTTTATACACTCTGAGATAAGCCTGACTGCTCGTGCCAAGCGACCAAGGGGATGATCAGGGGTATTTTAGGAGTGTATCCCCCTTACCCTGACTAGAAGCAAGGGCCCCTATTTGGACAAAGGTACCTACTACTGCCAACTAGAGACCCCCATTTCTCACAATGACTAATCGAATCAGACCTGGGTACTTCACGTTGGCCCAATGACATGCTCAGGACTGACTGTCTATCAATGGTGTCTTGTTACAGACTTGGGTGGGGTCAGCAAGTGTCAATGTCCCCATCACCTGTGTGAGAAGTTAGGGAAGATCCTACTCTCATTGGCTGATTCATGACAAGATCAGCCAATAAAGAGAAGCAACAAGATCTTCCATTCGCCTTTTTCTTCCCCAAAGCCTCCAGGAAGCACAGAGGCCTTTCTGCTTCTCCCTCCTGCCAACCTATGCCACTGCTGTGGCCTGGTAAGTGCTTGTTGAGTGTTGGATCCTTGTGTATGTATGAAGGTATGTGTATGTGAATGCTCTGAGTGTGTGTGTGTACATGCTTGTTAATGGTAGGTGTATGTGTGCACTTGTGAATTAATGGATGTGAGCGCCTGTAATGGGTGTAAGTAAATGTTTACTTTTGTGTGTGATGAGTGGAAAAGAGTGTGCATGTGTTTGCCAGCATCACTATACATGCGCATTACGGCCATGACTGAAAATCATGTAAGGAAAACCATCTCATTTGCATGTTCCTCACCTATGGTCTTCTTAAAATGATAACTAATTTAATTTAATAAAATGCCATAACTGCACTCTCGTGTGACAAAAGTGCAAGACTGCTGTCGAGTATAGATGCACCACGTGAAAAATACGAAATATTTTGCCCATCTACTCCAAAATCATAGCATGTGACTTTAAATTACAAATAGGATGAAAAGACCATTGGTTAGGTTTCATTACTATTACAATTTGGGAAAATTAAATGTATATTCTGCCAGTTGTCAGCTGCAGTGTATGCTGAAAGGTATTCACCTTTTTGTCTGCTTTCACCTAGTCTTCCTTTCTGCCTAAAAACAATCATCCCCTCAGCGCAGGCACCCTTGCGTAATGACAAATGGTTGTCTAAGCTGGTGCATGTCTGCTGTTTGTGCACCGGCACAGGGGAGAAGGACAGGAATGCACTGTATCTTGTAGATACAATGCTTTCCTGGCCTTTTCTTTTGACACACGGCTGAATAACTGGAAGGACTGCTGCCCTGCCATGCATCAAATGTTTGTAAATGAGGTCCCCAGTATGTGAATGGAGGTACACAGGTTACAAACAGGTTATCTGTGCTTGAATATTGATCTTTAGCACCGTTTGAAATTATGAGAAGTGGGATTTTCTGTTCAAATTTAGCCAGACTATACAAGGCGAAAGAGAATTGTTTCAGGAGGCGATATTCTTTGCAGTTCATTAGGCTGCACTGGGAAAGCCCAGGGGTGGAATTGGGAGGCATTAGAAATTTCCACACACATGATGCATAAAATGACCATTCATATGGGATATTTGGATGGTTGAGTTGCGGCAATTTGAGCCCCCAGGAACAGAAGTGCAATGTTTCGTTGTTTATTGTGAATGAGAAGACTGAGAATTTAATGTGAATTTCCCAGGGTCTCCAATGATTGAGTACCCATTTAAAATACTGCTTGAACCAATGAAAGGGAGAATTAACCTTCAGAACAGACTCAACATTGGTTTCGTCTGAACTTTCATACTGTTGGACAATTGCTACCAGTCGGTTCCATTCATTTTCAGAGACCCGTACCCTTGGTCCCGCCCTCGAGTGGTGGCCTGCAGATCCAATAAAACTTTCTTTGGTCAGCTTGCCTGGCCTTTTCTTCCACCAGAACCATGCAGTCTTTGCGTTCTGATGATGTCATCAACAGAATGGCTGCAGCATGGCATGTTCTGTGGAGCCATTTATTGACTGGAAATATTTATATGCTGCAAGTTCCTACCATTAGAACCCTGTATTCAGCAGCTGCAAATCAAGCAATCAATCAATCAATCAGGGGTTTGTTAAAGCGTGACTACTCGCCCGTAATGGTCTAGAGGTGCTAGGGGTAGGGGGAGTGCAGGTTCCATTCCATCAAGGAGGAGATTTGTCGAAGATCCAGGTTTTGAGGTTTCTTGCGAAGATGGGGAGCGATGTTTCTGTCTGCGGTGGAGCGGAAGGGCGTTCCAAGCTTTGGCTGCAAGTTCAAACTCTGATCCCATTTACTGTTGCCAATTAGTTTTTGTGCCATTGCCAGTGGGTCTCTCCCTTTCCTCTGGAGCTGTCCAGGATAGTGTACATTTGCTTCCAACTAGAGACAGTAGTGTAGCTTAGTCAGAGATAGTCATGGGGCATGCATCTTAAATGTATTAACTAAAAACAGAAGTGGGCTGCATGGTGGACGGGTGAGATAACCAATATATGGGAATGACTGTTTCTATGAGAAAAAGGGTCTGTACAGATTTACATTAAGTGGGTCTCTCTCTAGAGCGGAAGAGTGGGCAAATAGCACTGGGTTGAAATGCTATACTGAGTGATTGCCACTGGCTAGACTATTTGCAAGTAGTCATCCCATCATCAACTTTTGGTTTCTTGATTGCCAGTAGTATGCCTGGAAACCTAAAACTGGCACAACCTTCCAAGTCTTCTACTGCCAACGTTTGTAATTTCCAAAAAGTAGTAAAGTAGCATTCATTCAAGGAGTACTTCAAAGGAGGAAGATTTACTATTTATTTGGATAGCCCATTACTATATAGGCCTGATTCCCAAAAGTAACTTACACTTTTGAATAATTTGCACTTTTGAGTAAATGTACTACTTGTTGGCTGTTTGCAAAGCCTGAATGGTAATTTATTTCAAAAGTGTAATTTACTTGTCTCTACTAAATTGAAGGGTCTTGGGGATATTCACAATCTGAGCCTCTAAAGCACTACTGCAAAAACAGTAGTACTTTCAAAGTACAATTTTTGAATGACATTTTGTAGCATGTTTGTACTGCTATTTGTAGTACTACAAAATGTACTACAAAATGCAGTATGTGAATAGCCCCCAGGCCTTTCGGGCAAACCCTAAAGTAGTCATGTAAACCATAACCGTGGTCCTGAATCTTTATGTAAATTGAGCAACAAGAGTCTATTAAATCAATCATAACAGATGTTTGTCCGGTGCCGAATTTTTTGTTTGCTGGAAAGCTGCCTTCAAGTTACTGCTGATTTCTATTACTTTGTGTCGGGGGGGGCATTCCATAGGTAGAACATGGGTGCTCCTATGTAAACTCAGTGGGTTTTGACTGAAGCCCTATCCACTAACAACAGTATACAGGGTTTTGGGACAAAAAAATAACATCTATTAGGAATGCATTAACTTGGAGAAATGCATATATTTCTCTAAACATTTTCGAATTAACATCTGTGCTGCACTATACTGCAAATATTAAAAGTGGGAAAAGTTTGCTGAGGTGTAAAAAATTGGGTTTTTGATTGAGGAGGATGGAAACCCTACTCAAGCAACAACAACAATCCTTGGCAGGGTAAACAACAAACATCACTAAATTAACCTGTGCTTGCAATTGCAAAGTCAGCTCTTGTTACAACATATTGCAACTGCCCTAATTAAAAAGCTGAGGAAGTCAACATATAGATCTCTGGCACCACTGATCCAAGAGTACCAAGCCAAGGGCATTAGGCCAGTCTTCGGTGGGCGGAGCTATGGGGCCATATTAACGTAACTCCCATAGAACAAATCGAAAACAGATTCATGAGAGCAGCCATGGAGCTTCCCCGAATGCTGCCTTGACACCAATGCATCTGGGCTTCGGACTGAAGAATATCACTCATGTGATTGCTTTAAGGCCCATTTGCTTTTGGATTTGCATTTGGTCAAACAACGCCCACTAGCTCTAAGAGACTCACTACTCAATGTGCTAACCGTAAATACTAAAGGGATCATTAAGTAGTTTCATTTCACCAAGACCTTGATGGTCAAATTGGGTCTGAGATACATTTGGTTGGATCCCATTAGCATTCAAAAAAGGTTCCTGACCATCCTTAAAAAGAGTTTTGGAGACAAGTTAATGACACCTGGTGAAACAAAGTATCGAAGGGGGGCTGAAAGGATGATTCATGAGTTTCAAAGACAATATTCATCAAGAACAATTCTTTAAGTGAATAGAACCACCGTTAGCGAAATCCCTGTATCTGAAATTTAGGTGTAGCATTCTACCGGTTAGCAGCAGCTTCTCTAGCAAATGGAAGGGTGCTAATACCGCCCCCTCCTGTCTTACATGTAAGACTGACTCTGAAAACAAAGCAACATTTTTATTCTTCTGTCTCAAGTATACACTGATTAGAAGAAGTTGGTTAATCCCGTTATGTTGAATTTTAGCCGCAAACTGATTGGTTGAGATTGTTAGGATCCTAAAGAGTGATTGCACAGCATTTTTAAATTGTGCTGTTTCCAGATACCTGTTACTGGCCTGGAGACTGAGAACAAGTATATTGAAACTGTTGTGCAATAAGTGAATCAATTTAAAGTTCTACATGTGTTCCCTGTTGTATCCTGATCCGTTGCTTGGTAGACCAGTATTAACCTATTTGACGCAGGAATTTTAAGAGATGTTATTCATTTTTAGCACAAAACTAGTTTCTACAATGTAAACTTTTATGTAGTAATTGAAGGATGTAACAATGCACAGATCACTTGTGAGCATACTAGCGACTTGAGTACATGTGTGGCATCAGAATGTACAAAGCCTGTCATGAGGAATGTTCGAACATGACCATCAGGTGCTATAAGTACTGACGGCGAGCAGGACACAGGCTCTGGCTTTTTACATTTCCTTCCCCCGTGAAATTTGACGAGGTGGCAAGATGAGATTCTCTGAATCTCAAGCTTAATTACTTTGAGAATTCGATCATGTAATCACAGGTGCACACCTCATCGATGGTGCACCTTGGAGATTTTGTTTGTCTCACATATTGATGACAAGTGACTCTTCATACATAAATATACCTAGTCAATTCTTCAAGCTTACTTGCACGAAAAATTTGGAGGACAGAACTTCATATACAGAACCCCGTTGAGCCCGTCTGCTCTACACTCCTGGAGGATCAAAATATATACACACCTCCAAGCATCCTAATATTCCATTTTTTTTATCTGAGTCCATGAAGATATTCACTCACCATCGGTCGTCCAATATATGATCCCTTTGTTCGCCAGGAAAGTTTTCCTCGCCCTGAAGAAGTCCCGCCACGGGACGAAACGCGTCGGCTGTTCCTTTTTGTGAAAAATAAAGAATCAAACAAACAAGACTTCTGGACTTCACCATTTGTGTTTCATCATTTTATTACTGATGTAGTACAATTCTGATATATGGTGCACCTGTGCTTTTTTTCATGTTATGTTAGAGTTCTGTTTAGGACTGTTTAGGACTGGCATTGTGTTGGCGGGTGTTCAATCGGTGTGCACATAATCCCTCTTCAACTATTAAGGAAGGGGCAAATTTATTATTGAGGCTATCTCGGATCAGGTGCATTTTTATGAAGGTTCTGCCATCTGCCATTTATTAGTATTTTAAGAGATGTTATTCATTTTTAGCACAAAACTAGTTTCTACAATGTAAACTTTTATGTAGTAATTGAAGGATGTAACAATGCACAGATCACTTGTGAGCATACTAGCGACTTGAGTACATGTGTGGCATCAGAATGTACAAAGCCTGTCATGAGGAATGTTCGAACATGACATATGTTGTCTTTATACCCCTCAATTGATCACAAGTGGACGTTGTGGGTCTCACCATATCATTAACATTTCTCGCTTGGTGTAATTTGTAATGACTTTGTTCTTATTTTTGCAATGTAATCTTCATTTAGAAACCCAAATGCAACAATTCTGCACTTAGCACTTTACCTGTTGTCACAGCGTATAACAGATATCATCACTACAATACAGCTTTGACATGAACTAGGGTCATCGCCAATACCTAGTAAAATTGGAATAGATAATTGATTGTTTTAGCTGAATTGTATATAATGTACTTAAGTGCTGGGGTTTTATCAGTTAAATACTTGAATTGTAATTGGACTTTTTCAGATTGATTTTATGTTCGCATGCTTTTATGTTGTTTTACAAAATTGAATAAAGATACTATTACTACTACTACTACCTGTGCTTAACCCCCACGTAGCCTTGCACAAAAGCAGTCAGGCTAAACTTAGAGACAATGTGTAAAGTGTTTAAGCAGCATTCAAATAGCAATAAAGTGAAAACCCTACACAAGAAAAACCCCAAACCTATTTAAGAAACAAAAGTACATTTTATTAAATAAAAGGACAATCAATAGAACAGAAATTATGAGTCTTTAAAGTCTTAAATGTAAAATAGAAAGTCAAATATCAAAGAACCATCTGCACATATCTGGTCATGTGAGACTGGGGCAAATTCAAAAGTTGAGAGGGACCCTAATGGAGTGTGGTTTGGCTACAGATGGTGGTTGGGCCCAGTCTTCACTAACCTTCAGAATTCGAAGGATTTTCAAAGGAAAGTTCCAGAGAATGAAAATTTCAATGGGGCCAGGCAGTTTAGGTTGTCTGAGGATGAGGTGCACTCATGTGGGAGCCGCTGGACGGAGATACGGTGAAGATTTCTATCTTCAGACTTTCCAATTTTTTTAGAAGTCAAAAAACTCCAGTGGGAGGGAGCTGTAGGCTGTAGCTAACGAGGGCTCCACGAGGCTGAATACATTCAGTGATAGGTCCCGCTGAACAGGATTTGCTGCGGCTGAGAGAAACGTAGTAGAAGTCACCACAAGGTCAGGTCGATCAGCAGGTCACCTTGGGTGAATCGGCTGGCATAGTGGTTCCAGCTTTCTGTTGGTTCTTGTGACAGTTTCTGCTGGATTTTCTTGCAAGTCCTATGTTTTAGGGTTAGGCAAGAGCAACACCTCTAACATCACTTCCAATGGTCCATGACCTGAGGGGCAACACTTGGGGTTATGGGTCTCCAGGCACAGACTGATGCAGGGTACAAGGTCTTTGGAGATTTTTATGTCTCTGTAGTTCACACAGGAGGCCAATCAAGTAGCCCTTTGAGTCACTCTGGTGCACCAGATTTCAAGAAGCATGTCCAGTCCTCCTTCATTCATAACAACATCAGGCACCCATTCTGAATCTTCCAGAAGTCCAGGAGTGTATGGAAAAAAAGGTAGTTCAAGAGGACTTGGTCCCCGCTGGTGATGTGGTGGTGTCATCCTGGCTTCCGCCTCTGGATCTGGAAAGTTCTTTGCTTACCCTGCCAAGCCTTCAAATAGTGTGGTGTGACAAAAGATTTCTGTCTGCTGGAGGAAGCCCTTTGAAATCTAAGTGGGGCAGGGAATACCTCTACGACACCCATCCTGTCGGGATGGCACATCCTGCCAACACAGAGTCCTGTTTTCTTTCACTGTCTGGGAGGAATACACCATGACCAGCAGCTAAGGCACAGTCACAGTCATGTGACCCAGGACACAGGCTGAAGGCACCAAATGGCTGGGACAGGAAAATGCCAACTTTCTAATAGTGGTATGCAGTTCCTAAGGGGGGCTGACAAAAAGCTGGGAGCGAGATCCAATAGTGGCTACCACAGGATGGGGCATAAACGCCTTCGGCCCTTGGGCTCATGCTTTCCTGCTAGCACTTAGATCATGGTCTACAGCCCTTGAGGTGGGGCACTGTTCAAATAGCTGACCCAGGCGTATGACCCTGCACCTGCAACGAAAAACGCTGGGTCTATGGCTACTCTGCTTACTACACAGCCTCTTTTCCGCTAGGATTTTTTAACATGTCACCATCTTTGGCCCCTTCCTCTAGGACATATGTTACTTTAACGTGTCCACTCCATGCCGATATCCAGTGGGGCCAGTCTTTACTAGATTTTAAGTGAGTCGTTGAACCTCACCGTACTGTATATCTATGACTTGTGTTGTACTGCTGCCACATTACTTTTTAAATGGTGTTATGTGCACCTTACTCACTGTACCTATACTGTATCATTGCATAACTAATGCTCAAACCTAATATGAAGTTTACAAAATTACCACGTTAAACACAAAGCGGTGGTGTTTTGGTAATGCGACCCTCCAGCAAAGTCATGATGTAAATGACTATTTTATTTTAAAAAAAATCATTTTAGATGGGCTACCAAACCTACGGACACCACGCGCCTCTGGTGCAACTATAATGGTAAAAACGAGGTTACTACACCCCATTACCAGCTAATTAAGTGTAGATTTAATTTCTTAGTTTAAGTCCTGAAGAATTGCCGCCAGATCTTTCCGACTATGCAGGCAAGAAACATGTTGACCGAATAATTCCAATGCAACTGCCTACAACATTACTCTAGACAGTGGACATACCTATTTTATTCAGGGTGGGAGGCAGGATTTTAAAATTAGTTTCCCTGATCCTCCCATTCCCCTGTTTTAATTCACGTGGTCTTTTAGAACCCACATCACTGCACTTCTACACTCTAGGGCCCCGTACACACACCGCACCTAATGGCAAGGAATAAAAGATCTCCCTCCGTGGGTGGCCGTCGGGAATTGCGGCCCAGCGGGCTGGTTGTGTGAGGGCCCTAATTCCGAAAGGAAGGATTCCCCATCCTCCCTCTTGGTAGGCACTATTGGATTTCTCCCCCAGCTTTTTGTCAGCCCCCCTTAGGAACGGCATACTCCTTTCTGTTTGTTACCTGTATCAGGACCTATATGCTGGACCTTAAAAGCCCTTTTGTTAGCAACTTTCTAAAAGTAGCATTTTCAGAAATGTGACTTAAAATCTGATTTTACTTTTAAAGCAGGTTTAAAACTACAATTCAAGTCCAAACTCAACATTCCTATCTGCCCCCAATCAACAGTTAGCACTTAAGGCAATAATGTAACCCACTATTATCCACTGGGAGAGATAGCCCTTATAGTAGTGAAATACTGAGTCAGGAGCTTTTCACTACCAGGACAACTTCTTTTTTTTAAATACACTGCACCCTGTTGTATGGGTTTTTTAGGACCAACATTTGGGGTGGTGCATATGTATTAAAAATGCGCGTTTAAGCTTGGCAAAAAGTTTGTTTTGCCATGTTGAAGTGGCAGTTAAAGACTGCACTATAGTCTGTAATGGCAGTCCTGAGACATGTTTTAAAGTGTTACTTTAATGGTTGGCACAATAAGTGCTGCAGGACCACTAATAGTATTGAATTTACAAGCCCTGGGTACTTCCAGTACTAATTTACGAGGGACTCACAAGTATATTAATGTGCCAATCAGTTGGAGGTCACTTTTAAATATCTAAGGGCGAGAGCACATGTGCTTTACGACTGGCTAGCAGTGGTCAAGTGCACAAAATATTAATGGCAAAAAAAAAATTCAATTCAGAAAACAGGAGGGATGAAGGCAAAAGGTTTGGGAGAATATCACACCAAGAATGACAGGCCTAACATTAGGCAGAGTATTTTGTTTCAGCAGTGTAGTGTTCCAGTAACACAATCTATGCTAAACATCACACGCACACCCTTGCACTATGGTGCACAGGTGTGTGCATGTTGCTAGACAAATTGTGCGCTATGGCTAGGAACAATGCAAAAAGAACAATTGATAGAAGGAATGCTGAACAATGTCAAGCACTTCCAACCAATACAGAGATCTGAACCTTAATCCATTGTCTTTTTGCTCACCTCGCCATCCTGGCTAATGTGGGGTGATACCCGGAGACTGGGCCTTGGATGCTTGTATCTAGATCGGGAAGGACATGGCCTGGCAGTTCAAGCTCGACTGTTCCAATGCGGGGCAGAGTCAAGACAGATTTGCATATAGCTGGGTCCAAACTGAAATGGCGAGGTGACCTAAAAACTGATGGATTTGTGTCCAGATCTCTCAACTGAGGGTGAGTGTTTTACATTGTTCAGCATTCTGTCCAGCATTTGTTTTCTTTTATATTTGTTCTTTTTGTATGGCTATGTGGAGAGAGCAGTGCCATATCTTAGGCGGTATGATGGTTTCCTGCTCTTTCCCTCACACAACACAGTGCATCACATCAACTTTGATTATAGCCCTGTGTGGAGTGCCATCTATGTAAATCTTCCCTAAAGTGTCACATTACAATTCCTCTTTGTAATGGTGCGTGTGGAAGAATGGAAACATGATGAATCTTGGTCAGGCCATGCACCGAATGACTCTAATGATTTCTGTCAAACCTGGATTTCTTTCTTACTGTGCACCAAATAAGCGTGGTAATCCGTTGAAGTAATATTGTGCACACGCTGAATTCCATTCCTGCCCAGAAGCATGATACTACCAGCGCAATCATTCACAAAAACAGCTATTACGCTTCTGAGGCTGTATTATGTATGTGCAGAATTTCCCTGGTTAGAGTTGGGTGCACCTTTCAAAAGTTGCGTCCACCTCTAACCACAAAATGCACTGCATTATGGTGAATGGGCTGCCCCCAGGGCAGCCACAAACACCTGCTGCCCTGGGGGCAGCACTTTCAGGTGAAAAACTGAGCCGCTGCCTTAAAGCCTCTCCGTATTTTCATAGTCAGTGGGCAACCGGGATGCACTTTTAATGGCAAATTGGCAAATTAAAGATCCCCTTGCAGGCACATGTAATGAGAGAATGTCTGGTGGGTCCACTGTCATTGGGCCTCCTGAGGGCTTCTTTGCCTCTGTGCCCGTGTCTGTAATACGGCACAGGTGCAGAGGCAACGGGAATCCACCATTTGCATGGGGCCATGACCTCATGCAAATGAGGGAACGCCCTCTTGAGGAAGCGCTAGCTCTGTATGAGCACCAGCACTTTCAGCATTACAGAATGGGACGCACTAGCATCTGCCGCTTTTTCTGTAATACCAAAGTGTCCCGGGTGTGCGCAAAGTAGGCGCATAAGCCCATTGCGCCCCTGGCACAGCTTTATAATACGGCCCTTGGATTCAAAACCCATATTGCCTCCATTAGGACTCTGGTAAAGTCAAATCTAAAACTAAACAATTGTCATGAAATGGTCATCAAAAAGCAGACTGCAGTGGCCTGCTCTAATTTGTGCTTGTAAATGATTTTTTGAAGTTTACACTGCTCTGCTGTTGAAGCTCTCGCCTAGTAAGTCTAAAACCGCTTACATTAGGCTCGCAAAGTGCTTATGGAACCTTGGGCCAGAATTATCAAGATACACTTTTGCGATTCTCAAATAGCGATTTTTAAGGAATCGCTATTTGAGAATTGCAAAATGGTATGTATGTGGAAATTAACTATTTTTAGCGATTTCTTAAAATTCCTTAATTGCGATTAGCAAATTGCTAATCGCAATTAAGGAATAATTTCCCATTCATTTCTATGGGCCAGAAGGCCCATAGGAATGAATGTGAAATTATTCTCAATTTGCGATTTGCAATTTGCTAATCGCAAATTGAGAATAATTTCAAGGGTGCAGGGGTGTCCAAAGGACACCCTGTTGCACCCCTGAAATAAGCATGGGTGCACATGTGGTGCACATACATGCCCTAAGGGCATGTATGTGCATCACATGGCACTTTGAAAAATGCCAAAATTGGCATTTTTCAAGAAATTTGGAAATTGCACCAACTTGAAGTTGGTGGTAATTTGTGATTCCTTAAGGACAATTAGTAATTTTTTTTGCTTCATACATTGCATTTAAGGAATCGCAAATTAGCGATTCCTTATTTTGCGCTGAAATTTGCTACCTACATACCATTTTGCTAAAATGAGTTCGCAAACGAATTCGGCGTTTGCGAACCCATTTGAGCTTCATACATCTGGCCCCTTGTCAGTTGTTCACTGAATCATAGATTTACCTTTTTTATATTCACAAAATGTTCTGGCTTCTTTATTCACCATACAGGGAGGAATTTCATTCATTGCATCGCGGAAGGAAGAATACGTTCATCTTAAAACAGATTCCTAAATCGAGATTTCAAGAATGTTTGAACAATGATGATGCCGTTTCCTGGAGCTGACAAACCCGACTGAAGCATTATTTTATTCATCGACAGTAGGAAAGTAAAAAAAAAAATCTAATAATTTTGATGCCCATTATGTATCCAAATTAGCATATGCTAGCAGGCCAAGCATGAATTGGAGTGTGCTAGACAATACGGCAACCTCCCCTTTCTGTTTACAAGGTTGGTGGTGCTGTAGTCATGCCATTCACATGGAAATAAAATAAGTAATCTGTTGCTAAGAACAGATGAATGCAGATTTTGCATTCTCGGAGCAGGAAGATGATTTCCACAACGGTTTGTCAGAAAGCTATGCGACATTGCTTTGTTGGGAATATACACATTTTTCGCTCGGATTCATTTCCAATCTTCCCTCCTACTTTAGGTTTTCATTGAAGCATCTCTGATTGCATCTGGTGGTTCAGAGGGCAAGTGCAAGTAGAGCAGGAACTTAAGAAATTGCAATTCAGCCTTTCTTATGTTCCAATTAGCTGTCTGTTACTGTGACTCCCATGGCTCCTTCCTGGTCCATTTGTTTCAGTGTTAATTACCTCTATTATCTACATACCCTGCCATCATTATTTGTCAAAAAATGAATAGGATGTATTTTAGCATTTTATTGAAGCCGAATCTCCCTCCCTATTGAATAAATGTGATTGACAGATTCCTTTGTGCCCTTCTGTGTAGCTATAGTACTATGCATCTTCTCTGCCTCGACATGCAAGCATGTGTTAACGCTGAAGCTCATGCAGCCGTACAATTTTGAAAACGATGCTTTCTTTGCCTCGGATGCCATAGTCGTTCAACTAGAACAGGGACTGCAAATTGGACTTCAAATATTAAACAAGTTAAAACATGAAAATACTGGTATTACAAAAACACCTTGATTATGCTAATTCCTAGAACGTAAAGGTCTAGCATTCTCTTTTTATTAAAGTTGCAGTTCGCTTTGGTTATTATAACACCTCAAAATATGTTTAAAAGAACCTTAGAAAAATAACTTTAAATCCACAGTTAAAATAAAACTATGGTTACGATATAAGGTAAAAAAAAAAAACAAAAAAACGAAATGTGCAGGGTATGGTTGGCTCCACATTCTATACCTCCCAAAACAGCCATGGAAACTATATCTTGCACACCAAATGCAACGTTCATGACTTCATGTAACCTGTGATGTGACAGTAGCAATTTTAAATGCTGTAAATAATCTTACAGATGGGTTTTCATATCCCCAAATCTTTAACACTAGTAAAGACTATTATAAATGCAGTATTATTCATCAGATGGAGTGTTTATAATTAGTTGTGTTGAGCATTTAGATGTCATGGCAATGGCCACACCCACGTCACAAAGCCTGAACCGGGGGCTTGCACCCATAGAGGGTCGGGTGCAGGTTCTTGCCAGTGGCTTCTGAGAAGAACCATTTTTTTATTAGATTTGTACTTTTTTGGAACTTTTCACAGGAAAATAAAACAACTTTTATTTTAACAACACAATCAAATTGATTGCCTCCTCCTCTACTGTCCCACTCTATTAGCCCTAATATTCTTCGACTGATTGGAAGAATCAGGACCATCTTCTCCAAAGTAATGGTAACTGGCAATTTTAACTTACAAACAGAGGGGCATATTTACAAGAACTTAACGCTGCTGTTACATAAATTTGTTTACGTTACAGCAGCTTTTTTTGCCACTGACGACAGTTAGCGGCACTTTTCCAGCGTAAACGTTAATTTTCAAGATTGCCACTTCTATTAGCGGGACCTAACGAAAATGAGATGCACGGTGGGTGTTCCCATGAAAATTGCTGCTAACCCCACTTCGCGATGTTTACAATGAAATTCCAGTCCGGCGATAAGCCCCCAAAAGTGCTGCTAAGTACACTTAGCGACAGGTTTTTAAGACCAGAAAATAGCTGGTCTAAAAAATGGTGCAAACACACCTGTACATAAGGGAGACAATCCTACAACCTCATTGGAATTCTCTACGATGCCTTGGAACTTGGAGCTCCAAGAAGACCACCACTGCCACCACCGCTACCAGCACCACCACAAAGGCTGTATCACAGAAGAAAGTGGGTCTACCACAAATGCATCACCTGATACATCTGCAGCCAGAGGAAGTTGATAACCCACTACAGACTAAAAAGGACCTCTATCCTATGCCTACTCACTCAGATAGCATCAAGGCTGCAGGCACCATCCCAGCGCTGTTCAAACATCCCTCAGCAGACCAAGCTACTTCCTGTGCTGCATATGTTGGCCTCAGAAGCCTTTCAGCCCACCACTGCCAGAGTGGGAGGAATGTCCCAGGCAGCCTTCTCAAGGATCTTTCTCACTATCTTTGATGCCATCCTCAGCCTAACTCTGCAGTACCTACACTTCCCCAACACTGCGCAAGAACAACTTGACAACAAGCAAGGCTTCTATGCCATTGCTGTATCTCCGCATGTATTGGCGGCAATTGACTGCACCCAGGTGCAACTTGTGCCTCCTGTGAATACTCCTCTATATATATACAGGAACAGAAACACACTCATGAACGTGCATGAAAATGTGGATCACCTGGCACTGTTCATCAATGTTGACGCCAAGTTCCCATGGAGTGTGCATGACTCATACGTCTTCCATCAATCGGTCATCAACCAGTGGTTCGAGAAAGACACCTATGGAAAAGGACTGCTTGTTGGTAAGTACAAATTGGACACACCACACACCTCAAGTCACTAACCATGTAGCTCAACCATGTGAGAATGCACATATAGCAAATTGAATCCAATATATATTGTAATTGGACCAACTACTATATGCAAACACCTAATGCCAAAGAACCACACATAGGTAAGTAGGCCCAAAAAGGAAGTAGGCCAGAAACACTCTCACAAGCCACTATGTCACTCTCGGAATATAGATCTTGCAGAACTCATCAGACAAAAATTGAAAGGAATCAATGCAGCACGTGCCACAAGACATATGCTTGCGCAAGACTTCATCCATTCTGAAACAAACACATATGTTGTATGTACGACAAGATGAGAGATCTCCCTGGTATCCCCTGCACAGGTGCACAATGAGCTGCCATGCACAAACACAGGCACCCATGCACCATGCTGCAAGAATGCCTGCATCATGGGGAGGAAAGTTTTTCTGCATGATGGGACATCTTACTGCCCATAAACAATCACAACATTTGATTTAGCATTAGTCAGGGTTGTGTCAGAATGTAGCATGCATACAAAGAGCATAGAAAAAAGAGAAATGTACATCTCACTGCACGTTGCACATCCCTACTCCTCCCCTGGTAAGCTGCTGCAATCTGGTGCACAAATTAGACAAATATATTTTTGTTGAGTGGGAACGCACACAGCAATATCTATGGGCATGACCCCAACATGCATATAAGCAGAGTCAAAGATAACATATGCCCAAGGACATCAATACATATGTCAGTTGTCTTTAAATGCCCCAGTAAGTCAAGTGCACCAGGTAACGGTGCTGCTGTCACTCAAACACTGACCCACCTAGTGGACAAGGGAGATGAAAATAACCCACAATGAATACAACATTTAGCATCCAAGTATTTCCTGTGCCAGCTACGCTCAGCACAATAACTCACAATGATGGATCTTGCTTATGCTCAAACATAGTAATGTGCCAAAAGTCAAGGGGACTGCTTCCCAAGGCCCAATGCGTCCCCAGTGCCTCATTTACAACATGAGCATAAGTGATGAACTGGTAGCACAATGGCCCTTTAAAAAAAAACAAAGGTGTTTTGAGCAAAACAAAACAACAGTGCCACACAGATCTCTCACTTAGCAGGGGATATGACAACAATTAAGGGAAGAGTGGAAATGGGACAATGTTTTGGGTATATGTGCTTATTACTTTGTATGGTCCCTCAGTGAGAATCAAAAGCTGTGTGTATCAGGGCTGTATTCACACAAGCTCAAAGTATAACATACAATGTGTGTCTGATGCATCATTATAGCTGGGGCCACATAGCTATTTACCATCATAAAAGTTGAAACACAACATATCTCTGAATCCCATGCCACAGGAAAGAAAGTAACCGACAACAGTAACAAATATACATGACTAATGTAGACTGGATCCACTTGTGGGTGTGGAGGATGAAGATATAGAGGACAGTACAACTAGAATTACTGATGTATCAATACAGTGAAGGGAATGCTTCAAAGACCAAGCATACCCATTCATTCAACATTAGGTGACACTACCTCCCTCGATGACACTTGTGTCACTGGAATGATTAATAAGCACTTGACATGCATCACTAACACTGTGCATTTCTCATACATCAACACTGCACTGATCTATCAATGCTATAATTCCATAAGCACAAACAATGACACATAGGTCAGCCATAGGACGACTGGCAAGGCATCAGCATTCAACAACATGTATGTAGGACTATGGACCAGGCAATGGAATGGCAAGAAAGTGTTGAAGTCACATGCACAAAAACATGAAGGTGGTATGGCAATGAAGGTGGAGAATGGGCTGCAATTCCTCGTCAAAATGGTCTGTATTGACACCCCCAAGAGAGAGGAAAGACATACACATGAGTGAATTGCAACAGGGAAACCAATAAGTACAGCCAGAACATGCAAGCAACACACAACTTATTATCAGAAATGGACATTGTATTGGGTCAGACGGACAAGAAAAAATATTGTCGCTCCATGCAGTTGCACCACATATCTATGAATGGTCACTACAAGTTTACTCATGTCAATTACATGGTGTGTGTAATTTTGCTCTTCATCACACTACACCAATCAAAATAGCCACACATCTGCAGTCGCAGTTGAACACAAAGACAAACAGGCATCTAAAAAATAATTTCCAATCCAATCCAATCCAAAAATTCTTTATTTCGGCCATTTGACCATAAAAGATCCAATAAAAGCATTAAAAACATTTAAAACACATCCAACATACAATAGGAACATGACAAGGTGCATTCATAAGTAGTTCATTTCCCTGGAGAGTTTGGGTATGAGGAGCAATTTCATTACAATTCATATCACTTTTCAGTCTTTTGATATTTTTCCCCTTATCTGCCACATGGCCATTATAAACTTGGCAACTGCAAAAACTATATGGGGCAGGGTACTTGTCTTCAGTATTCTGTATGAATGTAAATAGTTTCTTATGCCCAAGTTCCTACACAATGGTATTAGCCAATATTTCCTCGGTCTAGTGTAGGCTGGGCAAAAAAACAAAACATGAGTTTCTTCCTCATCATACTTATTGCACCCAGGACAGATTTTATCATCCCGCATTGTCCATTTGCAAGTGAAGGTTTTCAGGGGCAGGGTACATATCCTCCATTGAATGAACAGTTTCCTTACCAAAAGAGGAAAAATGATGTCCATAAAACCTTCAAAATGATAAGAATTTTTAAAATCCAAGAATTGTTCAGTCAGGGTGCCGATTTTAGGTGCACACACAAGAGAGACTAGACTTTTCTCCTTAAATATTTCAACCAGCCTTTGGCGTGGGACCCTTTGGCAACCGCTTTCAGGAGCCTCCCATAGCTCAGGAAGTCCCAAACGATGAAGTTCTCTTTTGATAAAGGCCAACCACGGGATTCTGTCGCGCTGGTTAAGAATCATGACGTGCTTGAGGTCTTCCCTGTACTGTGCAAGTTCGCCAGTGGTCCAAAGCATGTGCCAGAACCTCAACGGTTTTAGTTCCAATTCGTCCCCTATCGAGGGGAGCCCCAGATCTAGTCTTAGTGATAGCAGGGGTGTGCCTTGCGGAAGAACCAAAGGGCGTCTGAGAAAGTTATTTTCTACTCTGACAAGTTCAGTCCCGGCTTTGTGACCCCACAACTCACTACCATAGGATGCGGCCGCTTTGGCTTGTGTTTTATACATCTCCACAGCTGGGCTGATGGGTTTAAAGTTTGATGTATTTGCGACCTTCAGGATTGCCCCCGACAATTGAGACAGCTTTAACGGGGATCTAGCTATCTGAGGGCCTCATGATAAATTCTCGTGTAGAGTTACCCCCAGATACTGGAACGTTTTTACCCTTTCCAGCTTTGCAGAGCCCAGTGTTGGATTAGGCCTAGTTGTAAGGGAGGGATTAAATATCATGAATTTGTTTTTTTCTTTATTAATCTCCAGACCATGTTGCCTGCAGAAAACCCCAAACCCATCTAATATCCGTTGGATCCCCATCGGGGATTTGGAAAGCAGGAGGGAATCATCGGCAAACATAATAGTCGGTACCCTCCTGCCTGCCAACAAGGGTGCATCGTTGTCCCTGACATTGTCAAGATGGAGTATGACACTGTTAACAAAGAGGCAGAACAGGGTCGGCGCAAGAACGCAACCCTGTCTTACCCCTCTGAGAACTGGTAACCTAGAGGACAACGCACCATCCCTCCCACACCTAACCTGAGCAAAATTGCCTTAGTGGAGCCTAATTATAGCATGCAGTAGTTGGGAAGGAACGCCCAACTCCTTTAGAACCTCCCATAGTTTCTTACGGGGAACCAAGTCAAATGCGGACCTCAGGTCCACGAACACCATGTACAGACTCCCCCCCTCGATCCTCACTGTTTTCCAGTAGAGGAGGACAAGGCGGAAAATCTGATCCATGGTGGACGTGTTTTTCCTGAAGCCCGCCTGGAGGGGACTAAGAATCGCATTGTCCTCCATCCAGTCTAGAAGGTGGTCCAGGAGAAGGCGAGAAAATAGTTTTTGGGGTACATCTATGAGGCTGATCGGCCTGTAGTTGGCTGGGAGCAGAGGAGAGCCCTTTTTGAAAATTGGTACTATCTCTGCCCCCAGCCAAGTACAGGGGATCTCCATGCCTCCCAGGATGGAATTAAAGAGTATTAGAAGGTATGGGCCCCAGATCTCTGGATGGTATCGAAACAGATCGCCGGGCAATCTATCGAGTCCCGGGGCCTTCCCCAACGCCAGCCTCTCTATGGCGCTAACTACCTCACCCAATGTAAATTCTAGTCCAGCTGCGGGGTAATTTCTAATATCAAGGGCCACCTCATTAGCAAATTCAGGAGTATCTTGATACAATTTACTAAAATGAGATTCCCATACCGAAGCAGCAATGTTTGGCTCCACTGCTGTTTTTGGTTCTCCTGAGCCAGTGTTAACCAGAGACCAGAAATTTCTAGAGTCCCTTGTTTCTAGTGCTAGGGAAAGGTCCTGCCATCTATTCCAGTCTCATTCTGACTTTGCTTGTGCCATGGCTTCCCTGTAATTGCGTCTAAGCTCAGCAACCCTGTCCTTATTAGTGCCGGATTTTATTGTAGAGATCAGCTCGGTCTTGATCTTTTTACAGGTGGAGTTGTACCAAGCTGAGGTTCGAGACTTTTTCTTCCTTGGCACCACCATTGGATAAAAACCTCTCCTAAAGTTCCCACTAAATCTGTGTGAATTTGGGCTATTTTCTCATTAAAATCCGTGGCTCTAGGTTGGTTAATCAGTCGATCTATTTCGTCTAGCTTGGGGAGTGCTAATCCATAAATTTTAATTATACTCTCTTTTGAATTTACTAATTTCCCCCATCTTACCCTGCGTCTATTGGTGCTAAGAACCAGGGGCCAGATGTAGGAGCCTAAATACCGACCGGTATTTAAGAATCGGCATGTAGGGGCATACTTTTACAGAATCGGTAAATTTACCGAATCGGTAAATTTACCGTAAAATACCGAATCGGTATTTTTACCGATTCGTTAAATTTCAGATGTAGGTGGGACTCTTCTGAGTCCCAAAGGCCCTACAAATTCGGTATTTTACCACCCAATCCAATTGGGTGTTAAAATACCGAATCCAGGTGTGCATGCACATGTGTGCATGCACACCTAGTCATGTGACAGACAGACATGCCCTTAGGGCATGTCTGTGTGCCACATGGCGCACATGCCTATTTTTGGGGTGCCAGAGGGTGTCAAAGTGACACCCCCTGCACCCTTGCTGGAATCGGTATTTACCGATTCGGTAATTACCGAATCGGTATTTCCCATTGATTCCTATGGGCTTCACAGCCCATAGGAATCAATAGGAAATACCGATTCGGTATTTACCGAATCGGTAAATAGCGAATTTTAACGATTCGGTATTTCCACATCTGAAAATACCTACATCTCCCCCCTTCATATTTACCGATTCATAAATACCGAATCGGTAAAATTCGGTATTTATGAATCGGTAAATATCATTTACCTACATCTAGCCCCAGGTTCCCTAGGTCTTCACTGGGGTCAGTAGATGACGACCCTACAGCAGGAGCGGTGTGAGCCATATCTAGACAGAGGGCATTATGGTCGCTGTCTGATCTTTCTATAACCCTAAAATCCTGGACCTTTGACCACATGCCTGTATCTACAAAAATGTAGTCCAGGCGTGATTCGTGGTCCTTCCTGTTAAAGGTGCACGTTGAAGGGTTATCCGACGGGGTGCGCCCATTACAGGCCCTCAGGGCAAAGTTCAGAGTCAGGGACGTAATCTGCACTGCTAAAGGGGACCATGATTTAGAATGAGGGGATTGGCATGGAGGGATCCCCCAATAATTGTCTTCAGCAGTTAGGGCGCCCTCCTTCAAACATTCGAGGGGTTCGAAGTGGCAGTTAAAATCTCCACCCATCAATATCTTACAGTCGGTGGGGAGTTGACCCAGAAATGATGAAAGATCATCCAAAGTGGGTGATTCTATGGACGCACTGACTGGGTGTGAGTACACATTAACAATTGCCAGATTGAAGGCATTGGGCCATTTAAGGAGAACACATTGTATGTCCTCCGAGAAAGTAGGTACTATCTCCGCATTACAGCCAATGTGACTAGCCACCCAGACTGCTAGTCCACCGGAAGGCCTCCCTTTACCATTCCACTTAGCGTTAATGTAGAAGGTTGTGTAGCCTGCTCTGAGGAAGGGTTCCCTAGCCCAAGTCTCCTGAAAGAGACAGATGTCGCTGGTACCTACTAGGGAAACCCAATCGTTTGTGTCTAATTTGTTAGCAATACCTGCCACATTCCAGGGGAGGACCTTCAAGGGTCCTACGGGAGTCTTCGGTGTCATTCCCCTGATCCTCTCAGTGGCAATACCTAGTAATGGTGGTTCAGACCTATCTGGTGGTGGTTCCGACCTATCTGGTAATATTCCAAGATCTGATGGAGCTTCGAATATTAGATTAGGACCAGGTAAAATCTGGGATAAATTGACTAGGTAACCCCGGGAACTGCTGGTAGTTGTGATCTCCGGGGGAGATGCGTCAATATCTCCGGTGGTGATATTAGTTACATCTCTTCCTGTCCCCAACCCTACGGTTTCAGAAGCTACACCTTGAATATCCCCCACAGATGCACCCTTCTGGAGTCAGTCAACCTGGTCGAGGCAACTGTATCTATTGGGGTGAGCATAATTAGCATAGACAGGGGCATCACAGCGAGTGGGCCTGTACCTTGACCCGTCAACAGCAAATCCCACCCTGGTCCAGCCGTCGTCCCTCCTCGTAGTTGCATCTCGTGCATTGGGATAGAAGAACGACAGGGGGACCAGTTTTATAGATGTGTTCCCTGGACTCCCAAGCCAATTGCAAATGTAAGTAGCTACCTGAGAACTCCTGGAACTTACAATAATACAATCTCCCCCATTTTTCTTCACAGTATACCCAACCCATGGGACCCTTCTAACCATCAGTACGTCTCCTCTTAGATTGGGTGGTAGGGGCCTTTGAACATTTAGCCAGCTAATTACTTTATTACATAGGGAGTCATAAGATTCCACCACGTTGCTGGAAAGCTCAGGTACCCCCATCAGGATTACAGTATAGGCCGCCACCTCAGGAGGCAAGTTAACTGCTTTTCGCCGGTTAACCCCTTCGACGCTCATGACGAGCTGGGCTCGTCATGGCGTAGCCTCCTCGCACGCTCATGACGAGCCCAGCTCGTCACGTAACATGCGCTTTCGCAAAACTCAGCGTACGGGTGGAATTCCGCCCGCACGCATGCGGTTAAGGCTGTTGCCTATCCAATCGGGGCAGTCAGCCGTTACATTGGGCGGTCTCACCTGTCCCAATGAGCTAGGCGAAGCAGGTAACTTTGACCTCCTAACTGGCGGCACAGGAGGCAGTTGTCTGGAGAGAGGTACAGGGGCAGGTTGGTGAGGGGTGATTGTGGGAGCGTTCTCCGTGGAAAGAGTTGTTAGCGGAATTGGAACCACAGTAGTAGAAACACTAGGCGGGAGAGAGATCCCAGCATTAGTCCCATTTGCTCCATTTGCGCTTAGTCGCAACCCTTGCTGATCAGCCCCACAACCACCTAATTTTTCTATTGCTAGAAGTCTAGCCTCAATGCAGTCCAATTTGAGCGAGAGGGGATCCAAAAGATTTTTAATGATGTCAGTAAGTGAGCAGATAATATGCTCTAAGGTGTTTGGAAGTCCCCCTCCGAAGATAAATAGACCAGTATGGAGGGGTTTGGGGTTGGGGGCGGGGACTACAGGACTCGCGGTTTCAGTGATGCTCCCAAAGGAAGAAGTTCCCGGGGCGTCAATGCTGTTATCAACGGTATTTGGGGTGGGATCTACTTTAGCCCTTTTAGCACCTTTAAACTTCCTCGATCTTTTCCTTTTCGGAAGAGCGTCCTCTCGGAGACCCATGTAATCCACTGCAGTAGAAACATTCCCCATATCCCTGGGTAGAACTGTCTGTGGAGTTGGGGAAGATGCCACCCCATCAAGGATGTGGACTGAGTCTCGGTCCCTGTATGGGTTAGATGGTGTCCTCAACTGCTGCAGTACTGACTCTATAGTTTGATCGATGCTATCCATAAGTGATAGGTGTGTAGCATCCAGCAGTTGTGATGATCTGACGTTAGAAGATGACCGCGGGGAAAGCAGGTGCGAGCTTTCAATCCCTTCTGCTATATGTTTTTCTAGGACTGTAAGACCCTTGTGTACCACAGTATTGGCCTTAGAAAGAAAATTATCCAGAGTACCTGTGACCATGGTGGCCGCCTTACTTCTTGTTTCCCTCATTTCCATATTGTTCGAGCAGAACTTTGGGGTAGCCATGCAAGTTTTTAAGGTTGAAGTGTTCTGATAGGCGAACACTTAGGGGGGTGGCCCGATCCGATCTCTACCGTCCTCTAACGGCCTCAAACGGCCCGCCCTTTGCCCAGGCTTAGCCCCGGGCTGAGTCCCGCGCGCGTCCCGCGATGCGCGTTGGGAGTTCAGTTAAGTACAGAAGAAAGGAAGGCGGAGCACGCCCGGGAAGAGGCACCAGCTGTAGGTGGAAGAGAAAATGCTGGTCCTCGCAGTCCCGGGCGCCCGCTCTGGCTCCTCACAATCAGGAACTTCCCCGTGTAGACAAAGCCTCTCGGCGTCCAGTGTCAGGCAGCAAGATAGGGTTTTTCTGTGTCCCCAGGCAAGGCAAACAGTTCAGTATTCCAACTACTGCTGCGAGTGTCAGTGTCACACACTGTTGTATCTCTAAAGCAATATACAACCTACTATTCAGAAAACATTGATGCGCATGATGGACAGACACCATGTATGGCATTTGTTGCAGTCCAGTATGGTCAACCAGCCCCTAAAATCCAGTCAGCTGTATATCAGACAGAAATCTCTGTCACAATAGAACCAAGGGAAATACATTGTACACCCAAGAGCCCAAGATCATGTGGCGAGGATAGGCTTCATCATCCGGTTTCCTCATGAATGGCAACTTTGGCAAGCAGATCACATGTTCTACATTGCCCATATATTTCTGGGTGGTACAAGCAGTGTGCTCACAGCTAATGGGCAGATGCCACCCCTCTGCCTCCTCTGCTTCACACCCAACCATCTCCCAAACTGGAAAATGACACAAGGCCTCAAACCGCACCACCCACTCTGAATCACTGACTCAGCCAGATTAATCCTCTGTCAATCCAGTTTACACAAGCCTGGGTACAGCAGTGTACTCTGAGTATGCAGGGGAGCCTACAGATGCAGGAGATGTAACTGGACCCTCTTAATTGCCTAGTCATAGATCCCCTGCATCACAGGTTTTGTACAGTTTAGGGGCATCACCCTCCACATCGATGGACAGCACAACCTACTCCGGCATAATGACATTGAGATGCACAGCCCGAATTAGACCACCCTTTGCACATGATCAGGAGCACCTTAAATGATCTCCAAAACAAGTTGCACCATGCAGACTTCTCATGTCAACAATGTGTAAACATTTGACATGCCAGGCCTTGACCCAAGATGATGGTCATTCATGATGCATCAATGTCAACAGTCAGGGCTCACCGTCTTGTGCACTGTGCAGGCATTAACGGCAACGTCAGTCTGCAGTAACTCTGCAGTATCTGTGTCTAGCCCTCTGGGTCTCATGCAAAAGCACAGAATAGTCTCCAGTCCATGGGGTCTGACTGCTCTTACAGGCATAAGATGCTTTGCTGTTGCAAGGATTGTCCTGTGCAAAGTGCTGCATTTCTGTTCCAAGCCAACACTGTCATGTTCACCTGTGAATCGGGGTCTACAACATGTTTGTATATGGCTTAGTGGGGCTTGTTGACCTATGCATAATTAGGACATCGCTCCTCCATTCTGTAATCTATCACACGCAATTATCAATGGATTATCAGAGGTGTCCCTGTAAGCTCTTGTAGCCCTTAGAGGCAGGAGATTCAGGGAGGGCTCACAAACATTATTAAATGTGTCTGCTATCACTTTATTGTCTCTACTAGCTCCAAGATGTTTATCACTGTCACGCTAGACTGATGTTTAAATGTGGCTGGCACAAGAAGATCCTTATGCCATGTAACATCCGATTGTTCGTGTGTAGCACAATTTCTTGAAAATATGGCCATAGGTGCCTTTGCACAGCCCATCAGAAATGTGCACATCTCTGCCTCCAGCTAATCAAAACCCAAATTTGAATCCGCAGTCATAGCTTTGCATTGTATACTGCATCACAAATCTGATATACAAGTAGTGGCTGCCTGTTGTCCAAGTAGATGTGCGCTGCAAGCCCATCAAACTGGCACAGACATCTCAGCAATTTGTGATGTAACAGTCTAACATGTAGTGCCACATACCACCAATGTTAACCATAATGACTACGAAGGATGCATGCATTTTATTACACACATAACTAGTCATAGATAGGCATCAATGCGATGAACAAGTGCCTCTTGACAGCTCTGGATCACTGATATCAATACGGTACAGACTGTCTAGAGCCAACTACATAACACAATTCACATCCCATAACCATATGGTGTTGTAAGGCATGCTAAATCCTGCACTATGGCACATGTATTGATCAATTAGCAATTTGCTGCAAAAATGTAACCGCTTTACCACGTAAGCGATATTTTTCATAAATGCCAGGGAAAATACTCACAAAATACAGTATATGCCAGGAAATATTTCCACTTAGCCCTTAGTGAATAAAATGTTGTCACAAAATTCAAAACCGGGCAACAAACGCCCAGGAAGTGATGTCAGTCTATATCCTGTTCCATGGAGGCGTACTGTACACTTTCTCTTTCAACCACACTACTAGTGTCTGTTGAGAGTTATGGCGGTGTTGAGAGGTGTCTGCTGGTGTTGGTGTGTTGGAGAGTGTTTCTGCGCTTAGTCTACTGTCCCTACTGTCCCTGTTAAGTACTGTGTATTTGTCCTTATGTGTTCATTGCGTCTTCGTGATTGTCTTGTCGGTTGTATGTCTTAGGGTTATACGTGTATGTGTCACTGTTCATTGGGGTATGTAGTGGGATTTATTTTCATATTGCTGTGTTAACTTGTGTACTTTATGATGTTGGGTCAGGGTAGGGAGGGCAGGATGTCAGAGGAGGCATTGGATGCCTTTCTTTGGTTCTGCAAAACTTATTTACCCCTGATGGTGGAGGCTGGGGGACATGTCCTCCAGGGATATGATGTCAAGATCAGGAAGGTCAGGTGGAAGCACATCCCCAACCCTATGATGCGTATGTTTGGTGTGGATAGGTCTGTACAGCAATGGAAGCACCATTGGCAGGATTGTGTTGGCCAAGAGGGAGACCTACTGGATCCCTTAGGAGTCATCGTTGGCAGGTAAAGTGGTAAGTACATGACCAACGTTGTTTGAGATCAGAGTATGATTCGACTGTCCCCAATTTAGGTTCAGGATAACATCTGTGTTCCCCTTTTAAATGTGCCCCACTGCAATATGAATTGGGTGTCATGGTGTACTGTCCATTGCAATGTGAATTCCCATTGGAACACTTCCCATAATTTTCTGTCTGAGAAAATGTGTATATACACAATGCGAGATATTAACATGTCAAGTGGACTGATACACCTATTATAAGAGGGGCCCATTTGACTGCACAAAGTCAAGTATATTGATGTTGGTGAGGTAAAAATTGCGGTAAAAAGTGACATTAAGCTGTACCTCATGTTGTAGTCAGATTTGGCTCATGAATCCAGGCAGGATTGTCCTGTAGGCTACAAGGCTACAATTGCCATGTGTTTTGTGTTAGACAGGTGTTAGACCTGGCATCTTCGGCGTGGTTTTCCGTGTCTTTTTGCCTCTACCTCCTGTATTTTTGATGCTGTGCTGGATTGTGTTTTTGCTGGTTTAGATACTTTGGGCACTTGGCCACTGCTGATCAGTGTCAAAGTGCAAGTGCTACCTGAGTAAATTGTTATTGTGATTGCTTATCCATGATTGGCATATTTGTATTACCAGGAAGTCCATAGTAAAGTGCACTGAGTGTGTCAGGGCAGGTGATTTAAATGCTACTAGTGGGCCTGCAGCACTAATTGTTCCACCCACATGAGTAGCCCTAAAATGGTGTCTCAGGCCTGCCACCGCAGTGCCTGTGGGCAGATGCTGACTGCCATGCGGCCCTGACCAGTGTCTACACTGGCCAGGCCTAACCCTTCCCTTTCTGACCACATTGAATATCCCTATAGAAGGCCCTAGGTACCCACCTGGGCAGGGTGCAGTGTATATGAAAGTTAGAGCATGTACTGGTGTGTGTGACATGCTCTGGTAGTGAATTACAGCCATTTTCGTTTTCCACTATTGAGAGGGACATATTGTCCATAGGCTATAATGGGTAATGCTGAGTACAATGTTTACCTGCATATCTTCCCATAGGAGCAAGATGGAAAATTAAAGTCTGGTATCCCTGAACTCAGAATTTAATAACTCATCTTTTAGGAAGGATGTTTTTTAAATCCTGTGTTTGAGAACAGCACTTTTAGAAAGTGGCTTTTCTCTTGTCTAACCTTTCTGTGTGCCTTGGACTGTTTGTGAATTGACTGTCTGGTTTGTGAGTACCAGGGGCAGGGGAGCCCCCAGGAGGGTGGATGAGTCAGCCCTAGGCTAAATGCCTGCATCTGCATCTTGAGTGGTGTGAGGGGATAGCACCTGGGCCTGAATAGGGCTGTGCCTGCCTTCCACAATGCTGGCTCCACCTCCTGCTGGGCGGCTGATAACCCTGCCCCTCTCTCTGAAAGGGGAGGAGAAGACAGAAAAATAAAGTGCTCAGGAACTGATCTGAATTGGTTCTGACCAAGCCAAGGTCTCTCTGCCTCTAGAGAACAAAGGAACAACTGGTAAAAGAAGGGCTACCCAGACTACAGAAGATTAGATCATCCTGGAATCAAGAAGGAACCTCTGCCAAGAAGAAAGCTGTAAGACTGAAGAAGAAGGACTGTCCTGTTGTGTGTTTGTGTGCTGACCTTTAGTTGCTTTGCTGCCAAGGAGAGCGGAAGGACTTTGTTGGTGCTTAGTCCCCTTGCTTGAAGAGATCTCCAAGGGCCTGAAGAGAGCTGGCCTCCTGTTAAGAAGTCCCAGGATCAAAAGGACTTCACCCCAGATTCCCCCCTGAACTCTTCTGAGAGAGTTCTGCCCTTCCTAGAGTGCTTAATCCAACCGAGGGGCCTCTGGGCATTGTGGCCTGTTGTTTGGAAAGCTGGACAAGGAGAAATAAAGACAATCTACAAATTTTCACGCATCGCTCGCTTGCGGAGCGCATCCCTGACAGTGGAAGGAAATTCCTGCCGCTGCGAAGACCAAGATTGTCGCAGCGCCTGTTGCCACTGCAAGAGCCAACGCATCCTTCGTTTGCGGAACGCATCGGCCCAATTCGGGAAGATTACTGTTGCTGCGAACATCGTCGTAGAGCCTGTCGTCGCTGGGTGAGATTGCCGCACCACTTGCTTGCAGTCCGCATCACGTCGATGCGAACATCGTTGCAGGACCATCGCATCAAGGGGCCGTGAGAGGAGAAGATCGACGCTGCGCCGCGTATCGCCACCGCACCTGAGATCGTCGCCATCCTGAAGATCGGCGCATTGTGATTTAGCAAGACGCTTCCTACAAAACCTTCACACCGGAATCCATACAAGGTATCGCATCCCTCCCCATACAGACTGGATTCATTGCAACACACTCACTGCATCCAGCGTGGCTGTCCCATCACCTGCCCAGGGTCTCAGGAATGACGCATCGCTTGTTTTTCAACGCTGCAGCTTCCACTTGGAACTTTTGTCGCATCTAAGGGTACTTTTGGCTAAACGTGACGCAACTGTGGATTATTTTGACGCAAACCCTAGAACTCTTTTATTATCATATCCTTGAACTGTGTATGTTGGATTTTTGTCATTTTGGTCTTGTGTAGTTTAGATTAAATAACTTTATTTTTCTAAACTGTTGTGGAGTCCATTTGTGGTGTTTTCACTGTGTGAATTATAAACAAAGGAGTATGTCTAGTGTCAAAAAGGTTTAGGCAACACACATTTTTGCCATTAGAAAGTAATCCAACAAAAATATAGAATAATTCAATTCCAATGCTGTTGTGTTTTCTTCTTTGATTCAACTTTATTTTCTCATATGCAGATAATACAGCCTACGCGTTTCGTCCCTTCAGGGACATCATCGGGGCTCCTCTATTTCAAATATTTGGAGACTTGTCAACTTCTTCTTTCCAACTTCAGTTTTGGAAAAACAAATACTCGTAATCTTGTTCGTTGCAATTGGATGCGTGATTCACTGGCATCCACTGCCCAGGGATACCCTTCTGTTGTGTCTTTGGTATTAACTAACTAATTTCCAAACCATCTATAATTCTCTCAAATGATCTCAAATTCCAGTTGTATCTACCCTCCTATGGTCTTCTATATGATGTGGGGTAACCCTCCTCTTTATCCATACAATTTCAAAGCCTCAAATTATGCGAAAATTATTCTTTCTTAAACCAAATCCTTGTCCTGCCCCTTAAAGGTGGACTCCTAAGAGAAGACTCCCTCCAATGCTATCCTTATGGGTCCCAATGTTCTATTAATCGCCTGAAGCCTTCTTTTGTTCAAAGCACCGCAATATCCAGCGTTTCTTCCTGTGACTGGTTTGATGATCCTAGTCGTAATCTTGATAAGCCTGTCTGCTCGTGCCAAGCTACTAAGGGGGTGAGCAGGGGTTATCTAAAACGTGTATCCCCCTTACCCTGACTAGAAGCAAGGGTCCCTATTTGGACAGTGGTACCTACCTCTGCCAACTAGAGACTACCAGATCTGGTGGCAGCAGTGGGATTTGAACTTGTATCTGTACATGACCCACAGTGATTGATGTACATCGCTAGGTTAGTGCAGACCACTACACAGCCACATACTGTGTTTTGATTTTTGGTTCTATTTTTGAGTAGCTCTTCAAAAGCATAATGTCTCTGAAAGAGAAGGCAACAAGTGAGCCAGCAGAATCGGAGTTTTGCATTGAGGATCTGTATTCTTACAAAGTTGAACAGCTCAAACAATTCTGCAAAGATAATGGTTGCCCTGTGAAAAGCAGCTCTAGAAAGGATGAGCTGCAGAGAATCTTGAAGGCCTGGTGGGAGGCCAAAGAAGGAAATGATGCAAGTGGAAGGGAGGGGTTTCAGACCGAAGATTTGCCTGTGAGCAACCCAGGCTCAAGACCTGGCAACACCCATTCCAGTAGAGGTTTTACTCCAGAAGAGTTAGAGGAGAATCAGAGAGTGAGAAACTATGAATTGGAAGTCATGAGGTTAAAGATGAAGCAATTGGAAATGGAAAAAGAGAGAGACAGGGCGGCGGAGGAGAGCAAGAATGCCTGTGCCCTGGAAGAAAAGAGATTGCTTTTGGCTCATGAGTTGAGCATGAGAGAACTGGATATCAAGGCCAAGGAGCTGGAGTCCGGTTCAAAAGGTGGCAGTGCACAGCTTTTGCAGGGGGTAAAGTATATATTCCCAAGGATTTGGTACAGAATTACAATAGGAGTCGGGATATCTATGCTTGGTTTAGCTCTTATGAGATTGGTCTGAGAATAAATGGTGTGCCTAAACAGCATTGGGGGCGGGCCTGTGGAAACATTTTGAGGCTTCTGGGAGGATTGCTTTAGAGCCCTTAGAATTAGCAGGTACCATAACCTGTCCCAATATGAAGGAGGCCCTATGTCTCAGGTATGGACTTACTCCAGAGCAGTACAGACTGCAGTTTAGGAACTCCAAGAAGAAAGAGTCTGAGACTTAGTTGGCATGTGTGAATCTGTACTCGCGTGCACTGGAAGGTTGGATGAAGGGCAGCAAAGTAACTGATTATAAAGGTGTTGTTGCATTTAATTATTTGGGAGCACTTGAATAGTCTTTGTGTTAGACAGCAAGCTGACAGACCCCATTGAGCTTGCTAAGGAGGCAGACCACTAAACCAGTATCAGGGTCCACAGAGGAATTGTGGGTACTACAGCCAAAGGTGGGCAACGTCCCCAGCAGAAGAGTGGGGGGACAAGGGTAACCAAAAGGAGTTCTCTCAAGGGCCCCAAAACAGTTCCCAGGGAAAGGAGTCCCAGCCCCCCAAACCTAAACCAACATGGCCCCCTAGGGGCAGGCGGGACAACAGGGGCACTCTCACCTGCTTTCACTGCAATGAGGTAGGCCACTTTGCCTCTAAGTGCCCCAAGAAACCTCCAGCCCCCACTGGTGCTCCAATCCCGTATTTAGTGAATGAGCTTTGGGAGGGGATTTAATTTTCAGTGGGGAGGAGGGACTAGAAGTAATGATCCTTGTCTCTTTAGGAGACCAAGAGATGGTCCAGGAAACCTACCTGCCCCCTAACACTAAGAAAAACAGGCAGTGGGTGACCGTAAATGGGAGAAAGATTGAGGCTCTGAGAGACACAGGAGCCAGCGTGACATCCGTGAGGTGTCAGTGGGTATCTGAATAGCAGGTAATATCCAATGTACTTCACCCAGTAGTTGCAGCTGAAAACTTGGTGTGCCTCTGCAAAGTGGTGCAGGTTCCATTTGAGTTGAGGGGGGTCTCAGGTCTCTTAAAGGTTGTTGTGAGTCCATCCATGCTTGTAGACTGTCTGCTAGGAAATGATCTGGAGAGTTCCCTATGGAAGGAGGTAGAACACCGGGCTCATATGGAGATATTGGATCTGCCTGAGTGGGTCTGTGTGTCCACTTGGTGTATGGCAGCCAGTAGGGGTGATTTAGCAGAACTGGAGCCTGAAACAGTACCCCAGGAACCAGCCAGGGAGAGAAGGGGCAGGGGGCATGGGAAACCAGCCCCAGCCGTTCCCATGGTCCAGGAAGGAGCCAAACCTGAGGTGGATGCCCTAGAGCATACAGGGGAACAGGTGGCCAACCTGGGAGACCTACCTGAGTTGACCCATTGGCAACAAGAAGGTGGTCCCTGCATGGAGGAGTTCTGCAAGGCACAGATGAAATGCCCTTCGCTCATTGGTGTGCAGCAGCAGGCTGCAGACCAGGCAGCAGGTGGAAAGTCCAAGGATGATCTCATTTACTGGGAGGATGAGTTGCTTTATAGTGAGCCTAAGTTCGCTGAGCCCGGTGGAGCCCGTGTGCTGGTGGTACCCGAGCGCTTCAGGAACTTCCTAATGGATCTGGCTCATGACATGCCTCTCGCAGGACATTTGGGGCAGGACAAGACCTTCCAAAGGCTTGTCACCCACTTCTTCTGGCCCCAGATGAAGAAGCTTGTTGGTACATTCTGTAGGCCTTGTCAGACATGTCAGGCAAGTGGCAAGAGCGGAGGGTAGTACAAGGCACTCTTCCAACCTTTTCCTGTGGTGAGCACCCCTTTTGAGAGGGAGGGCATCGACATCGTGGGGACACTGGACCCCAAGACAGCCTTAGGTAAAAGGTTCATCCTGGTCTTGGTGGACCATGCAACCCAGTACCTGGAAGCTGTCCCTCTCAGGACAGTCACAGCACCCGTGGTGGGCCGTGCATTGAAGGGGATCTTGTCCCGTGTGGGGTTCCCCAAAGAGATGGTCTCTGACCGGAAAACCAACTTCATCTCTCGGTACATGAAGTCTCTGTGGGAAGAATGTGGGGTAAGTTATAAGTTCACAACTCCTTACCACCCTCAAGGAAACAGGTTGGTTGAAAGGTTTAACCAAACTCTTAAAGGTAAGATTATGGGCCTAGCGGAGTCCATGAGACGAAAATGGGACGTCTGTTTACCATGCCTGTTGTTTGCCTATAGGGAGGTGCCTCAGAAGTCCTTAGGGTTCAGGCCCCTTGAACTTCTGTATGGCCACCCTGTTAGAGGACCTCACACTCTGGTAAAAGAGGGGTGGAAGAAATCCTGTGGGAAAACCCCCCAGGATGTGTTTAGCTACATGCTGGTGTTAGAGCTGGGGGTCTCTAGAATGGCAGAGGTAGGTACCACTGTCCAAATAGGGACCCTTGCTTCCAGCCAGGGTAAGGAGGAAACACTCTTTAGATAACCTCTGCTCACCCCCTTGGTAGCTTGGCAAAAGCAGTCAGGCTGATCCATAAGCAATGTGTAAAGTATTTGTACCAACAGTCACAGTAACACAGTGAAACACCACAAACTGACTCCACAACTGTTTAGAAAAATAAAGGTATTTAATCAAACTACACAAGACCAAAACAACAAAAATCCAACATACACAGTTCAAGAATATGGTTGTGAAAGAGTTCTTAAAGTTGCGATAAAATAATCCACAGTTGCGTGAAAAGCTCACAGTTGCGTCACATTTAGCCAACAGCACTTTGAAATGCAACAAAGTTCCAAAGCAGAAGCTGGTGCGGTGGAAAACAAGCGATGCATTGCTCCTGAGACCATGGGGAGGCGTTGGTGACAGTCCTGCTGCAGCAGCAGGCGTGTTGCGACGAATCCGGTCTTTATGGGGATGAAGGCGATGACTTGTATGGATTCCGATGCGTAGGTTCCGTTGGAAGTTTGTTGTTGCAAAGGTATGATGCGATGATCTGTGGGGGCTGCGACGATCTCTGGGGCGACGATGCATGAACCAGCGGCATTCTTCCTCTCACAGCCCCTCGATGCGATGGCTCTGAGACGATGTTCACAGCGACATGATGCAGTCCGCAAGCAGCCGGTGCGGCGATCTCACCCAGCGATGACAGGCTCTGCGAGGATGCTCGCAGTGATGGTGATCTTCCTGCAAATGAAGGATGCGACGTCTCCGGCAGCGGGAACAGGTGCTGCGACGATCTCAGACTTTGTAGCAGCGGAAATTTCCTCGCGCTCTGGGGGATGCGCTCCGCAAGCGAGCAATGCGGAATCTTTTCGGTAGCAAAATCTCTCAAATCTTGGTTTCCAGATTCCCAGCACAGGTACAACTTCCAGAGGCAACACAACTGGCCCAAGCACTCTAGGAAGGGCAGAGCTCTCTAAGCAGAGCTCAGGGAAGCTGGGGGTGAAGTCCTTTTGTTCCTAGGACTTCAAAACAGGGAGCCAGCTCACAACAGGCCCTTGGAGATTCCTTCAAGTAAGGGGACAAAGCAACAACAAAGTCCTTCCCCTCTCTTAGGCAGCAAACCAACTGCAGGTAAGTCCAGCATCACACAGCAGGGCAGTCCTTCTTCTTCAGTCTTCCATCTTTCTGCTTGGCAAAGGTTCCTTCTTGTTTCCAGGATGATCTAATTTTCTGTAGTATGGGGTCCTGTACTTATACCCCTAAAAGTCTTTGTTCCCTTTATGCAGGAGGGCTCTGAGACCGGTCTGAACCAGTTCTGGGTGTTCCTTGAGCACTTTGTTTTCCTGGCCTCTCCTTTCCGTTCAGAGAGAGGGGCAGGGTTGTCAGCCTCCCAGCAGGGGGTTGAGCCAGCATTGTGGAGGGAAAGCACAGCCCTGGAGAACTTTGTTGACATGATTCCTTTTCTCCTTTCACAGTGCAGGGCGGAGTCATCACATGCACCACAGGGGGTGGAGCCAGCTCTGTGGGGGCAGGCAGAGTCCTATTCAGGTCCCAGGTGCTATCCCCTCCCACCACTCAAGATGCAGATGCAGTAAGTCAGCCTAGGGCTGACTCATCCAGCCTCCTGGGGGCTCCCCAGCCCCTGTCACTCTCAAACCAGACAGTCAGTTCACAAACATGCCAAGGCACACAGAAAGGTCAGACAAGAGAACAGCCACTTTCTAAAAGTGCTGTTCTCAAACACAGGATTTCAAAACAACCTTTCCTAAAAGATGTGTTATTAAATTCTGAGTTCAAGGATACTAGACTTGTATGTCCTATCTTGCGCCTATGGGAAGATATGCTGGTAGCCACTGTGGCCAGCATTCCCCATGATAGCCTATGGGGCAAGCTAGCCTTACATTAGTGAAAAACGAAAATGGCTGTAATTCATTACCAGAACATGTCCCCTGCACTAGTACATGCTCTACCTTTCACATACACTGCACCTTGCCCAAGGGGGTACCTTGGGCCTTCCATAGGGGTGACCAATGTGTACAGAAAGGGAAGGGTTAGGCCTGGTCAGTGGGGACACTGACCAGGAGGACATGGCAGTTCACAGACTGCACACAGGCACTGCGGTGGCAGGCCTGAGACACCAATTTAGGGCTACTCATGTGGGTGGCACAATCAGTGCTGCAGGCCCACCAGTGATTCAGAAAAGGGGGTGGTGATGAACAGAGTGCCTGAATTAAGCAGACCACTCTTACCCAGTCCAAAGATCAGGGCTTGATCCATCACCGTTTTTTAGCTCACTGCACCATCCCAGCTCAGAACTTGGCTATATGCAAATTAGTCTGTTCCTGTCCCAGTGCATGATGGGAACAGGGCAAACCAAACTACCAAGCCAATTCTTATACTGGGAAGGAAACAAGCTTCCGGGGACCGGTTTCTGCCATTTCAGGCGTCGTCGGCCCGGCTTGCTTGAATCCTGATGGTGCAATGAGCAAGGGACTCACATCTGAGCAGGCCCACCAGTAGCATTTGAGTCACTAGCCCTGGCACACTCAGTGCACTTTACTAGGGTCTTCTTGGTAATACAAATATGCCAAGCATGGATAACCAATCACAATAAAAAATTTACACAGAGAGCATATGCACTTTAGCACTGATCAGCAGTGGTAAAGTGCCCAGAGTCCTTGCCAACAGCCATGGGTCAAGAAAAACATGGGCGGAAGAAGCAAAAAGTTTGGGGATATCCCTGCAAAAAGGGCCATTTCCAACACAACCCCCTTCCAGCCTAAAGCCAGGGTAGACCACTCGATACCTCTATGGGATTCCCTGCTTAAGGCGATAGAACACGGAAACTGGCCTAAACAGCAGGGCACTATTCCTGTTCTATGCCATCCTGAACCCAGTTGGATCACTCTATCCATACTCTCAAGGTCCACCATGTCAATCCATGTGGAACCCTTCTCCTCACCTGTGGACACCACCTGTGCAGCACCTAACTGTAACTTACTCACAGGTATATCCCAACAGACAGACAGCAAGCCACAGTGGCCACCAACAGTGGTCAGGGATGAGACCCAGGCCTTATGCCTCTCAGGGCTCTCAACCCCCTGTGGCGTCAGAGGGTGTGGGGCAGTAGCCCCAGGTGCTTGGCACCTTTTGTCCACTCTTCTTCCTGCCAGGTCAGGCCTAACATCCTGGCACTGACCCACCAGTCCCGGACTTGTATCCTGTGGCTGGACAGGAGGCAGGGGTGGGCTTCCCCAAACCCAGTCCTCCTCTTCCTTGGGGCTCTGTACCCTCCCACCTGGAGCGGTATCACCTTCTAGAATAGTCAGGGAACCTGCGGCAGGTGTCCTGCACCATTCATCCACCAGTCCAAGGGTTCTATCCTGCAACTGGGATTTCAGGTCAGGGGGGACACCCCGCACCTGGCCCTCAAACCTAGGCTCCAAAGCCTCCACGTTAGACAACACATGAACCAGGCTTCCCTACCCAGGGACCAATCCCTGAAGTGGAACACTTGCCTGGTGCACCAGGACTTCATTCACAGATGTGCCCACACTGGTAGACAGTACCCACCTGGCCAATACAATGGTGTGGCCCAGTCTACCCCCAGGGTGTGACTCCTGTCCCCCTTCCAGGGGCAACCCTGTCCACCAGGACAACCAGCCACAGGGGTCGCCGACAGCTGTCAGTGATGAGAGCCACGGCGCATGCCTGTCAGGCCTCTCTATCTTCTGTGGCATCAGAGAGTGGGGGGCAGTAGCCCCAGGTGCCTGGCACCTTACCTCCACTATCCCTCTTGCCAAGTCAGGGAGGGCATCCTGACACTGGCCCACCAGCCCAGGGTCTCTACCATCAGGCTGACCAGAGGTCATGGATGAGGCTCTCCTCCCCCTATCTCTCCTTCTGGGTTCCGGCCCTCTCCTCTCAGGAGAGTCACCCACAGAACACAGATCTCCCACCAGTTCAGGACCTCTCTCCAGCAACTGGTCTCCCAACCTCGGGTCTAAACCCTTGGGTTGCACCGGGGTCAGAGGCAAGGACTACCTCGCTGTGCACCCCCTTGCAGAGCGCTGCACCCTCCCTATTGGAGGGGTAACCCTGGAAGCCAAACTGGTCAGGACACTGGTTACAGATGTCCTTCTTTCCAGGTCAGGCAGATCCTGAACCTGGTTTACCACCCTGGGGACCAATACCTGTGGTTGTGCACTTGCCTGGCATGCCAGGACTTCTGGGGACTCACACGGTACCCCCGAGGGTGACATATGACTCATGTGTCCTGTGACAGTCTGCCTGGCGCAGATCTCCAGACCCCTGTCCACCTGACAGTGCGCAAAGATTGAAAGTCCATGGGTCGCACACTACTCCACCCACCAGCGGGTATACCCCAGGAGCATCAAGGTAAATGCAATTCTTCAAAGCGAGTGCGCTTGTTGTAGAATTCGAAGTGTATAAGCAAAGTTGCAGCACCAACTCTGGACACCGGTGTTTCAGGATTATTTTCCTTCATCAGCAGAGTATAGGTAGTTTTCAGGGGTTTGGTGTGCAGGATGCCAAATATTATCAGGTCTGGTACCTCTCACGGCGCGTAGGTGCGTTATCCGAGCTCGTCAGCCCAATGGCTCAAGGGAGCCATATTTAAATAAAAGTCCATGGGTCGCACACTACTCCACCCACCAACGGGTATACCCCAGGAGCATCACGGTAAATGCAATTCTTCAAAGCGAGTGCGCTTGTCATAGAATTCGAAGTGTATAAGCAAAGTTGCAGCACCAACTCTGGACACCGGTGTTTCAGGATTATTTTCCTTCATCAGCAGAGTATAGGTAGTTTTCAGGGGTTTGCTGTGCAGGCTGCCAAATATTATCAGGTCTGGTACCTCTCACGGCGCGTAGGTGCGTTATCCGAGCTCGTCAGCCCAATGGCTCAAGGGAGCCATATTTAGTCCATGGGTCGCACACTACTCCACCCACCAGTGGGTATACCCCAGGAGCATCACGGTAAATGCAATTCTTCAAAGCGAGTGCGCTTGTCATAGAATTCGAAGTGTATAAGCAAAGTGTGCAAAGATCCCCCAGGACAGAAATGGTGTCTCCATGGTCACTCCTGGGAGACTCAGCCCTTCTGGCTGGCCACTGACCCACTGGTTCTCCCACTGGGGACTCCTCCCCCCTCTCACCCCTCAGTCTGGACATCTGTAGCGTCCCAAATGGAGCGGCACCGCCAGACACCAAAACCACCGGAGCTCTGTTTACGGAGGCTCCAGGTTCTCCTGATACTAGGAGATTCTCCTCAAATGGCCTGCAAGTACAGTCTAGGTCCCCTACCTGTTGTTCCCTTAAGGAACCCTCCAGGCCCTGAGACTGGGTTTCGGCCACCGTGAGACACACTGTCCCATACTCACTCCTTCTCCACTGAGACCGGACATGAGCCCCTACACCCCTCCCACTACACTGGGACCTAACTGGGCTACATTGCACCTCTTCCACCGCACAGTTCTGGAAGACATCTGCTCCACTCCTTTTGTGATCACTCCCCAATGCCTCCTCAGACTCTCTGGAATCCACCAAGAGGTCTGCCTCCAAGGCAAGCTCTCTAGGATCAGAGAACTCACACTCCACCGGGTGTTGGCATAGCTCTGGAAAACAGGGACTTAAAATATGTTCTCCAACAAATGAATCACACAGCCCCCCACAGTTGTTAACCATGCTACCCTTTGCCTCACTCTCCAGTGCCTCACACAAGTACCCCACACCACTCTCCTGAGATTGGCAAGACAGTGTACTACTGTCTCTGTCACACAGCCTACACTCTTCTGGCTGGATTTCACACTCACACACCAAGGTTGCTACCATGGGGGAGCTCCTCTCATAAAATACCTCTCATCTAGAGTCAGTAGAGTGTCCCTCCCACCACTAGGAATATGGTCCCCAGTGCCAGTCCCCCAATCTACTTCAGGGACATTGCACTCCACTGGAACTACATCATAAACCTGAACCCCCTGGTGTATATCAACCCCCTCCCTCACGTCAGGCGCCTCATCTCTGGGTGTTTGTACATTTCTCTCAGCACTGGAAACTACAATCTTGCTGCCATCATCTGAGCTGGTCTCCACCTCCAACTCAGCAAAGCTCACCTCTTGAGCTGCCCATGTTTCTTTTTCAGCTGAGACACTCATGGCCTCAAGCCTCCCCAGCTCCAAATCAAGCTCCCTCATTCTCAATTCATGGGCCAAGGTCAATTTCAATTCCTCCAGGGCGCGGGCATTTTTGCTCTCCTCCCCCGCCCTCTCTACTTCCAATTGCTTCAATTCAAGCCTCCACATTTCTGACTTATGATCTGTAGCCCTTTGGTTTTCCTCCAACTCCTCTGGGGAAAAACTTTCAGCTAAATGGTTGCTGCCAGCCCTGGAGGCTGCTCTGGACACAGGCAGATCCTGTGACCTGAAACCATCCCTTTCTGTATCCTCTTTCACTTCTGCACCATCTGTCTCCCCAGCCTCTTTGGTCTCCCACCAGGCCCTTAAGGCCTTCTGTAGCTCCTCCTTCTTGGAGCGGCGCTTCATGGGGCATCCAAAGCTCCTGCAGAACTGCTTGAGTTGACCTACTTTGTAACCACTTAACATTTCAATATCAAACTCCAGTTCTGTAACCTCACTTGCTGGTTTACCATTCAGAGACATGATGCGTGGATTCTTTCAGGGTTACGATCAAAAATATAACAAAACAAAAAAAACTCAACCGAAGTATGTGGTGGTGTAGTGGTCTGCACTCACTAGTGATGTACACCAGTCACTGTGGTTCTAGTACAAATACAAGTTCAAATCCCACCGCTGACCAACAATGTTAGAACTGGGGTTCCCTAATTGGCAGAGGTAGGTACCACTGTCCAAATAGGGACCCTTGCTTCTAGTCAGGGTAAGGAGGAAATACTCTTTAGATAACCTCAGCTCACCCTCTTGGTAGCTTGGCACAAGCAGTCAGGCTGATCCAAAAGCAATGTGTAAAGTATTTGTACCAACACTCACAGTAACACAGTGAAAACATCACAAACTGACTCCGCAACAGTTTAGAAAAATAAAGGTATTTAATCTAAACTACACAAAACCAAAACGACAACAATCCAACATACACAGTTCAAGAATATGGTTGCGAAAGAGTTCTTAAAGTTGCGATAAAATAATCCACAGTTGCGTGAAAAGTTCACAGTTACATCACGTTTAGCCAACAGAACCTTTAAATGCGACAAAGGTCCAAAGCAGAAGCTGGTGCGGTGGAAAACAAGCGATGAATTGCTCCTGAGACCATGGGAAGGCGTTGGCGACAGTCCTGCTGCAGCAGCGGGCATGTTGCGATGAATTTCGGTCTTTATGGGGAGGAAGGCGATGACTTGTATGGATTCCGGTGCGTAGGTTTCGTTGGAAGTTTGTTCTCGCAAAAGTACGATACGATAATCTGTGGGGGCCGCGACGATCTCCTGGGCGACGATGCGAGATCCAGCGGCGATCTTCCTCTCGCAGCTCCTCGATGCGATGGCTCTGCGACGATGTTCTCAGCGACGTGATGCGGTCCGGTGATCTCACCCAGCGATGACAGGCTCTGCGACGATGCTCGCAGCGATGGTGATCTTCCCGCAAATGAAGGATGCGACATCTCCGGCAGCAGCAACAGGTGCTGCGACGATCTCGGCCTTCATAGCGGCGTGAATTTCCTTGCGCTGTCGGGGATGCACTCCGCAAGCGAGCGATGCAGTAACTTATCGGAAGCAAAGTCTCTCAAATCTTGGTTTCCAACTTCCCAGCACAGGTACAACTTCCAGAGGCACCACAACTGGCCCAAGCACTCTAGGAAGGACAGAGCTCAGGGAAGCTGGCAGTGAAGTCCTTTTGTTCCTGGGACTTCAAAACAGGGAGCCAGCTCTCAACAGGCCCTTGGAGATTCCTTCAAGTAAGGGGAAAAGCAACAACAAAGTACTTCCCCTCTCCTAGGCAGCAAAGCAACTGCAGGTCAGTCCAGCATCACACTGCAGGGCAGTCCTTCTTCTTCAGTCTTCTAGCTTTCTCCTTGGCAGAGGTCCCTTCTTGTTTCCAGGATGATCTAATTTTCTGTAGTTTGTACTTATACCCCTAAATTTCTTTGTTCCCTTTGTGCAGGAGGGCTCTGAGCCCGGTCTGAAGCAGTTCTGGGTGTTGATTGAGCACTTTGTTTTCCTGGCCTCTCCTTTCCTTTCAGAGAGAGGAGTAGGGTTGTCAGCCACCCAGCAGGGGGTGGAGCCAGCATTGTGGAGGGAAAGCACAGCCCTGGAACACTTTGTTGACATGATTCCTTCTCTCCATTCACAGTGCAGGGCAGAGACATCAGACGCACCCCAGGGGGTGGAGCCAGCTCTTTTTGGTGCAGGCATAGTCCTATTCAGGTCCCAGGTGCTATACCATCCCACCACTCAAGATGCAGATGCAGTCATTCGGCCTAGGGCAGACTCATCCAGCCTCCTGGGGGCTCCCCAGCCCCTGTCACTCTCAAACCAGACAGTCAATTCACAAACAGGCCAAGGTCAGACAATAGAACATCCACTTTCTACAAGTGCTGTTTTCAAACACAGGATTTCAAATCAACCTTTCCTAAAAGATGTGTTATTAAATTCTGAGTTCAGGGATACTAGACTTTTATGTCCCATCTTGCACCTATGGGAAGATATGCTGGTAGCCACTGTAGCCTGCATTCCCCATCATAGCCAATGGTGCAAGAAAAAGTTGGAAGCTGTAAACTTTGCTTTCTGCCATGATCATTGGTGCATGTGCTGCCAACCCCTGCAGGTGTGACTTCCTTAGTGGGGACATTTTTTTTTTTGTATAGCGACTGGTCCAGCCACAAGGAAGTACCGCAGCTTAACCAGCGGATCTGTGTGCTTGCAACCACAAGTGTAGGGGGCCTCGCCACTGGATTCACAAACTGAGGGGCCAGCATCGTTCCGCAAGTTTCATCCATTGGGACTTTAATTTTAAATAAGTACACAACCACTGGGATTGCAGTGTACTACAGAGGCAGTGAGACCCACTTGGGTAGATGGAATGTCAGGAGCAGGCACACATACTGCAACATCCCCAATGCCTAGCCTGCGCACGCCCATTGGGGCGGGACTGAGTAAACCAATAACATTTTCCAAACTGCTTGAATGCCTCTGTTACCTATTCTTGCATGCCACCGATGAAGGGCTACAGCTTGAAACTCATCTGGTTCTCTGTGCAAGTTGCATGCTGTAAACTTTGCTTTCTGCCACGACCATTGGTGCAAGTGCTGCTAATCCCTGCAGGTGTGACTTCCTTAGTGGGGATACTTTGGTTTTGTTTGTATAGCGGCTCGTCCAGCCGCAAGGAAGTCCCGCCGCTTAACCAGCGGATCTGTGTGCTTGCAACCACAAGCACTTACGGGGTGTAAGGGCCCTCGCTTTTGGATACACAAAGTGAGCGGCCAGTATCGTTCTGCAAGTTTCATCCATTCGGACTTTAATTTTAACCAAGTACACAATCACTGGGATTGCAGTGTACTACAGAGGCAGTGAGACCCACTTGGGTAGATGGAACGTCAGGAGCAGGCATACATACTGCAACATCCACAATGCCTAGCCTGCGCACGCCCATTGGGGCGGGACTGAGTAAACCAAGAAAATGTTCCAGACTGCTTGTATGCCTTTGTTACCTATTCTTGCATGCCACCGTAGAATGGCTACGGCTTGAAACACGTCTGGTTCTCCGGGCAAGTTAGAAGCTGTAAAATTTGCTTTCAGCCACGACCATTGGTGCAAGTGCTGCCAATCCCTGCAGGTGTGACTTCCTTAGTGGGGACAGTTTTGTTTTGTTTGTATAGCGGTTCGTCCAGCCGCAAGGAAGTTCCACCGCTTAACCAGCGGATCTGTGTGCTTGCAACCACAAGCACTTACGGAGTGTAGGGGGCCTCCCCTTTGGATTCACAAAGTGAGCGGCCAGTATCGTTCTGCAAGTTTCATCCATTCAGACTTTAATTTTAACCAAGTACACAATCACTGGGATTGCAGCGTACTACAGAGGCAGTGAGACCCACTTGGGTAGATGGAACGTCAGGAGCAGGCATACATACTGCAACATCCACAATGCCTAGCCTGCGCACGCCCATTGGGGCGGGACTGAGTAAACCAAGAAAATGTTCCAGACTGCTTGTATGCCTTTGTTACCTATTCTTGCATGCCACCGAAGAATGGCTATGGCTTGAAACACGTCTGGTTCCCCGGGCAAGTTAGAAGCTGTAAAATTTGCTTTCTGCCACGACCATTGGTGCAAGTTCTGTCAACCCTTGCAGGTGTGACTTCCTTAGTGGGGACACTTTGGTTTTATTTGTATAGCGCTTGTCCAGCGGCAAGGAAGTACCACTGCTTAACCAGCAGATCTGTGTGCTTGCAACCTCAAGCACTTACGGAGTGTAGGGGGCCTCGCCTTTGGATTTACAAAGTGAGCGGCCAGCATCGTTCTGCAAGATTTATCCATTGGGACTTTATTTTTAACTAAGTACACAACCACTGGGATTGCAGTGTACCAGAGAGTCAGTAGACCTACTAGGGTAGATGGAACGTTAGCAGCAGGCATACGGACTGCAACATCTACAATGCCTAGCCTGCTCACGCCCACGGAGGTTGGACAGAGTAAACCAATAACATTTTCCAAACTGCTTGAATGGCTCTGTTACCTATTCTTGCATGCCACCGATGAAGGGCTACAGCTTGAAACACATCTGGTTCTCTGTGCAAGTTGCAAGCTGTAAACTTTGCTTTCTGCCACGATCATTGGTGCAGATGCTGCCAACCCCTGTAGGTGTGACTTCCTTAGTGGGGACTCTTTGGTTATGTTTATATAGCGGCTCATCCAGCCGCAAGGAAGTCCCGCCGCTTAACCAGCGGATCTGTGTGCTTGCAACCACAAGCACATACGGAGTGTAGGGGGCCTCGCCTTTGGATTTACAAAGTGAGCCGCCAGCATCTTTCTGCAAGTTTCATCCATTGGGACATTATTTTAACTAAGTACACAACCACTGCGATTGCAGTGTACTACAGAGACAGTGAGTCCCACTTGGGTAGATGGAACGTTAGGAGCAGGCATACGGATGCAACATCCACAATGCCTAGCCTGCGCACGCCCACGGGGGCGGGACTGAGTAAACCAATAAAATGTTCCAAACTGCTTGGATGCCTCTGTTACCTATTCTTGCATGCCTCCGAAAAAGGGCCACTGCTTGAAACGCTTCTGGTTCCCTGTGCAAGTTGGAAGCTGTAAACTTTGCTTCCTGCCACGACCATTGGCGCAAGTGCTGCCAACCCCTGCAGGAGTGACTTCTTCAGTGGGGACACTTTGGGTTTTGTGTGTACATACATATAATATATATGTTAGGACCGAGCAGGCGAATAAAACTTTTCATTTTTGGCACAATCCAAGTGGTCCGTTTCCGTCTAAGCGTGGAAGCTGGTGAATGAAGGAGTGCTGCAATATATATATATATATATATATATATATATATATATATATATATATATATATATATATATATAAATATATACACTGAAAAAAACCCTAGGTTTTAGGGGTGGTATTGTTAGCTGGACATTTCAGTCGTACAAAACCATTGAAATTCCTCCGTTATAGTTAGTTGTACTAACTATAATTTGCGCACCCGCAATTCACTGCTGATGATGTCACATATTACATCATCCATTACAGGGTCAGTGACATCACTGATGACATCTCAAATGACATCACTGAAGACATCATCCAGTGAATGTGGTTTGGTTCAATATTTAAATGAGAAGTATATATATATAGCAATCTGCATTGAAGACTGAGTGGATGTATACGTGTCTGGATGAAGGATTTAGTAGCACTGTGATTGACTGTCTAAGTGACTAATTTAAAGTGTCTCACTAAATATATGGGCTAGTGATTAAACTGTGTGAATATCTGTATCACTCTATCACTACTACATAAGTTGGTTACTAGCTATGTGAAAGTCTATATTACTCATTGATTAGTTAAGTGAGTATTTGTATGGGATAGTGAATGTGTGTGTGGCTGGGTGGGAGGTGGGTGACTGTCCAAAGATGTGTAAATAGTTGATTTAGGAGGTATATGAGGTTAAGACTGTATGTGGAAATAGTTGTTTGTGTGAGTGAATCTCTTTATGGATGTAGTGATGAGTAAATATATTTCTCAATGATACATGTCCAATAAAGTAGAAATAGAAAAGGCAGTGTATGTGACAGTTGTTGTATATAAATAAGTATACATAAGAATTAGTGATTGTATGAGAGAGAATATTGAAAACTGTATACTTGTAATAGTGATTTTATAACACAGTAAGTATGAGTTACTATCTATAGGAATACATAAAGTGATGTTTGTATAAGTGTGTAGCTTACTAAATGTAAGTATGATCAATTGTGTGCGTAAGTGAGCAGGATGACTGCATAAGTGAATAGGATATGTGCTGGTGTGTAATGTCGATGTAGGTGTATAAGTATATTTAATAGTGTTCTATTGATCTTTGTTAGCATGTCTGAGGGAATCTATAGGTAAGTGTTTAGATGTGTATGTAGATGAAAGAATCACTGATTGAATTGTTAGAAACGTGTATTGGTGTGTCAATGGTTTCAAATATGATACTCAATATGTTATAATGAGTGTTGAAAGGTTATACTAGTGTATGATGAGGTGTATCAGATTGTCACGTGGACGATGTCATCAGTGATGTCATTTGAGATATCATCAGTGATGTCATTAGTGATGTCACTGACCATGTCATGAATGATGTAATATTTGACATCATCAGCAGCGGATTGCGCGTGCACGAGTTATAGTTATAGTTAGTACAACTAACCCCTAAAATCTATGTTTTTTTCAGTGAATTTCTAAGGTTTTTTAAATGCTAATCCCTAACTATAAAAGGCCTCAAACCTATGGTTTTTTCAGTGAATTTCAAAGGTTTTTCAAATGATAATTTTTAAATGTATTAATTGTTATATTTTTTTTCTGTTTTATTTTCTGTTTGGATAACTTTATTTCGGTCAAGTAGACCATAAAAGTGTACATAACATCAGGACATTTCACTGAAGGTTAAAACAATAAATTACGAATTCAGTAAAACATTGAAGATAAAATAGATTAAACCAAAAGTTATCAGCGATACAGTATAATAGATATATACAAGATTACAAAAAATTTCTCCTTCTATGCCACATACTCAACAAGTATCGTGATACGGCAAAGACAATGGATGGATGTGTATCAAAGCGAAGGACCCTACAAGCATGGGCACATTGGGTGAAACTAAGGTTCCTACAAAGTGGGATCAGCCAGCGTTTCCTTATCTCCTGGTAGGCAGTGCAAAAAAACAGTACATGGGAAATATCTTCTCGCTTGTATTTGCAAGCTGGGCAAACAATAGTCTCGGTGTTGGCCCATTTACCAGTGAATACCCTAAGTGGGAGGCTGCCGATCCTTAGCTGTATGTAGAGTTTCCTTGCAAGGGCGGGATAGATTAAGTCCAAGAAGTTCTTTAAACTCGGTTCTACCTTCACTTGAAGGAACTCCAATGTCAGTCTACCCAGGGTTGGACACCTCTGTAGAGATGCTGAATTATAATTTCTGACATAACTCAGCAGCTTAGCCTTCGTTGTCTTCTGGCAGCTATCTGCAGGATTCTCCCACAACTCGGGTAAACCAAATTGATCACATAGTGCCCTCACATGAGCAAGCCATGGGATGTTCCTAGTTTTTAAAGTAGGCCATACATCAGTAAACTCCGCTTTATAGGATATTAATTCAGGGACAGACCAAAGCCTCTTCCAATACATTAGTGGCCGAGCAGCTGCTACCGCCTCTATCGGTTCTAGCCCCAAATCCATACGCAGTGGAGTTAATGGTGTACTGATTGGTAGGTAAATAGGTTCCTCATGAAACCATGTTCTACCCTCACAAGGTTCGGTATTCGTTTATGGCCCCAAAGTTCTGCCCCATACGTAGAGGCTGCTCTGGCCTGAAGTTTGTAAATTTCTACGACTGGCGCAGCGGGTTTGAAGACCAAAGACTTGGGGACTTTCCTAATTCCCCCCACTATCTGGGACAGCCTGAGGGACGCCTTTGCTGTCTGAGCCCCACAGTCAAAGTTTTCCGTCAAGGTAATGCCCAAGTAATCGAAGGTCTTAACTTTTTCTAGGCGTGTACCATTTAACAGGGGGTTCGGGCGAGTTTTCCTCAGGGGAATAAAAATCATATACTTGGTCTTGTCCAAGTTGATCTCTAACCCACGCAGTTTGCAAAAAACAGCGAAGCCTTCCAGGATACGCTGAATCCTTGTTGATGTTTTAGATAACAACAAAGTGTCATCTGCAAACATCAACGCGGGGATGCGCCAAGTCGCCAGCGCAGGGGTATCATAATCTCTTAACTGCAGGAGGTGGTGAACTCGCCCATTCAAATAAAGGCAGAATAAAGTTGGGGCCAGGACACACCTCTGGCGTACCCCTTTCTTCACAGGGAAGCGATCCGACAGTTCTCCATATCATATCGTCCACACCTAACTTGCGCATAATTATTGGTATGGAGTCTAATCAAGATGTCTAACAAATCAGGTGGGAGACCCATACCCAGCAATACAGCCCACAATTTTTCTCTCGGGACTAGATCATTTGCGGTCCGCAGGCCCACGAAAATATGACATAGAGGCTGCCACCCTCCACACATTCCGTTTTCCAAAACAATACCTGGAGCCTAAAGATTTGATCGATTGTTGAAATACCAGTCCGGAACCGGGCTTGGAATCTAGACAGAGTCCCATTTTCCTCTATCCACCCCTGAATTCTATCTAGGATGATCCTGCCCATCAGCTTTTGTGTGGTGTCTATCAGGCTAATGGGCGGATAGTTAGACGGGGTTAATGGACAGCCTTTTTTGCGAATTGGGACAATTTCCGCTCCAAGCCACGTATCCGGCGGGGGACTACCCTTGAGTATTGCGTTAAATAGGACAACCAAATATGGTGCCCAAATGTTGGGTTGTGTGAGAAATAGATTACCGGGGAACTTATCAAGGCCGGGGGCCTTATTTGGTAGGAGTTTAATTATAGCTGTCCCAACCTACACAAGTGAGATATCTTCAACCCCACCCATACGGTGGTCACCAGGAGGGTCCGCTGTGCCCTTGCCCTGTTTGCAGATCAGGGGGCCCACAAAAGGAGGCTCGTTTAGTGATCTTTGAGTAGGAGGCTGGGGAGTTTCATCTACGACCACCGTCATCGGCACCCACAGGGCCTCCAAGCTATGTTCATAAGAGTTCCCAAGAGTGTCGTGCGGTGGTGACTGTACGTCAGTATCAGTGTATAAAGCCCCAGAATTCACAATAGACCAAAATGATTTAGGATCTTTGGTCAAGAGGCCTACTCTTAGATCCTCCCACCTGTTCTCCTCCCAGTTCTTCTTCTCACTGTTAACTACCTGTTTGTACCTGTACCGGCACTGTTTGATGCTATCCCTGTCCTCATTTTTTATAGCAGCTAGGAGGTCACTTTTCGCCTCTCGGCAGGAGGCGTCATACCAGGGGTGTTTTTGGTGAGTGATAACCTTCCCACTTCCACCTGGGAAAAAGACATCCGATAGGTTTGCAATCAATTGTTTGTGGATGTCTACAGCCCTGGTCCATGCCTCTGGGTCAGAGTCCTTCTCTCCTACAGTGCCCATTTCTAAGAGCTGCGGTAGTGCAAGCTGATAGATCCCTGCCAGTTTGGTCGGCGATTCCTGGATTTTCGCCCACTTAATTCGCCGTCGATTATTAGAAAGGAGGAGGGATGGTTGGGCAGAGTTAGGGTTGGGCGCAGTGCTGGACAGACCAAAACTCCCTGGTTTCAAAGACAACACCAGAGCGTTATGGTCGCTATCGCTCCGTTGGTGAATCCTGAAATCAAAAACCCAATTCCAATGTCTGGCTTCAACTAGTACATAATCAATATTGGATTGTTGGCCCAGTCTATTAAAAGTGGGTAAGCCCGGACTATCTGGGTCCACCCTCCCATTACACGACCGCAGAGACGCTGTAAGGGATAAGGATTTAATTTGCAGTACCAGTGGAGTCCATGCTTTTACTGGGGCTATTTGTGGTTCAGGGATGTGCCAGTATTCGTCCTCATCCACTAAATCAGCCATATCAACTCCAGAAAGAGGTTCATACTGACAATTGAAATCGCCTCCGAGTAAAAGAGCTATTTCTGAGTCAAGCGAAGAGATAAACCGCCCTAGTGTATCAATAGTGGGAAATTCCTGGCCGCCCTTCGACGGTCTAGAATACACATTGAGAAGAGCAACCTGAGTAGAATCAGACAATGTCAAGAGGACACATTGGATGTCGGGTGAATTGGTTGGGACATGGGCTGCCTTAGCCCCCAAGTGCATACCGACCCATATCGCTTAACCACCCGAAGGTCTCCCCCTGCCCCTGGAAGTTGCCAAAATGCTAAAAGTGGCAAAACCATCCCATAAGATCTCTTCCAGGGCCCACGTCTCCTGCATGATACAGATATCATGCTTTTCGATAAATTGACCCCACTTGGGAGTAGATAATTTATTTCTGAGTCCGTCCAAATTCCAGGACAGGACTTTAATATTAGCGTTCTTTGACCCAAGACTGCTAGTGCCAACAACTTCTTTGGGGTCAAAACCACCGAGTGCATTGCCACCGGGGCTCACCATGTTGTTAATTGCTTTGGATTGTTCAACTGCTTGTTCCAGATGTGGCATGCCGGCCGACCCCGAAGCTCCCTCCTGCATCACACAGGAAAATACATCAGAGTTTACAACCAGGCTGGCATTCTCCCCAATCTGTACCACAGTTTTTTCATATTATTGTAATACATTTTTTTTATGTATTTATTTTTAAGATATCTTATTTTTTCAATAGCATTACACTTTTTTAATATATATATTTTTTTAAAGTGAAAATATTTACATTTTTTATATATTTTTTAAATATATTTATATTTTCTTGATTGTTTTTTTTGGAGTCGCTGACCCAAAGCACACCCTTCTCGATCACTGCGCGGTACCAGTCCACCATTTTAGGATTGTTGTGTAGGATCTGCATAGGGTGTGGGACGAGTACGACTTTCCCTATGTGAACACTATGCGACTGGAATGCAACTTGAGGTGCATACGCGACATATACGTATTATGCGACGCGACGGTCGCGCAGTTCCGCGTGACGTCATATGCGTATCAGACGTGGTGGGTGCGCCACTTCCGCAAAAAAATGTAATGTCCAAAAACATTAGGTATATATATTTAGGATTTTTTCTGTATGGGATTTTTAGGTCTCGCCTGTCGATGCGCATGCGCATCGAGCAAGCGAGACTATAGGGGCTCATCGACTCTTTATCTAACTTGCAAGGAATCGTGGCGATTCCTTGCAGTGCCCGTGACTTTTAAGCTCAATGCGCATGTGCATTGAGCTTAAAAGCGCGTGCACAGCCGCCCGCATTCCTCCGACACCTTTGAAGTGAAGCTTAGCTTCACTTCAAAGGCCCGGCTTCTTCACACCCACATGCCGCTCTGCCCCGCTCCGCCCCCTCCCCTGAGTCATCCTGCCTGCCCAGACTTCTCCTCCCCCCTACTTACATCCCGCTTTCACTTGTTTTTTAGGTCTCGCCTGTCGATGCGCATGCGCATCGAGCAAGGCGAGAGTATTGGCACTTATCCGCTCTTTATCCACACTGCAAGGAATCGTGGCGATTCCTTGCAGTGCACGAGAAATTTAAGCTCAATGCGCATGCGCATTGAGCTTAAATGCGCGTGCACATGCCCCCAGCCGCCTGCCTTGCCTACTCTCTCTCACAGCCTCCCCCAGCTCCGCCCCCTCACTACTTGATTGCACGGCCGCTAGGCCGTGCCTCCCCTACTCTCCTCCCCCCTCCTCCTCTCCTCCCCTGCCTGCCTGCCGCTAGCCTTGCCTACTCTCTCTCACAGCCTCCCCCAGCTCCGCCCCCTCACTACTTGATTGCACGGCCGCTAGGCCGTGCCTCCCCTACTCTCCTCCCCCCTCCTCCTCCTACTCTCCTCCCCTGCCTGCCTGCCGTGTCGCACCTCTCCCCTCTCCGCCCCCTCCCCTGCCCGCCGTGTTACGGTGAAAGGCTTGTTTTTTTTACCAGCGGGCAGTCTCTTGCCCTTGGCTGCTTCTATAAAATTGTCCGAGCTTAAATTAGGGCGCGGTCTGCTGGGACGCTTAGCCCTCTCTTTAAGTTTGTCTTAAAAACATTCCACGCTCTGCCTCTGTCACATACTGCCCCCCGCCCATGCTGTGCGCTAAAAATCAACATTTCTGCCCTTCTCGCGCTGATAGTCTGCCCCATGCTAAGTGTCCCTCTCAACCCAAGTACTCTGCGCGCCACGCTGTCTCCTGCCCACGCTCTGCCTCTCAGTCACATGCTGCCTTCTCCGTTCCCCCAACACCGTCCATGCTGTGCACCACTCTGTCCGCCCCATGGCACGCTCTGCTCCTTTCACATATTGCCTCTGATCCCCCACCCCCGTCCATACTATGTGCCCCTCTGACCCCACATTCTTGCTGCGTCCCACTCTGCCCACGCTCTGCCTCTGTCACATACTGCCCCCGCCCATGCTGTGCGCTAAAAATATGCATTTCTGTCCCTCTCACGCTGCTACTCTGTCCCATGCTATATGTCGCTGTGTTCCCAAGTACGCTGCGCGCCACGCAAAAGTCAGTCTGGCCGTGGGGAATCCTAGCACTTCATCAGCTCTCCATTGATGTGGCCGCTCCTCTCCCCTGCCCCCCCCCATATCATCACACTTCAAAGGAATGCGCTCCGCTCCCCCGCCTCCCCCACAGCAATGCCGAGAGCTTGTTGTTTATAGTCTCCATTTACCACATGTTTATTGTGGCTTTAGTTTAGGGATTACCATAGTAACACGTGTACCCCACTGGGACTTACAGGGTCTGTTGGCCACTCGCTCATTATGGGTCCGTCTAAAATGGATTCCCAGTCATGGTGTTCTAGACTGTGGCTTGAGGGCACCGTGAGCCTTGAGTTTAATTTTGCTTCATCTTAGATTTCCGTAGATATATGTATGCTGCGCTTTGGGTTTGCCTAGCTCTATCTTTAGCTCTTGCGGACTTTGTAGTGTGTTCATGAGGTTGTGCAGTAGAGCATGTAGTGTGTGTCTATGTCTTACGGACTGCTTCGTAGTCCAGCAGAAGGAACATTTGCTCTCCATGCAATGTGCTTATTGTCTATCTATGACAAATTGTGTGCAGATCTGATCGGGCCGATGTTCACAGCTCTGCCGCTGCAGTGTGTTCAGAGAGAGCACATCCAGTCTTCAGGTCTGTAACTAGTGACTAATTCCAGCCTTGGTCGGAGTAGAGAGTATACAAATGTCAAGATCGACTTGCTAGCTGCAATGATGTCTGCCCTGCCACCATTTACTTCGGACCCTCACTCACCCTCACTCACCCTCACTCACCCTCACAACCCTCTCACCATCACTCACTCTCACAACCCTCTCACCCTCACTCACTCTCACCCCCTCACTCACCTCACTCACTCTCACCCCTCACTCACCCCCTCACCTTCACTCACCCCCTCACTCACCCCCTCACCCCCTCACTCACCCCCCTCACCCCCTCACCCCCTCACCCCCTCACTCACCCCCTCACCCTCACTCACCCTCTCACCCACCCTCTCACCCACCCTCTCACCCACCCCCTCACACGCCCTCACCCCCTCACACCGCCACCCCCCCACTCAGAATGCACACCCCCTCACCCTCACACGCCCTCACCCACTCACACCGCCACACTCCCTTAGAATGCACACCCCCTCACCCACCCCCTCACTCCCCCTCACCCCCCTCACCCTCTCCCTCACACCGCCACACCCCCTCAGAGCCCTCACTCTCACTCACCCTCACTCACTCACCCCTCACCCTCACTCACTCACCCTCACTCACCCTCACTCACCCTCACAACCCTCTCACCCTCACTCACTCTCACAACCCTCTCACCCTCACTCACTCTCACACCCTCACTCACCTGACTCACTCTCACCCCCTCACTCACCCCCTCACCCTCACTCACCCCCTCACTCACCCCCTCCCTCACCCCCTCACTCACCCCCTCACCCTCACCCACCCTCTCACCCACCCTCTCACCCTCACACACACCCACCCTCTCACCCTTACACACACCCTCACACGCCCTCACCCCCTCACACCGCCACACACCCTCAGAATGCACACCCCCTCACCCTCACACGCTCTCACCCCCTCACACCGCCACACACCCTCAGAATGCACACCCCCTCACCCTCACACACCCCCTCACTCCCCCTCACCCTCACACTCCTCACCCTCTCCCTCACACCGCCACACCCCCTCACACCCCCTCACTCTCACACCCCCTCGCTCTCACACCCCCTCACTCTCACTCCCCCTCACTCTCACTCCCCCTCACTCTCACTCCCCCTCACTCTCACTCCCCCTCACCCTCACTCCCCCTCACCCTCACCCCCCTCACCCACACACCCCCTCACCCTCACACCCCTCACCCTCACACCCCCTCACCCTCACACACCCTCCCCCTCCCACCCCCTCACCCACACACCCCCTCACCCACACACCTCCTCACCCACACACCTCCTCACCCACACACCCCCTCACCCTCACACCCCCTCACCCACACACCCCCTCACTCACACCCCCTCACCCTCACACCCTCACACCCCCTCACCCTCACACCCCCACACCCCCTCAGACCCCCTCACCCTCACACCCCCTCACCCTCACACCCCCTCACACACCCTCACACACCCTCACACACCCTCACACACCCTCACCCTCCCTCACCCCTGCACGCCTCTCACCCCTGCACGCCTCTCACCCCTGCACGCCTCTCACCCCTGCACGCCTCACACTGCTGCACACCTCACACTGCTGCACGCCTCACACTGCTGCATGCCTCACACTGCTGCACGCCTCACACTGCTGCACCCCGCACACTGCTGCACGCCGCACAACACCACCATATCACTCTGGGACAGCGCCACATCACTCTGGGACGGCACATCCACCGCCACCACCACATCCACCGCCACATCCACCACATCCACCACCACTACATCCACCACCCCATCCACCACCACCACCCCATCCACCACCACCACCGCATCCACCACCACCACCACATCCACCATCAACACATCCACCGCATCCACCACCACATCCACCATCACCACCACATCCACCACCACATCCACCACCACATCCACCACCACCTCCACATCCACCATGACATCCACCGCCACATTCACCACCGCATCCACCACTGCATCCACCACCACATCCACCACCACCACATCTACCGCATCCACCACCACATCAACCATACCCACCACCACCACATCCACCACCACATCCACCACCACATCCACCGCATCCACCACCACCACATCCACCACATCCACCACCTCCGCATCCACCACCACATCCACCACCACATCCACCACCACATCCACCACCAACACATCCACCACATCCACCACCACATCCCACCACATCCACCGCATCCACATCCACCACCACATCCACCACCACATCCACCACCACATCCACCACCACCACATCCACCGAATCCACCACCACATCCACCACCACATCCACCATCACCTCCACATCCACCGCCACATCCACCACCACATCCACCACCACCACATCCATCACATGCACCACCACCACATCCATCACATGCACCACCACCGCATCCACCACACCCACCACCACCACATCCACCACACCCACCACCACCACATCCACCGCATCCACCACCACCACATCCACCACCACATCCACCACATGCACCACCACCGCATCCACCACCACATTATTTACAAAATTAAAAGCCATTGTTATTTGTAATATCAATACATCTAAGTCACGTAAATACAACACACATTGCATTACAAATGCTATAGGTGTCACATTTGCGAAAGTTAAAACTATTGACATTGTAACTGACAAAGCTATTAATTTTACTATTTTCAAAACCAACACATAAATAAAAAAAGTGTCATTTACAATACCAATCACTCAAACTTTCCTAATGCGAGACCTATTGCATTTCCAATGCTTGTTGAAAATTCTATGTCTAATAACTTTGGCGTTTGTGGACGGAATTGGCTGAAATTTTCAGGAAAATGGAACATTTCGTTTCTGAGCAGACCCTGAACATTTGGGGGGGGTTTCGTCAAGGGGGGGCCGAGAAAAAAGGGGGGTCCCAAAACACGTTTTTCCAATGTTAATTTCCATAGGGCGGTTGGCCTCACTTTTAGCCCGAACGGCTGAATGGATTTGCACGAAACTTGGCAAAATTGTAGGGAGTGTTAGCCCGATGTGCCTTTGCTAGGTCTCAATATATGTGATCCAGTGGATTTTGATAAATTAACGTTCAAAAAAAGATATATATCTGTAAGCGCGCTCCAGGCAGCGCTCCGGTTCGCGTACTTGACGCGTAACGGAACTTCGCGTAGCGAAGCTGATTGGCTCTCCGGTGTCTGTCAACATTCTAAACAGTGCGGAGCGGCCGCCATCTTGTCTCTCGGTAGGATCGAGAGACAAGAGGAGGCCAAAACAAAGGGGGAAATGACCATAAGGGGGCATAGTAGATCCTCCCTGACCCCCTAGGTTTGATGTGGAGGCTTTAAAAGGGCCCCGCGGGGCAAAAATAAAAAATAAAAAATTTGTTTTTTTTGCGTGGGGAGCGCCCGGTACGCGCACCGGGAAGCGCTCTGGGGAGCGTACTATAAGGAAAAAAGAATGATAGACTTTTCAAATATTGTATGTTAATTGATTGTTTGTTTTGTTGATTTTTTTATTTCTTTATTTTTTAAGCAATTATTTATTATTGTCATTGTGTTTCAAAATTTAATAAAATGTCTAATATTTCACTGTCTGAAATGTCGTTATTTTCATTGAACATAGATTGTAATGTTTGAGTGTGTAAAATGTCCTCATTTTCAAGGAGGACATCTACTGATTGCACACATTGCAGTAGTTCTTGGTCCCAAGTTTCATCCATAAATTCAATGTCATTTGGATCAATGATTTCTTGGTTGGTCTCTGCAAGGACAATTTCAAATGAAACTTTCTGTTCGCCTTCCATTTTGTCTGAAATTTGCATTAAAAAAATATATATTAGTAGAGATAGGGCACTGTTGGGATTAATTTTAGATAGGCAGTTTTTAACAGTGAATTTATCTTTGGGCAGTGTATAGTATCAGAGTGGAAGTAGGAATATAAAAAAGTGTATGTGATTTAACGTAACTAAATTCATAATTACAAAAGAGACGCGTAACTCCATCCATAACTATAACAGAGAAGTCTATCTAAATCTATAACTACTACAGAGGGATAGTATATAACTATCAGAAAAAGTTTACCATATTAACTTAAAGTGCACAATATACTTCAGTTTTTAAAATAACAACTTACCTTTACAAAAAAGTTGAAGTTATTAGTGAAAATCCTATTGAAATGTACACCAGGAAGTAGTAGTCAAAATGGCTGTGTTTCCTTCTCTTCCTTTATATATATTCAGGTACATAACCAATCAAATGTCAGGTAAAAAAAAAATAGAAAATGAAAGTAACATTTTAATTGGTTGTGAATTCCAACACTTCAGATGTGTTTTGTGAAGTAATTTACCTCAGGGTATTTAGAGAGGTCTACAGGCTAAATGGCTAAATGGAATTCCAACCAAATTTGTGAAAATGGTAGGGATTGGTATGTAGTATGAGCAAATCTATATTTGGTGAAAGTGTCTCCAGGGTTTCTTCTGTAAATTACTTTCCCACCTTTTTGATGGAGCGCTTCCCGGTGAGCGCCCCGGTACGCGAACCTGCAGCGTTACGGGAGTCCACCATTTTGTGTTTCGGTCGAATTAAAATACAATATGGAGGTCAAATAATGTTCAGAATGGGTAGAAGGGGGCACGGTAGACGTATCTTGACCCCCTAGGTTTTCTGAGGGTGGCTGAGGAGGCCCATATGTGCGGAAAAAAACATTTTTTTTAAAAATTTCGCGCGGTTAGCTTCCGGTTCGCGTACCGGGTAGCCCTCCGGGGAGCGTACTTTGTTGAAAATTTGTGAAAAAAGTAAAATAATAATTGTGAGTGATCAGATGTAGGGTAGCTCTGAGAAGAGCTTTTGGGTTTATGGTACATTTAGGTACTTATAAGTAGGTGCCAATGCACAGTCTTAAATTCAAAATGAAAACTCTGTTGCCCTCATCTGAGAAGTGAACTCCATCTCCTCTGTAGATATCTTGCATGTAGTAACGCAAGTTATTGTTGTACATGGAGCCCATTCCATGGTCTCTCATGTAAGCTGAAACAGATTTGTTTACATGCTTCCTCGACTTCTCAATTTGTGGACAAAATTGGTTCGACCACCTCCATTTCTGTCTTTGGCATATATTTGAATATACCAAGGCAGTTTGAGGAAAAAGTGCCATCAATTGCTCAAAGGTGTCCTTTAAAAGCATTTCCAGACCTACACCAGTCAAAGTGCCCAAGTCATTACCTCCACAGTGCACAATTAACAGGTCAGGTTTTGGCAAATGCATAAAGGTTTTCACCAATGGTATCAATTGGTGACATTTTAATCCTCTGTGGCCAAACCACTTAATTTCCACATCTTGTAAATTGAGGTTAGGTAAATTTCTGTTCTCAGCATACCTTTGAGCCCAGTAGATGTAACTATGTCCAACAATCCAGACAGAAAACATGGTGAGAGAAGGTTCTGCTGCAGTCAGATGAAGTGTGGCAATGAAATGGCAGTTGGAAAAATAAGAGTTTAAAATGAAAAAAAAACTGTGGAGTTTCTGTGTTAAGGAAGCAGTAGCAGTGATTGGTGGATTTTGATTGCTGAAAACAGAAAGTTAGGGTGCATGGATGTGTTGTTTGAAAGATGTAATTTGAATGGTCAAGAAAAAATCATTTAATGAAAGATTGCACTGGATACGCAGGTGCACTGAGAGTTCAGAGTTCAATTGAAACATTGTTGTGTGAACTTGCAAACATGAGAGGTCTTTCAGGAGGTGGTTGCTATGCAAAAAAGGCAGAAAGGCCAGAGGGGGGAAGGGTGTTCATTTGAAAAAAGTGAGGGAAGAGTTTTGATTGGGTGACATGAGAGATATGTGTGATGAGTTACAGCATTTCTGTGCTTTTCATAGCTGCAGACTATGGAGTGCATACCTTTTGCTCTGCTAAAGACAATTTGGTGTGTTTCTGAGACTGTTTTGAAACTCATAAAGTATTTGCTAAGGTGAGAAAAGATTAATTTAATTTAGGTAGAGAATAGTATGGTTTAGGGAGAAAATTATGAAGAAAGTTGTGTATTTAAAATGTTGCTTTGTGTCAAGTGTTTTACAAATAGATTTTGTTTCTTTGTGTTACATAGCCATGTTAAAAGTGATGCAAAAAAAGTGCAAGGGTCTTACAAAAATGCTTTCATGTGTCTTAGGGTATTTTAACTCACTTCCCCATGTATGTATGAATATAATTGATTTACAAGATGTGTTTAAAAACGTTTTTTGAAATCAATTAGGTTTCTTGATATGTACTGCTAGAGTTTCATAGGTTGCTTGGGGCATATTTTCAAGGCTTTTGACTTCCTTTGATGTAATTTTTCCCATTTTAATTTAAGACCTTTCCCCGTGGTGCAAGGTCCTTGTAAATATGCCCCCATCTGTGCTTGGCAAATTTAGATTTTAATTCTTTGACTAACATAGCCATGTTAAAAGTGACCCAAAAATGTTGCAAGGGACTTAAAAAAAACGCTTTCATGTGTCTTAGGCCATTTTAAGTCATTTCCCTTTGAATGTAGGTATCTAATTGATTTAGTTGATGTGTTTAAAAACGATTTATGAAAAAAATGTGGTTTCTTGATATGTACTGCTAGAGCTTCATAGGTTGCTTGGGGCATATTTATAAGGCCTTTGTGTCTCTCTGATGTTATTTTTCCCATTTTAATTTAAGACCTTTCCCTGTGGTGCAAGGTCCTTGTAAATACGCCCCCATCTGTGCTTGGCAAATTTAGATCTTGATTATTTGACTTACATAGCCATGTTAAAAGTGATCTAAAAATGGAGCAAGGGCTTAAAAAAAACGGTTTCATGTGTCTTAGGTTATTTTAAGTAACTTCCCCATGAATGTATGAATATAATTGCTTTACAAGTTGTGTTTAAAAAGTTTTTGGAAATCAATTAGGTTTGTTGATATGTAATGCTAGAGGTTCATAGGTTGCTTGGGGCATATTTATAAGGCCTTTGAGTCTCTCTGATGTTATTTATCCCATTTTAATTTAAGACCTTTCCCTGTGGTGCAAGGTCCTTGTAAATACGCCCCCATCTGTGCTTGGCAAATTTAGATCTTGATTATTTGACTTACATAGCCATGTTAAAAGTGATCTAAAAATGGAGCAAGGGCTTAAAAAAAACGATTTATGATAGGTGTATGCCTCTTTTGCGTCACTGTGCGTCACTTTTGTGACGCAGCGGCGGTGCAAAAGATTTGCTATGTGGTGACATATTTACAACTTGATGCATTTAGGCAGATGTGTCATGCTGTAAAGTCCCGTGGCACATGAAACCGATGCAGCAGTGATGCAAAAGATGCACCATGTTGCAAGACAGGCCTCATTTCATCTCCAACAAGATAAGAAGCTGAATCTTCTGTAAATGTCAAAATTGTTGTATACACTGCTCAACTTATGTGTACTCTTTGATATGCTAGAGTCCATCTGCACTATGAGATACCTAAGCAAAGGAAACACAGGTGATGTGATTGTGAAATGAGGAAAAGAAACTCCACATTTTTCAATTACATCACCTGTGTTTCCTAAGTTTACGAATGACATTGTGCAGATGAGGTTTAGGTCTGTCCACGGACACAGAAGAGGTCTGGCCTTTGTTCAAGAGTGAAGTGGACATGACTTACTTCATTGGTAGGCCTTCACATGTATTATCTCCTCTGTACTCTTCAACAAGCGTAAATTTCATCTGCAACCCTGAGTAGGCCTCACCTCAAACAAACCTCTGGATAGGCCACACTTTATCGTCATCCTGAATCAATCATTTAAAATGTTAGGGACAGATTTATGATAGGTGTAAGCTTATTTTGCGTCACTGTGTGTGACTTTTATGACGCAGCGGCGGTGCAAAATATTTGCTATGTGGCGACATATTTACAACTTGATGCATCTAGGCAGATGTGTCATGCTGTAAAGTCCCGTGCCACATGAAACCGATACAGCAGTGATGCAAAACATGCACCATGTTGCAAGACAGGCCTCATTTCATCTCCAACAAGATAAGAAGCTGAATCTTCTGTAAATGTCAAAATTGTTGTATACACTGCTCAACTTATGTGTACTCTTTGATATGCTAGAGTCCATCTGCACTATGAGATACCTAAGCAAAGGAAACACAGGTGATGTGATTGTGAAATGAGGAAAAGAAACTCCACATTTTTCAATTACATCACCTGTGATTCCTAAGTTTACGAATGACATTGTGCAGATGAGGTTTAGGTCTGTCCACGGACACAGAAAAGGTCTGGCCTTTGTTCAAGAGTGAAGTGGACATGACTTACTTCATTGGTAGGCCTTCACATGTATTATCTCCTCTGTACTCTTCAACAAGCGTAAATTTCATCTGAAACCCTGAGTAGGCCTCACCTCAAACAAACCTCTGGATAGGCCACACTCTATCGTCATCCTGAATCAATCATTTAAAATGTTAGGGACAGATTTATGATAGGTGTAAGCTTATTTTGCGTCACTGTGTGTGACTTTCATGACGCAGCGGCGGTGCAAAATATTTGCTATGTGGCGACATATTTACAACTTGATGCATCTAGGCAGATGTGTCATGCTGTAAAGTCCCGTGCCACATGAAACCGATGCAGCAGTGATGCAAAACATGCACCATGTTGCAAGACAGGCCTCATTTCATCTCCAACAAGATAAGAAGCTGACTCCTCTGTAAATGTCAAAATTGTTGTATACACTGCTCAACTTATGTGTACTCTTTGATATGCTAGAGTCCATCTGCACTATGAGATACCTAAGCAAAGGAAACACAGGTGATGTGATTGTGAAATGAGGAAAAGAAACTCCACATTTTTCAATTACATCACCTGTGTTTCCTAAGTTTACGAATGACATTGTGCAGATGAGGTTTAGGTCTGTCCACGGACACAGAAAAGGTCTGGCCTTTGTTCAAGAGTGAAGTGGACATGACTTACTTCATTGGTAGGCCTTCACATGTATTATCTCCTCTGTACTCTTCAACAAGCGTACATTTCATCTGAAACCCTGAGTAGGCCTCACCTCAAACAAACCTCTGGATAGGCCACACTCTATCGTCATCCTGAATCAATCATTTAAAATGTTAGGGACAGATTTATGATAGGTGTAAGCTTATTTTGCGTCACTGTGTGTGACTTTTATGACGCAGCGGCGGTGCAAAATATTTGCTATGTGGCGACATATTTACAACTTGATGCATCTAGGCAGATGTGTCATGCTGTAAAGTCCCGTGCCACATGAAACCGATGCAGCAGTGATGCAAAACATGCACCATGTTGCAAGACAGGCCTCATTTCATCTCCAACAAGATAAGAAGCTGAATCTTCTGTAAATGTCAAAATTGTTGTATACACTGCTCAACTTATGTGTACTCTTTGATATGCTAGAGTCCATCTGCACTATGAGATACCTAAGCAAAGGAAACACAGGTGATGTGATTGTGAAATGAGAAAAAGAAACTCCACATTTTTCAATTACATCACCTGTGTTTCCTAAGTTTACGAATGACATTGTGCAGATGAGGTTTAGGTCTGTCCACGGACACAGAAGAGGTCTGGCCTTTGTTCAAGAGTGAAGTGGACATGACTTACTTCATTGGTAGGCCTTCACATGTATTATCTCCTCTGTACTCTTCAACAAGCGTAAATTTCATCTGCAACCCTGAGTAGGCCTCACCTTAAACAAACCTCTGGATAGGCCACACCTTATCGTCATCCTGAATCAATCATTTAAAATGTTAGGGACAGATTTATGATAGGTGTATGCCTCTTTTGTGTCACTGTGCGTCACTTTTGTGACGCAGCGGCGGTGCAAAAGATTTGCTATGTGGCGACATATTTACAACTTGATGCATCTAGGCAGATGTGTCATGCTGTAAAGTCCCGTGCCACATGAAACCGATGCAGCAGTGATGCAAAAGATGCATCATGTTGCAAGACAGGTCTCACTTCATCTCCAACAAGATAAGAAGCTGAATCTTCTGTAAATGTCAAAATTGTTGTATACACTGCTGAACTTCTGTGTACTCTTTGATATGCTAGACTCCATCTGCACTATGAGATACCTAAGCAAAGGAAACACAGGTGATGTGATTGTGAAATGAGGAAAAGAAACTCCACATTTTTCAATTACATCACCTGTGTTTCCTAAGTTTACGAATGAAATTGTGCAGATGAGATTTAGGCCTGTCCACGGACACAGAAGAGATCTGGCCTTTGTTCAAGAGTGAAGTGGATATGACGTACTTCATTGGTAGGCCTTCACATGTATTATCTCCTCTGTACTCTTCAACAAGCGTAAATTTCATCTGCAACCCTGAGTAGGCCTCACCTCAAACAAATCTCTGGCTAGGCCACACTTTATCGTAATCTTGAATCAATCATTTAAAATGTTAGGGACAGATTTATGATAGGTGTATGTCTCTTTTGCGTCACTTTTGTGACGCAGCGGCGGTGCAAAAGATTTGCTATGTGGCGACATATTTATAACTTGATGCATCTAGGCAGATGTGTCATGCTGTAAAGTCCTGTGCCACATGAAACCTGCGTCAGTTTTCATATAGGTGTTTTGTTGCAAGGTATGCATTAATTTGCATGAAAGCCCTGTAAAACTAACACAGTGAAATTTAGAAGATTTCACTGACTCAGCTTTATAGCATTGCTGAATCAAATCCTTACGCCTGTTTGAAACAGGCATAAGAAGTGATGCACCATGCAATGTGCAATGTCGCGCTTATGCAAGATTCCTGCAATGTGCTGCTTTTGCGGCACAGATGTGTGACGCATCTGTGCTGTTTTTGCTCAATGGTGCTCCACATTGTAAATACGGCACACTATGGGTGGCAGTGCAGCGGTGCACATTAACTGGTGCATCCGTGGGGATGCGCCACTTAGCATAAATCTGCCCCTGTACATTTAAGTATGAGCAGGGGACACAGAGTCGGTGAGGCTTATCCAAGGTTAAGAAGAGATGAGTCCTGTTCACTGAAAAGTTGGACATAGGCCTCACCTCCTCAGCATCGCTGGTCATGGCTAAATAATAGCTGCAAAATGTTACTCTTGTTAAACAATTTTACTATTATAATCTCTGAGATTTGTCTCTTACTCTGCAACATCTCATTGTAGTTCTCTTTCTTTAAAGATAACGACAGCATCAACCATGAGTGACAATCAGCAATCAGTTGATCTCGACCTCATCATTGAACTTGTAATTGAAACGTCAGTGGAAGTAGATCCCTTGGATGATTTAAATCCTGAGGATGATGAAGAACATGATGAGGATGCCGATTTGTCAGAATTGTATGACATAGGGTGGGAAGCTGACTTGCTTGAGCCTATGGAACTATAAACATTTATTTTTAAAATTTACAATAAATGAAAAGTAAAAATTTAAACCGTTTCATTTAAAATTAAACACACCTTCAAAAACAGGTTATGTGTAGTGTCTTCAATAAAATATTAAAATATGCTCATAAAATTAGATCAGATTCACATATAAAACAGGACAGGTAAAATGAATAAGAATTCCATTTCTTTTCTGATATTTGTGTATTCTAAATTTGCCAAAGCACTAAAATATATTCTATGTAAAAATGTCAAGTAGTGTGTTAAGTTTTTGATGACTGTTATTGATTTACTGTTTGGTAATAGTGGTTAATAACATTTTTTATTATATTTTACCACAGATTCAACTGCAGATCATTTCAAATTTTGAGAATGCCAACTAAGGATAGAATGAGAAAGGCTACAAAACGTCAAAGACAGCAGGTCCATCATTTACTGCAGCAGTCCTCTACAATAAAAAATCGTCAAGTCACCAAGAAAGCACCGGGTAAGACCACGAAAACATTCATAAGAAACATTTCTAGAAAAAAAAGTAGTACTACAGAAAATGTTTTTGTCCAGAAAAAGAGAAGCAATTTAAACGGAAAGGAAAGGCCAGTCAAAAATGTTACTGCTAGAGCAAGAGATAACTCTGTGCATGATAGTAGAAGGAAACAACAGTTTAGGGACATTCGTAAACGAATGTTCCGCAACAGGATAATTGGCAATTTGTTAAAAAATATTAAGAAAGGTCAACAGAAAGTTGTTTTTTATAAGAGAAAAAAAAAGTTGAGAAAGTTATTGATCAGGCATTTGAAATTAAACGAAAGTTATTTATTTTGATAATCAATAGAATTAGAAAGCTAAACAAGGCAATTTATGATTTCAAAAGAAATAGTAGATGGAAGAGAACAGTTAATCGTAGTAATTTTTGTGAAGTTTTTTCCGGAGAATGGATGCATAGTTCAAGTTGTGAGGCATTTTTCAATGAGGAGAGTTATTTCCAGGATAATGATTTGGTGCATGCAGTTGACACCAGCGGTCGAGCTTATGAGGTGAAAGATGGTTGTCCAGTTGAAAAAGAAAAACTTGTGACAACAGAGGCAGAAGAGATGTTAGGTAATGAGGTTTTAGGAAGACGTCCTAAGGGACCTGTGTACACCTGGAAGTGTAGTAGTATTTGCAGTGTGCGACAGGATTCCATCAATTTGCTTTGTGATTTTGTACGGACATTTAATAAGAAAAGTTTGAAGCAGAAAATGAAGTTGTTGCAAGAATTAGATCCTTGCAGAGTGAGAGAAGTGACAGGTTTGCATGGTCATTCACTGGCTTGTCTTTCCAGGAGAGTATGCCAGAGTGTTTTTCATCATTTCAGGATGCTAGCAGTGCATCATAATAAAGTGAGGAAATTAGTTAGAATGTTGTATTATGCTAAGAGTCCAGCTGTTATGCTTAAACAATTATGCGCTGCTCTTTTGCATGGTTCTGAAATAGATGTGAAGAATATGTGTGAAGAAATTGAGTTTTGTTACTTTGGAAGTAAAGAGGAGAATGTTGAAATTGACCCAGAAGAAGAGGGTAATGTGGAAGATAGTGTACAGGTTTCCAGTACAGATAATTTTCAGAAGGAAATTGCCACGTTTCAGGTGAAATCAAGTGAGAGGCCTAATTTCACTTGTGTGTGTTGTCGACGCACTTATTATAAGAATCAGACTAAGTTAGTGGATTTATATGCAAAAAGTGAAAGGGAAAATAATAGTGAATGGAAGGATTTCGCAACATACTTGATGGTAGAAAGTTGTTTTGATTTGGGATCGGATCAACGTGTGTGTACTTATTGTTGTAATAAATTAAATCAAAACCAGATGCCTGCTAGAGCGGTTCATAATAATCTGAAATTGGTTGAGATTCCTTCTGAATTGAAGGATTTAAATACTTATGAATCTCTTTTGATTCAAAGTATCCATCCCTTTCAGGCTATTGTAAGAATGGAGCCAAAGACAGGGAAATTGCCTCCATCAGATTTACAGAGAGGATTAAAGGGAAGAGTTGTTTATTTGCCTCTAGATTTGAAGAAAAACATTAACACAATTGGAGTAGAAAAAGTGGAAGAGGAACCTCTGGTTATCTTAGTTAATGGGGTTCCGACAAAGAATAAGAAAATATGGCAAGATTTAGTAGATGTTAGGAAAGTGAAAAAGGCAACATTGTATTTGAAAAAAAATAATACGCACTATAAGAATGTATATGTTGCAGAAGAGGAAGTAAGTGAGGAAGAGGATAGCGATTTGTGTGCTGGTCAAATTGAGAAAGTAGAACCCTCTAAAAGTGAAGAAATATATGAACATTATAGTGTTCATCCTTTGCATTCCAAGGAAGTCATGGGGAATGCTATTGAGTTGTTTCAAATGAAACAAGCCAAAGGGAGTCCCATTAGTGTCTGGGAGGAAAGTTTGGAAGCTCGGTGTTTCCCACAGCTATTTCCAACAGGTCAAGGAGGAAGATATGATGAGCGACCTCATCAAATTCCTGCTTCTGAATACCGGACTTTACGATTGTATGCAGAAGATGCTAGGTTTCGACAATGCATTCCGTATTTGTTTCATCTCCTGCTTGAAAGCGATTTGTCTGGACTGTCATATGCAGTGAACCACATCTTGAAAAGTGGTATACAGATGCAAAACATCTCGGCAAGTGACTTTATGGATAAAGTCAATGTCCAAGACAGTATTTTGGATTGTCACCTGATTAATCTCATGGCGTGTCAGCGTGGTACTAATGAGTACTGGTACCGTCGTCATGGTGATTTAAAATGTATGCTGAGGAACTTAGGAACTCCCACATGGTTCCTCACTCTGAGCTGTGCCGAGTATGGCTGGGAAGACTTACTTGAATTTCTACGAGAGGCAAATGGAAACATCGAAAACATCGAATTCAAGACACCCGGAGAACTGTGCTCTTTGGATCCAGTGAATGTATGCAGGTACTTTCATCATAGATTTGGAGCTATGATGTCTTTCATCATGAATAAGAAGAATCCACCTCTTGGATAGGTGTTGGATTTCTTCTGGAGAAAGGAGTACCAAGCAAGAGGTGCTCCTCATATACATATGCTGCTGTGGATCAAGGATGCACCTAAATTTGGAACAGATCCAGAAGACTTAGTGATGAGTTTCATAGAACAGTATTCTACATGTGCTGTTCCAAACGCAAAGGAGGACAAAAGCCTAAGAGAACAAGTTCTACGCTTCCAAAGCCATCGTTGCGGAAAGTACTGTCGTCGTAAATTCAGAAACAAGGACAAGTTCTACACCAAATGTCGTTTCGCCTTTCCACGACCGGTGATTTCTAAAGGAAGAGTGAACAGTTTGATGTCTTCGCTGTGACATAATATGATGAAGAAATCACCTAAAAACACATACAATTTGAAGAGGAATGAAGAGTCCAAGTACATCAACGACTACAACCCAGTGATTTTGTCCATGTGGAATGCTAACATGGATATACAGTTTGTGGCTGATAACTGTATGGCTGTGGCTCGGTATGTGACATCTTACATCACCAAAAAAGAAAAGACAGAATTGAAGGATATGTGGGAGGACATTTCCCATGAAAAGAGCCTCAGTAAGAAGTTGTACAGTTTCAGTCTGAAGATGTTGTCGCATCGAGAAATCGGAGCTTACGAATGTTCTGACCGGTTGTCTTCAGCAAGTCTCTATGCCAAATCTAGGAGTATCGTTTGGGCGAGTCTTGGTCTTGCTGCAACGCGTAATCGAGTTCTGAAACTTGTGCGGGAAATTGAGTATTTGGCGGAAAAGGAGCCAAACAGTACTGACATTTTGAAGACCAACATGTTGGATACATATTATCCAAATCGAAGCAGTCACCTTGAGAATGTTTGTCTGTATGAGGTTCTACAAAATTACATATTCAAGAGGAACATCAAAGAAGATATTGATAAAGGAGTGTATGCTGTAATTGGAAGTGAGGGATGTCTGGTCAAGCAAAGAAAATGCCACTTGGTAAACCATCGAAAATTGAGTGGCGAATCTCCTGAAAAAAAGGAGTGTTTCTATTTAGCACTTTTGCAACTTTTCAAGCCTTGGCGTGCAGAAGAGGAACTGCTTGGAGATTTCCTCTGTTACAAAGACTCTTTCACTGCCGCCAAGGAGACCATAGAATGTCCTGCTTTTCCCAAATATGTAGAAATGTTGAATGCGGAAATCGAGCAGGAAGCAACGATTGCAGCCGAGATTGCCAGAGACAGTTCTCAGGACAGTCAGAGTTCTGTTTCATTGAGTCAGGATCCACTAGGAGGACCTGTTATCGAAAATGAAGCTGCCACTGCCATGAATGAAGTGGAAAGAGCCATGGCACATGCTCAGGAGGATGCGGTTAACTTAGAAGACTTGGAAAGCCAACTCAACGTTGAGCAGAGGAAAATATATGACGAAGTTACCAAGCAAATTGATCATGGATTAAGTCATGAGAAGAAAGAGTGCTCATGTACGTCGTTGAAGCCTGTCCGACTGTACGTGAGTGGAGAAGCGGGAACTGGAAAGAGTTTCCTCATTAAAGCAATTTCATGTTATTTGAAGGAAAGGACTGAGTCATCGCTGTCTTGTGTTGTCACCGCTCCAACTGGACTGGCAGCACATAACATTAAAGGTATTACTTTGCATCGTCTACTGATGCTGCAAGTGGAGCATGATAACAAATTACAATACCACAAGTTATCTGGAGATGCTTGTTGTGAAGTTTCAAGAGTCTTGAGGAAAATGAAACTTCTTATCATTGACGAAGTAAGCATGGTTTCCAATGTCATGCTTGCCTTTGTGCATTTGAGAATGCAAGAAGTTCCTAAAACAGAGTATGATGTGTTATTTGGTGGCAAACACATCATTGTTTTCGGAGATCTTCTGCAGCTGACACCAGTGAAAGGACAACCTGTGTTCAAAATGCTCACGCATGAAGATACCAGGAAGTGCCTAGGGAGCATTGGCAACGTCAATATATGGTTAAACTTCAATTATGCTGAACTGCATGAAAATATGCGTCAGGCGAAGGATGAAGTTTACAAGAATATTCTACAAGATGTTAGAATTGGAAAAGTGACCGAGCATGGGAAAGAAGCTTTACATGCACGATTACTGTCAAATTTATATCCAGAACAAGACGTTGTGCCTGAGAATATTTTTCAGAAAATTACTGAGAAGAAATCTGGAATATGTTTGATGCCAACTCTTGCAGAATGTGCCATCTTCAACAACAAAATGTTGCATTTAGAAAACCAAGAGATTGTGAAACTGGAAGCTATTGACAGAGTAGAGCATATGAAATCAACAATTATTTTGTCTGAGAATTTGAAAACAAAATTGGATTCATTAGAGAAGACGATATCTAAAACTGCAGGTTTTGAAAAGACTCTGAATGTGTGCTTAAATTGCCGTATAATTTTAAGAAGGAATTTACATGTTGAAAGAGGTCTGGTAAATGGATCAATGGGTAATGTTGTTGATTTTGTGAAATACAGAAATAGAGATGGAATTGAATTTTTAAAAATTAAATTTGATGGCATTGAGGAAGTACAGCTAATTGGTCGTTGCTCTGCTAGATTTTGCTTGTAAAAGACTTATATGTTCGCCGTAAGCAGTTTCCTGTTTGCTTGGCATATGCGGTGACAATCCATAAATCACAAGGTTTAAGTGTAGACAGTGCATTGGTGAATATTGGCAGTTCTGTGTTCAAGGAGGGTATGGCATATGTGGCATTGTCACGAGTTAGAACTTTATCGGGATTGTACTTGATTGAGTGTGATGTCACAAACATTTGTGCGGATCTAGATTGTGTTAAGGAATACAATAGGTTAAGAAGAGAGTATGCGCCACATTTGCCTCAATATCCTTTGTTTGAGAAACGTGTGGTAGGCCGGAAACGAAGAAATGTGACCAATACTAGGGAGGTTGTAGCAAAATGACGAAAAGTTGAACCTGAAATTATAAGCAGAAAGAAAAAGGATTCTGTTGAAGATGTTGTTGGTTTTCAATTTGAAAACAGTTCTGGTGTCAACTGCTATGCTAATGTAGTGGTTAATGTTTTGTTTTCTCTAGAAAATGTAAAAGAAGAGATTGTGATCAATTCGGATCACAGATTTTGCAGTTTGTTAAATTCTGTGTTAGAGAAATGTAGCACTGATAGAACAAAAATGGAAAGTGTGTCTGAAATTCGAAATCTGTTAGACAGATGTTCAGGTCAAACACAATTCTCTCAAAATATTCAGCAAGATTGTCAGGAGTTTTTAATGTATATGCTTGATGTATTGCATGCTGAAGGTGTAGATGTAGATCACCTGTTTGGGCTTTCTTATCAATGGCAGCATGACTGCGAGAACTGTAGGGTATCAAGTACTACTAGTGTAGACTCAGAAAGATTTATATATTTAACTTTGCCAGACAGTAAATCAGTGTCCTTTAATAAGCTAGTAAAAGCAGCTGATCCCAACATGGAGTGTAGCCAATGTAAATCTGAAATGATGTCAACATTATTTATACGAACATATGGCCAGTATGTCATTTTAATGTTCCAACGATGTAGGCCTGATGGAACAAAATTGACAACTTTAATTAAAAATTTTGTGGCTTCACAGTTGTCAATATCAGGAAGGACTTTTGTAACTGCAGCAATTATATATCATGACGGTCCTTCAATAACATCAGGACATTACACAGCTTATTTAAAGTCTAGAAACGGCTGGTCATTCTGCAACAATTCTGTTTTAACTTTAAAAAAAAAATTGCCGTATGACCTTAAAAATTCTTACCTGGTGTTTTTAAAACCAACATTTTAGGGAAAGAATCTCGGGATGTGCTCTGAGGAATTTCAAGTGGTTCTAATGGCTCCTACACGATTTGGCCTTGAGTATAAGTGTAGTACAGAGACATAAGTTATTTTTGAGTATTAAATAGTTCCTGGAAAAAAAGAAGATTTTCTTACAGAAAGTGGTGGGCACAGATTAGTTGAGGGACAACAGAGTATTTCCCAAAGCAAACCGTCTTCTTACCATAACACTTGACGTCATGGAAAAATAAGTGCACTTTGAATGAGTTCAGAAAAACTGTTTCTTTTTTATAAGCTAATTCAAGCTGCGAATCAAAACATGGAGTAGAGGGAATGTAAGTCTGCAATGCTGTCTAGATTATTGGTCCAAACTTTTGATTATAATGTCATTTTAAAAATCCAAGTATATAAACCTGATGAAAGTAAGTCTTCAACTTTAATTACAAATGTTGTGGCTACACAGTCGTTGATTTTAGGAAGAACATTTGTAACTGCAGCTATTATATGGCATGATGGACATTTGACAAGATCCGCTTATTACACAGCTTATATAAAATGTAAAAAAATTTGCTGTTTCGGAAATTATTGCCATTTGACTACGATACAATGTTGCCTTTTTACTTAAAAATATTCTTACTTTCTGTTTTCAGAAAAGAGAATTTAGGGTAGGTAACTGGCGTATAATGATTCTAGGGGTTGATATAATTTTATCTACTGTTTTATATTGTTTTGTGATTAAAAGTGATGTAGAGAATTAAATAATTGTAGTAGTCATAGAGGTAGTGTAAGTCTGCTTCATAGTAAGCAGTATCAGTGTCATAGGAAATGTAGAACATGACTGAGCAAGAAGGGTAAGATATTACTAGTCTAGGATTGTGAAAGTGATCTTGAACGTTTTCTTTCTGAAAGTTGCGGAAATAGAAAATGACGGGATTTGCTTACAAGAATTCCAAGAGTTATAAATGGCTCTTACATGATTTGGCCTTGTGGAAAGGTGTGGTAGAGAGCGAGAAGTCATTTATTGTATGTAACATATTTCTCAAAACGATGGAGGTTTTCTTTCAGAAAGTGGCGGGCTGAAAATAAAAACAGCACAACCGAGTGTAAGCTGTTCATAGGACATCCTTCGACGTCATGGAAAGTAAGTTACTTTTGAGGAGTTCTGATTTCTGATTGGTTATGTTATATGGGTTTTTTAAACACAATCATTTTGATTGTGTTTTTTTTTCCCCGCTGTTATATGATGAATACCTTCAAGTCACTGTTTTCAGTGAAATTTGATACATTCTGAGAACAGCAAAAATAAACCATTTGACATGTATAATTAATTCTGTACTGTTTGTATTTATGATGTACATTTAGAACTGTGTAGGAGGCATGGAGAAGGTGAGGCTTCTGTAAGTGTCAAAGTTGTTGCATACAGTGCTCACATTTTACGTAGTCTTTCATATGATAGACTACATTTCCACAATGAGATACCTAAGCAAAGGAAACACAGGTGATGTGATTGTGGAATGAGCAAAAAAAATTGCACGTTTTTCTATTATATTACCTGTGTTTCCTAACATTACACATCACATTGTGTAGATGAGGTTTAGGCCTGTTCCAGGAGACAGAGGAGGTCTGACATTTGTTCAAGAGTGCAGTGGGCATGACTCACTTCATTAGTAGGCCTGCACATGTATTATGTCCTCTATACTCTTCAACAAGCCTAAATTTCATCTGCAACCCTGAGTTGGACTTACCTGAAACAAATCTGTGGATAGGTTACACCTTATCAGCATCTAGAAAGAATCATTTAAAATGTTAAGGGCAGTTTTATGAAGGGTGTGTGCCTCTTTTACGCCGCTGTTCCGTCACTTTTGTGTAAAAGATGCACCATGTTGTAAGATACGCCTCAGTTCTTTTCCAGCAAGATATCGTCAGTTTAAAATGTATATAATTAGGACTGTGTAGGAGGTATGGAGAAGCTGAGGCTTCAGTAAGTGTCAAAGTTGTTGCATGCAGTGCGTACTCTTTCATATGCTGGACTACATCTGCACAATGAGATACCTAAGCAAAGGAAACACAGGTGATGTGATTGTGAAATGAGGAAAAGAAACTCCACATTTTTCAATTACATCACCTGTGTTTCCTAAGTTTACGAATGACATTGTGCAGATGAGGTTTAGGTCTGTCCACGGACATAGAAGAGGTCTGGCCTTTGTTCAAGAGTGAAGTGGACATGACTTACTTCATTGGTAGGCCTTCACATATATTATCTCCTCTGTACTCTTCAACAAGGCTAAATTTGATCTGCAACCCTGAGTAGGCCTCACCTGAAACAAACGTCTGGATAGGACACACCTTATTGCCATCCTGAAACAATCATTTAAAATGTTAGGAACAGTTTTATGATGATTGTGCACCTCTTTTGCGCTGCCATTGCGTCACTTTTGTGAGACAACAGCAGTGCAAAAGATGCACCATGTTCCAAGATAGGCCTCACTTTATCTGCATCAAGATACTGTTAGTTTAAAATGTATATCTTTAGGACTGTGTAGGGGGCCTGGAGAAGCAGAAGCTTCTATAAGTGTCAAAGTTGTTGAAAAACTGTTTGTCCTTCAATCTTTTCCCTTGTCTTTTCTAATTTTTAAATACATGTTTTAATATTTTTCAAATGTTTGTTCTCTCTTTCACAGATTGAAAGTATAAAAATAACAAGTGACTAAGTTAACGACAATTATAAGGTAAATGTTTTGTACTCTTTTCATTACATTTCTATCACATTTAACTACTATTAGTTCCACTGCTTCATTTCTTTAACCCTCACTTTCCTGCCTTTGCTACTTCCCTCATTCCTTTCTCTATTACTTACTTACTCTACTCCTTCCACTCCTTTTCTCAGTCCCTCTCTTCTCATAGTTCCTCACTCTTGTGCACTCACTCCGTCTCTATTACTCTTAGTGTCTTTGACTGATCACTCTTTCACTACTTGTTCATTATGCTTTCTCTGTGTAGTTGAAGCACACTAAGGGGCATATTATGAACACAGCCAATAAAATTATTGCTGTTTTTATCGGCAGAAAACTGCTGCAAAAGCGGTTTTAGCGGCAGTTTTCTGCCGCAAAAGCGGCTTTAGCGACACATTTCTGCCGATAAAAGCTGCAAAACTTTTATCGCCTATGTTGATAATATGCCCCTATGTTATTTACATTTCTTTGCTGTTTCAATTATTCTTTTTCTGTTACTTCTTCTTTTCTGCTTTCTGTTTTTTCTCTCTGTTATTCCACATGTTTTAATCTTATTTTGAACATTCACTCACATTCTCTAACAAACTCTTCTTTGTTATTCTTCTACTCTCCTTTTTTCTTTCACTTCCTTATCTATTTTGTTTTTCAGAATTATATCCTCTTCCCTCTTTTCTTTGGTAAATAAATCTATTAAACAGTATCTCTGGTTTAGTCCCTATAGCTGTCTTTCTTTTAACATTACTCTCTGTTTACTTCCCTTATACTTACTCTTCTTTATTTTTTTAAAAAAAATTTGGTTCGCTCCCGGTTCGCGTACCGGCGAGCGAACCGGGAAGCGAACCAAAAGAAATAGAGCTTGCAGAGTGCTAAACATTCTAGCAATTTTTTTATAAAGGGGAGGTAGTTCTGAAAAGAACTTTTTTTTTTATGTTTTTGTTGTTTAATATATATATTTTTTTTCTGAACATTTTTTTTTTTTTTTTTTTTTTTTAACAGTTTTATGTTTTTTTTGGTTTTTTTGGAGGGGAAACAACAAAAAACAGGCATTGGAAAGGGCTCAACAGGAGCAAAAAAAAAATTTATTTTCTGGGGCGTTTAGCGCACTTGTGGTTTTCAAATGCTCTGTTTATTAAGTTAATGCTCATATTGCCACATGAGAGTAATGTACCGCAATATAAACAGACCATCTTTATGTGGACAAAGTTTTCCTGAATGTTTGGCACTGTTTCCCGTGCCTCTGGCCCCGACAGAGATATATGTTCCGATGTCCTGGCCACAGGAGTTGGTGGGTTATCCTGAAGGTCACGCATCTCTGCCCGGCTGTAATTTAGTGGATGCCACCTCACCATGTGACGGTGCATAGTATAGTTGCCGTAACTATACTTCTTTTCTGTGCCTCTAGATAAGTCCTCTTTACATATCAGGCACGTCACATATCGAGCATTAACTTTTTTCTGTCCTTCAGGAAAAGAAAAAAACTGCCAAATGAAACTAGTTTTATGATGAGATACCCGGGGCTCCTCTTGTAAAAACTGTTTTCCCTGTATCTCCTCTTCCTCTTCTTCATCCTCTTCCTCCTCTGTGTTGGTAATGAACTGTGGAGGTGGTCCTCTCTTCCTATGAGGAGGTGGTGGTGGTGGTGGGGGTGCACCAGCTGAAGCTACTAATGAAGCCATTGCTCAGTGATCACAAAGGGTCTTCCTCTCACAAAGATGAAAGTCAGAGTGAGGAAAGAAGGAGGGGTTTTCATCATTTTGGAAAAAAAATAGGTCTAAACCAATGAAAAGTGTTATTTTTAGGTCACATGACCTAGCCTTACATCATTAGGAAACCAAAAGTGAAATGAACCAATGAAAAGTTTTATTAACAAGTCACATGACCTGTTACGCTTATGTTACGCGCTGCGGAACGCGCCCCGGATCGCTTCCGGGGAGCTGCGCTTCGCGCCTCGTTTCGCGCTCCGGAGCACTTCCGGGTGCGCTAACGCGGCGCGTCATAAGACACATTACGCGGCAACGCGATACGTCGCGCTTTCGCGACGCGCCCCGGATCGCTTCCGGGGAGCTGCGCTTCGCGTCTCAGTTCGCGTACCGGAGCACTTCCGGGTGCGCTAACGCGGCGCGTCATAAGACGCATTACGCGACAATGTGATACGTCGCGCTTCCGCGACGCGTCACGATGTTGATTTCTAACGCGGCAGTTGCGCAAACGGAACGTTTACTGGTTCGCGGACCGGGTCGCGGCACCAAATTGAGCTAACGGGAAGCTTCCCGGTTCGCGAACCGGGAGCAAACAAAAAAAAATAATAATACAAAAAATTATTAATAAACATATAAAATATATTTTTTGATTTAAAGAAGAATACATTTTACAGCTATAGATATTAGCTTTTAAAAATCAATGAAATTCACTGAAAAAACCATAGGTTATAGACTATATATAGTTAGGAATTAGCATTTACAAAACCTTGAAAATTCACTGAAAAAAACATAGGTTATAGACCATATATAGTTAGGAATTAGCATTTAAGAAACCTTTTTTTTACTCACACAAAACCATTGAAATTCCATATATAGTTAGTTGTACTAACTATATATCGCGCACCCGCAATCCACTGCTGATCATGTCACATATTACATCATTCATGACATGGTCAGTGACATCACTGATGACATCACTGATGACATCTCAAATGACATCACTGATGACATCACTGATGACATCTCAAATGACATCACTGATGACATCTCAAATGACATCATTGATGATATCTCTGATGACATCACTGATGACATCATTGATGACATCTCAAATGACATCACCGATGACATCACTGATGACATCACTGATCACATCTCAAAAGACATCACTGATGACATCACTGATGACATCTCAAATGACATCACTGATGACATCACTGATGACATCACTGATGACATCTCAAATGACATCACTGATGACATCACTGATGACATCTCATTTGACATTACTGATCACATCACTGATGACATCATTCATGTGATAATACGATGAACCTCTTCAGACTCTAATATAACCTTAGATACACTCAGTGCAAACAGACACTCACAGACTGTCACTCATCCATGGAGTTACTCACACACCTAGTTAGTCATGCAAAGAATCAATCACACCTCCATTTCCTCAACTATACAGTTATACACACCTTACTTATTCAAACATATACTAACACATATTTACTCTCTTATACCATCCCTGATACAAGTTCACAATGATCCATACAGCCACTCACACATTTACTGGCTCTTTTGCACAGTTATTTATATATGTCAACTCTCACATGTACTGTGTTTTACATATGTACTTACTTTGACATGTAGCACTGAGATATCCATTCACTCACCAATACACTCATGCACACAGTCAACCGCCCATACAGCTGTTTCCACAAGCACTTTTGAACCCATACATCTAGTGAATCAACTGCTCACACATCTATGCACAGAGTCATACACCTCCCAGCCACCCACACACACACTCAGTCTCCCATACAAATACTTGGGCAACCAATCAATAACCCATATAGTTACTCATATAGCTACTGATCAACACATGCAGCAGTTTACAGAACAACAGACATAATGATGCACAAATTAAGACAGTTTAGTCACTAACCCATGCACTCAGTGAGACACATTTAATCACTCACTCATACAGTCAGTCATGCACCTACTAAATCCTTCATCCAGACACTTATACATCCACTCATTCTTCAATATGTAAGACATATTTTAACTTTACAGAAACATACAGTCACTGGATGTTGTCATCAGTGATGTCATCAGTGATGTCATTTGAGATGTCATCAGTGATGTCATCAGTGATGTCACTGACCATGTCATGAATGATGTAATATGTGACATGATCAGCAGTGGATTGCGGGTGCGCGATATATAGTTAGTACAACTAACTATATATGGAATTTCTATGGTTTTGTGTGAGTAAAAAAAAGGTTTCTTAAATGCTAATTCCTAACTATATATGGTCTATAACCTATGGTTTTTTCAGTGAATTTTCAAGGTTTTGTAAATGCTAATTCCTAACTATATATGGTCTATAACCTATGGTTTTTTCAGTGAATATATATATATATATATATATATATATATATATATTCACTGAAAAAACCATAGGTTATAGACCATATATAGTTAGGAATTAGCATTTAAAAAACCTTATTTTACTCACACAAAACCATTGAAATTCCATATATAGTTAGTTGCACTAACTATATATCGCGCACCCGTAATCCACTGCTGATGATGTCACATATTACATCATTCATGACATGGTCAGTGACATCACTGATGACATCACTGATGACATCTCAAATGACATCACTGATGACAACATCCAGTGATTATGTGTTTCTGTAAAGTTTAAATATGTTTTACATATTGAAGAATGAGTGGATGTATAAGTGTCTGAATGAAGGTTTTAGTAGGTGCGTGATTGACTGTATGAGTGAGTGATTAAATGCGTCTTACTAAATGCACGGGTTAGTGACTAAACTGTCTGAAAGTGTGCATCAGCATGTCTGTTGTTGTGCAAGCTGCTGCATGTGTTGATCAGTAGCTATATAAGTAGCTATATGGGTTATTGATTGGTTGCACAAGTATTTGTATGGGAGACTGAGTGTGTGTATGACTGGCTGGGAGGTGTGTGACTCTGTGCAGATCAATGTGTACTTGTATCATTGATTCTATAAGAGAGTAAGTATGTGTTAGTATATGTTTTAAAATGTAAGGTACTCTATGTTTAACTGTGTAGATTAGAAAATGGAACTGTGATTGATTCTTTACAGGACTGACTAGGTGTGTGAGTAACTCCATGGATGAGTGGCAGAGTGTGAGTGTCTGTATAGGTGTATGAGTGCATATGATAGTGTTGTAAAGATGAGTGATTGTATGTATGAATGATTGTATGGGTGAATGAGTGAATGTGTGTGTAGACGTAGGAATCAGTGAGTGGGTATGTAGTAACTAGTATTGGTGTGTCAATGGTTTCAAAAATTATACTCTGTATTTAACACTGGGTGTAACAGAGGTTATATTAAAGTGTGAGGAGATGCATTGTATTGTCACATTAATGATATCATCATTGATGTGACCATTGATGTCAAATGAGATATCATCAGTGATGTCATTTGAGATGTCATCAGTGATGTCATCAGTGATGTCACTGACCATGTCATGAATGATGTAATATGTGACATCATCAGCAGTGGATTACGGGTGCGCGATATATAGTTAGTGCAACTAACTATATATGGAATTTCAATGGTTTTGTGTGAGTAAAATAAGGTTTTTTAAATGCTAATTCCTAACTATATATGGTCTATAACCTATGGTTTTTTCAGTGAATTTTCAAGGTTTTGTAAATGCTAATTCCTAACTATATATGGTCTATAACCTATGGTTTTTTCTGTGAATTTCATTGGTTTTTTAACAGCTAATATCTGTAGCTGTAAAATGTATTCTTCTTTAAATCCAGAAATATATTTTATATGTTTATGAATAATTTTTTTTTTTAAATATTTTTTTTTCTTCGTTCCCGCTTCGCGAATCGGGAAGCTTCCCGTTAGCTGACCTTGATGCCGCGAAATAGACCGCGAGCCGGTAAACGTTTCTTTACCGCAACTGCCGCGTTAGAAAACAACATCGTGACGCCTCCCGTCCGCATGACGTTTCGCGTTGTCGCGTGATACGTCATATGACGTGCTACGTTAGCGAACTCGTACGCTTACCGAGTCGCAAAGCACAGGTTTCTGGAAGCAAACCGGGAGGCCCTGCAAAGCGCGTAACGTAAACACAGCAGGTCATGTGACTTGGTAATAACACTTTTCATTGGTTCATTTCACTTTCGGTTTCCTAATGATGTAAGACTAGGTCATATGATCTAAAATGAACACTTTTCATTGGTTGAGAACTATTTTTTTTCCCAAATGGTGAAAATCCCTCCTTCTTTCCTCACTCTGACTTTCATCATTGTGAGAGAAAGACCCTTTGTTACCAGTGAGCAATGGCTTCTTTACTAGCTTCAGCTGGTGCTTCCCCACCACCTCCACCACATCCAAGGAAGAGTGGACCACCTGCTAAAGTTATAATTCAGCAAGAAGAGGAAGAAGAGGAACAGGACGACCTAGATAATCTCCCTATTATGGCCAGAAGATCTGTTGTACCGGAAGTAACGGGACCAGAGGGCAGGGAGATGGTGCCAAATATACAAACGAGATTTCGTGAAGTAAAACAAGTCTGCGTACATTGCAGTGGAATCATTTGCTACGCAGAAAGTAGCATCACTCTGATCAACAGAGCTATTAACAATCATGCTCATGTTTGTCCGAAACTCCCCAAACAATAAATTCTTTTTTTTGTTTTCTTCCTCCTGTTGAGCCCTTTACAATGAATCGTTTTCGTTGCCCCCTCCGAAAAAAAAACAAAAAAAATATAAAACTGTTCAGAAAAATTCAAAAAAAGTAAGAAAATGTTCAGAAAAATAATAAAAAAAATATAAAACAACAAAAACAATTTAAAAAAAAGTTCTTTTCAGAACTACCTCCCCGTTATAAAAAAATTGGTACAATATTTGCAACTGTGCCAACCTCTATTTCTCTTAGTTCGCTTCCCAGTTCGCTCCCCGGTACGCGAACCGGAAGCGAACCAAAAAATTTTTTTTATAAAAAAGAACAGTAAGTATAAGGGAAGGAAACAGACAGTTATGTTAAAAGAAAGACAGCTATAGGGGAGTAAACTAGAGATACTATTACCCGTAATCCACTGCTGATGATGTCACATATTACATCATTCATGACATGCTCAGTGACATCATCAGCAGAGGATTGCGGGTAACAGTATCCCTAGTTTATTCCCTATAGCTGTGTTTCTTTTAACATAACTGTCTGTTTCCTTCCCTTATACTTACTGTTCTTTTAAAAAAAAATTTTTTAGATCTGTCAGAAACAGTGAAAGTAATGAAATATAAAAGACTACGTAGAATATGAGCACTGTATGCAACAACTTTGACACTGACAGAAGCCTCACCTTCTCCATGCCTCCTACACAGTTCTACATGTACATCATAAATGCAAACAGAACAGAATTAATTATACATGTTAAATGGTTTATTTTTGCTGTTCTCAGAATGTATCAAATTTCACTAAAACAGTGACTTGAAGGTATTCATCATATAACAGCGGGGAAAAAAAACCACAATCAAAATGATTGTGTTTAAAAAACCCATACATTACAAATCAGAATTCAGAACTCCTTAAAGTTAACTTACTTTCCATGACGGCCAAGGATGTCCTATGAACAGCTTACACTCTGTTGTGCTGTTATTACTTTCAACCCGCCACTTTCTGAAAGAAAACCTCCATCGTTTTCAAAAACATGTTACATACAATAAATGACTTCTCGCTCTCTACCACACGATTCCACAAGGCCAAATCGTGTCAGAGCCATGTATAACTCTTGGATTTCTTGTAAGCCAATCCCGTCTTTTCGCATTTCCGCAACTTTCAGAATTAAAATGTTGAAGATCATTTACACAATCCTGGACTAGTAATATCTTCCCCTTCTTGCTCAATCATGTTCTACATTTCCTATCACACTGATACTGCTTACTATGAAGCAGACTTACACTACCTTTATGACTAGTACAATTATTTAATTCTCTACATCACTTTTAATCACAAAGCAATGTAAAACAGTAGACAGCATTGCAGACTTACATTCCCTCTACTCCATGTTTTGATTCGCTGCTTCAATTAGCTTATAAAAAGAAATAGTTTTTCTGAACTCATTCACAGTGCACGTATTTCTCAATAACGTCCAGTGTTATGGTAAAAAGTTATGTCTCTGTACTACACTTATCCTCAAGGCCAAATAGTGTAGGAGCCATGAGAACTTCTTGAAATTCCTCAGAGCACATCCCGAGATTCTTTCCCTAAAATTTTGGTTTTAAAAACACCAGGTAAGAGTTTTTAAGGTCATATGGCAATTTTTTTTTGAAAATTAAAACAGAATCATTGCAGAATGACCAGCCATTTCTACACTTTAAATAAGCTGTATAATGTCCTGATGTTATTGAAGGACCATCATGATATATAATTGCTACAGTTACAAAAGTCCTTCCTGATATTGACAACTGTGAAGCCACAAAATTTTTAATTAAAGTTGTCAATTTTGTTCCATCAGGCCTACATCGTTGGAACATTAAAATGACATACTGGCCATATGTTCGTATAAATAAAGTGGACATCATTTCAGATTTACATTGGCTACACTCCATGTTGTGATCAGCGGCTTTTACTAGCTTATTAAAAGAGACTGATTTACTGTCTGGCAAAGTTAAATATATAAATCTTTCTGAGTCTACACTAGTAGTAGCTGATACCCTACAGTTCTCGCAGTCATGCTGCCATTGATAAGAAAGCCCAAACAGGTGATCTACATCTACACCTTCATCATGCAATACATCAAGCATATACATTAAAAACTCCTGACAATCTTGCTGACTATTTTGAGAGAATTGTGTTTGGCCTGAACATCTGTCTAACAGATTTCGAATTTCAGACACACTTTCTATGTTTGTTCTATCAGTGCTACATTTCTCTAACACAGAATTTAACAAACTGCAAAATCTTTGATCCGAATTGACCACAATCTGTTCTTTTAAAGTTTCTAGAGAAAAGACAACATTAACCACTACATTAGCATAGCAGTTGACACCAGAACTGTTTTCAAATTGAAAACCAACAACATCTTCAACAGAATCCTTTTTGTTTCTGCTTATAATTTCAGGTTCATCAACTTTTCGTCTTTTTGCTACAACCTCCCCAGTATTGGTCACATTTCTTCGTTTCCGGCCTACCACACGTTTCTCAAACAAAGGATACTGAGGCAAATGTGGCGCATACTCTCTTCTCAACCTATTGTATTCCTTAACACAATCTAGATCCGCACAAATGTTTGTGACATCACACTCAATCAAGTACAATCCCGATAAAGTCCTAACTCGTGACAATGCCACATATGCCATACCCTCCTTGAACACAGAACTGCCAATATTCACCAATGCACAGTCTACACTTAAACCTTGCGATTTATGGATTGTCACCGCATATGCCAAGCAAACAGGAAACTGCTTACGACGAACATATAAGTCTTTTACAAGCAAAAATCTAGCAGAACAACGAGCAATTAGCTGTACTTCCTCAATGCCATCAAATTTAATTTTTAAAAATTCAATTCCATCTCTATTTCTGTATTTCACAAAATCAACAACATTACCCATTGATCCATTTACCAGACCTCTTTCAACATGTAAATTCCTTCTTAAAATTATACGGCAGTTCAAGCACACATTCAGAGTCTTTTCAAAACCCGCAGTTTTAGATATACTCTTCTCTAATGAATCCAATTTTGTTTTCAGATTCTCAGACAAAATAATTGTTGATCCCATATGCTCTACTCTGTCAATAGCTTCCAATTTCACAATCTCTTGCTTTTCTAAATGCAACATTTTGTTGTTGAATTTGGCACATTCTGCAAGAGTTGGCATCAAACATATTCCAGATTTTTTCTCAGTAACTTTCTGAAAAATATTCTCAGGCACAACATCTTCGTCTGGATATAAATTTGTCAGTAATCGTGCATGTAAAGCTTCTTTCCCATGCTCGGTCACTTTTCCAATTCTAACATCTTGTAGAATAGTCTTGTAAACTTCATCCTTTGCCTGACGCATATTTTCATGCAGTTCAGCATAATTGAAGTTTAACCATATATTGACGTTGCCAATACTCCCTAAGCACTTCCTGGTATCTTCATGCGTGAGCATTTTGAACACAGGTTGCCCTTTCACTGGTGTCAGCTGCAGAAGATCTCCAAAAACAATGATGTGTTTGCCACCAAATAACACATCATACTCTGTTTTGAGAACTTCTTGCATTCTCAAATGCACAAAGGCAAGCATAACATTGGAAACCATGCTTACTTCGTCAATGATAAGAAGTTTCATTTTCCTCAAGACTCTTGAAACTTCAAAACAAGCATCTCCAGATAGCTTGTGATATTCTAATTTGTTGTCATGCTCCACTGGCAGCATCAGTAAACGATGTAAAGTAATCCCTTTAATGTTATGTGCTGCCAGTCCAGTTGGAGCGGTGACAACACAAGACAGCGATGACTCTGTCCTTTCCTGCAAATAACATGAAATTGCTTTAATAAGGAAACTTTTTCCAGTTCCCGCTTCTCCACTCACGTACAGTCGGACAGGCTTCAACGACGTACATGAGCACTCTTTCTTATCATGACTTAATCCATGATCAATTTGCATGGTAAGTTCGTCATATATTTTCCTCTGCTCAACGTTGAGTTGTCTTTCCAACTCTTCTAAGTTAACCGCATCCTCCTGAGCATGTGCCATGGCTCTTTCCACTTCATTCATAGCAGTGGCAGCTTCATTTTCGATAAGAGGTCCTCCTAGTGGATCCTGACTCAATGAAGCAGAACTCTGACTGTCCTGAGAACTGTCTCTGGCAATCTCGGCTGCAATCGTTGCTTCCTGCTCAATTTCCACATTCAACATTTCTACATATTTGGGAAAAGCAGGACATTCTATGGTCTCCTTGGCAGCATTGAAAGAGTCTTCGTAACAGAGGAAATCTCCAAGCAGTTCCTCTTCTGCACGCCAAGGCTTAAAAAGTTGCAAAAGTGCTAAATAGAAAAACTCCTTTTTTTCAGGAGATTCGCCACTCAATTTTCGATGGTTTATCAAGTGGCATTTTCTTTGCTTGACCAGACATCCCTCACTTCCTATTACAGCATACACTCCTTTCTCAGTATCTTCTTTGATGTTCCTCTTGAATATGTAATTTTGCAGAACCTCATACAGACAAACATTCTCGAGGTGACTGCTTCGATTTGGATAATATGTATCCAACATGTTGCTCTTCAAAATGTCGGTACTGTTTGGCTCCTTTTCCGCCAAATACTCAATTTCCCGCACAGGTTTCAGAACTCGATTACGCGTTGCAGCAAGACCAACACTCGCCCAAACGATACTCCTGGACTTGGCATAGAGACTTGCTGAAGACAACCGGTCAGAACATTCGTAAGCTCCGATTTCTCGATGCGACAACATCTTCAGACTGAAACTGTACAACTTCTTGCTGAGGCTCTTTTCATGGGAAATGTCCTCCCACATATCCTTCAATTCTGTCTTCTCTTTTTTGGTGATGTAAGATGTCACATACCTAGCCACAGCCATACAGTTATCAGCCACAAACTGTATATCCATGTTAGCATTCCACATGGACAAAATCACCGGGTTGTAGTCGTTGATGTACTTAGACTCTTCGTTCCTCTTCAAATTGTATGTGTTTTTAGGTGATTTCTTCATCACATTATGTCGCAGCGAAGACATCAAACTGTTCACTCTTCCTTTAGAAATCACCGATCGTGGAAAGCCGAAACGACATTTGGTGTAGAACTTGTCTTTGTTCCGGAATTTACGACGACAGTACTTTCCACATCGATGGCTTTGGAAACGTAGAACTTTTTCTCTTAGGCTTTTTTTCTCCTTTGCGTTTGGAACAGCACACGTAGAATACTGTTCTATGAAACTCATCACTGAGTCGTCTGCATCCGTTCCAAATTTAGGTGCATCCTTGATCCACAGCAACATATGTATATGAGGAGCACCTCTTGCTTTGTACTCCTTCCTCCAGAAGAAATCCAACACCTCTCCAAGAGGTGGATTCTTCTTATTCATGATGAAAGACATCATACCTTCAAATCTATGATTGAAGTACCTACATACATTGACTGGATCCAAAGAGCACAGTTCTCCGGGTGTCTTGAATTCGATGTTTTCTACGTTAGCATTTGCCTCTCGTAGAAATTCAAGTAAGTCTTCCCAGCCATACTCAGCACAGCTCAAAGTGAGGAACCATGTGGGAGTTCCTAAGTTCCTCAGCATACATTTTAAATCACCATGACGACGGTACCAGTACTCATTAGTACCACGCTGACACGCCATGAGATTAATCAGGTGAGAATCCAAAATACTGTCTTGGACATTGACTTTATCCATAAAGTCACTTGCCGAGATGTTTTGCATGTGTATACCACTTTTCAAGATGTGGTTCACTGCATATGACAGTCCAGACAGATCGCTTTCAAACAGGAGATGAAACAAATAAGGAATGCATTGTCGAAACCTAGGATCTCCTGCATACAATCGCAAAGTCCGGTATTCAGAAGCAGGAATTTGATGAGGTCGCTCATCATATCTTCCTCCCTGACCTGTTGGAAAAAGCTGTGGGAAACACCGAGCTTCCAAACTTTCCTCCCAAACACTAATGGGACTCCCTTTCGCTTGTTTCATTTGAAACAACTCAATAGCATTCCCCATGACTTCCTTGGAATGCAAAGGATGAACACTATAATGTTCATATATTTCTTCACTAGTACAGGGTTCTACTTTCTCAATTTGACCAGCACACAAATCGCTATCCTCTTCCTCACTTACTTCCTCTTCTGCAACATATACATTTTTATAGTATTTATTATATTTTTTCAAATACAATGTTGCCCTTTTGACTTTCCTAACATCTACTAAATCTTGCCATATTTTCTTATTCTTTGTCGGAACCCCATTAACTAAGATAACCAGAGGTTCCTCTTCCACTTTTTCTACTCCAATTGTGTTAATGTTTTTCTTCAAATCTAGAGGCAAATAAACAACTCTTCCCTTTAATCCTCTCTGTAAATCTGATGGAGGCAATTTCCCTGTCTTTGGCTCCATTCTTACAATAGCCTGAAAGGGATGGATACTTTGAATCAAAATAGATTCATAAGTATTTAAATCCTTCAATTCAGAAGGAATTTCAACCAATTCCAGATTATTATGAACTGCTCTAGCAGGCATCTGGTTTTGATTTAATTTGTTACAACAATAAGTACACACACGTTGATCCAATCCCAAATCAAAACAATTTTCTACCATCAAGTATGTTGTAAAATCCTTCCATTCACTATTATTTTCCCTTTCACTTTTTCCATATAAATCCACTAACTTAGTCTGATTCTTATAATAAGTGCGTCGACAACACACACAAGTGAAATTTGGCCTCTCACTTGATTTCACCTCAAACGTTGCAATTTCCCTCTGGAAATTATCTGTACTGGAAACCTGTACACTATCTTCCACATTACTCTCTTCTTCTTGGTCAATTTCAACATTCTCCTCTTTACTTCCAAAGTAACAAAACTCAATTTCTTCACATATATTCTTCACATCTATTTCAGAACCATGCAAAAGAGCAGCGCATAATTGTTTTAGCATAATTGCTGGACTCTTAGCATAATACAACATTCTAACTAATTTCCTCACTTTATTATGATGCACTGCTAGCATCCTGAAATGATGAAAAACACTCTGGCATACTCTCCTGGAAAGACAAGCCAGTGAATGACCATGCAAACCTATCACTTCTCTCACTCTGCAAGGATCTAATTCTTGCAACAACTTCATTTTCTGCTTCAAACTTTTCTTACTAAATGACCGTATAAAATCACAAAGCAAATTGATGGAATCCTGTCGTACACTGCAAATACTACTACACTTCCAGGTGTACACAGGACCCTTAGGACGTCTCCCTAAAACCTCATTACCTAACACCTCTTCTATCTCTGTTCTCACAAGTTTTTCTTTTTCAACTGGACAACCATCTTTCACTTCATAAGCTCGACCACTGGTGTCAACTGCATGCACCAAATCATTATCCTGGAAATAACTCTCCTCATTAAAAAATGCCTCAGAGCTTGAACTATGCATCCATTCTCCAGAAAAAACTTCACAAAAATTACTACGATTAACTATTCTCTTCCATCTACTATTTCTTTTGAAATCATAAATTACCTTGTTTAGCTTCCTAATTCTATTGATTGTCAAAATAAATAACTTACGTTTAAATTCAAATGCCTGATCAATAACTTTCTCAACTATTTTTTTTCTCTTATAAAAAACCACTTTCTGCTGACCTTTCTTAATATTTTTTAACAAATTCCCAATTATCCTGTTGCGGAACATTCGTTTACGAATATCCCTAAACTGTTGTTTCCTTCTACTTTCATGCATAGAGTTATCTCTTACTCTAGCAGTAACATTTCTCATTGGCCTTTCCTTACCATTTGAATTCGGTCTCCTTTTCTGGAGTGAAACATTTTCTGTAGTAATATTTTTTTTACTACACATATTTCTTATGACTGTTTTTCGACTCTTACCCGGTGCTTTCTTGGTGACTTGACAAATCTTTTTGTTAGAGGACTGCTGCAATATTCCATGCTCCTGCTGTCTTTGACGTTTTCCAGCCTTTCTTACTCTTTCTTTGCTAGGCATCCTAAAATCTTGAAATAATGTGCAGTTGAATCTGTGGTAAAATATAATAAAAAATGTTATTAACCACTATTACCCAACAGTAAATTAATAACAGTCATCAAAAACTTAACACACTACTTAAGTATATAATATACTGAAGCCTATCTCCAATTTTTCACTGAACAGGACTCATCTCTTCTTAACCTTGGATAAACCTCACCTACTCTGTGTCCCCTGCACATAATTAAATGTAAAGGGACAGATTTATATTAACTAGCACATCCCCAGGGATGCACCAGTTAACGTGCACCGCTGCTCTGCCACCCACAGTGTGCCGCATTTACAATCAGATAGGACAAAGCTACATCAAAACCCTGCGCCTGCTTGAAGCAGGCATAGATCTTGACGCAGGTAGGCTGAAAGCTAAAGCAACAACTAAGTGTCGTGTGCAGAAGTTACAAAAAAGGAAAAATGGCGTTTAAACCAGTAATGAGACCATGCTAACGTAATACAGAGTAAAAATATCCAGGATCTACATCAGTTTGGGGTTCACGAACCTGGCAGGTACAAGGCACTGAGGCTTTCCACCGTGCATGTCTCATCCCAAAACATATGTTGTTTGTGAATGAAACAATTTCCCAGACCAAATGCTTTGGATTGGCTACTTCTAAAAAATTAAACACCCCTACTATCCCGGAGTTAGAGGAATACGATGGTTGGAGTAATTTTACTCGTTGTCTATTAAAGATTTACAGGCCCTACTCCGTAATTCTTCCTTTAACATTTCCAGTATAAATCCAAAAGGTTGACTGCTTTGGCAACGTGCCTTATCCACGGTTTAATAACGCTGCCTTTTGCTTTATATAAGTTTTCAAATTGTATGAAATATATACCAATAGGTCGTTATTAACCTTTAGGTAGTGGTTTTCTTCATCAAGTCTGGTCGCTTCCATACACATACAGATTTTCAAAGATGATCAAGAACTTTATCTGAATGGAGAGGAATGCACTGAGACGCCAGATCATTCACTAATGTGTAGGCACAGACAGTTACACGGTTCATGCAACAAACACCGACCAAATATGGCTTGCATGTTGCAAGGCACGCCAGTTCCTGCTATCATCCCCACGTTCAAGTTCTTGGAAAATGGTAGTTATTTGATGCTCAATAATGAAGATTGTTCTGGGTTAATTAAAAGTATTCATTTTATCGTAACAGTAAATGAACGGGTTATTTGCTGCAGAAATGTTCTATTTCCTCCCACACATGAACATAGGGAGTTTTCAATCTGGCCACAAATACCAACCTTGGGAGCACATTTCAACAGCATGGCAAGAATAAGAGCTCTTTTGTCTCAGAGAGAGGTGGCCTTGAGTTCGGCCCGTGAAACTTTCGTGCTTCACATAGCGAACACCCGTACAGAGGTGCAGACCCTTTTAAATACAGATTCGACTTTGCATTTCAGCAAGATTACCCATTCATTTCCATGCAGCAGGAGGCCCATAGGAATGAAGGTGCAATTTGCGATTAGCAATTACCTCATCGCAAATTACGAATTTTTCCGACGGTGCAGGGGTATCTCAAGAACACCCTGCTGCACCCCTGAAAAAAAAATTTGGGGTCATATGGCGCACATAAATTTTGAAAACATTCCTTTACCTCAAAAGCGATTTTCAACTCATAATTTGAAAACACTGCACATGGGGAAATGACTTAAAATGTCCTTAAGACACATAAAAGCATTTTTTGATTGCCTTTGCAGCATGTTTCAGTCACCTTTAACATGCCTATGTAACGGAAACATTCAAAATCTAAATTTGCCATGCACAGGTGGGAGCATATTTACAAGCAATTTGCTCCACAGACAAACTTCTTACATTGAAATGGGAAAAATAACATCAGAGACTCTCAATTACCTTATAAAGAAGCAGACACCATTATGTCCTTCTCATCAATATTAAAACCATTGCTTTTTCTCAAAAACGATTTACAAGTCATAATTTGAAAACACTCCACAGCTCCTATGCACATAAAAACCCTGTCAGTACTAATACTTCACATTTTCTCCAATTACAATTTCTCAAAGAAACAAAATCTATTTGTGAAACACTTGAGACAAAGCAACATTTGAAAAACACAACTTTCTTCATAATTTTCTCCTTAAAGCACACTATTTTCTATCTAAATTAAAGAAATTTTTTCTCACCTTAGCAAATACTTTGAGTTTCAAAACAGTCTCAGAAACACACCAATTTGTCTTCAGCAGAGCAAAAGGTATGCACTCCAGAGTCTGCAGCTATCAAAAGCACAGAAATGCTGTAATTCCTCACACAGATCTCTCATGTCACCCAATCAAAACTCTTCCCTCACTTTTTTTCAAAGCAAAACCCTTCCCCCCTCTGCCCCCTCTCTGCTTTTTCTGCATAGCAACCACCTCTTGCAAGACCTCTCACACAACAATGTTGCAATTGAACTCTGAACTCTCAGTGCACCTGCATATCCAAAGCATTCTTTCATTTAATGATTTTTTCTTCGCCACTCAAAATACATCTTTCAACGAACTCATCCATGCACACTAACTTTCTGTTTTCAGCAATCAAAATCCACCAATCACTCTTACTGCTTCATTAACACAGAAACTCCTCAGTTTTTTTCATTTTACACTCTCATTTTTTCAACTGCCATTTCATTGCCACACTTCATCTGACTGCAGGAGAACCTTCTCTCGCCATGTTTTCTGTCTGGATTGTTGGACATAGCTACATCTATTGGGCTCAAAGGTACGCTGAAAACAGGAATTTACCTAACCTCAATTTACAAGATGTGGAAATTAAGTGGTTTGGCCACAGAGGATTAAAATGTCACCAATTGATACCATTGGTGAAAACCTTTATGCATTTGCCAAAACCTGACCTGTTAATTGTGCACTGTGGAGGTAATGATTTGGGCACTTTGACTGGGGTAGGTCTGGAAATGCTTTTAAAGGACACCTTTGAGCAATTGATGGCACTTTTTCCTCAGACTGCCTTGGTATATTCAAATATATGCCAAAGACAGAAATGGAGGTGGTCGAACCAATTTTGTCCACAAATTGAGAAATCGAGGAAGCATGTAAACAAATCTGTTTCAGCTTACATGAGAGACCATGGAATGGGCTCCCTGTACAACAATAACTTGCGTTACTACATGCAAGATATCTACAGAGGAGATGGAGTTCACTTCTCAGATGAGGGCAACAGAGTTTTCACTCTGAATTTAAGAATGTGCATTGGTACCTACTTATAAGTACCTAAATGTACCATAAACCCAAAAGCTCTTCTCAGAGCTACCCTACATCTGATCACTCACAATTATTATTGTACTCTAACTTTTTTCACTAATTTTCAAGAAAGTACGCTCCCCAGAACGCTTCCCGGTTCGCGAACCGAGCGCACTCCACGCAAAAAAACTAAAAAAACGGTATATATTTTTTTGCCCTGCGAGAACCTTTCAAAGCCTCCACATCAAACCTAGGGGGTCAGGGACGATCTACTATGCCCCCTTATGGTCATTTGCCCCTTCGCTTTGGCCTCCTCTTGTCTCTCGATCCTACCGAGAGACAAGATGGCGGCCGCTACGGACTGTTTGGAATGTTTACAGACGCCGAAAAACCAATCAGCTTCGCAAACCTCCGTAACGCGAAAAGTACGCGAAGCGGAGCGCTGTTACAGATATATATCTTTTTTTGAACGTTAATTTCTCAAAATCCACTGGAGCACATATATTGAGACCTAGCAAAGGCACATCGGGCTACCAGTCCCTACAATTTTGCCAAGTTTCGTGCAAATCCATTCAGCCGTTCGATTATTATTATTATTTTTTTTTTTGCCCCGCGGGGCCCTTTTAAAACCTCCACATCAAACCTAGGGGGTCAGCGAGGATCTACTATTCCCCCTTATGGTCATTTTCCCCTTCGCTTTCGCCTCCTCTTGTCTCTCGATCCTACCGAGAGACAAGATGGCGGCCGCTACGGACTGTTTGGAATGTTGACAGACGCCGGAGAACCAATCAGCTTCGCTTCACAAAGCTCCGTTGCGCGAAAAGTCCGCGAACCAGACCGCTGCCTGGTCCGCGCTTACAGATATATATCTTTTTTTAAACGTTAATTTCTCAAAATCCACTGGAGCACATATATTGAGACCTACAAAAGGCACATCGGGCTACCAGTCCCTACAATTTTGCCAAGTTTCGTGCAAATCCATTCAGCCGTTCGGGCTAAAAGTGAGGCCAACCGCCCTATGGAAATGAACATGGGAAAAACGCGTTTTGGGACCCCCCTTTTTTCTCAGCCCCCCCTTGACGAACCCCCCCCAAATTTTCAAAGGCTGCTCAGAAACAAAATGTGCCATTTTCCTGAAAATTTCAGCCAATTCCGTCCACAAACGGCAAAGTTATTAGACATAGAATTTTCAAAAAACCCATAGAGAAAAAATCCTAACTATATATACCTACTGGCGGTCGCCAGTAGGTATATATAGTTAGGATTTTTTCTCTATGGGTTTTTTGAAAATTCTATGTCTAATAACTTTGGCGTTTGTGGACGGAATTGGCTGAAATTTTCAGGAAAATGGCACATTTTGTTTCTGAGCAGCCCTTGAAAATTTGGGGGGGGTTCGTCCGGTGGGGGCCGAGAAAAAAGGGGGGTCCCAAAACGTGTTTTTAACATTGAGTTTTCCATAGGGCGGTTGGCCTCACTTTTAGCCCGAACGGCTGAATGGATTTGCACGAAACTTGGCAAAATTGTAGGGACTGGTAGCCCGATGTGCCTTTTGTAGGTCTCAATATATGTGCTCCAGTGGATTTTGAGAAATTAACGTTTAAAAAAAGATATATATCTGTAACAGCGGACCAGTTAGCGCACTGGTTCGCGGACTTTTCGCGCAACGGAGCTTTGTGAAGCGAAGCTGATTGGTTCTCTGGCGTCTGTCAACATTCCAAAAAGTCCGTAGCGGCCGCCATCTTGTCTCTCGGTAGGATCGAGAGACAAGAGGAGGCCAAAGCGAAGGGGCAAATGACCATAAGGGGGAATAGTAGATCCTCGCTGACCCCCTAGGTTTGATGTGGAGGTTTTAAAAGGGCCCCGCGGGGCAAAAAAAAAAAATTATAATAATAATCTTACGGCTGAATGGATTTGCACGAAACTTGGTAAAATTGTAGGGACTGGTAGCCCGATGTGCCTTTGCTAGGTCTCAATATATGTGCTTCAGTGGATTTTGAGAAATTAACGTTCAAAAAAAGATATATATCTGTAACAGCGGACCGCTTCGCGTACTTTTCGCGTTACGGAGCTTTGCGAAGCGAAGCTGATTGGCTCTCCGGTGTCTGTAAACATTCCAAACAGTCCGTAGCGGCCGCCATCTTGTCTCTCGGTAGGATCGAGAGACAAGAGGAGGCCAAAGCGAAGGGGCAAATGACCATAAGGGGGCATAGTAGATCCTCGCTGATCCCCTAGGTTTGATGTGGAGGTTTTAAAAGGGCCCCGCGGGGCAAAAAAAATAAATAATAATAATAATCGAACGGCTGAATGGATTTGCACGAAACTTGGTAAAATATTAGGGACTGGTAGCCCGATGTGCCTTTGCTAGGTCTCAATATATGTGCTTCAGTGCATTTTGAGAAATTAACGTTCAAAAACAAGATATATATCTGTAACAGCGCTCCGCTTCGCGGAGATAAAATTATATCTGTATTACCTAGCTGTTGCTAACACCAGTTAGCGACGGCTAGTAGGAGATAGCGACCATCTTGGGCCCCACTTTGCATGTGAGTGATATTTATCACTAATGACATGCAAAGTGGGCATGCCAAGATGTTAGCGACTGGAAACAGTCGCTAACATCGCTATCTCCTATTATCAACTTTTGGAAATATTCGAGATAAGCGCGAATATCTCCAAAAAGTAACAGCTGCCCTGAGCAGTTCTTAGCCATGTTATCCTATGGGAGGTGGATAACATGGCTAAGAGGATTAGCTCGGTAATGCATGAATATCGCTGAGTTTTCAGCGATATTAATGCATTGCGGTCGGTTTTTATCGTATTTGCGATAAACTTTGATAATAGCAACGTTTATCTGCGATAATTTCTGACGGTAAAAAAATCTTTGCAATGCATCGTTAGGGATAAATATCGCTTAACTTTGGTAATATGCCCCAACGTCTGTTAACGTTCGATTCGAAGGTAATCAGGAAGTGTTGAAAAACATTGTCTGCGCCATCTTGTCTTTTTTCAAATGCCACACTTTTGTCGTGCACGGCAGCCATTTTAGATGCCTTGACCAGACCCACTCTGTGCACGCTGTCGATCCTTAGCATGGCTCCCCACCCTCGCAAGCATCTCCCCCAGGCAGTGGTCACCCCCGCTCTCTGTCTTATGCATGGGTAATAAACCTCCCCCCATCTGCGCTGCTCTTTCCTGAGAATCACACCCTGTGCCCGCCCGACACCTCCCTTTCGCCCTATTCACTACTGCACCCTCTGACACTCCTTTTCCTCTGTGTCCGATTGTCCAGGCTGGTCCTAGGGTATCAGCTAGCCCTGCAGATGTAGTTTATGGCCACAGCTGTAAAGATTCACCCCTCTTCAAAGGAGTTATAGTAGATCAAGGCCCACACTCGATGAGATCCGTCACAGCAGAAGCGTTGCTATTATCTGAAAACCATCCTGTATTGTGATTGGGGAGGGGACCGAGCGTGAAGCGGAAGATTCCAGGGATGACTCTTTGTACATCAAAGTTTTTACAATTATGTGTCACATTAAAAATATATAGCACTCCGACAAAGTAGTAAGATTATAAAACTTTAATAATTTATAAATATATACAAGAAAACAAAAATAGTAATAACATATAAACATTTTTAGGGAAAAACAACGAAGTAGCGGTCGGCTGTGCGAATAGTCCCAACGCAGCACAACGTCCAGATTTCCGGCGTGGGGCGGGTCATCAGTAGCAAACTGTTGTGCGAATAGTTCCAAGGCAGCAGAACGCGCTGAAATCTACATGACACGAAAGTGATGTCTAGTAAGTTGCCACCCAGCAAATAACGGCGTGGGGCGTCGCGGGGGTGGGTCTTCAGTAGCAAACTGTTGTGCGAATAGTTCCAAGGCAGCAGAACGATGGCACCAAGGTGATGTCCAGTAAGTTGCCGCACTGGTTTTGGTATCCTACAATGCTGCTCCGAATAGCGGCGTGGAGCGCCCCGGGGGAGGCGGCGTGAACGGGCCTCTCCAGGTGGAGTGTCATCTGTTGTAGTGGGGCGCCCCTTTACCGTTTCAGTTGCCATTCCGTCCGTTTTTGGTCCACTGTGTCAAAAGCCGCAATTCAGCTGAGTTGCGCCCACTCTTGCGGTGCAGCGATAGTCGGCTGCCACAGGACTCTCAAAATGGTGGCAGGCTCTTTCCTTTTTGGGCCTGGTCCACTGAAATGGCCCTGGGACACCTTGGAAATCGGACGCTTGTCTGCTAGGTCTTGGACCCCATTCTCGAAAGCGTCCCCTCCGCTTTGAGAATTCATCAAAAGTTTTGGGGGCCCCGACTCCTGCAGGCTTCTGGTGGGGAGCGGCTGCCATGATTGCTCGCGGATTGACCACGACGGAGCTACGAGATGGTGGTGCTCTCATGCTGACGCCAGCTTCAGTCTGAAACATCCAGAAACAAGGTGGGGCTTTCATCGTTTGGAAAAAAAAAAAATTTTCATCCAATGAAAAGTGTTGTTTTTAGGTCATATGATCATGCCTTCCATCATTAGGAAACCAAAAGTAAAATGAACCAATGAAAAGTTTTATAAACAAGTCACATGACCTGTTATGCGGCATAGGGTATAAAATGCGGAGAAAATACGTTGGCACGTGAGGCGGCGTCAGTAGCGGACCGATGTGCGAATAGGCCGAAGGCAACACAGCGTGCCAAGATCCGGATGGCACCGAGGTGGTGTCCAGCAAGTTGCAGCACTGGTGTGGCCATCCTACAATGTTGAAAGTCGGCGTGGGGCGCCCCGTTGGCCTGTGAGTTTGCGTCAGTAGCGGACCGATGTGCGAATAGGCCGAAGGCAGCACAACGCGCCAAGATCCGGATGGCACCGAGGTGGTGTCTAGTAAGTTGCCGCACTGGTGTGGCCATCCTACAATGCTGAAAGTCGGCGTGGGGCGCCCTGTTGGCCTGTGAGATGGTGTCAGTAGCGGACTGATGTGCGAATGGGGCCAAAGGCAGCGCAACAATATTTTCTGACGAGAAGACACCACAAGGCGCTGAGATGCCAAGATCCGGATGGCACCGAGGTGATGTCTAAGTTGCGGACTGATGTGCGAATGGGGCCAAAGGTAGCGTAACAATATTTTCTGTATGGAAGATACCACTAGGCGTTGAGATGCCAAGATTCGGATGGCACCGAGGTGATGTCTAGCAAGTTGCTGCACTGGTGTGGTCATCCTACAATGCTGAAACTCGGCGTGGGTCGCCCCATTAGCCTGTGAGATGGCGTCAGTAGCGGACCGATGTGCGAATAGGCCGAAGGCAGCACAACGCGCCAAGATCCGGATGTCACAGTGGTGGTTTCATAGTTGAGAGGCACTTCATCTGCAGTGGGGCGCCGAGATCCGGATGGCACCGAGGTGATGTCTAGCAAGTTGCTGTACTGGTGTGGTCATCCTACAATGCTGAAAGTCGGCGTGGGGCGCCCCATTAGCCTGTGAGATGGCGTCAGTAGCGGACTGATGTGCGAATGGGGCCAAAGGCAGCACAACGCGCCAAGATCCGGATGGCACCGAGGTGGTGTCCAGCAACTTGCCGCACTGGTGTGGCCATCCTACAATGCTGCGCCGAAAGTCGGTGTGGGGCGCCCCGTTGGCCTGTGAGTTCGCGTCAGTCAGTGGGGGCTGTTTGAGGATCTGACTGCATTGGAAAGCAATGTGATGCTGTGCGTCGCCCCCAAGATGGAGGTTCCTCGGCTGCAGTGGGGCGCCCCTTGGTGTTTCACTCGCTATGCAGCTGAGTTGCGTGCGCACTTGTGGCGAATAGGCCGAAGGCAGCACAACGCGCCGAGATCTGGATGGCACCGAGGTGGTGTCCAGCAATTTGCCGCACTGGTGTGGCCATCCTACAATGCTGCGCCGAAAGTCGGCGTGGGGTGCCCCGTTGGCCTGTGAGGTGGCGTCAGTAGCGGACCGATGTGTGAATAGGCCGGAACCAGCACAAGGCGCCAAGATCCGGATGGCACCGAGGTGGTGTCATAGTTGAGAGTTCTGAGCAGCGCTTGTAACACTGTCTGAAGCTTATTTGCACCTGCTGCAGCTTCACTATTGCCCTGGTGTGGCCTAAGATCGCCCATGACATAGGCGGCCACCTCCCGGGGTCCGGCGGAACTTTTTTCCTTTTCCTTTCTGCATCTTGTCCCAAATTCGTTTGACCTGAAGACACGACCAGGTCCCTGAATGTGTGCAGGGGGACGCTATTGATTGAATCAAAATGGCGGCTTCACACAAAGCTGACTCAAGCGTTTTCTGGTGGTTTCATAGTTGAGAGGCACTTCATCTGCAGTGGGGCGCCGAGATCCGGATGGCACCGAGGTGATGTCTAGCAAGTTGCTGTACTTGTGTGGTCATCCTACAATGCTGAAACTCGGCGTGGGTCGCCCCATTAGACTGTGAGATAGCTGTTCTTTGGATTTGGGCCTGGTCCACTAAAATGGCCCTGGGACACCTAAGAACTCGAACGCTCGATTTTTTTTTCCTTTCCTGTACATGCAAAAAAAGGTAAATGCCCGGTATGTTACACGCTTCATCTGCCACGATGAACTCTCCAGAGGAACCGAAAAAATATATAGTTGTGGTAACTATACCATGCATCGTCATATGGAGAGGTGGTACCAATTAATTATAGTGCTGCATAAAAGAGAGATTTGGAGGAGAACCCCTGACCTGCTAGTACATTCATCAAAGAAGTGGCACTGAGAGCTTCAGAGGCAAGGGAAACGGTCCCAAATATTTAGAAGAACTTTGGAAAGATTAAAATGACATGTTTAGATTGTGGTAAATTAATTTCATGTGGGCAGATGAGTGTTACTCTAATAAATACAGCATATGAACATCATCATAGTCGATGGTTGGTAGAGACATTTTGACTATATCCTGGACCTGCCCGTCCTCGCCCAAAATGGCGCCGGAATAAATGGGACTCGTAACTCCTTGTTGTGTACTGGTTGCAGAACCTTGAAATCACGAGATACGTATGCAGTTTTGAAGCACATGGCGGGCGGGGACGAGAATTGATTGAATATTTCGACATCCCTATTGATATTAAGTTCTGATGTGTTATTGATTACTGTACTGTTGAAAGTTCGAATTAACGTCACCCATGGTACTTGCCCGCAAATGTATATCTAGATAATTTTATTGTAACTGGCCCTGTCGTATTTTAATTATAAAATGTACGTCCACCGATTCCGTAACTGTTAGACACCTTAGTTCTTGCAACCTAATGGCCCGCCCGTTACGTTCCTCTACAGTGTAAATGTCTACTCATCACATACGATTACAGTTTGCTCCGTGGCCGGCCCACGTGGTTATAGGCTCGTATTTGTATAATGAAATTTTCACAATAAAGGTTTTTAAAAGAAAACATGGTAGTAGTATATACATTGGTAAAGTTTGTAATAATAGTCACTGTTTTAGAATCATTAAAAGGCAAGTGAAATAAAGCAGACCAATTACATGAAGGGTAAAAGGTATAATACGAAGGAACGCAGTAAAGATAAATGGTCAAGGGCTGTTGTGTTTTCTATTCCTGCAACATAAAGTGATCGATAAGAATCTCATATTCAGGCGTATCGGCGACTAAGACAGCAGGTCGACCCTCTTTTGCTCAACGGCTCCATCATGGGACGAAGAAACTCTCTTTTTCTCGAAAAAAGAATATATTTTACTTGCAGGACAGTTGTAAAATTTCCGGGAAAGTACATTAGCCTGGAACATTATAACATATATTTAAGAAAAAATAATGTTCGGAAGTAATGAAAAGCGTAATTTTTAGGTCATATGAGCAAGCCTTTCATCATTACAATAAGAAAAGTAAAATGAACCAATGAAAAGTTTTATTAACAAGTCACATGACTTGTTATGCTTACGTTACGCGCTGCGCGCCCCGGATGCGCTAACGCGGCGCGTCATATGACGCATTACGCGACAACGCAGGTCCAGAATATAGTCAAAATGTCTCCACCAACCAGCGGTCGGAACACAACCCCTTTCAGCAGGCTAAATAGTTCTGTTAAATGAGAACAGAAGGGACAGGCAACAAGAACCATCAGTGAAAGAGGGGAGGGCTAGTTCTTCTCTACCGGGTTACATTGGGGCGCTACCGGAACTGATCGAATTGGTAGTCTACAGTGTTTCTGGATGTTTCAGACTGAAGCTGGGGTTAGCATGAGAGCAGCATCATTTCGTAGCTCCGTCGTGGCCATTCCGCAACCAATCATGGCAGCCGCTCTTTATCGTTATTTTGGGCGGGGTGGGTGGCGGAGCCGAGCTGTTTTGCAGCCATCATTGTGTGGAGTTCAGTTCATCTCACTAGTTTTGTATTTGTCATGAGGGGTTGTTCCTAATGTTTCTATTTTAGCGAGGTCAAAAAGAGATCCCATTAGTGGCCTACTGATTTTGCTCGATTCCTTTTCTTTTTTTTTACACGATTTTTCGTTATCTGCAAAGACTAAACAGAGTATTGCGACTCTGTGTTTGTTTGTAAATAGAGAATGAACCAAAGAGAACTAATTCTAAAACAGTAAATACTTGGATAACAATCAATCAAATGGAGAGAGAAGCAGGCACGACGGATTACAACGGGGGCAAAGGCCTGCGTTAACTACCTTTCACTATCTGCAAAGAGAGAGTACTCCTAATAGAAATGAGGGGGGGGGGCACCATTCAAAGCAGATCAGTGTGCATAAACACGAAAATGTTTTCACTTACCACGTACTTGACATTCGACAGCTTATGATATTTGCTATTAAAAAACCATTGAAATTCACTGAAAAAACCATAGGTTATAGACCATATATAGTTAGGAATTAGCATTTACAAAACCTTGAAAATTCACTGAAAAAAACATAGGTTATAGACCATATATAGTTAGGAATTAGCATTTAAAAAACCTTATTTTACTCACACAAAACCATTGAAATTCCATATATAGTTAGTTGCACTAACTATATATCGCGCACCTGCAATCCACTGCTGATCATGTCACATATTACATCATTCATGACATGGTCAGTGACATCACTGATGACATCACTGATGACATCTCAAATGACATCACTGATGACATCACTGATGACAACATCCAGTGACTGTATGTTTCTGTAAAGTTAAAATATATCTTACATATTGAAGAATGAGTGGATGTATAAGTGTCTGGATGAAGGATTTAGTAGGTGCGTGACTGACTGTATGAGTGAGTGATTAAATGTGTCTCACTGAATGCATGGGTTAGTGACTAAACTGTCTTAATTTGTGCATCATTATGTCTGTTGTTCTGTAAACTGCTGCATGTGTTGATCATTAGCTATACGAGAGGCTATATGTGTTATTAATTGCTTGCCCAAGTATTTCTATGGGAGATTGAGTTTGTGTGGGGGTGGCTGGAAGGTGTGTGACTCTATGCATAGATGTGTGAACAGTTTATTCACTAGGTGTATGAGTTCAAGAGTGCATGTGGAAACAGCTACATGGGCAGTTGACTGTGTGCATGAGTGTATTGATGAGTGAATGGATATCTCAATGCTACATGTCATAGTAAGTACATATGTAAAACACAGTACATGTGAGAGTTGGCATATATAAATAACTGTGCATGAGAGCCACCGAATGAGTGAGTGGTTGTATCGATCATTGTGAACTTGTATCAGGGATTGTATAAGAGAGTAAATATGTGTTAGTATATGTTTCAATAAGTAAGGTGTGTTTAACTGTATAGTTGAAGAAATGGAGATGAGATTGTTTCTTTGCATGACTGACTGGGTGTGTGAGTAACTCCATGGATGAGTGGAAGTGTGTGTGTCTGTATACACTGAGTGTATCTAAGGTTATATTAGAGTCTGAAGAGGTTTATCGTATTAGCACAAGAATGATGTCAAATGAGATGTCATCAGTGATGTCATCAGTGATGTCATTTGAGATGTCATCAGTGATGTCATCAGTGATGTCACTGACCATGTCATGAATGATGTAATATGTGACATGATCAGCAGTGGATTGCAGGTGCGCGATATATAGTTAGTGCAACTAACTATATATGGAATTTCAATGGTTTTGTGTGAGTAAAATAAGGTTTTTTAAATGCTAATTCCTAACTATATATGGTCTATAACCTATGGTTTTTTCAGTGAATATATATATATATATATATATATATATATATATATATATGCTGCAAGACTCGTCCTCCACAATTTCTCACCATCAGGCTTGCAATCAGACGAGGTAGACCCAATTCAGTGCTTCTTTAATTTATTTTCAAAAGTGCGACCACATCAACCTCACGACGCGTTTCGGCAGATCCCTGCCTTGATCACATGACAACTGTGTCGTGAGATGCACCTCCTTTTAAAGTGACAGCGTATTAGATGGACATAGAAAAAATACTTCTCTACAGTTGTGAAGGTTTCATTTTCCGTGTGATATGTAATATACTCAGGGGTCAAATTTACTTAAACAAATTATTTGTAAAAGACCCTGGGACGTAGTCTGTGGCTATCCGTGTAATACATTTTTCATCATTGCTTAAAAAACACAAAACATGAGAATCAGAAATAACTGTAAAATACATTAATACAAAAGCTTTAAATATTTCACTGCCACATGTTACATTCCCAGCCTCATTCCACTGTTCACGCCCCATATTTCTATCACCTACAGCTGTTAAGATTTATATACATCTAATCACCGTAATACTACAGTGCATCCCCAGAACTCAAGTGAAACTAGTACAAAATATATTGAAAACCAGATCATTACTGAAAACTATTATAACTCATATCCAATTGCAACACCCTAAGTGATAAATGAATTTATAATTATGTGTTTAAAAAGGATTTCCTCAAACAAAGACAAAGTGTACTTGATGTATCTATCATTAACGAGACAGTATTTATATAGGAATTATTAACTTAAGGCATTTCTTTCGACTATCCAAGAATGATTCCCACAATTGATAATTTCAGTATTTCAATGAAATGCAAATCAATTCATTCATTCGTCGTTAAAATCCCATAAATAGCTAAAACCTATATTGTATACAAAATAGATATACTTAAAATTCCTGTCTTAAAAAATTCATACAAATTGTACCAAAAACCAATTAAGATATTTACATATTAACATTTTAACATTTCATGAGGATTGGAACATATTGTCATCAGTGCAAAGCTGCAATCTTCTTAGTGCAATTGTCATTTTAATCTAGAAACGTATATAAATCTTCACTCATATTCAAACCTTTGGGCTGCTTTGTATCTAATGTAAGTATGTAGTGTGTTTCTAATCGGCGTAGCATTCCTTCCCTGTCTCCTCCTCTTCTCTGCATTGGGACAGTGTCAATTATGTAGTATCTTAAGTCTTTAGGATTTCCTCCATGCACTTCATGGAAATGCCTAGCTACAGGGTAGTTGGGGTCGTTGTTATTAATCGCCCTAATGTGCTGCAAAATTCTCTTGTGGCTGGGAAGCTTTGTGCTCCCAACATATTTTAAATTACAGCTACATTCTAGTACATAAACCACATACTCAGTTTTACAAGTTAAATGATATTTTATGGTATGCGGTTTCTGGTTAAAGGCAGTCATATAACATGTTTTGTTTACTCCATATGCACAAGCCTTACAGCTAGGGCACTTGTAAAACCCCTTCTGTGCTAAAGACCACCCTGTGTTTTCCCTGTATTCAGGGCTACTCTTTACCAACACATCCGCCATGGAGGTCGCCTTCCTGTATGTTATTGCCGGATAGTCTGGTAGACTCATCCTTAACTAGATGCCAATTGCGCTGAATTATTTTGCGCAGTTCCTTGTGCTGTCGATTATATGTCATGATTAATCTGGGTGTGTTATCAGATTCTTGGGTACTTTCCTTATCCCCAATAGCAGTGACTTCCACTGTTCCTAGAAGTTCTTCCCTTGACTTTAGTCTCGACTTAACAATAGCTGCATCCACTGTTTTCGCACTGTAGCCTCTGTCCAGAAATCTATTCTTGCTTGCCTGTTGATGTTTTCGTAATTCTGTCTCATCACTACATATTCTACGCAGCCTAAGCATTTCCCCGTAGGGGATGCTATGAATGAGGTGTTTCGGGTGTGCACTCGTTGCATGCAGCAAGGAATTCCCTGCTGTTTCCTTTCTAAATAATGTGGTTGTAATTTCGTTGTTAACTATATTAACTGACACATCAAGGAAGGAGACTTTACAATTACTGATATTTGATGTGAAATTCAGGTTCACCTGATTATCATTGATGCTTTCGATACATGCCTCTGCTTCCTCTAAGTTGCCTCTCCACACTATTACCAAATCATCAATTTACCTTAGCCAAGATACAATTTTGTCTTTACAGATATCAGGGTACCGGCTTCTGAGGACCAGCTCCTCCCACCAGCCCATGAACAAACTTGCGTAGCTGAGGGAGAAGCTGGCCCCCATGGCTACACCCTGAACCTGTTGGTACATTTGTTTATTAAACAGAAAAAAGTTATGCTCTAAACAAAACTTCAACATATCCATGAGCATTTTGTTGTGCATAGTGAATTCTGTTGGTCGTTTTGCTAGAAAATATTCCATTGCTCTTAATCCATCAACATTCCTAATACAAGTGTATAGGGAGGAGGCATCCAAAGTTATTAAAAGGTATCCATTCTCCCATTTTACTCTTCCAATTTTTGACAGAAAGTCTCCGGTGTCTTTAACATAAGATTCCAACCTACAAACATGTTCCTGCAGGAAGAAATCAATGTATCTGGCCAAATTTTCAAGTGGACCATCGCATGCCGAAATGATCGACCGTCCTGGAGGTTTATCTTTGTCTTTATGTATTTTCGGAATGAAGTAAATCACTGGCGTTCTTGGGTACTCTTTTTTCAAATATTTAAATTCTTCCATATTTAAAAGACCCAAGCTTTTCCATGCCAGTAACTTACTACTTAAATCGTCTTGCATGTGTTTGTATTTGATTGGAGAGCTGTGGTGGTAACATTGTATATCGCTGAGCTGGTTGTTTGCTTCAGTTAGATATTGTGAAAGAGGCCATAATACAATATTCCCCGCTTTGTCCGAATTTCTAATTACCACATTATTTTCTTTCTTCAATTTGTCCAACAGTTGATCGTATTCTTTTTCTTCCTTTGATCTGTTCCTTTTTGTCGTTTGAATTTTAGTGTTCAATTTCTTAACTTGGGCCACCACTGCATCATTGAAAACATCTATTGAATCCTTTGTCATAATAGGCACAAATTTAGATTTCTTTTTAAAGGGTGTTTCCGGTTTTTTGTTTGCCAGACCCCTCACTTGTTGAGTATTGAGGATTGGAAATGCTGATGATGTTGACGCATCCTCTTGTTGTGACTCCATGTCGCTATATAAGTTGTTTTGCACATTAATAATACTTTGAACAGCTGTTACAAGTTCATAGTCCTCAGCTGTCAGGTTTGTAGTGAGTCCTGTTTGTTCCACACTAGGTTTTGTTTTCGATTTGTGCGCTGTCTGTACCTTATGAAACTTCTGCAACTTAAGTTTCCTTATGAATTGGTAAACGCCGGCCCTTGTTTTTGTATATTGAAAGTTACTTTCGGGGCAGTATGAAAGACCTAAAGACAGCAGCTGCTTTTCTGCCACCGTCAAATCTATATTCGCCAAATTGATGATGGTATTGGCATTCAAATTCTTGTTTACACTTCCTTTATTTGTTATGTTTGTTTTTCCACGCCCTGCGGCCCCATCCTCCTCGCTTCTTGGCGTTTCCTCTGGGCGGCCCTCCTCTCCCGCCTGCTCCTTGTTCGTTTTTTGCCGGCTGTTTTACTCCTGCCGAGCGTAATGTTTCCCTCCGACTCTGGCGTATAAATTCTAATTCTACACCCATGGTCGGTTTCACAGTTTCAGCTAGATCATCACCTCCTTCTGACCCGCTTTCCGTATATACACTGGAACACGAAGGAGATGTCGCTTCTAGTTATGGTTCCCTATTGGGTTGTGTGGTTTGTGAGGTATCAGGGGTTTGGCGGCCATTTCGGTTGCTTGGTTTCCCATTATTTTTTCGCATGGTATCATATTTTCTAGAAAACATGAATATTCTGCGTTTTCATAATCCTCCTTGTCTCTTCTAAATTTGTACGCTTTACGATTTTTTATCGTGTCTTCTTCCTTGTTCAATTTGTGTTCCATTTCCTCCTCATATTTACTTTTCAATTTTTGTGGGTCACTCATTCCCTGAATTTTTTTTTGCAAGATATCTATTTTGGGGAGAATCTCATCCTGATCTTTCTCAGCATGCTTCACTAATAGCTCCACGAGTTTGCGGGAAGAATCTAGGTTAATTTCTGCCCACTCCGCCATTAGAATAGGATTTGGCGTGTCATACGTTGGGGCAATCATAACTCTCAACCCCCTGGGTATGCGATTGACTTCCAAATACCGGCAAAGTGATTTGGCCTCCCACCACTTTACCATTTCCGTGCGCATGAGCTTTTCGAGTGCCTTATATTTATCTTTTAAGTCTGTCCCTTCCGCTGCATTTTTACCACCAATATTGGTTTCCTTTGCCTTTGGTCGAATTGCCTCATTAGAGAACAGCTCCTGCGCTGCGCTCTCTCGGTTCTTTACTGTTGCCGCTGACATGGTCGCTACTTATTTGACTTCAATTTATTATTGATTTCACCCACTGCCTTGACTATTCTTAGTCTTGATTCTGTCGGCTTCTGAGGCTACTGGTTGCACACCTCCCACCTTTCGACCTCTCCCGGATTTGCCTGGTACCTGTTTGGTTGGTCGTCCACTCCTGTCGTCTCACACCTGCTCCTCCGAGCCGCGTTGAACCGCTGGGAGCGAACGCCTCCCTCTTACAGGTCCGTGGCAATGTTTCCACTGCGGAAGGGGGCTGTACAGGTTTCCGTTTCCGGAGCGTTTCGAAAAGGCGCCTTCACTCCGTAAGAAATCCCACGAAGAACCGGCACCGCAACTTTCCTTCATACTACACAGCCACTTGTAGGGAGGGGGTCTAACGTCGCCGGGGAAAGTTGTTCCAGCGAAAATATGCTGCAAGACTCGTCCTCCACAATTTCTCACCAACAGGCTTGCAATCAGACGAGGTAGACCCAATTCAGTGCTTCTTGAATTTATTTTCAAAAGTGCGACCACATCAACCTCACGACGGGTTTCGGCAGCTCCCTGCCTTGATCACATGACAACAGTGTTGTGAGATGCACCTCCTTTTAAAGTGACAGTGCATTAGATGGGCATAGAAAAAATACTTCTCTACAGTTGTGAAGGTTTCATTTTCCGTGTGATATATATATATATCTATATATATAATATAAATATTAAGACAATACATTTTCTGAGCTAATCATAAAAATAATATTCTTTAACTTTAAATAAAGTTAAATTACTTTTAAATGCAATTTCGTGAAGTCGCGCTGGGTGCGAGCTGGGTACGAGCTGCATGCGTGCACCCTAAGCGGACCCCATGTGACCACAAAAAAAGAGATTTGATTGGTTCATTACACTTTCTATTCTAAGTATTGAAGGACCCCACCCATTTCAATCACTCTTCCTAGACCTTCCTTAGGAGAAGACCTCTACTAAGAAGAACTGCTGTTTTTGGTGTGTTCAGACCTGGATATCCTGAATCTTTTCAAAATGGCTACAAATCAACTATCTTCAGATTCTGAACATTCTGACAATGAAGAATTTGTTCCAGAACCTCCCCCTCCAGAGAAATATACTTCTATTGTCTGGATGTTTTTTACTTTCCCATGGACAAAAAAAGGTAAACGCATAAAAGGTTACCTGTAGAATCTGCAAGGGGTCCTTTCCAGGGGAGACCCAAAGAAAAAAAAACTCATGTGGAACAGCTAGCATGAAGAAACATCTGCAGAAACGGCATCCAGTCAAAATCTCAAGAGAAGAAATGAGATGATTATGGGAAAATGCTCCTGCACCACCAGCTGTTGCTAGCACATCTGGGGCTACACCATCCACTTCTACATCTCCTCCAGATATACGTCGCCAATTTGGGAGAGTGAGGATGCATTGCGTGCAATGCAACCATCTAATTTCTTATGGGGAACAGTCAGTGGACCTTCTTTGTCGTGCCATCGACAACCACCATTGCTAGTTTCCTTTTTTTTTCTCCTCATAGTTTTTGGTTCTGTTTGTCATGTTGACATTGTATCCCTGTTTTTAAAAAAAAGAAAAAAAACACAACATCTTTAAAAAAATCTAAAAAAATATATAAAACAATAAAAAGAAAAAAGTTCTTCAGAGTTTCTTCAGAACTAACTACTCTGGTTAAAAAAGAGCTAAACTTGTATGCTAGTGTGTGAAAGTTCACATGAATGTATGTCTAGTGGATAATTGACTGAAAGCATGCATTTGAGGTGTATGGTGAATGTATAAGTGCAGAACTAAAAGGAAGTGCTGCAGCATGACACTGTAAAGTGTTTAGCTACAGCGTGCTGTGGTACCGAAGCACAGGGATGTGACATATGTACATAAATATGTTGCAAGTCTGTGCTGCCCTCTGCACTGCTGCTTAAACTGCACCCATGCGGTGAGAAAGGTACCCTTGCACCATGGTGCAAGGATATCTGTGTTGTATGGATTTCGTTTTTGTGCAAAAAGGCACACCTTTCTGCACAAAAACAATTTGTGAAAGCATTTTTCTCCTTCAATGTATGCTGTGCATTGTAGCATATATTGAAAGAGAAAAAATGAGAAGAAATGAAAACAATGCTCCTTGTTGTGCCTTGCTACACCAATTGGAGGATGGTGCAGCATTCACACACATGTCCAGATTTATGCTTTCTGATAAACCTGCAGATGTGTCTTGTTTTATAAGTGTTCTGTGCAAATAAACACAGAAACACCTATAGAACGCCCTTTCAACGCAAAGTGGTGTGTATGATGAGATAGTATTTACATGGAAAAGAAAAGGTATACAGAGTGCCTTTTCCTCTCCTTGTAAATATGAAAGAGAGTTAATGGCTAGGCCTATTCTTATTATAGGAGTAATAGGTAGAACAATTTCAGTACTGCTAACAGAGAACAAGATACATTTATAAGTACTTACGTTTTGGGAAACTTATAGGACATGTTTATATATTACTAAAGGGAAGGAATGGGGCCACACGTGACATGTGCAAAGACACTCAGGGCCATATGTAGGTAAATTGAGAATACCGAATCCTTAATACCGAATTTTACCGAATCGGTATTAAGGAATCGGTAAATGCGATGTACATAAAAATTCGTTAAAGTTTACCGATTCGTTAAAATTCGGTATTAAATACCGAATCTGAACGAATCGGTAAAAAAATAAATAAAATAAAGGCAAATACCGATTCGGTGTTACAGAATCCATTACCGAATCGGTAAATACCGAATCAGTAATTCAAAAAATCGTAATTTGTTGAATCAGCCAATCCTGATTCACCCAATTACCTCCCAAACAGGAAGTGGCCACATCCAGCCAGGTGCACAGGACCTGGAGCTCACTGTGAGGCAGGCAGGGAGGCAGGCAGGTGAGCTGAGGAGCCAGCAGCAACACAGCCATACAGCCACAAGCAAGACTGAAAAACAATAACAAGCATTGAAATGGCAAGCCAGGACAGGGAGAAGGAGGGAGGTGACAGAAAAAGAAAACTGAAGTTCAGTGACAAGGAGCTGGAGGTCCTGATCCAGGATGTCAGCCAAGAGCACCACAAGCTATTTGGAGCCCAGTCCCACCAAGTGCCAGAGTCACAGAAGAGGCAAATCTGGAGTGGCATCCGGGAAAAAATCAATGCCATAGGTGTGACCCAGAGCACCATAGATGACATCAGGAAGAGGTGGTACGACCTCAGGAAGACTGCAAAACTGAGAATGGCAGAGAGACAGAGGCAGGCTGGCAAAACTGGTGGAGGGAAAAACCGAGCCCCAGCACCAACACCACTGGAACTGATGGTGGAGTCCACCATCCAGCCGTAGAATGTGAGTGGCGTGGGAGACGCAGACAGCTCCGCCAGAGCAGCAAGAAAACAAGGTAAGAAGCATGCCCAGCATGCTGTGCTACCCCCTCCCCAACCCCAATCCCCATAGTTGCAAAGGGGCTCCCACTCCACCCCATGTCTTACTGGCTACCTGCAATGCATTATGGGTGATGTAGTCAGAGGGAACTCATGAATAGGACAGTCAGGCTAGCAAACACAATAGCATGGTAAAGTAATTGGCAACGTCAGGACAACCACTGTGCTCTGTAGACATGTTGTTTAATGTAATTCCATTGCAGACAGAGCATTGAGTATATCTACATTTGTGTCATTACAGGCGAGTCATCTCGCAGTGCAGCAGAGTGCAGCCGAGCTAAGTCAGCCAGGCCAGAGGGGAGGCAAAATGAAGATGTCAGCATGCCTGCAGGGACCACAAGCTTTGCGACATCACAGCCATCTATTCCTCCACCACAGCCATCACCAGAGTGCCATGGAAGTCCGCAATCCCCTCTCACACAGTCCCCACTGCGAAGATCACCAACACCCCCAACACCACAGTCAGGCAGGAGGCATGCCGTGGCCACCCTCCAGCAGATGGAGGAGTCGGAGGAGGAGGGCAGAGGGGGCGAACAAAGTCCCATAGGAGATAGATTCAAAGGGAGAGGGCTGGTTCTGCATCCGAGGGCGCCCACATCTCATCAAGACGCCGCAGGGCAAGGCCGGACAGTCCTGAAGCAGCCAAGCAGGGTGACAGTGTGTTTGCTGGACTGGAAGGCAACATGCTGAAGGTCCAGCGCCTGCAAAGGAGAGAGATGAAGTCAATGCACAGGGAGGTGGCACACATAAACAAGCATATGCACAGGATGGAGAAGGGCATCAGTGCTATGGGGAGAACTTGTGTGCAGGAATGGAGAGAGTAGCTACCTCGGTGGACAACCTCTGCAGCCAGCTTGAATAGGACCGTCTTGGCAGGCGCAGAGAGAGACAGAGGCTCCAGGCCTATACCAAGTCGGTGAACCGGCTGGCCACTGCAACATCACTGATGTGTCGCAGGTCCATCGCCATGCAGGAGGAGATGGCGCATTGCAGCAGGGATGTGGCCAGGGGGATGGTGTCCATGACCTCAGTGCTAGAGCTCATGCAGAATGCTAAGGCGGCCACAATGGAAGGGGGGGGACAGTGAGGAGGCCACCAGCCGTGGTAGCATTACGCCCTCACCCACCGAGTGCAGAAGGCGTAGTGAACGCAACGTGCCTGCACAGGAACAGTCCAACACACCAGACAGTGTCGATAGGGAACGTGCACGTGCAGCACGTGGACGCAGGAAGTAAAGACCTATGGCTGTTTCCATGCATGAGTTGGGTGATGTAACCCATGTCCAATTGGACATTGCTCTCAATACTGGAGGTGTGCCTAATAAACACCTTAACATGTAACTGTAACTGGCTCTGTGTCGTTACTCACTCAGAAATAGTTTGACGTAATCTCTGACCGTCTCTGTCTCCCATCATGTTCAATAGCAACACCTGCTGCACAGGGCTCTGGCTGAGGGTTGTCCTCGTCCTCTGAGTCAGTTAGTTCCACTGCAGTTCCTTTTTTTGTGGCCAGATTGTGTAGCATTGCACATGTAGCAATTATCTTGCAACATTTGATGGGGCTGTACAGACGTGCACCTCCAGTTTTGTGGAGGCAACGGAATCTGCTTTTGAGCAATCCAAATGTGCGCTCCATCACATTGCGTGTGCTTCTATGTGCCACATTGTATCTCCTCTCCCTTGGGGTGGCTGGGTTGAGATATGGTGTGAGTAGATAAGGCCGGAGGGCATATGCGCTGTCACCTATGTACAGATGTAAGTGGCATTAATTTGTGTGACCAACAGCTTGAGCCAGGGTGTACATCAGGGTCCGTCACATTGACTTACCTAGTATGTATTCGTCTCCAAATTCACCAGCAAGCAGACGTGTATAGATGCCACTGTTCCGGAAGATGTACGCGTTGTGGCTACTCCCAGGGAATTTGGCCACGATGTCAGTTATAATGTACTTGGCATTACATCTCACCTGTACATTGATGGAGTGGGTGGATTTGCGGTTTCTGTATATGTATTCACTTGCTGCAGGTGGGCAGACGGGTATATGGGTCCCATCGATGCAGCCAATTACGTGTGAGAACTGTGCAAGTTGGTAAAACTCCAGCTTGGTCCTCTGCAGCTCCGCCTGTGTACTGGGGAAGGAAATGTAATGTTCCATTCTGTCCATCATGGCATCTAGGAAGGTGTTGAAGAAACGGGATAGACTGCTCTGTGACACTCCACCCACTGCAGCAATCACACCCTGGAAACTTCCTGATGCAAGGAGGTGCAGGCAGCAGAGTACCTGGACATGGGTGGGGATAGCGTGGGCCCTTGGTGTCTGATGCTCCAGATAGGGTTTTAGATCCCGTATTAGCTCCAGGATGGTATCTGGGTGCAGTCTGTATCTTTCATGGATTTCAGGTTCTGTCAATCGGAACAATGTGATGCGTAGTCTGTACACCCGCTCTTCACGTCTCCAGATCCTCACTCCTGCTGCTCTCAAGCGAAGCCTCCTTGCAATGAGGTAGAGGGCCGCCATTGTGTTCACACAGTTGCATTTTGGGCCTGTTTTTATGCACTGCACCTGATTACCACATGCTCTTGAAACGTGGTAAATACCGAATCGTTATTACCGAATCTGGTCATATTCGGTATTAACGAGGTTTGCTACATCGCATTTTTGGGGATTTTACCGAATCGTTATTTCCGATTCGGTATTCTTTGTTTCTGTATTTTTGAATCGGTAAATAAGGAATCAGTAATTTTTTACCGATTCGTTATTATCGATTCAATTCGGCATTACGTACATCTCACATGGCTAAATACCGGTCGGTAACGCCGAAAACGGGCCTTTTTTGGTGTTACCGACTGGTATTTGGCCACCTACACATGGCCCTCAGTGATATGTTTTAAGTTAAAGAGTTTTATTTATTTTCATTCTGAAAATCGCTGGCACTACAAGACCACCATGTCTCTCTATTGTATACCATTACAATGTGTGTTGCATACAGGTGCTCTGAAGCTGTGTCCTAATTGATACCTGTCTGCAATGGAATTCTCTGGCACAAATCTACTCCATCCATCTATCCTTTTTTCAACTGTGTGCAAACACACGCCATTATGCATTTTAAGACTTACTTAAACTTACCTCAGCAGTAATATATCTAAAAAACGCTATACACTTTATTTAGTTGTTTTTTATAATGTTAATTGGGCTAAATTGCATATTTTAGAATTAGCATCTGTAAAAGAAAAGAAAAAAAGTTATAACATGTAATAATACATTTTTACCAGCATAGCATAATTTTAACATTTTGCAAACTCATTTCTTTGCCTTTTTTGCTGTTCTCAGAATATATTGAATTTCACTAGACACAGTGATTTCAATCGTAGTCATCATATAACAGCGGACAAAAAAACCCCAATCAAATAGATTGTTTAAAAAAACCAAGAATCCATCCTTAATAAAATACCGTATAATACAAATCACACATATATAAAATGCTTACTGCTAAGAAAACTTTAAAACTTAAACTTATAAACACTGTAAATGTTGTCGCTTAAAACTATACACCGAGACTATATGCAAGAAAAAGTCCATAATTCAAACATATTCCTTTTCATGAGGCCATATGTTATTATTGCAATCCTTTTTATGTTAATTGTCCAATGGTAATCCTATTAAATCATAATAATAAAATCCTCAGAGGCTGAATTATCTTCCTAAAACTTTGGCTTTAAAAATATTAGGTAGGAATTTGGTAATTCGCTAGGCAAACGTTGTTTGAGAACCAACTGAGCATCATTACAAAGTTTCCAGCCTTTGTCACATTTTAGATGCACAGTGTAATGTCCAGATGTTGTGGAAGGACCTGCATGGAAAATTGTTGCTACTGCTATAAAAGTCCTTCCTGATATTGATAGTTGAGTTTCTACAAAATATTTTTGTAAAGTATCCAATTTTCTCCCATCAGTTGTATAACGTTGCATCATTAAAATTATATATTGTCCCTATCTTTGTAAAAATAATGTTGATAACATTTCTGATTTGCATTAGCTACACTCCATGTTTTGATTTGCTGCTTTAACTAGTTTATTGAAAGACACTGATTTACAGTCCGGTAATGTTAAATATAGAAATCTTTCACTGTCTACATTAGTGCTACATGCATACATACAATTTTCACAATGATGTTCCCATTTATAACAAAGGCCAAAAATATTTTCTATTTCTACGCCTTCAGTTTCCAATATGGTAAGCATATACATTAGAAATTCCTGGCATCTTGTTGGATATTTTGTGTAAATTGTGTAGAACCAGAACATACATCCAAAAGATTACGAACATCAGAAACGCTTTGTATTTCACTGGTATCAGTTCTCAGTTTTTCATAAATGAACTGCAACAAGGAACAAAATCTTCTTTCCCGATTCTCCATAATTTTCTGTTGCAATGACAACATTATCTTGTTTTTTTTCCTTCTCTATACCTTCATGACAAATATTCTCATACCTTCTTTTTCGACCTATTACACACTTTTCAAATACAGGATATTGATTTAAATTGGGAGCACATGTTCTTATTAACCTATAATACCCTTTTACGCAGTTTGCATCTGAAGAAACCTTTGTGTCATCAAAATCAATCTAAAACAAACCAGATAATGTTCTGACTCGCGACAAAGCAACATATGCCATACCCTCTTTAAACATGGTGCTTCCAATGTTCACCAAAGCACTGTCAACACTTAAACCTTGAGATTTATGAATAGTTTATGCATATGCAGAAAAACTGGAAACTGTTTTCTACGGACATATAAATCTTTAACAAGCAAGAAACGAACTGAACAACGACCAATTTGTTTCACTTCTTCATTCTGATCAAATTTAATTTTTAAGAATTCAATACCATCTTTATTCTGATAATTAACAAAATCCACAACTTTGCCCATTGCTCCATTAACTAAACCTTTTTCTACGTCTACGTTCTATGCCTTAAAATTACCCGACAGTTTCTACATGCATGTATATTCTTTTCTAAAACAGCAGTTTCAGACAAGAATCCAATGTTTTCTTCAATTTTTCTGTCAAAATAATAGTGATTCCTTCATGCTCTATTTTATCGATGGCTTCCATTTTTATTATTTCTTCATTTTCCAGTTTCAAAAGTTGTTTGTTGAATATAGAACACTCGGGCAGTGTTGGCATTAAGCAGATTACGGATTGGTTTTCTGCAATTTTCATGTATATTTTCTCAGGAAATATATCTTCATTTGGAAACAAATTGGAAAGTAATCGACTCTGCAAAGCTTGTTTTCCATGTTCTGTCAGTAGTCCAATTCTTATATCTTAAAGAATAGTTCCATAATCAACATTATTTGCCTGTCGCATATTTGTAATGAATTCTTTGTATTCAAAATATGACCAAATGCTCACATTTCCGACACTTACCAAAGACTTTCTGGTGTCTTCATGCACAAGTGTTTTAAATACTGGTTGTCCTTTTACGGGAGTAAGTTGCAGTAGATCTCCGAAAACTATGACATGTTTCCTCCAAATAACACGTCATACTCTATTTTAGGAATTTGCTTAAATGCACAAAAGCAAGCATAAACTTTGAGGCCATGCTTACCTCATCAATAATCAGAAGTTTCATTTTCTTCAGCACTCTTGAAACTTCACAACACGCTTCTCCAGATAGCTTGTGATATTCCAATTTGTTTTCATGCTCCACAGGTAGCATTAGTAAAAGTTGTAAAGTAATTGCTTTAATGTTGTGTGCTGACAACCTAGTTGGAGCAGTTACAACACAAGACAAATGTGACTCAGTTGTTTTCTGAAGGTAACTGGTGATTACTTTAATTAAGAAACTTTTCCCTGTTCCAGCTTGTCCACTTACATACATTCGGATAGGTTGATAGATGATGTACAAGTGCATTCTTGCTTTTCATGAATAAATCCATGTTCAATCTTTTGCCTCACTTGCTGATACATTTCTTTCTGTTCAACATTTAATTGTTATTCCAAGTTTGCTAAGTCCGTTACATCTTCTTGAGCTTGATGCATTGCTGTTTCCACCTCATTCATGGCGATTACGGCATCATTTTCAACAATTGTTTGTCCTGGTGGATCTTGACTAAGCGCAGCAGGACTTTGACTATCTTGAGAACTGTCTCTAGCAATCTCAGCTGCAATTGTAGCTTCCTGATCAATTTCATTGTTCAACATTTTCACATAATTTGCAAAAGCACTGCATTGTATGATATCTTTACAAGCATTGAAGGCATCTTCATAGCTCTGCAAATCTCCAAGTAATTCTAGTTCTGAACGCCAAAGTTTGAACAGTTGCAAAAGGGCTAAATAGTAAAATTCCCTTTTATCAGCAGTGTCGCAACTCAGCTTCCTGTGATTAATCAAATTTCCTTTTGTTTGTTTCACCAGACATCCTTCGGAACCAATGACTTCATATTTTCCATCATTGATGTTCTCTGTAATATTACGTTTAAAAGTGTAGTTTTGCAGCACCTCATAGAGACACATGTTCTCAAGATGATGACTTCTGTTTGGGTAATATGTCTCCAACATATCCATTTTCAAAATATCTGTACTTTCGGGATCTTTTTCTGTAAATATTCAATTTCTTGAACAGATTTTAGTACCCGATTACGCATTGCTGCGAGACCTAGACTCACCCAAATTATTCTTCTAGATTTGGAGCATAGACTTGAGATGATAACCAATCTGAGCATTCATATGCTCCGATTTCCAGATGCGATGACGTCTTCAAACTGAAACTGTATAATTTCTTACTTAGAGTCTTGTGAGAAATCTCTTCCCACATTTCTTTCAATTTCGCCTTTTCTGATTTTGTAATGTAGGACGTTACATATCGAGCAAAAGCAATCGAATTGTCCGCAACGTACTGAATATCCATGGTAGCATTTCACATGGACAGAATAACTGGATTGTAGTCATTTATGAATTTTGACTATTCGCTTCTTCTTAAGTTGTAGGTATTTTTTGAAGACTTTCTTGTGATGGTATGTTGCAAAGATGACATAAAACTGTTCACTCTTCCTTTGGATTTTAAAGGACATGGAAATGCAAAACGACATTTGGTGTAGAACCTATCCTTAGACTTGCACTTTCGTCGACAGTATTTTCCACATCGGTGGCTTTGAATCGTAAGACTTGTTCTCTTAAGTTGTTTTCTTCTGTGCTTTTTGGTAAAGCACATGTAGCATATTCTTCAATAAAAGACAAAACAGTATCATATGCATCTGTTCCAAATTTGGGGGCGTTCTTAATCCATAATAGCATATGTATATGAGAAGCACCTTGTGCTTTATACTCCTTTCTCCCAAAAAAATCCACTATTTCTCCAAGTGGAGGATTTTTTTTATTTGAAATTAAAGACATCATTGCTTCAAATCTATGATTGAAATACCTGCATACATTAACAGGATCCAAAGAGCACAATTCTCCAGGTGTCTTGTATTCAATATTTTTTATATTGGAATTTGCCTCGAAGAAATTCAAGTAAATTAGCCCAAGCTTATGCAGCGCAGCTTAGGGTAAGCAACCATGTAGGAGTTCCTAAGTTCCGTAGCATACATTTGTGTTCTCCATAGCGACGGTACTAAAATGCATTAGTCCGACGCTGACATGCCATCAGATTAATCAGCTGAGATTCTAAACGATCATCTCTCTGGTGCACTTTATCCATAAAATCCTTTGCAGATACATTTTGCAGATGTACTCCAGTTTTTAAAATGTGATTTACTGCATATGAAAGTCCAGACAAGTCACTTTCAAACAAAGGATGAAATATGTAAGGGATACATTGTCAAAATCTTGAATCTTCTGCATATAATGTTGTTGGCCGATATTCAGATGGAGGAATCTGCACAGGACGTTCATCATACAGTCCACCTTTTCCTGTTGGAAACAACTGTGGAAAATAACGAGCTTCCAAGCTCTTTTCCCAGACACTCATGGGACTTCCTTTTGCTTTTTTCATTTGCAACAACTCAATAGTGTTCCCCATCACTTTCTTCACATCTTGACATGTCCACTTTTTCAATTTCTCCTTCTCCCATATGAACGTGTTATTTTTTAACAAATACAAAGTTTCCTTCTGTACTTTCCTAACAGCCACTAACTCGTGCCAGATTTTCTTACTCTTAGTCAGCACACCATTAACAAGAATAACTAGTGGTTCAATTTCTACACTCTCTACAGCAATAGTTTCAATATTTTTCTTTAAATCTAATGGTAAATACACAGCTCTTACTTTTAATCCTCTTTGGAAATCTGAAGGAGGTAATTTACCTGTTTTAGGCTCCATACGAACAATAGCCTGAAAAGGGTGCACACATTGAATGAGAATAGACTCATAGGTATTTAAATTTATCAGTGCTGGAGGAATAGCAACTAACTCTAGATTATTATGTACTGCTCTGGAAGGGAATTTTATTCTCATCTAATTTGTTTTAACAATTTTTACAAATATGCTGATCAGAACACAAATCAAAAGAATTCTCTACCAACAAATAGGTTGCAAATTCCTTCCACTGATAATTATTTACTTTTTCACTTTTTAAATACAACTCAACACTTCCAGTCTGATTTTTATAATGAGTTTGCCGACAACAAATACAACAAAATTTTGGCCTTTCACCTGAAATCACCTTAAACTTTGTAATTTCACCTTTAACATTTTTTGTACAAATATGTTTAACATTCTCTTTAACATTTTCTTCTATTAATGTCTCAGTTTCTGCACTCTCTTGTTCAGGAACAAAGTAACAAAAAATCAATGTCATCACAAATCTTCTTTACATCTGAAACTGACCCACGCAAAAGAGCACTGTTCAACTCATTTAGCTTTAGTGCTAGACTTTTTGCGTAGTACTAACTTCCGCATTTGAGTATGATGCACTGCCAATTACCTGAAATGGTGAAAAACACTTTGACATACTTTCCTAGAAAGACAAGCCAGAGAATGACCTTGCAAACCAGTATATTTTCTTACTCTGCAAGGGTCTAGGCCTGGCAACATCTTAATCTTTTGTTTAAAACTTTTTTTAGTATTTGTTCGTAAGAAATTCTGTAAAATATCAATAGATTCTTGTCGTGCACTACAAATACTGTGTTTACTGCAATACCAAGTAAACACTGGGGCTTTAGGACGTCTGCCTAGAACTTCATCAGCTATCACTTCTGCATTTCTGGGAACCATTTTCTATTTCTCAATTGGACAACCATTTCTAACCTCATAAGCTCGACCACTGGTGTCAACTGCATGCAACAAATCATTGGTCTGAAAACCACTCTCTTCATTAAAGAAAGGCTCACACTTGAACTGTGTTTCCATTCCCCTAAAAAAATCACAAAAATTAGTTCTGTTAATTTCTCTTTCCCTCTTACTTTTGGCCTTCATTAAATGGATTGGTTTATCTAGTGATCGAATTCTGTTTAATACTAAAATGAATAGTTTCATTTTAATTCAATAGCCTTTTCAACAATGGATTCAATATGCTTTTTCTTTTTAAAAAATAGTGCTCTCTTTTTATATTTCTTCGTATCTTTCAACAAATTAAGAACTACTCTATTATAAAATATTTTTTTGCGTATTTCTTAATAAAGATGTTGTCTTCTTTTACCATAGAACGTGTCCTTTGACTGATCATTTTCTTTTTTTCGTTTGCTATTATTTTGACTATTTTTTCTAGTTGAAGCATTGTCAGTGGTTTCAGCATTCGGTACATTCTGTCTGGCCGTAGAATTTTTTTTAATAAATTGCTTTGTGGTCTTACCAGAAGATTTTGTCTTTTTATCCACATTATGTTGGTCATCCAATATTTGTGGCTGAGTTTTCTTCAAGTCACTGTCCTTTTTCTGTCCTTTTCCTTTTCTTACTTTGTCCGGCATAATAACTTTATTTTAATGATGATAAACAGTATCTGTATAAAATAATCATGAATAAATGTATAATAATAACTTTATGAATTATACTTTTCAATTACCCCAAATGCACATTGACTCACAGTGTGATTCTAGACAAATAATAGTATCCCTTGCACTTTACTGAAATGATTACTACATGCTACTGAAAGAGTCACTATGGGATTGCAAGGTCACTCACAGAGTGTTTGCTGGAGTGTATGGATACTAACTGGGGAATTGTAGGCTTGAAACAGAATTGTGTAGGTGGTTAGACCAGTACATGCACAGTACATAGGACTTTGAAGCACTGCATGCCCTAAAGCCTAGCTCATTGCATGAGTATATGTACTTATGTGTCCACAAACACATCAAGCAACCAAATGATTCTCTCTCAATTTCCACAAATGCACACTGACTCACAGTGTGATTCTAGACAAATAACAGTATCCCTTGCAATTTACTGAAAGGATTACTGCATGCTATTGAAAGAGTCATTATGGGATTGCAAGAGCACTCACATGGTGTTTGCTGGAAGGTATGGATACTAACTGGGGAATTGTAGCCCTGAAACAGAAGTGTGAAGGAGGTTAGACCAGTACATGCATAGTACAGAGGAATTTGAAGCACAGCGTGCCCTAAAGCCTGACTCACTGCATGAGTACATGTACTTATGTGCAGGGTGTTTGCTGGAGTTTATGAATACTAACTGGGGAATTGTAGGCCTGAAACAGTGTGAAGGTGGATAGACTACTACATGCATAGTGCATACGACTTTCAACCACTCTGTGTCCTAAATGCTTGCTCACTGCATCAGTACATGCATACCGACTGAACAAAAACAGTAGTATAAGAAGAGACAGTGGGTGAATTTATAATTGATTCAAAAAGTATTACTACATGGTACTGAAAGAGTCACTATAGGATTGTAGGAGCACTCACAGGGTGTTTGCTGGAGTGTATGGATACTTACTGGGGAATTGAAGGCCTGAAACACAAGTGTAAATGTGGTTAGACTACTGCATGCATAGTACATAGGAGTTTGAAGCACTCTGTGCCCTAAAGCCTGCCTCACTGTGTGACTGCATGCATACTGACTGAATGATTATAGTACTATAAGAAGTGACAGTTGGTGAATTCATAATTGATTGAGTTTTACTTTAGTGAAAGGATTAGTACATGGTACTGAAAAAGTCACTATAAGATTGAAAGAACACTCACAGGATGTCTGCTGGAGTATATGGATAATGACTGGGGTATTGTAGGCCTGAAACACAAGTGTGACGGTAGTTAGACCAGTACATAAATAGTACATATCAGTTTGAAGCACTGTGTGCCCTAAAGCCTGGCTCACTGCATGAGTACATATACGTATGTGTCCACAAACACATCAAGCAAGCAAATGATTCTCTCTCAATTTTCCCAAATGCACACTGACTCACAGTGTGATTCTAAACAAATAACAATATCCCTTGCACTTTACTGAAACAATTACTACATGCTACTGAAAGAGTCACTAAGGGATTGCAAAGCAATCACAGGGTGTTTGCTGGAGTGCTTGGATAGCGACTGGGGAATTGTAGGCCTGGAATACAAGTGTGAAGTTGGTTAGACGGCTACATGCATAGTGCATAGGACTTTGAAGCACTCTGTGCACAAAGCCTGCCTCACTGTATGACTACATGCATACTGACTGAATGATTATAGTACTATAAGAAGTGACATTGTGTGAATTCATAATTGATTCAGTTGCACTTTAGTGAAAAGATAACTACATGGTACTGAAAGAGTCACTATAAGATTGTAAGAACACTCACAGGATGTTTGCTGGAGTGAATGGATACTGACTGGGGAATTGTAGGCCTAAAATACAAGTGTGAAGGTGGTTAGACCTGTACATGCATAGTACATAGGAATTTGAAGCACCGTGTGCCCTAAAGTCTGTCTCACTGCATGAGTACATATACTTATGTGTCTATAAAACACATCAAGCAACCTAATGATTCTCTCTCAAGTTTCCCGAATGCACACTGACTCACAGTGTGATTCTAGATAAATAACAGTATCCCTTGCACTTTATCAAAAAACATTTACTAGTCTGGAACAAGTGACATGACTACACACATTTCACATATTTTAGAAATGCACTGTACTGTGGAACAAAACTTGGCAACAGCATAAGTTTTTAACCACATCACATCAAATACCCACAAGCTTCTCTCACAACAGATCCCAAATATACACAGACTCACATTGTGATTCTAGACAACCAAGACTATCCCTTGGACTTTATCAAAACACATTTACTGATCTACAAAAACTAAAGTGTCAGCACACATTTCACATATTTCAATACTGCATTTCAATGTTGAACCCTAATTCAATTTCCAAATACATAAGCAATGTCTATTTTCTAATTCTACCAAAACTTAACATAAAGAAACATTTTTAAGCACTTATCTGTCTGCAAACACATCAAACATCCAAATAATTCTGTCTCGATTTTCCCAAATGCATTTTACCAAAAAACATTTTGTAGTTTGGAACAGGAAATATGACTGCACTCATTCCTCATATTTTAACACACAGTCTCGCAAACTGAATCTAGACAAGCAACAGTACTCCCTGCACTTTACCAAGAGAAACACATTAATCTTATTAAAAACCAACATACCAAATACAACCTCTCACAAAAGAATAAGTTACATTTGAAATTGATTTGTAGATTAAGAAGTATGTCAGTCACACACCAGATTTTCCTATGCAGAATCTCTGTACTCTGCAGCTCTTAGCAAAACCAAAAAAAAAAACAACAAATGGCAAGCTTTCCCTCTCATTCTCCACACATGTACAGCTTTAGTTTCCTGCCGATAAAAGCAGCAATAATGTTTTTACCTTTCTTGATAATATGGCCCCTGGTTCCCCAGCTCCAAAGTCGGCAGCTTTGGCCATTAGGCCACATCCAGAGTGCACTATCTTAAGGGGGAACTTGGGAAAATAAATTAATGAAAAGTTGTCCACGTTCACCAATTGTGATTCGAGACTTTGACCAGTTCCTTGGCGTCACACTTCTGGTGAGATCTGCAGTACAACGTCCGTTATAAATAGAATGGTTAGTATTCATATTTATCAGAATTCCGTATTGTCCATGTCTAGTGGCGTGATTGCCGTCCGGGTAGAGGCCGGGGAGAGAGGGGGCGGTGGGTCACGGCAAAGAATGACATGTCAAAATTAAGCAACTAGGACCACATTTGGAAGCTGTTTTTCTTTTAGGTTTTGTTTCCGAGTAATCTGTGTAATGGGAGTGAATTAGTTCAACCAAAGCAAGTGAAGAGCTATTTGTAGTTTATTAAAAGTAAATACAGGAATTTACGGTGCTGCGTCCTCGCCCCAAGCTCTCCCGTCGTCAGCTCCCAGCAGTGGCATTCAGAACAGACAGTGAGTCAGCTGCCACGGGCCACATTTCAAAGCACAACCTTTTTAGAATGACCATTGTAAATCTATTTAAACCATAACAAGTAAATGTGCATGTTCAGTGAAAGTAAAAAAATAAATAATATGTTTACATTAAATGTATTAGACTTCTAGGCGCTATACTGAGTGCCTCTTTTCTTTTAAAGAACAGTCCCTATACTACTTGCCCCCATTGCTATCACCAGACGTCAACGTCGGACCCCCGGGGTGATCACTGGCGCTGGAGGCAACTCTACGCTAACCTTATTCTGGGGTCTCATTACTGCATAGCTTTCCAAACTTTTCATGTTGGTGACACATCCTTTTGTGAAAAAATGTTCAGGGACATGGTAACGCAAGGAAGCGCAGCGAGCGAGCCCGAACCACCTATGGTGGGTTTGGGCCCCACACACACACACCCCACCCCGCACACAACCCCACACTCACCACCCCACATACACCACACCCCACACACACACACAACCCCCCACACACAACCCCACACACACACCACACACACACACACACCCACACACACACCCCACACACAGAGACTTGAGGGGCACTGTTAAAGGGTACTAGTGAGGGAATCAGTGGCAGAGGTGGCCTTTCCCTTCATATGTTTACCTCCATCTGCCTCCCTCAGACTGTCTCCCTCAGACTGTCTCCCTCCCTCCCTCCCTCCCTCTCTGTCTCACTCCTTCTCTGTCTCCCTCCCTCTCTGTCTTCCTCCCTCTGTCTCACTCCCTCTCCCTCCGACTGTCTCCCTCCCTCTGTCTCCCTCCCTCCCTCCATGTCTCAATCCCTCTCTGTCTCACTCCCTCTCTGTCTCCCTCCCTCTCTGTCTCCCTCCCTCTCTGTCTCATTCCCTCTCCCTCTGACTGTCTCCCTCTGTCTCACTCTCTCCTTTGCCAAATGGACTATCCACAAATGAATCCGTGCCTCCCCCCCACCCTCTGTCATGTGTGTCAGCCCGGACTGAGACAGCTTCCGGGGGCACACACACAGCGCACCAGAGAACTTCACAGGTCTTTAAAAGACCATTTAACGTGCTAATAAGGCTTTGTTGGTATTCATATTAGAGCCCGTGCAGCGCCACTCTGCCTGTTGCTGGAAGGCCCGCAGGGGTGAATTAAACAGCATACTAAAACCGGGACATTTGGATGTTTTACCCGGAGGCTGTTGTAAAACCCGGACATTTCTCTACTCTTATGTGACATCTCCCTACTCAGAGTGCAGGTCTGAAAGCGCGCATGCAGCACGGAGTTTTAAAAGTGTGTCATGGGGCTATTCTGTAGTTGGTGTTAAGTTGTGTGAGAGAAGCTGTTTGCCTAGTCTACGAATTTAAATGTTTTACATGCAGCTTTTCAGTCAGGGTGGATTCACGTGTGTCAGACACCTGGCCTCTCGCGGGGAGTCGTCCCCCCGTCGTGTGTGGCTGCCCGGGACCTCTCACGGCCGCACCCGAGCACTTCACAGGTCTTTAAAGACCTTGTGCATAGTAATAGGGCTTTGTTGTTGCTTTGCCCCTTCTAAGAGCCCCTGCAGCTCAACTCTGCCGATGCGACACACCTACATATGGGTCGTGACACAGTAATGTGTCGCGCCACATAGTTTGGAAAGCTGTGCATTACCGGCTTGTGGGGAGACTATCTATGCAGCCCCCTCATTAACCCCCATGACACTTCTGGCTCTTGGGGAGGGGCAGGGTGGGTGGGAACTGTGCAGCCCCCTCATTACCCTACGTGACACATCCGGTTCTTGCGGTGTAAATGTAAATGTAAATGTCGGAATTTGTAAAGCGCACAGCTACCTCCACCGGAGGTGTCCCGGCGCTGTCCGTATACCGCCTAGGAACCCTTCCTGGCTTTCCTGGGAAATGTCCACTCCTGGGCACCCCCCAGGTGCAGCCAGGCATCCCAGCGCTTTTGGGGCCGTTGTGGAGACTAAGCAAGCTATTGCCCAGAGTTGCAGCGTGGGACCCATGATCAGAACAGGTACTGAGGTGAGAATATCCAGTCAGGGGAATTAATGAGTCGGAGACCCGCCGAAGCAGGAATCGAACCCTGGTCCCTGGCCAGAGCTCTGCATCAAGGTCTGCCTGCTCTAACCATTGAGCCACACTTCTCCACATGTGGGGGAGGAGGCGGGGTACGATTTGTGCAGTCCCCTCATTACCCTTTGTGACACTTCTGCCATAGCCCCTTGTGCCACTTCCAGCACTTGGGGGGAGTGGGAGGGGTGCGAGCTCTGCAGCCCCCTTCATTACGCCTCACGAGCAGGGAAGGGAAGGGGAATTCAGTGCATTTAAGATCATGTGTAAGAAGTTTATTTTCTAGGTTCTCGCTTGTAGGGCATATTTCAAGACTAGCGCCTAGACTTGTTTTAAGCATGTGTGCGCTGTACACATACCCTTATTTCACGTGCGTAGAGGTTGCACGTGTCTGGCTCCGATGGTAACACTACAAGTTGGTGCACAGGCCAGACTCTGCAGATGCCACACATGGCCGAGGTGATACTGGGACCGTCCTCTTCTCTTCGTCCACAACCGGGTCACACTGTAGCAAGGCTTGCTATCTTAGTTCCAAAACCACTCAATAAATACAGATTTTTTTAATTTCTCAAGTCCTGTTTAAAATGAGGGCTCCATCCCTGTTACTTACACACAAACGCTTAGATCAAAAGGGAGAGAGAGGACTAGATAAGCTAGGCCGGATCCCCAGGGTTATATGTATTTATATCAATAAGGGCTAGCTAGTTTAGTAGGATATAAGAGACTCAGTTAGGTACGTCAAGGAGCAACATAAAGTGAGGAAAGACGTTGTTTTCCTCATAAAGCCCTCACCCACCGACCTAGTCGGTGGCATGCTTCATCATCGGGCCCACCACAGTGGCACCGAATGTGCCCCGGGTGTGCTTCAACGCCAGGAGACTGCGGAGCTGGTATGTTGCTGAGTGTGCGGTGAAAAAGGGTGAGAAGGTGTAGTTTAAAAGCTATGCAGGAGGTCCCAGCACCCGAGGGTTGTTTATTTTTAATGAACTGGGCCTCTGCTAGTAGATAAAAAGGCAAGGAGACGTGATGGAGTGCTAATTATGACCTCCAGCCTCTAGTGCGGTCTACATGTTTCAGCCAGTGCCTTGTTAATTTAAAGCTGGCTTTCCTCAGGACCATTTACTATGTGAAAGAGTGCAAAATAAACTTAATTTAAGTGATTGTGTTGTTTTTTTCGCTATGTGTGGCGCTCGCTAAGGCGCTGTAGCTGTTAGAGGGGATTCCCTCAAGCTTGACTACATATAACACATAGGACAGGGACAAGACGTACAAGGTAGAGTCATTTCAGTATGGTAATTAGTTGTACCACAATGTTGCCGACTTATTAGGTGGTGTACAACCTATAAACGGCTATGGTGAGCTCATGGCACGTGCATGAGGCTGGTGAGGATTTTAGCAAAAAACGGAGGTGTTTTTGTGGTGGACTAAAAGAGCGTATTTACAAGGTGAGGTACAGGTAAGTATGGTAATAGGTCCTCACTCTGTTTTAACTTGTAAAAAGCTTCATGGGTCGCCTGGCAGAGAAAGAGACCCTGTGGGTATAAAGGTATATTCAACATATGTCCAACCTGTAGGGAGAGAAAGGTATTGGCTTACCCTGTAGTAGCTGTAGCGGTTCTGTTTTACTCACAAGATTTTCGGTCTGGTTCCTCCTTGGACCTATTCGACCTTCCACGACGCCCGGTATGTTATGTTAAGACTATATTTCTTGAGCGCACGGCTACCCGAAACGGGTGTCCCGGCGCTTTTACAGAGAGTCCTGAACATAACCAAGAAAACCCAGAGGCAGAAACACTATAGACACACTGGTTAGGCAGAAAAGAGGACCGTCTTGAGCTCTTTTCTAAAAGCCACAAGATTATTAGCCTTGCGGAGCGACAAAGGAAGCTCATTCCACAAACTGGCCGCCATGAACTGGAAAGTCCGGCCTCCCATCCGCACACGTTTGATCACTGGTACCTCCACTTTCGCCAGGTCAGCAGATCTCAAACTCCTCCGGGGAACGTAAAAAGCAATACGCTTCCTGAGGTAAGCCGGGCCCGTGAAGTGGAGGGCTTTAAACGCCAACGTGAGGACCTTAAACCTAATTCTGCAAGGGATAGATAGCCAATGCAGCCTGCCTCGCAATAGAGAGGCGCTAGCTCTCCGTGGAAGGCCAAAGATGGCTCTGGCCGCCGAGTTTTGGACAGTTTGTAATCTGGACACCAGATATTTAGGCAATCCTGAGAAAAGTGCGTTGGCGTAATCTAAACGCGAGCCCACAAGTGCTTGCACGATATTCTTGCGATATTGTAAGGAGAGCAATGGGAGAAATTTCCTCACCATCTTCAGAATGCCGAAGCATTTCCCCGCCAAGCCTGTGATGTGGGGACGAAAAGAGAGACTGTCGTCAAACACCACACCCAGATTTTTTACTTGGGAAGAGGGTTTCTCAGGAGGGAACATATCAGGAGGCCACCACGATTTCCAACCAGGGTCCTCAACGCAGCCAAAAAAGAGCAGCTCGGATTTCTCCGAGTTACATTTCAGGCTCTGGTGCTGAAACCATGCAAAGACAGCACTCAGACAGTCTCCAATTCTGCCGCCATCAAAAACCTCTCCCTTCCTGCAGGTGAACAGGAGCTGGGTGTCATCAGCGTAAGAGATGACCCGGGCTCCAAATGCCTCCGCAACCTTCGCTAAAGGGGCCATATAAATGTTAAATATGGTGGGGCTCAAGATAGATCCTTGAGGCACCCCCACCTCTAGCGAAGGCATTTCCGCGGAGAACGGTGGAGCCCAGATCACCTGTCGACGGTCGGCTAAGAAGGATTGAAACCAATCCAACACCGTCCCCCGCAATCCTACCTCCTTGAGTCTTAAAAGGAGGCCAGCGTGTGGGACGGTGTCGAAAGCCGCCGACAGGTCCAGTAGGACCAGCATAGCCTTTCCCCCCAGATCAAGCGTTTCCCTGATGGCGTCGGTCACCTCCACAAGAGCTGTCTCCGTGCTGTAATTGGCACGGAAACCAGATTGGGAGTCATGCAGCAGTTTGTTATTCTCAATAAAGGTGGTAAGAGTATGCTGAACATGTTTTTCCGCCACCTTCGCCAAAGCGGGGAGGAGGGAGATTGGTCTATAGTTGGCCAACTGTAAAGGGTCAAGCAGAGGTTTCTTGATGAGCGGGAGAATAAGAGCATGCTTCCACTCTCTTGGGACCACTCCAGAACTCAGAGACATGTTGAGCAGGGGGTCCAGCAAGTTGTTAATAGCTGGCGCCACCGAGCTCAGGCATTTAGCCGGACACGCATCCAAGGGGGATCCAGATTTCAACCGGGAAAGCAGCTCCAAAGAGGATTCGCAGGAAATCGGGGGAAACATCGAAAGAGTGGGCCCCGACTCCGCTGCAGCAGATGGAAGGACCTTCAGATCACTTTCCAAAGCCGCAGCCACTTTCAGAGACCCCACCCGATCGAATGAGTCCTGAATCTTATGGATCTTATCCACAAAGAAATCAGCAAGCTGCCTGATCCACTCCTCTGTGTGAGAGTGTACCCTGGCGCCCGCCACCGGCTCCACAAATTCCTTCACAATACGGAATAGTTCCCGGCTCGTATTATCAGCCTGGTCTATTCTATGCTCGAAGTAGATCTTTTTAGCTTCGGCAATCTGTTTGTGATATGATTTTATCGCACCCCTGTACTTCAATTTCTCCTCAGGCGCATATCTGCGCCGCCAGAGCCTTTCAAACCTTTTGCAGTCCTGGCGTGCTTTCCGTAGAGTAGCGGTGAACCAAGGAGCAGAGTCCTGACAGGGGGCTGTCCTGGCCGGCTTCCGAGGGGCAAGCTCCTCAAATCTTGTCAGAAGCCAGTCCCGAACTAGCGACAAGTCGACTTCTAGATTCCCTGTCATAGTACAAGGATGTGCATGGAGTGAGGGGAAAGGGGCGTCCGGTCTCTTATTTGTACTGCCCAGTTGAATAGTTTCACCTGCGTGTAGTAGAAACAGAGGGAGGGGTGCGCGCTGATAGCCAAGTCATTGCAGGCAGTGCGCGCAAGCTCTATAGAGTAGTGCGCCTTCTCTCGCATGCGCCGGCAATGAGCGCATGCGTTTTGAGCGCGAGCTGATAGACTGTCTTTGTGGGCATTGTGCGCATGCGCTACGAAGTGGAGCGCCTTCTCGCGCATGCGCTGGGGATAAGCACATGCGTGTGGCTTTAGCGCATGCGCCGGAGTGTGGCGCATGCGTGTGAGTGCCCAGTGAAGTCTAATTGAAGACTAGGGTGTGGGCATTGGTTGCGTGGTGGGGGGAACTATTGGTATTGCACGGCCTGGAACCAGAATGTAATAGCCTGGCTGCGTGATCAAGGGGGAAAAAAAGGAATTAAAAAATGACGGTGACAAGTTGGTACACCAAAGCATGTGTCGGGGCCCGTCAGGAAGGAGAGGGGAACGGGTGGACACGCTCATACTGGGGTGCCTTGGCACTTATATCACTGAATAGTGGACTACTACGCACATGATGCAGGGGTTACACAGTTAGGGAATTCCAAGGTATGGCATCGTTGAGGCCATTGGTATGTGTGGATAAACGGTATATCCATCGTTGTTCCTTTTGGAGAAGGAGTCTCTCATTGGTGGTATTGTCAAATTTTTCTATGACAGTCCAGGAGAAGTCATTGGGGGTGTGGTTGTGGGTAAGAAAGTGGTCTGTAAGCTTGCTGATATTTTTACCACATCTTATCGTGCTCCTGTGTTCCGTCATTCTTGTTCGGACTTTCCTGTTGGTCATGCCAATGTATCTTAGGCCACATCAGCAGGTTATCAGGTATACCAAGTTTGTAGAGTTGCAGTTTGTGAACTGTCGTTGTGTCCAGACCTTGCCTGGTTCTAGGTCCAGGGTTTTGGAGGGGGACGTCAGATGGCACACGCTGCAATTGTTGCAGGGTTGGAGGCCTGTGACTTTGGGTAGTCCCCAAATGTTGATTAAGGTGTTGTCACTGGTATTGTTCTTGGGCAGGGGTCTGGTTTTGACTAGTTGGTCTTTGAGATTGGTTGCTCTTTTGTAGGCAAAGCGCGGTTTTTCCCATTTCCTGGTGCCAGAATTGATGATTTTCCAGTTTCTTTGTATGATATTGGCTACCTGGTTGCTCGCCGTGTTGTAGGTGGTTACGCAAGTTAGAGGCGGTTCTTCCTGTTGTTTTACAATGGTTTCCAGGAGTGCTTCTCTATTCTGATTTTTTGCCCTTTTGCAGGTTTTGTTTATTATCCCAGGCGGATAGCCGCGTTCTTTTAGTTTGTCTGTTAAGTCGTTTACTTGCGACTTATAATCCTGGATGTTACTGCAGTTGCGTCTAATGCGTAGGAATTGTCCGTAAGGTAAATTTTCCCTTAGGTGTCTGGGATGGAAGCTGTCAAACCTTAATAAGGAGTTCCTTGCTGTGGGTTTGTAGAAGGTGGTTGTCACGAGACCTCCGTTTTGTGGTTTGATGTTCAGGCAAGGAAAGCTAGTTCAGTAGAGCTGCTAGTGCTGGTGAAGCGTAAGAAGGGATCCTGATTGTTGATCCAGAGCATGAAGTTATCCAATTGTTCTTTGTTGCCTTCCCATATCAGGAGGACGTCGTCGATATAGCGTCGCCACATTTTTATGTTGGCCGAGAACGGATTGGTGGATTGTTGTATGTAGGTGGTCTCAAAATGTGCCACATACAGTCCTGCCACGCTGGGGGCAAAGACGCTGCCCATGGAAGTTCCATTGGTCTGCAGGTAGTAGGTTCCTTCATATTCAAAGTAGTTCTCTTTGAGGGCCAGCGTCGCGCAGTCTAAGATAAAGCTGCGGGGGGTGTTGTATTCCCAGGGGTTTGCCATGAGGACATCATGTAGTACCTTTAGTGTTGCATCCTGTGGCAAGCTGGTGTAAAGGCTCTCAATGTCTAATCCTACTAGTAGTTCAGAGCTGGGGTTGAAGGTGATGTCTTGGATTACATTTAGGAGGTGTTTGGTGTCCTTGATGTAGGAGGGAGCTTTTTGAACCAAAGGGTTGAGAAAGAAATCACAAAACCGTGATAGGGGTTCAAGTAGTGACTTGATTCCAGATACGATGGGTCTACCGGGTGGAGGGGTGATGCCCTTGTGTATTTTGGGGACTATGTAGAAATACGGAGTTTTTGTATCTCTCGGGCACAGGTAGTCTGCCTCTTGTTTGGAGATGTTCTCATTGTCTTTAGCATTAGTGACCAGAAGGTTAATGGTCTTCTGTAGTTGTTCAGTTGGGTCCCTGTTGAGGCGTTTGTAATTTCTGGTGTCACCGAGGAGTCTCTTGCATTCCTGATCATAGTCGCTTTTGTTCATAAGAACAATGCCACCACCCTTGTCCGCAGGTTTTATGACAAGGGTGGGGTCGTTTTGTAAACGTTGGATGGTTGTTCTGTCTTTGTTGGAGAGGTTGTTGAAGGTCTCCTTGTGTTGAAGGTTCTCCACTTCTGTGTATACTGCCTGTTCAAATGTCAGGATTTCTACCGGTATACTTCCCCATGGGGGGGTGAAAGTGGATTTTAATCTGAGGCCTGTTTCGTTAGGGGCTTCTTCCCTATCGTTGGTGAAACTGTCTTGCTTCTCAAAAAATGCTTTTAATTTTAGTTTCCTGAAAAACTCAGCGAGTTCCACATGAAGTTTGAAGCTGTCCAGTCTAGTAGTAGGGACAAATGAGAGGCCTTTATTGAGCACTTCCATTTCTTCTGTGGTTAGTTGAGTGTCAGACAGGTTGAATACAATTGGGCGTGGGGGTACTATTTGCTTGTTCCCGGTTGTTCCTTTGTTTTGTTTCTGGTGTTCGAACTCACTGGTTCCTCTACCGGTGCCCATTGGACATGCCCCGGGTTCCGCCTCTTGCCCCGCCCTCGTCTGCCCTGGGATAAAAAAGGGTATCGTTGATTCTGATTTCCCTGGAAGAAGGGCATATTTCCTGGGGGGTAGAGTTGGGGGTAGCCAAAAAATGGGGGTGGTGGGTTGGCAAAATGGGGGGGTGGTGGTGGCCCAAAGTTGTAGTTCTGCGGGCCTTGCCAGTGTTGTGGCCATTGTTGTCCTCGCCGGCCTCTGCCTCTGGACTGATTGGATCCTGAGCTGGAGTTACTAGATGTGGAGGTCTGGACACAACGACAGTTCACAAACTGCAACTCTACAAACTTGGTATACCTGATAACCTGCCGATGTGGCCTAAGATACATTGGCATGACCACCAGGAAAGTCCGAACAAGAATGACGGAACACAGGAGCACGATAAGATGTGGTAAAAATATCAGCAAGCTTACAGACCACTTTCCTACCCACAACCACACCCCCAATGACTTCTCCTGGACTGTCATAGAAAAATTTGACAATACCACCAATGAGAGACTCCTTCTCCAAAAGGAACAACGATGGATATACCATTTATCCACACATACCAATGGCCTCAACGATGCCATACCTTGGAATTCCCTAACTGTGTAACCCCTGCATCATGTGCGTAGTAGTCCACTATTCAGTGATATAAGTGCCAAGGCACCCCGGTATGAGCGTGTCCACCCGTTCCCCTCTCCTTCCTGACGGGCCCCCGACACATGCTTTGGTGTACCAACTTGTCACCGTCATTTTTTAATTCCTTTTTTTCCCCCTTGATCACGCAGCCAGGCTATTACATTCTGGTTCCAGGCCGTGCAATACCAATAGTTCCCCCCACCACGCAACCAATGCCCACACCCTAGTCTTCAATTAGACTTCACTGGGCACTCACACGCATGCGCCACACTCCGGCGCATGCGCTAAAGCCACACGCATGTGCTTATCCCCAGCGCATGCGCGAGAAGGCGCTCCACTTCGTAGAGCATGCGCACAATGCCCACAAAGACAGTCTATCAGCTCGCGCTCAAAACGCATGCGCTCATTGCCGGCGCATGCGAGAGAAGGCGCACTACTCGATAGCGCTTGCGCGCACTGCCTGCAATGACTTGGCTATCAGCGCGCACCCCTCCCTCTGTTTCTACTACACGCAGGTGAAACTATTCAACTGGGCAGTACAAATAAGAGACCGGACGCCCCTTTCCCCTCATACCGGGCGCCGCGGAAGGACGAATAGGTCCAAGGAGGAACCAGACCGAAAATCTCATGAGTAAAACAGAACCGCTACAGCTACTACAGGGTAAGCCAATACCTTTCTCTCCCTACAGGTTGGACATATGTTGAATATACCTTTATACCCACAGGGTCTCTTTCTCTGCCAGGCGACCCATGAAGCTTTTTACAAGTTAAAACAGAGTGAGGACCTATTACCATACTTACCTGTACCTCACCTTGTAAATACGCTCTTTTAGTCCACCACAAAAACACCTCCGTTTTTTGCTAAAATCCTCACCAGCCTCATGCACGTGCCATGAGCTCACCATAGCCATTTATAGGTCGTACACCACCTAATAAGTCGGCAACATTGTGGTACAACTAATTACCATACTGAAATTACTCTACCTTGTACGTCTTGTCCCTGTCCTATGTGTTATATGTAGTCAAGCTTGAGGGAATCCCCTCTAACAGCTACAGCGCCTTAGCGAGCGCCACACATAGCGAAAAAAACAACACAATCACTTAAATTAAGTTTATTTTGCACTCTTTCACATAGTAAATGGTCCTGAGGAAAGCCAGCTTTAAATTAACAAGGCACTGGCTGAAACATGTAGACCGCACTAGACGCTGGAGGTCATAATTAGCACTCCATCACGTCTCCTTGCCTTTTTATCTACTAGCAGAGGCCCAGTTCATTAAAAATAAACAACCCTCGGGTGCTGGGACCTCCTGCATAGCTTTTAAACTACACCTTCTCACCCTTTTTCACCGCACACTCAGCAACATACCAGCTCCGCAGTCTCCTGGCGTTGAAGCACACCCGGGGCACATTCGGTGCCACTGTGGTGGGCCCGATGATGAAGCATGCCACCGACTAGGTCGGTGGGTGAGGGCTTTATGAGGAAAACAACGTCTTTCCTCACTTTATGTTGCTCCTTGACGTACCTAACTGAGTCTCTTATATCCTACTAAACTAGCTAGCCCTTATTGATATAAATACTTACACACAAACAAAATTCTCTTCACAACTTACCTTTTCAGTATCAAAATGTAAGGTTTTAGTTTTTTTAAACTTTTTTTTAATTGTAATTTTTTTTTTTCAAAAGATTTTATTACAAAATGTTGTAGGTACAGTACAGATATGGTGAAGGCAATATTGTTGTGGTGTACGCCGGTGTGGTTACAATTGGCGTCACGCGTTCCGGATTGCTCAAGTAGTCGACTGGTAGAGAATGTCGTAGGTTAGGCATACTGTGACTTGGCCTTGCTTGTATATTGCCCTCCTAGGAAGGAAAAGAAAAAGTGGGAAAGGAGAGATAGAGTCGCTGACAATGCTATTGGCGTTTCTTGCTAAGTGCCATCATGCTGGAGTACACCTGTGTATGTGTGGGGAGTGTGTTGGGGTGCTGTTCTCTGTACTTTCCTACGGGGGCTTGTGTGATGCCAGGTAGTTGTCCAGGGTGTGCCATATCTCTCCCTTTGCGGTAGAGTTGGGTGTGTGTTTTGATGTTATGTTATCAGCTTCTCTGAGGAAGGTGATCCAGTTGAACCAACTCTTGAAGGATGCTTTCCCCGTGTCCTTCCAGTTTGCTAGGATTGTCTTGACTGCTGCTGTGAGTAGGATGTCTATTAGCTCGCTGTCGTTCCTAGATTGAGTTTCTTGGGACATGAAGGCCGCAACTACCCCTGCGAAGTCTGTTTGCAGTGGAAATCCCATTATGCTATTTGTGAAGATTCTTATTTTGTTACAGAATGTTTTGACTCTGGGGCAGTGAAAGAGAAGATGAGCTAGGTCACCTTTATTTTTGTGGCAGTTCCAGCATAGGTCGTTGTCTCGGATCCCTACGGCTGCTAGTCTGGCCGGGGTCCAGTATGCTTTGTGTAGGAGCCAGTATTTTGTCTGTGCTAGGATTGGGATGACTTTGTTTGTGCTTGCTGAGCTCCACAGTCGAGTTTTTCCCTATAGTTGAAACACCTATGTTGTTGGACTTCCCAGTACTCTATTGTCTTGGTGTTTAGCTTTGTTGAAGTTGGGCTTAGTAGTTTGTGAAGGTGCGATGTTTGGTGGCTAACTTTGTTTAGGTTAGCCGCGAATTGTAGGATTGATGGGGTTTCTTTGTTTAAATCTGCCTTGGTGAGTGCCGCCCTTATTTTTAGGTAACTGTAGAAATCTATGTCTGGTAGGTTGTGGAGGTGTTTAAGGGTGTTGAATGTGAGTTACTTTTTCCAGTTGGCTGGGGGTGGAGATGCCTCATTTGTACCAGGAGCTTATGTTTAGTATTTTGTCCTTGTATTTTATTTTTGTGTTGAACCAAATGGATTCCCACTTTCTGTTGTTAATGCTGTTCTCCATTTTCTTGTCTACTTTAAGAAGAGCGTTCTTAGTGTTTTTGAAAATGGTACTGTTGGCTTCAGGGTGTCTGTTGGCTGAGAGTAGGGCTAGGGGGTCGAGACCATTTAGGATCGCTCTTTCTAGCGTTAGCCAAGCCTGTGTGTAGTCTTGCCCTGGCGAAAGCCAGTGTAGCCCTTGTTTGGCTAGGCATGCCGTTTGGAATGTTTTGAAGTTGGTGAGGTTGAGGCCTCCTAGGTTTTTGCCCAGTCTTAGTTTTTGAAGATTTATTCTGGGTTTCTTGTCCTTCCATAGGAATTTGTTTACTATGGTGTCTAGTTTTTTGTGGAAGTGTTCTGTGGTTATTAGCGGGAGCATGCTGAGCATGTAGTTGATCATTGGTGCTATCATAATTTTTATTGTTTCAACTCTGCCCCACCAACTGACGAACTTTGGTGTCCACATTCCAAGTTTCTCTTTCACTTTATTTAGAAAGGTCTTTTCATTGTGGTCCAGTGTTGATTTGAGATCTCTCTCAAAGTGTAGGCCAAGATATTTCAGCGCTCCTTTCTGCCAAGCTAAGCCTGAGTTTCCTAGTACTGCCTTGGTTGTGTGCACGTTTAGAGGTTTGCATTCTGACTTGTCCCTATTGAGTTTGTAGCCCGAGACTTGTGCATATTCCTCAATGGTAGACATTAGGGCTGCTATTGAGTGTTCAGGTTTCCCTGTAGTGATGAGTATGTCATCTGCATAAGCAGCTAGTTTGACTGTGTTCCCATTGATTTGGATTGCTTCTATTTCTGGGTTGGTTCTAATCATGCATAGCAGTGGTTCTATGGAGAGTAGGAAGAGTGCTGGGGATAGTGGGCATCCATGTCTTGTGCCTCTTTCTAAGAGTAGCGTCTCTGAGGTGCACCCATTAACTGCTACTCGGGCTTTTGGTTCGTTATATAGTGCCATCACCATTCTTCTGCAGTTTTCTCCTAGAACAAACCTGCACATGCATTTTTCAAGGAAGGGCCATGACACTCTGTCAAATGCTTTATCGGCATCCAGTGCTATCATCACTGCTTGTTCGCTTCTAGAGGAGGCACAGGTTATTAAGTGACATGATAGTCTAGTGTTGACTTGGGACAGCCTGTTTTTGTTAATAGCCCACCTGAGAATTATGGATTAGGGACGGAAGTACCACGTTTAGCCTTGTCGCCAAGACCTTAGCGTAGATCTTACAGTCAACATTAATTAGAGAAATGGGGCGGTAATTTTGTGGGTGTTGTGGGTCCTTGCCGTCTTTGGGTATGACTATTATATTGGCCTCCGTCATTGAGATAGTCATTTTCCCACTGTGGAAGCAGTGGGTGAACACTTCCTCTATTGTGGGTTTGAGTTGACGGAGGAATTGTTTGTAGAATCCCGCTGTGTAGCCATCTGGCCCAGGAGCTTTGCTGTCTTTGAGGCTTGCAACTGCGCTCTCTATTTCTGCCCCCGTAATGTCTTGTTCTAGTGATGCTCTCTGCACCTCCGTTAAGCTGGGTAGGTTTAGACTGTCAAGGATGCTCGCCCCTTTGTCCACTTTGAGGTTTTTGTCTTCTTTGTACAGGCATTCGTAGAAGCCTTTGAAGACCTTGAGGATCTCTTTGTTTGACATTTGCGATACCTTCTCGCTGTCAGTTATAGCTGCAATGTGTGTTGCCTCTGTTTGCTCTTGAGGTATGAGGCTAATGCTTTACCTGCTCTGTTCGCATTGCACAGATTTATGGCTTTATATTTATTTATCCACATACCAGCTCTTTCGCTTAAGATCTTGTTGAGCTCATATTTTTTCTTGGGTAATTCTGTCAGGGTGTTTTTGTCTTCTAAGTTCGTGCTGTGGCTCTTCTCTAGGTCTTTAAATTGTTTTTTCGAGTTCTGTTACTTTTTTGCTCCTGTCTCTGTTCATTCTTGATTTGATGCTAAGAATTTTCCCCCTGACGGTGGCTTTAAGGGCGTTCCAAAGGGTGCCTCTGTCAGTGCTTGGGCTGTCGTTGAAACTTATGTATTCCTTTATGGTGTCCTCTATTTCGTCCACGTTATTCGGGTTTTTAAGGATGTCGCTATTGAATCTCCACCTCCGGCTAGCCGGTTCGCTGTGTCTCCCCCGAGTGTCAGACTGATGAGTGAATGGTCTGATATTGTTCTGGGAGAAATTTCAGTGTGGTCTATGAGGTGAGTGTGGGGTGCGGAGATAAGGATGTAGTTGATTCTACTATATGAGTTGTGAGGGTGAGAGTAGAAGGAGTAGTCTCTTTCGTCTGGGTGTTGTAGTCGCCATGGGACTTTTAGGTGGAGCTTGACGCACACATTCCCTAGTATGCTTTGTCCTGGCGAGCCGTGGCTGGCTCTTTGTGGGTGTCTGTCTATTGTGCTGTCAGTGTTTGGTTCATGTCGCCGGCCACTATTAGGAGGTCATCTTGTGGAAGCTTACTCAATCTGTTTTCAACGTTATTCCAGAAGTCGTTGTCTTCTGAGTTGGGACCATATATGTTGGCAATGTGTATTGTGTCCTCCCCCCTCTTGACACTGGTGATTAGGATTCTACCGTCTTCGTCAGCGTAGTTGTCCTCCACTATTAGTCTGGATTTTTTGTTTATAAGTGTGATGACTCCTCTCTTTTTGTGAACCACTGGCGTGCATAGTGATTGGCCTATCAAGTTAGCCTTTAGTCTTTGTGCATCTTCTACTGACAGTTTAGTTTCTTGGAGCACACAGACATCGCTTTTAGTTTTGCCAAGATATTCTATGGCTTTCCTCCTCTTAACCGGGTGATTGAGCCCTTTAACATTGAAGGAGACTACCTTAATGGTTGTGGGTGTGTGGTTATTTGCATTTGGTGTCATTCCTTAGAAATAGTGTCGCTGACTGTTGTGATGCTCTGGTGTATTCTTGGGCGCCCTGCTTGGTAATCCTGGAATCCTTTGGTATTAACCCCCGTGTGGTGTGTTTTTTGTCTTCTATGATGGCTTAGTGAACGCTTGTGTCTGGCTGCGACAAGGCTGGAGATGATAGAAAAAGGGAAGGAAAATGTAATTTTTAGGAGATCCTAGTCCCAAGTCCATACTATATCTAATCTGTGACACCAGTGTTCAGTTCCACGTTGCAAAGGTTGCCCAAGATCACACAGTGTGGAGTCCAAACCGTATTTAGCAGAGTATTTTGTATTCTGACTTTAGGTTATGAATGTGCAGCTGCCAGTGTCCTCGTGTTTTTAAAGGTGACGATGCTGTCAAAATGTCACTTTCCTACATCTAAATGTACAGCCAACTTGTAAACACATTGTCGCAGGAACTATGTACCGTGCTTTGAAAAAGCTTTATCGTGGCTTAAGACATACGGGGAAAATAAAATAAATACAGACCCAAATTTGTGATATTTCCAAGCAAAGGGCACATTCCTTATACCTTTTGGACCCGTGATTCTGCTTCACGTATGTTCAAAGCACCTTGAAACACTGACGCTCAGCCGCTAAAAGATCTGCCTGATTCCATTTCATGTTTGGGTGGGACTGCCTGCCTCTGGCACACTGTTCATTCTGTACTTCGCATGCCCTTGTTAACATGAGACACACTTCATGTTAGCCTTACCGTCCCTTTGTGACGGACTTCTGTGTCACTAGATCTCTCCATTTCCACTCTCAGAAAATGTTATTAAAGAAAGGTTTGGGGAGGCAGAAACCACAATAAAATGTGCCCGAGAGAAGGGGCCAGAAGGAACTGATCTGGGAGCTAAACAAATGCATCCTCAGGGATGAAAGGCACAGGGAAGACGGTAAAAGTTTTATATGGGCACTGGGTGGGGTGCACGGCTGAGTAGAGGAAGGGGTGCCCTGTGGTGCAACAATGCCCTCGTCGCTATCTCACTGCCTATCTATTTATGCCTATGTGTGTCTCTAGTTATCCATGTGTTTATCGAGCTCTCTACCTCCTACCCTCTACCTCTCACCCCACTTGCTGGCTACACTAATTTCTGAACCTCCCTCTCTTCCTAGATGTGTTTGTGACTGTACCTCAATTCCATCTGTCTGTGTGCCACCCACTCATGATAGAACTATATACATCTGGATGTTATTGGTGCCTTTCAGTCTTATAAATGTGTGTATGTATCCCACCTTTACCATTCAACTTCTGTAATACCCATATCGGTCTGTGTGTCTATCCATTGCCATGCCAAAATATTAGGTCCCAAAGGCGAGACCTATTGGCTATGCCTATGCTTGTTTATTCATGAAGCGACCCAACAGCCCCAAAGGGTCTGACATTTAGATACTTCATTCACATGGATACTCACTCCTAGATATTGCTAAACACAGATACTTGCACTCGCACCGAAAACAACCTACAAACATTGAATGCTTAAAAGTGCAGGTTTCACGTCCCCTTAGTGTCTGGTTAAATACAGAGACACTTAATTTTCTGAAATAAATATTGTCAATTCCATTCAATCCTTGGCCCCGCACAGAGATAATCATTAAAAGGATGATGGACAGCTACGGAATCTAGGCCAATCCAATCCTTGCATTCTTTTGATTGATCATCACCCATAGATCATTCTGTAAGACAGCCGAAATAAGACCCTTTAATTAATCCCTGGTCCCGTAGCGCTACAGATGAGTTGCCATGAGTTCAACCAGCCCGCCCCTTCTCTCTCTCACACATGTGAAAAGGTGTGTTCGATTAGCAAGATGCGGTTCTAAAACTTTCCCTTTATAACCTTTTTCTGTGTTCATGTTGTACTTCTGACTTTTCTAAGCAATGTAAAGAACCAGGTTTGAGATTGGTGTAAAGCGCAAGCTGGATATTACGTGCAGGGTTGGTGGGTTTGCGTGGTTGCAGTCTAGCCTGGATTTCTTATCGTTTGGTGGTGCCCAGTAAATTGGGAGACATGCGTACAAGGCATTGGCATGCATGCCCTAGTCTGGAGAGGATAATGGCTCTAATGGGGTGGTACAGGGATAGCTTGTGATGGGTGAAGTGGTGGCTCTGGTTTGTTTTGCCGAGTTGTGCAAGGTTCTCAGTCTGGTGTAAGTGGTAACTGGGCAGTGAAGGGAAAATTGTCCGTTGACCCTTGGAGGTCATAGGTCATAGGTCAACAGTTCTCTGTGTTACAGTAAGGGCCTTCATTGTGGGAGCCCTTGGAGGCAAAAGATATGGGGTGATCAAGGCTGCAGTGGCAAGGGGAGGTATGAAACCAATATTTGACGCCCCCAGTAAAAAAATGTGGTTGACCGTGTTTACTGAGTGCCTAGAGGATGGCCTATTTGATATCTGGTTTTTCATCATCACAAGGATGAGAACAAACTGAATTGTTTCTGTGCCTGGAGCATGGAGGAATTCATAATCAAACCCTGGGGTTTTCAAGCCTCATCTTGGGGCGAGTGAGATCCTTGATGGATGAAACACTCTGGTCTTCAGATTACCCAGAGATCTGTACAGTACTCCACTGTCATGGACTACACTTGCAGAAAGCACACAAGAGGTCCTCGAATTCTCCCTCCACATCAAGCTCCTGATAGCTACAAATGACCTACAGTAACGTGCGCATGAAAATCTGCATTTTAATGGAAACAAAATTGTGCAATGTGGTTCTTTACATATTGAGTGGTAGAACAGGGATGTTTGACAATTTCCTCTCCATTCCTCCATTTTGTTACAGGCAAGTTGGGTCCTCTGTCATGCACAGATGGTGCCCTCTGTCCTCCCCCATACTCCCCCACCGTCTGAAAGTGGAGTCATCCACCCAGCTGTAACCAGACAAGGTCAGTGATCCAGAGAAGAATGCCAGGATGCGCACTTACTTCACCCAGGAGCAGCTGATGGCACTACACCAGCTGTTACAGAACCAGCACTACATGAATGTCCCTCAGGGCCAGAAGCTGGCGAAGGACCTCTACCTCATGTACAAGCAGGTGAGAGCTGGGCATGGGAGGGTGGAAGGTGCATCTAGGGTGGGGCAAAGTTTTTCCATATGGACTGCAGGTAAAAAGTGTCATCTCATTGCTTTGGTTGGCAGGTGAAGACTAGGTTCCAGAACCGGCGTACAAAGCACGATAAAAATCACAAAGACTCCTTGTGGGTGGTCCAGGGATCCAGGCTACTTCAAGTGAGTACTATATTCTAGTGTGAGGTTTTAAGTCGAATGTTGAGTGTGAGATCACGGTCCTGCAAAATTATCCAGCTAGGATATAGATTCCAATTTCATAATGGCAGGTGTGTATATTTAAGCAGAGATTTACTATTCTTAACTCTACATCTCTGTACCTTGAAGGTATAGATATTAGGGGTGGGTGAATACTTTGGCCCCCTCTGCACGGTTTAGCCTTTTGCTCTCTCCGCGTTCCACCTCGAACAAGGAATTCTGGCAAAGCTTGAGCAACCGCCAAGAAGTAGAATTTTGTCTCATGGGCAGCTCACCAACGTTAGGTTGGTGAGCGCTGGAGGGAATTTGTGTCACTTATTGTGATTTTTTGGCACTAGAATACCTCCCAGCAAGATTTCTCAACACAGGTGATGTGAGAACTGGGATCACCAATTCCACGGGGGTAGCTTGTCGCGAGCGGGAAGGCACCCAAAAGCTAGGTGTAAAGTAGAAGTGCAGCACATACTCGCACTGAGACAGGGAACGCACACAATAACTGACACCACACCAGCTAGTCTTTTAAAATCAATATGATTTCATCTAGATTGAACTCATTGTTGATAGGTAATTCATTGTAATCAATTTAGCATCAACTCATTAAGTAAGTTTTCATTGGAGCATCAGAAGTAAAACCATTCCTTGAAAGATCGACCAACATTTCATGGTGTAGACGTGTGCAAAACTATTCCAGTAAAACTCAGGCAACAAAATTCATCCCAAGCAGATTCTAAATAGCTGCATTTCCTGGGATCAGCTGCAATAAAACATATTCTTCAGGCGCATGGCTCCTTAAAAACATACACCAATACTTAAAGGGGTGCAAAAGGGCGGGAATACAGTTCTACACTGCAGGACAGGGGGCAATGAACACTCCCCCAGCCAGGGGTTAACGTTTTGCACCACACCAGGTGCTCAGTTCTGGCTGTTGCCCAGTTCAGGGGGCTCTCAGTCCCTTTAGCATTGTTACAGGCTCACCACAGGGTTAATGAGGGCCAACGGGGCCCAACCACAGTCTCCTAAGGGGAGGGGCGATCATGGGCCCTCTGCCCTCCCCAGGGGTATTACCTTCTTCTTTGGCCCTCCAGGGGCCCTTGCGGCATGCGGCACAGTCTGGGCCAGCAGGGGGGCTCACGCTCTCCGGGGAGCCCCCTGAGGTGGTGCGGCCCCTTCCAGGCTGTTACGAGCTCTCCCTCTCCGGGGAGCCCCCTTCCGCCTCTCTCCAGTCTTGGTTCCCGGCCAATCCGGCAAGGCTCCGGTAAGGGCGCGCCCACGGCCGGCAAATGCAGTGCGGCCTGCGGGGGCACGGTTTCAGGGCACCAATGGGAGCGCGGCCTTTCCCGATATCGCGGCGGCCTTTCCCAGCCTCCAGGGGGCCACGGCGGGAACTCCTTACTCTGGCGGCGGTGATCTGGGCCCACAGGCGCACTCCAGGCCAGCGTCACTGTGGGGATTGGATGCCGGGTCCACAGCGGTGATTGGCAGAGAGCGCTCCCAGACACGGAGCTCGGGGGGACGGGGGTCACGATAATGCCGAAGGCAGGGGGCTCTTCAAAGGGTCCACAGGGGAGCCCCGGGCTGCAGCGGCGAGTCGGGGAATGCAGTGCAATTCGGCCACAGAGCCTAGGTTAGCACAACATGGGGGACCCAGCAACAGTTCTGGCAATAGTGCTTCGGGGGCAACAACAGTTTCTAGAGCCACAGCGCTCAGAGGGGCACAGCAGGAGAGAGCTTTGGGGAATAGCAGTTCAGACAGTTCAGCAAGATAGATGAGGCAAGACAGCGCAGGGGGCACAGGTCAAGCAGGGAGCGCTTGGATGATGCAGCGCTGGTACCTGGTTGATCCCCCTGCATGCCTCCCTGTAGGCAGGTGTTCTCTTGCGGCGCTGGGTGGTTCTTGCGCCCTTCTTAGGCAGTTTCCTGGGGGATAGTTAGTAAGGGAGGGTTAAGTTGGTGGGTCAGAGTCAGGATGGTTCCCTTAGCTCACTGCAGGTGGTTCCCTGGGTTCCCCAACGCTGGGCCAGATCAGTGGGTAGAGTGGGTAGAGTCCCTTACTCAACTTAGAAGGCAGTGCCTAGGCCCAGTCACTTCCAGTGGTATAGGTTCCTCCCCTAGACCCTACCGCCTACACTCCTACAGAGGTTCCCCCAGGTCCAGTGATGCCCCAACTGACAAGCAGGTTTCCCTCCTTTCCCTAAATACCCCTAGGTCAGGTGACCACTCTCTTAAGTGGGCAAAGTGTAACCCCTCCCCTATTCCGGAAGGTTCCAGGAGCTTCCACAGTGTGGGCTATGGGCAGAAAAGGCGGGATGGTATTGCTACAGTATCCTAATGTCCCAGCCAGATCCTGTCTACTAGTATGTTACTAAAAAGACCACTCCGCAGTAGCAGGGGACTGTGGCAGCCATGTTGGTAGGAGAGAGCACTTGCACCTTAGCACTGATTGGCAGTGGTAAGGCGCCCAGAGACCTAGGTCCAGCAAAAAAGATGGTGGAAAAACAAGGCAAAGGGCGAAAAAAACAGGGTAAGACCACCCTAGGGCTGACAGGTCTAACAGGTGATCACTGCAGGTCTTGACTGTTCACATCGAGAAAGATGTGGCTCAAGTAGAAAATCTACTCTGGTGTTAGAAGGAAGCAGCACCCACGGGAGCGATGCGTGGTGCTTATTTTACATTGTGGAACAAACTTCTGGCACTACAAATTAGCGTTCATCATGATATGTGAAATTCAGCCCACTCGCCAAACTCCATTAGGAATGTATGATGTTACTTAGCATACCGTTATTCCGCAGGTATTACTTAGAAGTTTTAGTTTGCAAATACCATTACTAGGCATGATTTTAGTATGCATGCTTTTACTTTGAAAATATATACAAATACATAAAAAATGCTTTTACTTCGCAGTTAATTATTACCCATACTGTTACAACGCGTTAATTGTACTTTAAAACAAAAAAATAATCGTAATAGTAACCTATCCCTAGACACGCACCCTGTACCCTAAAATAGGCCCTACATCCCAAAACTGTATCTCACCCTGACCCCTAAAAATACCCCAGCACCCCAAAACCTAAACACACCCTGAACCCCAAAAATACCCCATCACCCCAAAACCTTAAACACACCCTAAAAATTCCCCATGCACCCCATAACCCTAACCCACCCTGACAACTAAATATCTCCTGTACCCCAAAACCTAAACGTAACCTGAACCCCAAAAATACCTCAGCACCCCAAAACCTTAAATGCACCCTGAACCCTAAAAATACCCCCTACACCCCAAAACCCTATCTCACCCTGACCCCTAAAAATATCCCAGCACCCCAAAACCTAAATGAACCCTGAACCCTAAAACTAACCCCTACACCCCAAACCCTAAATGCACCCTGAACCCTCAAAACACCCCATGTACCCCAAAACCTAAACGCACCCTTACCCCTAAAAATACCCCAGTACTCCTAAACCTAAATGCACCCTGAACCCTAAAATTACCCCTACACCCCAAAAAACCCTAACCAACCCTGACCCCTAAAATTACCCCAGCACCCCAATACCTAAACGCACCCTGAACGCCCCAAAAACCCGGACACCCCAAAACCTTAAATGCATCCTCAATCCTAAAAATACACCCTACACCCCAAAAACCTAATCCACCCTGACCCCTAAAAATATCCCTGTGCACAGTAACTTCATTATGCTTAGTAAGTGATAGCTAAGAAATGGAATATGCGTAATAAATGCATGCTAAGTAAATGCATGCTAAGTAATGGCATCCCCGAACTAAAATATGCAAAGTAATGATCGCGTATTAAAGGTAGAATACCCTACATGAATCTCCATTAGTTCTGTCCACCCCTAAAGCAATGCCATCTCCCGCAGGAGGCTGGGAGCTGGCGGGACCGTTGGGGCATTGGGTCCCCAGGGTGGAAATTGGCCTTGGGAGGGGAGGGGGGAGCAAAGGGACCCCTTTCCTGTTTAATTTTTTTTAACAATAGGGGTCAGGCCCTGGGGGATGGGGTCCCCAGGGCCCCAAGAGTGGGAAAAGAAGGGGGGACCACACTGCCCCTCTACTGAAAAAAAGCAGCCATTGCGCCGGAGGCCCCACCCCCTCCCTGCAGCACTCTGCAAATGCATGCCAACAAGCCCACCAGGTACCTCCAGTATGAGCCAGGGAGCTGGGTTGCAAAGAGGTGGACCGAAGCCACGCCCCCAACTCGGCAATGCAGTTGTGTGGCACTTACTGGAGGTAGATGGTGGGCTAGTTGGCCCCCAGAGACTCTCAGGACTCAAGGGGACTTAATCCCACAATTTACAATGCATTCTGGGACGTGTCTGCACAGTGGTGCAGGGAGGGGGCAGGGCCTGATGTAACAAGTTTTAAGTTGGGGGATTAAGTCCCCTTGAATCCTGAGGGTCCCTGGGGGCCAACTAGCCCACCAGGTACGTCCAGTAAGCGCCACAGAGTTGCATTGCAGAGAAGTGTAAAAAGGGACGTGGCCTCAGACCACCTCTCCGCAATGCAGCTTTGTGGAACTTACTGGTTGGACATCGTGGGCTACTTGTCCCCAGGGACCCTCAGGATTCAAGGGGAATTAATTCTCCAAATTAAAACCCACCAGGGGGCGTTTTTGCACAGTGGCGGGGCCTGGTGTGACATGTGTGTACTTATGCAATCACTCCACCAAAACCCAAGCACTTATAAATTCACCATGCACTCTCCTTGCGGCACTCTAATCATCCAGTCACTACCCATGCACTCATGCAATGACCCATGCACTAACTCATGCACTGCTACAATACCCTGAGCAGTAGTCCAGCCATGCCCTGTCACTACCCATGCACTCCTCCAATCACCCAGCGAGCACCATGTACTTATCCAATCACCCTGCCAAAATGCAAGCACTTTTAAATTCACTATGCACTCTCCTTGCAGAACTCTAATCTTGCAGTCAGTACCCATGTACTCATGGAGTGACCCAGGCACTAACACATGCACTGCAACAATCCCCTGTGCACTACCCATGCAGACCTCTAACCACCTACACAGTACTGATTCATTCCTAAAATTACCCAGGTTGTACCCATGCACTCCAGAAATCCATCGGTCACTACCCATGCACTCCTCCGATCATCCATCCAGCATCATGTACTTATTCAATCACTTCGCCAAAACCCAAGCAGTTACAAAATCACCATGCACTGTCCTTGCAGCACTCTAATCATTAAGTCTCTACCTATGTACTCATGTAATGACCCAGGCACTAACTCATGGCAAATATTGCGGAGGTCATGCTCATTACAGGGGTACCCCAACGCACAGTGTTCCCTAGTGTATGTAGGTGTTTTTACTGTATTCTAAGTGTCGTTTAGCATAGCACTGGCTCCAGTCCTGGTTAGTCAGAGTCAGTTACCACCAGTTCCCGTCACAAAAAAGGTGGGGGCACAGGAGGACTTTCTGCTCCTCTGTTGATACTTCCTGCACATCTCTTGCTTCTTCCTGCACTTTTCTTCATCTTTCTGGACTTCTGTTACCACTTTCTGCATTTGTCGTGTTTCTTGCTGCGCTTTTCTTCCTCTTACTTCACATGTCCTAACTTTGTTGGCATAGTTTGAAATTAGCATTTAAAAAACCATTGAAATTCACTGAAAAAAACAATAGGTTTCAAGCACGGTATAGTTAGAAATTAGCATTTAAAAACCCTTAGAAACTCACTGAAAAACCCCATAGGTTTCAGGGACGTTATAGTTAGTTGGACATTTCACTCGTACAACCATAGAAATTCTCCCATTATAATTGTTCAGCTAACTGTAACTCGCGCTCCCGCAATGCACTGCTGATGATGTCACATATTACAAAACACACAAGATGATGGACGGAATGTTGCACAACGGCAAAACATTCACCCCCAGTCACAGATCTGGGTTTAATCCACCGTTTTTTACTCACCAAGCCACCCCAGTTCAGACATGGCCATATGCAAGTCAGTCTTGACCCTGTGCCTCATGGGAACAGTCCAAACCGAACTGCCAAGCCATGTCTTCCCTGGGCCGGAATCAAGCATCCTAGGACCGGTTTCTGGCTATCAGCCTTCATCAGCCAGGATATCTTGACTCCAGTGGTGTAGTGAGCATGGGACCCACATCTGGGCATACCCTTCCCACATAGGGTGAACAGCAAAACACACAAGAAGATGGACGGAAAGTTGCACAATGGCAAAACATTCACCTCCATAGGGTGAACAGCAAAACACACAAGATGTTCAACATTCCGTCTATCAGACAAAACTCTGTTACTCAGATTCATTACCGTGAGTTTTTGAATGTCGTTCTCCATTATTGGTTTCTTGCTTTCTGGCGTCTGGTTCCCATGACAGTGGATCTTGTGTTGGTGGCGCCTGATGTTTCTTCTCCGGTTATGTCTGCGCTTTCTTGCCTTTTCCCTTTGGGCCGGCCTCTGGTCGAATGTTCTTCCTCTTTCTGTATTAGGAGGTGCTCCCGGGAAAAAGACTGTTGTTCGAGACTGCCCGATGCTGTGCTGTCCACTGAGTCTTGGTTCGAACTCATGTCTGTGATCGAGTCGTCTTTGCTCAGTTCCAGCATTTCCAGAGCTTTGTCTTTCCTTAGCTCCATTCTCACTTTGTCATATTTTTGGGCAAAAGTTAATATGCGTCCGGCAGCATAGTCTTTCTCGTCGCACAAGAATTTCCTCTGCTTTCTGGCCACAAAATCCTTTTAAAAAGTTTGCATTTTGTCCTCCACGGACTTGATTATTTTGCCAACTTTTTACTGTTCCTTTTCTTTTTTTTTAGGTCATCCAGGATCTCCTGTATCTGTGCAAGCATCGATTTCTGTTTCTCCCGTGTCTTAGCAATCAGTATTTCCATCATGCGCCTTGAAAACGCAGTGGTGTTTTCCACCCAATCCTGCAGCACTTTTAGTTTCAGTTTTGCTAGCGTTGGAGTGATGAACATGCGTAGTCCTCTCGGGATCCGGTTTTCTTCTAAAACAAATTTGTAGGGAGGTGGCCTCCCACCACCTACTAATTTCTCTGCACCACAAGCGTTCCAGAGTATTTCCTTTTTGGAGTAAGCTAGAAGTGGTCACTGTGGTCTCCGTGTTCCCCGATGGTTGGGGATCTCATTGTGTCCTTGTAAATATCACCTTTGCTGATGCCTCACATCCTCCGAGGTACTCATCTGCCATGATTTCTTCGGATTCGTTGTTATTATTTGTTCAGTGCTTGATGAGCACTTGGTGCTGTCACTATCAACCTCACGTCTAGAGCCGCCTGGCTTACTTGCACTCTGTCGAAGAAGTGTTACTGGCAATTAATAAGAGTAAAGGAAAGAAAGCCCCAGGTCCTGATGGGATACCAAACGACATATTTAAACTGCTAACTGATCTCTGGGCCCCACTTTTGACACATGTCTTAATGGCTTGCTGTTCAAAAGGGTTCATAAAAACTTGGTCCGAATCGGTAATTATTCCCATATATAAAAAGGGGGATCAGGAGAATCCGGCAAGTTATAGACCCATATCACTCCTTGATTGGTAACGAAGATCGCAGGTAGGGTGGTTCTGAATAAATTACATACCTGGGCAGACGATAATAACATTCTGAGTCCTGTTCAGTATGGATTTAGGGAGGGGATGGGCACAGTGGAGCAAGTTTTAAATTTTGTCCTACTCCAAGGAAAATACACTCAAGCAAAGAAAGGGTGTCTCTATGCCATATTTGTTGACCTCACAGCCTCCTTCGACTGTGTAGATCACAACAAGCTATGCGAAATTTTAGAGAATATAAGGGTGGAACCCTGCATTGTGCAATTTCTATGACAATTATACGTAGGAGCTACAGCAAAGGTGAGACATGGCTTGAAGGGAGAATGCACTAAGCCTTTCGGTGAGGAGAGGGGAGTCAGACAGGGCTGTGTCTTGACCCCGTTCCTCTTTTTCATAAATACGAACGCTTTGGAGGAGGAATTGGGGGTCAGGGTGGTAGACTCGCCAAGATATAACAACACGCAGATTGTCTCCCTTCTCTACGCGGATGATGCAGTGCTAATGGCCAGAACTAAGATAGGTACCCAGAGAGCACTCTCCAAATACATTGAGTTTATAGGAAATTGGGGCCTAAAACTCAACGCAAAGAAGTCCTTTGTGATGATGTGCGGGAAAGAACTGTCTAAATGTAAAACTCTCCAAGTAAGTGATGTCTCAATTGAACATACAGGGACATTTTCCTATTTGGGGGTTCTACTTGAGGGGTCAGTCTCCTGGGGCCATGTGATTAAGAGCAGGATGTGAAGAAGTACAAACCAATTGGAGGTAGATTAGAGATGAACTTTATTCTTAACAGAGGAAGAAAGGATCTCATCCACAGCAGAGATAGGCAGGCAGCAACTGACACAGTCTTGTTCAGATTGGAACCATAACATGACTACATCATCAGATTCTATGAATAACATTCTAATCAGAGTAAGTGCAGAGGCAAACATAGAGAAGGATACCACACACCTTCCCCTGAAACACAAAAAAACTAAAAAACTATTTCAAAATATAATCATTTAGAGTAGTAGGAACACGACATAAACGCATGCTTTTCCTGGTGGGTACATGAGACACTACATCAGATTTGGGATGCAGGCATTTTTGGGTCAAATTGTTGCTCGTAGCTTGTTTCTTAGTTGAACCTAAAAAGGGAGCAATGCGATTCAAATTCCAGATTCTTCCATCATTTAATTTAACAGCATTATGAAACAACTTTGAAACAACAAAAGGAGAGGAAAACTTAGGACCTGTGGATCTGAGTTGAAGACGAACTCTCACCTGATCACCAACACAAACCTTGGTGGAAGAGACAGCATGTCTGCTATCAAAGTTCTCTTTTCGCAGCTCAGATTTCACCTTTTGCTTCAGGACTGGATCTTTGTTAAAAGTACTAGTTTCCACCCCCAAATTCCTCATCCAAGTCTGAAATAAAGATGTGTTCGGAGTGCGACCACGAAAAAGTACAAAAGGTACCTCACCTGTGGAGGAATGAGGCGTAATTCTATAGATCATGACTCTCTCCATAAGATTATCCTTCCAATCAGAACCTTGGTCTTTAGAGATCTGAATGGATTCTTTAAGGACCCGGTTGAAACTTTCCACCATACCGTTACTTTCCGGATGGTAAAGTGAACAACGTTTGTGTTTAACACCTTTACTAGCTAAAAATTCTTCCATCTCTTTTGAAACCAACTGTACCCCGTTATCAGTAAGGATGGTTTCAGGAAACCCCTCCCTACTGAACACCTCACGTAAAAACTTGACAACATCTTTAGTCTCAATGTTTTGAGTGATTTTTATCTCTGGCCAACGAGAGAACATATCTACCATGACCAAGACATACCATTGAGAGTTGTTCCCTGAAGAAATGGGACCTAGGATGTCCAAAGCAACATCTTGCCAACAACGCACAGGGGCATCCCTAATAACCATTGGTTGCGTTCTTGTTTTACAAACTTTATCAGAGGAGTTACATTCTAAGCAATCACGAATCATACGTTCCACAAGAAGGTCAATGCCCGGCCACCAGAAATGCAAACGTATCCTTTCCTTAGTTTTGGATATACCTTGATGTCCCTGGTGAGCCAAGAGAAGAATTTTTTCCCTGATCAAAGCAGGTGGTATGAGTCTAGTACTTCTCCACAACAAACCATCCTTTAAAGATAACTCATCTCTGACGTTCCAATATCTCTTGGCACTATCGCTCAGATTCTTGAGACATGGCCAACCATCACTCACCAACTTACAGACTTCTTGTAACTCGGGATCTGTACATATTGCATCCCTCCAATCACACTCCTGAACAATTCCTTCTACAACCTCACACACCTTAAACTCATCAATCTCCCATGAATCCTCAGATGATTCATCATCCTGGTTATTTTGCTCCACTACCAACCTAGAGAGACAATCAGCAACCTTATTGTTCACCCCCGGTAAGTAGTTCACTTCAAACTCGAATTCTTGAAGAGCAATAACCCATTTACAGATACGTGAGGAAATGGCATCTAGACTCTTCTTATAAAAGACCTCCTTCAGTGGTTTATGATCAGTGTGAACTACAAAAGCATTACCCCACATGAACTTCTTCAATTTCTTAATGGCCCAATAGATACAAAGCGCCTCCTTTTCAATCACTGAGTATGACAATTCTGGACCAACCAAAGACCTCGATAAGAACAATATGGTAACCTCTTTTCCATCTCTCACTTGCTTGAGTACAGCACCTAACCCCCGGGAACTGGCATCTGTGACCAAAATGGAACTATTGCCAACATCAAAGCTACGCAATGAGGGAGCCAGACTTAGATCTTGTTTAACGAGTTCATACTCCTTTTGACAAACCTGAGACCAAGAAAATTTCACACCTTTCTTTAGCAAAGTCCTCATGTTGGAAGTTTTATTGGCGAAGTGTGGTATGAATTTATTATAATATTCCGCCATACCTAAAAAGGTGACTAACTCTTCCCTAGACTTTGGTGTAGGCAAGTTATGTATGGTCTTCACCAACTTGTCCTTAGGTTTGACACCATCAGGAGTCAAGCAATGACCTAGATAGTCAATTTCAGTCAAATTAAATCTACACTTATTTTCTCTCAAAGTCAAACCTCTGTCTTCAAATCGTTCCAAGACAGACCTAACTCTTAAGTCATGCTCATCCTGCGATGAGCCAAAAACGAGTACGTCATCCTGATAAATTTTGACTCCCGTAATACCTCTCAATACATCTTCCATCACTCGCTGAAAAACAGAGGCTGCAGATATTAAACCAAAAGGCAGGCGAGTAAACTTAAATGTTCCTAAAGGCGTGATGAAAGTAGTGAAACCCATGGAAGTCTCATCAACCCTCACCTGATGGTATGCAGCCCTCAAGTCAAGAGTGGAGAACATGCAAGCGTCCCCTAACTGAGTCAACATGGTGTTGATATTAGGAAGAGGGTATCTATCAGCCACGACCTCCCTATTGAGAGCCCTGAGGTCCACACAAAAACGAATCTCGCCTGAGGGTTTACGAGCTAAGACAACTGGCGAAACCCATTCACTCGCTTCAGTCTTAACAATAATCCCATCATTTAAAAGTTTATCTAATTCTAATCGCATTGGCTCCTGCATGGCCAAAGGAACATTACGCACTTTACATGCCACAGGAATAGCATTTGTCTTTAAGACAATGTTATGAACGTACCCAGAAAGACAACCAAGTTTGTCACTAAAAACTCTCTCAAATAGCTTACGCCAATCAGGAAAAGACCCAACATTCTTACACACATCAGAGGATTTCTGAACTGACGACCCAACATTCTTACACACATTAGAGGATTTTTGAACTGAGACCTTATTACAGCCGGATGTAGAAGGAGTCACATCCTTTAAGGAAGAAAGATTTGCCTATGTGAAGAAGTACAAACCAATTGGAGGTAGATTAGAGATGAACTTTATTCTTAACAGAGGAAGAAAGGATCTCATCCACAGCAGAGATAGGCAGGCAGCAACTGACACAGTCTTGTTCAGATTGGAACCATAACATGACTACATCATCAGATTCTATGAATAACATTCTAATCAGAGTAAGTGCAGAGGCAAACATAGAGAAGGATACCACACAGGACTCTACAGTTCAAACGTTCAATTGTAGCGCTAACAAATTTTGCACAAAAACTGGGAAAAAGACCACCAGAGATCCTCTTAAAAATATACATAGCAAAATGCAGAAGTATAGCACTTTATGGGGAGGGTTTTTGGGGTATCCAAAATGTAGCATCCATTCAAATTGTTGAAAATAACTTTTTAAGATATATTTTAGCACTTCCTCAAAGTACTTCAGTTTTTACTTGTCATGCAGAACTAGGAATCGAGTTTATTACAGACCTTATTCAATTACAACCTATTTTACTCTGGCATAGAGTCTGGTCTTCAGCTACTTTGGTTTTAAACCAAGAAATCATTAATGATGTAATGTTATTTGACCATTCAAGAAACATTCCATGGCTAGACTATGTCAGAAAAACATTAATTGATTTAAATAGACTGGAACTGTATGTGAACCCTGAGTCAATCTGCATGATATCCAGAAAGGAATTGAAAATTTGATGTATGAATCAACTGCTTAGAATGTCAGGGGAAATTACCAAAAAGTCTGTGATTCAACACCAAATGACCTTGGCCTGTTATACCATCCAACCGTATCTGCTTTATTGTATAAAGGGTTTTGACAGATACATATTTACCAGGTTAAGATTCTAAACATTCCATCGCCTGGTAACATTCCCATCAAAAAACGATTGGTCGAGGAATTTGGGGTTTTGCCCCTGTGACAATCTTTGAGTGCAATCCACCTTTCACGTGATTTTATTTTGTAAATATTATGAGAATGAACCTATAAGGTGGATTAAGCAGTACTTGAAGCAGGGACTATGGAGGCAATGTCGTCCAGCTTACTTCTCGTTACAATTATTGGCAAATGAATTCAGTACTGTAATTATGTCTGGCTTTTTAAAGAATATTCTGAGGAAGCGAAATCCTATAACCTGCTAGATGTAATATTGAAAGGGAATAGTATGTAAATGTAAATGTAAATGTAGATTGTGCTTATATAGCGCACGGCTACCCACAGTGGGTGTCCCGGCGCTTGCTTAGGGAACCCTTCCTGATATTCCCCTGTGAGATAGCAGGGTATCCACAAGGTGAAAGTCAGGCATCCCGCCGCGAGGGGCCGTTGTGGAGATTAAGCAAGCTATTGCCCAGAGTCGCAGAGTGTGAACCCGTGAGTCGAGGAGGCACCAGGACGAGAATTATCGAGTCCGTAGAATTTTTTTGGCCCAAGACCCGCCGGGGCGGGGAATTGAACCCTGGTCCAGGACCGATCTCAGCTTCCGGGTCTGCCGCCTCTAACCCCTGAGTCACACTTCTCCACTATTCTCCAGTATTGTCATTGTAACAGCATAATGTAAAAAAAAAATTAACTATAGTATTAGTATGAATTAGAATGTGTATTTGCTGCTTTTATGATTTTGCTAAAATCGAATAAAACATTTTTCTGATTCTGATTCACTTGCACTCTGAATGGCTACACAGTTGGTCGGCGTATTGGAACAGGACAGATCAGGCGGAAGTACTGATGTGCTTCACACCACTTCCCACGTCTCCCAATTGTTTCTCCGACCCTGTACAGGCAGGAGTCAGACAGCCGTCATGGAGATGTGCCGCGCTCACATCCAAGCTTTCCTCAGGGTCAGGCCTTTGTAATGTAAACCGGCAACTCCGGTTCAACTCGATCAGACTTGCTGTGTATGGGCCATCCGGCGGGTACTTCTGATGACTAGGAAACCAAATGCAGGGTGGGCGGAAACAGAGTGCCATGCCACTCGAGTCGGGGTCAATATTTTCCCACAATAACCAATGACTATTTTCTAATTCTACGAAAATGTGAGAACACAATACGTTTTTAACCAATACCATGTCGGGAAACACACAAACTACCAAAATGCTTCTCTCAGAGTGATTCCTAAATGCACAGACTCACTGTGGGATTCTAGACAAATAACAATATTTCTTATGAACACAGTAGTAGGATACTATAGTGGTGTTTGAGTAGTGTAAGGGGTCCTGCTGGGACAGCGTTTTAGGGTTTAAGGTAGTGCAGTGATGTTTGTGTAGTATAGGGGGTCATGGTAGGGGAGTGGTCTAGAAAATAAACTGGTGTTTGGGTAGTGTACAGGTTCTGTTGGAGTAGATTTAAGGTTTAGGGTAATAAAGTGGTGAATAGGTACAGTAGGTACTCATGCTGAAGGCAGATTAAGGGTTTACAGTAGTGCAGTGGTGTTTGGGTAGTGTAGGAAATCATACTGGTGGAAGTGTCACTGCAAGACTACATGTACGTATTTGTCTGCAAAAACATCAAGCATACAATCCATTTATTTCAGAACTGCATTTTACTATTAATACTAAACTCATTTTGGAAACACATAACCAATGACTATTTTCTAATTCTAACATGCCGGGAAACACATAAACTACCAAAATGGTTCTCTCAGAGTGATTCTTAAATGCACAGACTCACTGTGCGATTCTAGTCAAATAACTATTCTTCTTAGAAATACAGTAGTAGGATACTATAGTAGTGTTTGGATAGTTTAAGGGGTCCTGTTGTGATAGATTTAAGCTTTAGAGTAGTGAAATGGTGTTTAGATAGTATAAGGAGTCATACTGGGGTAGTGTTCTAGCATAGAGCAGTGGTATTTATGTACCATAGGAGATCATGCTAGGAATAGCGTTTTAGGGTTTAAGGTAGTGCAGTGGTGCTTGTGTAGTATAGGGGGTCATGGTAGGGGAGTGTTCTAGGAAACAAACTGGTGTTTGAGTAGTGTAGGAGGTTCTGCTGGGGTAGATGTAAGGTTTAGGGTAATAAATTGGTGAATATGTAGTGTAGGTGGTCATGATGGAGGTAGATTATGAGTTTACAGTAGTGCAGTGGTGTTTGAGTAGTGTAGGAAATCATACTGGGGTAGTGTCACTGCAAGAAAAATGGACTTATTTGTCTGCAAAAACATCAAGCATGCATTCCATATATTTCAGACCTCCATTTTACTATTAATACTAAACTCATTTTGGATACACATAACCAATGACTATTTTCTAATTCTACCAAAATGTGAGAACACAATACGTTTTTAACCAATAACATGTCGGGAAACACATAAACTATCAAAATACTTCTCTCAGAGTGATTCTAAAATGCACAGACTCACTGTGTGATTCTAGACAAACAACACTATCCCTTCTATTTTACCAAAACATATTTCATAGTGTAGAATGAGTACTGCATTTTCTTGTAGAAACTCCACTCATTTTGCAAATACATAAAAAATAACTGGTTTCTAATTCTACCAAAACATAAGAACAGCATATTTATCTGTGTGCAAACATAAAATAAACAAATGCTTATCTCATAATACTTTCTAAATGCACACACACTCACAATAAAGTTCTAGAGAAAAAAGTATTCCCTGCACTTTACCAGGACAAACACATTACTCTGATTAAAATCAAAATGCACCACATACATCCCCTCACAAATTAATAACTCACCTTTCAAATTGTTTTGTAGATTAAGAAGTATGTCAGTCACACAGCAGCTTTTCTTATTCAGAATCTCTGTTGTCAACACCTCTCACCAGAACTATAGAATGGCAACGTTTCCCTCTCATTTTCAACACATATACACCTTCACATCAAATCCCATTGCTTCCCACATTATTTCCAAACCAAACACACATTTCTATTGGTCAGACATTTCAATCCTTTCCACACGACATATATTTGAACGCTACCCCTATTCTGCCTTCTGCCTGTTACCATAGAAACACTTCATAAACAATTAACTGAGCCCACAGGTCAAAAGTTCATCACACAATGTTGCTAATGAAAACAGCAAGTCTGCATGACTTCTCAATATAACAGCTTATCCTCGTAACATTCTTTTCAACCAGTTTTTTATAACCAATAAGAATAATGCTTTTAAAAAACACAAACGTGCACCCTAGTTTTCAGATTACAATATTGTGAAAACAACCAATCATTTCTTTTCTTTTTTCAACAGTGCATCTTATCCACCATTTTATAAAAATCTTAGTTTTCAAGCTACCACTTAATTTACAGAGACCATCTGAGTGCATCCAGACCTCCCTTCAACATGCTTAGAGTGTGGATTGTGGGACACAGCTTTATTTTCTGGAGCCAAAGGTACGCAGAACAGAAAGGAATTCACAAAGACCTAGGTTTACCAAATGTGGACATTAAATGGATTGGACAGAGAGGACTAAAGTGGCACCAATTGATGCCCTTGGTGAAATCATTTTTGCATCGCCAACACCCTTACCTCATAATTGCGTACTGTGGTGGCAATGACCTAGGCAGTTTTACTGGAGTAGGTCTGGAAATGCTTATGAAGGACACCTTCGGAGAACTGATGTCACTTTTCCCCCAAACTGCCTTTGTCTATTCTATTCTAACATATGCCAAAGGCCGAAATGGAACTGGTCCAATCAATGTTGTCCACAGATTGAGAAAGCTAGGAAACATGTGAATAAATCTGTTTCAGCTTTTCCCCCGAGACTATAGAATGGGGTCGATATACCACAACAATCTGTTTTTCAATATGCATGGCATCAATAGGAGAGATGGTGTACATTTTACAGATAAAGGGAACAGAGTCTTCCTCATAAACTTTAGACTCTGCATCGGTACTTACTTGTAGGTACTGAAATCTCTCAATAAACACAAGGGCTCTTTTTAGAGCCACCCAAGATCTAAACACATAAGCTTGATGTATATCACAAAAATACATGCATTTTTTTCGACGGCGAAATGCTCGAATCCTACGTACACCTCGTGACTTTTAAAAATATATATATATATGCTCCTACTTTTTTTGCCCTACGGGTCCTTATGTGACCCCCTGAGCAGGCCTAGGGGGTCAGGGTGTGTCTACCCTGCCCCTGTTCACTTTTTGCACACATATTTCACAGACTTCTTCACCCTCGCTTCTACCAAGGCACAAATTGACTGCCAACAGTTCCTGGTTTCAAATGTCTACAACCGCTTGACAACCAATTAGAATTGAGCGCGTGATCAGGACGGTGCACTTATGCTACGATGCCAATCCTCGCACAATCCGCGGATCCTTAGATATTTAAATGACTTTAACACTAATTTTCTCAGAAACTACTGTACAGATTGACACCATGTAAGCAAAAGGCACAAGTCAGAACTGAGAACTGCCTCTCTGCTAAATTTTGTGTAATTCCAATAAGCCGTTCGGGCAGTAGCTGTGACTAAAGGTCCTATGGGAAATTGCATGGGAAAAACATGTTTTGGGACCCCCTTTTTTCTCACCCCCTGCTTGACTAATCACCCCCAAACTTTCAGGGAGGGAGCGTAACTGAGCTGGCCAAAAGTTCGGAAAATTTCAAGAAGATTCCTCAATTGACGCCAAAGTTATTGCCAATAGAATGTTGCAGATTTCCTATGGATAATAGGTCCTAACTATAACTATCTACTGGCGAACATACATATATGTTTCATTGGATGCTGTCATCATTAAAGTGAATACAATTAGATAGTGTTTTGGATGCCTTAGCAAGAAGTCTTAGTGTGTCCTGGCAGTTCGGTCTGGACTGTTCCCATGACACACAGGGTCAAGACTGATTTGCATATGGCTATGTCTTAACTGGGGTGGCGTGGTGAGCAAAATAACGATGGATTTAACCCAGATCTTTGGCTGGGGGTGAATGTTTGACAATGTTCACCATTCCGTCCATCATCTTTTTGTGTTTCATTCTCACCCTAAGTGGGAAGGGTATGCCCAGACGTGGGTCCCGGGCTCACTACGCCTCTGGAGCCAACCTATCCTGGCTGATGAGGGCTGAAAGCCCGAAACCGGTCCTAGGATACTTGATTCTGGTCCAGGAAAGACATGGCCTTGCAGTTCAGTCTGGACTGTTCCTGTGAGGCACAGGGTCAAGACTGATTTGCATATGGCAATGTCTGAACTGGGGTGGTATGGTGAGCAAAATAACAATGGATTAAACCCAGATCTGTGACTAGGGGTGAATGTTTGACAATGTTCAACATTCAGTCCCTCATCTTTTTGTGTTGTATTTTCACCCTAAGTGGGAAGGGTATGTCCAGACGTGGGTCCCATGCTCAATACGCCAATGGAGTCAAGCTATCCTGGCTGATGAGGGCTGAAAACCCGAAACCAGTCCTAGGATACTTGATTCTGGTCCATGGAACACATGGCCTGGCAGTTCGGTCTGGACTGTTCCCATGAGGCACAGGATCAAGACTGATTTGCATATGGCTATGTCTGAACTGGGTTGGCGTGGTGAGCAAAATAACAATGGATTAAACCCAGATCCGTGACTGGGGGTGAATGTTTGACAATGTTTAACATTCCGTCCATCATCGTTTTGTGTTGTATCTTATTTGGAGGCAGCATTTTCCTTCTAGAATGTGCAGTGAACATTAGACCTACTGGTTCCACTGGGCTGCTAGGTACACTAAGCTAAGTATTTATTGGAGGGAAAGTTGTTAAAGAGACAGAACAGTTTTTTTTTAAGTTGAGGAATGATGACATAATGTAAGTAATGGCAAGTTTTAATTTCCCACTCAGGACTATGTAATAAACTGCTTTGTAGTATTCAAATTTCTGAAAATTGAGCTAGATATATGTTTGAACTCTTTTTTTTCTCGCATTTATTTTGTGATGATCAAAAAGCATTGATAAAACGCACTGACAGGAACCTTGTTTTGAAAGCGAGGGAAAGGGTTAAAAGATGCTAACCATTCACAAGTCGAGATGCAGTAATCTAAAATGAAAGACATCATTTCATGTGCTGCCTTTCTCATGATGATAGAGTGGAAAGTTGGGGAGGTTGACATTTCAGAGTTGCTTTGTATGAGAGTTTTGTACCATTCTTGTGTTTAGTTTTTGCAAATATTAACATTGTCAAAACTATCCAGAATGAGTTAAAACAACAATATAATCCACATACTCAATTCATCCATACAGCCCCTCTCAAATGTGTTATGACATATGTAGAAGATAAAACATCACCATCAAGTGGACAAATTGGTAGGTAGATCTGTTAGTAATTTAAAAAAAGCAAAGATCAGAAAAGATTCACGTATACTACAGCATCCATCCTCTTCATTCCAAAGAAGTAATCAGGGATGCTATAGATCTTTTTCAAATGAAGCAAGCAAAAGGAACTTCCATGAGTATGTGGAAGAAAAGTTTAGAAGCATAGTGTTTTCCCCAGCTGTTTCCCACTGGAGAGGTTGGCCGCTTGGATGACTGCACTGTACAGATACCAGCAGCTGAATTACCTGCCAACCAGATTATTCACAGAGGATCCACGATTTCAACAGTGTATTCCCTACATATTCCATCTACTATTGGAGAGTGGCTTGTCTGGACTTTCATAAGTTGTTACCATATATGAAAACAGGAGAAAATCTTAAAAATCTATCTACAGAGGAATTCATTGGCAAATGTATATGATGAAAACTTGGAGTACAACTTGAATAATTTGATGCGGAGCCAATGAGTATTGGTATGGCTGTAATGGAGAGCTGAAATATATGTTGAGAAATCTAGGTGCAGCTACTTAGTTTCTGACACTCAGCTGTGCTGAGTACTCGTGGAATGACCTGCTTGAATTTTTGAGGGAAGTGAACTCTAACATTAAAAACATCACAAAGAATATAGCTGGAGAAGTTTGCTAATTGGATCCAGCTAATGTTTTCAGATATTTTAACCACATGGTTCATGCCATGATGTAATTCATCTGCAGCAAAACAAATCCTCCCTTTGGTGAAGATTCTGATTTCTTTTTGCACATAGAGTACCAAGAAAGAGGTTCTCCTCATATTCACATGCTGTTATGAATAAAAGATGCACCAAAGTTTGGAACAGACGGTGATGAGTCTTTCTTGGACTAGAACAGTGTTTAACATATGCCATCCCAAGAGACAGGGGTCAAAAGTGATTGTGATAACGCATTCTACTGTTTGAACCTCATAGATGTGGGAGAAGTGTTCTCAAAAATACAGATGCAAAGGAAAATTTTATACAAGAAAGTGATTTGGATTCCCATGACTGGTAATTTCACAATGAAGAGTGAACAGTTTAATGTCTGCAGTCAGACATACATTGACAAGGAAATCACCAAAAAACACATACAACCTGAGAAGAACAGGGGCCTCTAAATACATAACAGACTACAAACCTGAGATTCTGAAGATGTGGACTGCAAATATTGATTGACAATCTGCTGCAGACAACTCTATCACTGTTGCTCAGTATGTCACTTCAAATATTTCTAAATCAGAGAAAACAGAGATGAATGAGTTGTGGGAGGCTATGTCTGAGGAAAAAAAGTGTTATGTACCCCCATGTACCCCAATATAGGTGAAAGTAGCTATACAACCTTTCACCTACATTTGTCCTACCTTGCTCTGCATAACGGTTCTAGCACTGACCTTTTACCCAGTTATGTGCTGAATAAATGTCGATCGGTTTCCTTTAAACGAGCCTCATTTATTTTGCATGAGGACTCTTAGTCCACTGCACATGGAGTACATAACAGGATTTACATACTGTGTATAAAGTCATGGTCATCTTCATTCTAGGGCGCAAGAACTGCTTTGCATAATTGCAGGTATTGATTTAGGCTCATTTGCATAATCATACTCACAACATATCAATTGTGTTAGGAATCCCAAGGCTACCTTTATGGTATAAAGGAACCATATATATGAGAAAGACAGAGGAAAACTTCCACACTGACACAGGCCGCTGAGGTCCTGCCACAGCATCAAACCTTGCTGGGTGTCCAACTCGAGACTAAGATGGGTTCCTTCATTCTCTCCAATCAGGTAATGGGGTTGGGACTTTCCTGGGAGATTCTTAGCTTTCCACCCACATACATGCTAGGTACACTTAGGTAGGGTTGATTACTGCCTGCATATATTCACTTTTAATTTTGAAACAGACTGTGGATATCGCTGGTAGAGCCCCTGTCTACCCAGGGCCTCTGCTATGAGGCCTGGGGGACTCCTGTGGTGTGCCCCCAAACATCCATGGCCGGTGTCACAGGCACCAGAGGGTACAGCCACATGGGGCATGGATGTTTTAAAAGTGTATGTTTTCTATTGAGGCTTGTGCTGCAGCCCACTTTCCAACTGCCGTGGAGCTGGTTGTATCATAATATGGGAAGTGGGTCCGCCAATTACTTGCTGGGTGGCCCATTCACACTATAATGTCAGCTGGACACTTGTCCGACCGACACCGTAATCGGCCCCTTATTGTTAAAGTATTACCCAGAAATTCAGTATTTAGGTCAGTTTGATCCAGAAAGTACAGACATTGGGAACATAAATATGATGGATACGTAGTACTCAAGAGGGAGTACACATCTAGAAGTCATGTGCCTTTATGATGTACCTCAACACTAGAGCTATAAAAGGAATGCAACTAAAAACTCGGAAGAAGGAAAATATGAAAGAGTTGGATTTGACAAGTGGTTGGTGAGACATAGCAAATGAAATATAATTAACCATAGAAAACTGAGCTGCCAAACTATTTTCCCTTCTGCAACTGTTCAAGCATAGTATTCAGAAATGGGGGGATTGGAAGGAGGGGCTTTTTCCACTTGCCAGGAATGGGAGGTCCAGCACAAACCGTGCCCCAAACAAGACGTCAAGAAGGAAATGTTGTGCTGTTCCTCAGGGAGGAATAGTAGAAAGTCAGACGAGAGCTGGTGCCCACTGTGTCCAACAAGGATCTACAGAGGAAAATCCATTTGTTGGATTGTAATGCCCTCACACACCCTTTCAGGTGTCATGCTTCATCATCAGGGCTGCTCCTCGTTGGGTTGGCGGTGCAATACCCAACGGGCTCACCTCAAAGAGGGGCACTTTGTCGGAGATCTTTTATTCAACAGCTGTATTGTGAAGTGCGGGTGTGGGGCCAAGAGAGTATAGACGTGGTGGTGAAGGTAAAATGGGGCTGGGAGTACCTGAAATTCTCTTTATTCTGGGGGTCTCCTGCCTCAGTTAAAAGCAATGATACCGACATTTATTGAAGTATAATGTTTCCTGTTTATGTGTCAGTTAGTAAAAGCTAGTGGTAACGGTCGACATGTTTCTCGTGTATGTATCAGTGGACTCGCGATTTTCAGGACCATATAAACGGGAACTATCTACACTAAACAAAAATGGAAATGTTTATATGTGAAATGGTTCATCAGTAACACAGTGAAGTCAATTCTAATGTGTCAATATACATGCAATCAGCTGGATCTACCTAATAGTGTCAGAATCCAGGCATCAACAGTACCTGGCGGTCAACACATCAGGCTTTCTATCCCATTTATGTTAGGATGTGGCGCTTGGTGACCTACCCTCACCGCCAAGTCCGGGTCCCGGGCACATTAGATTTGACTTAACTGTGTTACTGGTAAACCATTTGAAATATAAACATTTTAACGTTTAACTTTTTAAGTAAAGTGCTCACTACCTATCTACATAGGACTACAGGATCAAATGTATCATGTGTAGTAACAGCATGAACTAGATTAGCTGCACACAACATTAAAGGAATTACCTTACACCAACCACGTATCCTAAGTGTTAAATATGAGAAAAAGCTGGAATATTAGAAGTTATTTGATGAAGCTTGTCATGAGGTTTCAAGAGGATTAAAGGAACTGAAGAGTTTGATCATTGATGAGGTGAGCATGGTTTTGAACGTAATGCTTGCCTTCATACACTTAGGAATGCAGCAGATTTTAAAAGCAAAGTATGATGAGCTCTTTGGTGGAAAACATTTAATTGACTTTGGTGACCTACTGCAAGTCACCCATATGAAAGGGCAGCCTGATTTCAAGACACTTTTGCAAAATAAAACAAGAAATTCTTTGGAGACTGCTGAGAATGTAAATATTTGGTTAAATGTTGAATACAAGGAACTAGTGAAGATTATGCATCAAACATCTAATGCAGAATAGGGACATATTATAAAAACATTAAAGTAGGAGTTCTGACAGATTAGGGGAAACATACTTTGGAAAGTTAAGTAAGTGATTGTGGCCTGCCGCTGCAGGGGCTACTCGAGCTGTTCAGGCGGTGCTTTTTAATTCTGAATCGCCAGTGTGTTTTTAAATGTGTGTTCCTACCTGATTGTAGTGGTACTCTCCTGACGTTTAGGGGCTGCTGGGGTGGACTCCTAGGGGCAGAGGCTGACTGCTGGGGTGCGGAAGTGACTCCTCCGCTCTCGGCATTCCCGCGTGACATCTTCCGCTCCTTTGATTGGCGGGGACCATCCGTGCGAGCGGTCCCGCCTCTCTGGAAGGTAGCGATCTAGTCGGGGGCTGTGTAGATAAAAAGTGATGCAGAAGCGTGCGCGCAGCGGATGCGAGCAGCGGGCACGCCAACGGTGCACCGAAAGTGCACCTAAGGTAAGCCCGTCTGCGCCCGTCCGCGCTAAGGACGCGCACAACGCCAGCCATGCTGCCTTTCCCCCGGTGGTCCTGGAATTGGAGAAGGCAGGTGGCCCACTTGGTTATTCCAGTGCAGAACTCCATCGTATCAACAGAGAGGCTAGTGGTAGGGGAGCTCCCCTTTTAGCAGAGACCGCCTCTCCACTGGTCGACTTCTTGGCTAAGGACATCCTTCCCTTGTGGACTTTTGAATGTTAGATCTCTGCCAAGCATAGGGTTGAAATCCAGCTACTAATGGAAGTACATGAGCTTGCAGTTCTATGCATGACAGAAACTTGGACTCAGCAGACTGCCACGTTGATCTTGGCTTTGCCTGCCCGCTGGGCTTCACAATCCTCCATAAACCTAGAGCAAGGGGGATGGGGGGGTTGGACTGATCTACAAAGAGTCCCTGAACCTAGCCGCTATTGATATTGACGGTGTTGTAGGGGTTGAAACATTTGGGTTCGTAATCAAGATTCCTTGTGGCCAATCCATTACAGGGATTATTTGCTACCGTCCTCCGGGGCTATTTAGCGTGCAACAGCAACATCTGTTGCTGAGATGTTTACCAACATGGCCACTACACACCGCAGACTATTGATTCTGGGCGATTTCAATCTTTGGGCAAATGGCCCCTTGGACACTTGCTTGGCCAATATTACTCGGTCATGTGAGGGTCTGGGCCTCCTGCAACATGTACCTAAGCCCACCCACACCGGAGGGCATCTGCTAGACCTCATCTTTTCTGAGGATGAACAGGTGTACATTGGGGAGATCCTTCCTATGGACTGGACCGATCATTATCTGGTCAAGTTCTACATGAATGTTGGTAACCTAGATAAGCGGGGCAGCAACCGGGCGTGTGCCTTCCTGGGTAGGGACTGGAAGGCTCTTCTGCGTAAGAATGCCCAGGACCCGGTGTTTCTGGTGGAGGACTGTTTCTCGCGAATTCGCGATCTGCAGAATTCGCGAATTCTTGAGAATTTGAGGACTTCTTTTTTTTGTGTGTTTGCGGGGTTTTTTGCCTATTTGCGGACCGCTTGCAGTTCACCGACCGCGAGGTTGCCCATGCGGTCGTACATGGGCGCGGCCATCTTGTGCGCGTTGCGTATTTCCGTTTCTGCCCGCTATTGGAAATATCGCGCAAACGTACCCACGCAGTCCTCAATGGGCGTGGCCATCTTGTTTTTTATTCATTGCTATGGTTCTGTTCATGCTTTCTAATCCTCCTTTCATCTTTGCAATACTTTGTTTCTTTGGACTTTTTTTTAATCTTTTCTACTCTATATCTATCACTCTTTTTTTCTAGATCTATATTTTGTGTTTTTTTCAACTTTTTGTTACTTTTAAAGCTACTCTTTTAAACTTTTTTTCTTTACTTTTTCCCTATTCTTTCCTTTTTTTTTCTTTCTACTGTACAGGACCATGGAAAAGGGAGCCGGGAAGGAGAAGGGGAAGGGTCCCGCACCCCGTACCCGGCTCCCTTGCGGGTGGTTACGAGGGGAGGAAGTGATGGCCAGGGAGACATTCAGCGAGGTGGAGGTGGCCGCAGTGATCTTTTATGTGCAGCGCCTCCTCCCCAAGACCGTGGCAGCAGGGGGCAGGCTCGCGGCAGGGTATGGACTCCAGGAGCATCGCCAGCTGTGGGAAAAGGTGTGCCGGGCCATGTGGAGGGAGTCAGGGGTCCCGTGCACCTACCAGCAAGCGACGCACCGGTGGACGGACCTCCTTGACCGCGAGCAGGACCTGCTCCACCTGCTCGGTGTGGAGATCCCTGGCCTTGGTGAGTAGCTATTTAATAAATACTTTGTTTTCTTCTGATCTGTGTTATATTGCTAATATATGTTTTTCCCGAAGAGCAAGAATGCTGCCAATTCGATTACATTGAAGGTAAATTAACGTTTAAATAGCTTCTGTGATTGCAGGTGCTCGCCTGCTCAGTGGCGTTGCTACTATGTTTACTTGTTTGCAACTTTGTGCTCATTTGGCCTGAATATGTATGAGTGTAGTACTTTACAGAACTGCGTAATGCTAGAGAGACTAGAGACTCAAGTCTAGTCCTTCCTTTGTACTCCTGCTGCCACTAAGAAGAAGAGATAGTGATGGATTGATAGGTTCAGGTTGAGTATATTATGACTTGTTACTAGTAGTAGTAGTAGGACATTTTTTAGTGCTCTGCAATCATGAAGACGGACTGTGTCTGTCACGTCGCGTGCTGCTGAGTGCTGGCAGTCGTAGTAGAACCTTTTTGTTGGTTTAGTTAGTGATTTACATAACTTTCCAAGGAGACGGTCTGCGAATCCAGCAATACTGTACTAGTATCCTCCTAGTTGACCAGATCAGATAGGTCAATACATGTAGTGCAATTCTTGCTAATTTGTTTCCCCGAGATAATTTAGGATTGTGGTCAAATAAATTAAATATTTCCAAAAACAATCATCCATGTTTGTGTTTATTTCATGATCATCAGCACCTCCCAGGGGCAAGAGAACAGCACCACCCCAGACTCCGGCGGAACAGAGTGGGCAGGAGGAACGGTCCACTGCAGGCTCTTCTGCTGGCCCCAGTAAGAGGTTCTGTTGTTAATATAATTAAACTTCCCTAACTCTATTTTTTACAAAATAGTCTTTGATCTCCTTGTGCACTGTTTCTACATTCTTATCCTGCCTCTCTACCATCACTCTCTTAGCTACTACCATTAACTAATATTTATGAGTCGGTCTGTGTAGGTAGCTAAGCTTGCCTAGTCGGCAAACGGTGTTAAACAAAACTCTGATCCAGCAATACCTCTAGGGGCACTCAGTGCAGTCCTTTGGGTTGCCCTTGCTCTCTATTCCAGTCTTCTTAGTGTTAGTGCTTTGACAATTTCCAACAACAAAATGTCAATGTCCACCAAGAATAAGCTACTAGTTGTCTTTTTGATTTGATAGTAGCAAATACCATGCCGCTAGTGTTTCAGGAACTATTCTGCACATACAGAAGTATGGACAAGAGTAATAGGACATTGTTGATGATAGGTGCAGTTCGACTTTCCACATACCTCAGTCAGAAGTAACTGTGCGGGTCTCGGGAGCCCTCCCCTTGTTGGAACTTCAAGTCCTCCTGGTGGTGATGAGGAGTAGTTGGTTCTGTCTGTAATTATAAAAATGTTGCACGTTAAACAGCAAGCATTCATCAGTTGTGCCAAAAAGAGTTGCATGTTATGGCTAAGCATATAAGTTAACACCCTCCCCAAAACCGTGACTTCTTTTCACTCCCAATAATAAAAAATTGTTTAATATTTTCTCTTCCATTACGAGACGAAGTAGGGGGTGGTGTATGGCATCTAAAAATATGACATGTTTTTTCTAGACGTCACAACATATGATGCAGCACTTGCCACTACCTGTGCCGGGGCCAGCAGCGCGGAGGGGTCCACTCAAGCGGCGGCGCCACCAGGAGGAGCTGAGGGGGATGGCTCAGCAGCGGCGAACGGTGGTAAGTTATTATTATACTCCTTACTTATTGACATTTTAGAGTAGGCTCGCAAAGGAGTGTATGATGTACTGTACAGTGGAAAGTACACTACTACAAGTACACTGTACTGTTAAGAACAGTTACTGATTTAGAACTACATTTTTTTTTAGCCAATCACGGAGAAGACAGTCACCCTTGACTTAGCAATAGCATTAGCGGCGGTAGTTCTCGAGTAAGCAATGGCCCCCTCTATTTGACTTCAAATCAGCTGGGAAACTTTTATCGTGAAGCCAAGTCATATCAGATGAACTTGAGGCATGTGATGAACGAAAAGGGAAAGAACTTAGGGTCAATGGAAGGACGAGCGAGTCGTAACATTTATGACTAAAGAATTATACGTGGTTTTGAATGCAGGCAGAGGTGGCTGATCGGAAGGAATCAGATGCATGGCTGCTTGAAGCAAGGATGGTTGGAGGAGAAAGAAAAAATGACTGCCTGTGTGGGTCAATCAGAAAATTCATTTGTGGTGTGCATTGCAATATATCATTTGGGTGAAACTCAAATGCAAGTCAAGACGGTGGTTTACCAAATAAAATGAAAAGGGTGTTATTTGGTTGTTGAGAAAAAGTAAAGTTGTTACAGTTGAGACATTAAAAAGAAGGATAGACGTTTACTTTGGAAGCCTGGATGGTATCTTCTTCCTCATACATAGCAGAGGTGTATGTAGAGCAGACGCTCAGTGCATGAAGAGTGTTACTTTGTTCGAACAGCATGTCCGTGCCCGAGTAGCAAAGCAGAGGAAATCCAAATACTACAAGTTGTGATTGTTCTGAAACTCTCCCTTGCCTAAAGTAACAGTACAGTAGTTTACTTTGCAAGCACAGCATATATTGTGTATGTATTGTATAGTTGACAATTATATCAAGTCAAGTCCCTTCGTCTGGCGATTATGGTTACCACACTCACTCCCTATGTTCATAATTTTCTTTCTGCTGTGTTAATCATGGGTGGACTATCGCTGTTGTTCACTCAATCTATCAGAATAAAGCACCTAAAGTCATACATCACATAAGCAAAGAGATCATGTGATCGGCTGGAGACATGATCAGAAATGAATAATCTTCATTTTCCTTTTGTAGTACTGAAGGCCCGGGGGGGGCAGTGTGAAATATAAATTATATTGAGCAGTAGCCCTTGATGTAACCAGGTATGGCCAGTGCCACCCCTATACAAACGTAAGAGCTCCCCTATCCCCACCTGCATATACTGTTTAAAGTAATGCATGCAAGTCTGCGTCATCATGGCTTGTGTCTCTTTTTCTTGGGTGCAAGCTGACTGAGCTGGCATTATGCCGGCTACCACAAGTTCACGTACAAGTAATTTCTTTCGCAAAAGTAGAGAAAATAAGACGAATACTGGTGTACTCTCTGACTATGTATTGAGTCCATAGTGCTACCTGGTAGTGGAATTCCTGAAACTCCCACTGTTACAGGCCTACAAAGACGGCGGAAAGATACATGCCAAAAGGTTATACTGTGCTTGCAAATTGCTAGTGTTACTGTGAGAAAACTTTCTGTTGAATTATTTTGTGTTATTGTTAAAGAGTATTGGTTACATTATTTTTCTTTCTTTCTTCATATAGATGCTCTCAAAAAGCTCACCAGAGGGGAGTTGGCTGTCCGGGCCAGGGCCCGGAAGATGGAGGCCATTCGAGTTGAATATTGCCGGCTGTGGGCTCGGGAAAACGAGGAGGGAACATCAACAACCTCCTCCAGCACTGCCACCGTGTCCACCAGCCAGCAGCCTCCATCCCAGCGCCGTGCTCGTACAGCCCCCCACCGCTGCTCAGCTACAAGACCATCAGCAGCTGGCCCCCTCAGAGCCTGGAAGGCACGCATGCGCCGCCTAAGTCTAAGAGTGGACTACCTGGAGCGCAAGGTGGACGACCTTGAAAAGCAGCTCCGGGACCTCCGCAAGGACCGCCTGCCCAAACACCACCGGAAGTGACTGTGTCCCTTGCCCCTTTTTTAAAGACTGTTGGAGGGGTGGGAATCGAGAGCTGGGGATTATTTATTTTTGGTCTACTTGAAATGGACAATTGTTTGGGTTAGGGAGGGGTGGGACTAGTTTATTTTTGTTAGGGGAAATACATCATTATTCATTTTACATACTTCAACATAGTGTACGCTTTGTTCTTATTTTGTGGGGTGGTGGGCGGGAGTTACGGCACGTTTGGTTTTCTTCAAACTTAGCAGCATGAATTATCTAAAAGGTCCCACAATTTTCAAAAGTCCCACTAACAGAGTTAGTGAATTCAATTGGCCTACTAGTACTTTACTTGTACTACTATCAGTCTCTCCTAGCCCATCTTTCTACCTTCCCAAAATGCTCATCTTACCTATGATTCGTGTTTGAGAATAGAGCTAGGCACAGCGCTGGCTGCATGGCAAATGGCGATTACACCATCCCGGACCGAAATTCCGTTGTGGTGTTAGTAGTAGGAGTGGTACCACACTAGCAGTAGCAGCATATGAAAAACAAAGTAAAAAAATGAGACATTGAGTGGCCTGAGAGGAGTATTAGAAGGAACAGTAGCCTAAGCAATGCTGAAGATAAGTATGGGAAAAAAAGAATTTCATGGATGATTATGGCTACAACAAGAACAGTGACACAGCAGCGTAACACAACAAGTCTTCTTGACATGTAGGAGGATGTTGTTGACAATGGATCCAATCGATGGTGGGCATGAAATTCAGAATTTATTTTAAAATACTCATTGTTGTTTTATTACCCAGAATTACAATATCCTAGAATTCATCTAGCTGCCGTTAAATTGAGTTAAGGATGTTGCTTGCACCTTATCCTCCCCAGCAAGTGTGTGGAATTATTGTTGTAATTTACTCACACCTCAATGAAAACCACACAGCCTGGGGGAAGAGGGTTAGGGTTTGAAACTTGGATGGGAATGGGGTTTGTGGGTAAAGTTTTGTGGAGAGACGAAAAAAAACACAGCATGGACAAACAACAAATGAAGATAAACAAATCTTTGGATACGAAGCTATTCATAAATCTTTTAAGGGACATAAAGGAAGTGCATGCACTACTGCATGCATGAAGTTGTTTGCTAAATGGATAGGTTTTTGTAAAGTAAGTAGTACTTTCTACAATGTACTATGAAGAAACAACAATGTGACAGTACAGGGCTGCAGTAATTACGCAATTTCACTTGCCTATCTGCCCTCAGAGAGAAGACCCACTTCGTACAATAAATTAGTTTAAAAAATAGCAAAGAAAAAAGTATATAAAGGCTGGAGGGATGAATTGAAGCCGAGAGCAAACAAATGTACAGTGTCACACTCACAGTAGTTCACAGCAATAACATTACTTAAAAGATAAGTCGAAATGAAGATATATACTGTAACTGTATGTTGTTGTAGTTGTCCTGTTGAATTCGGGAAGTTGCATGCATCCAGCCATTCTTCTTTCGCAGTACTCCTCCATTCCATCTGAGGCTCCGCCGATCAATGTTGGGGATCAGAAGACACCTTGTCCACTGCCTGCCTGGCGGATGCTGAATTGCGGGTCGCTAAGTCTGAGGTCATCCTTTTTGTCATTGCACAGGGTAAAAGCCGGCCTGCAATTGTTGATGGGAAAACAGGAAGTGATATTAAAACACCACGGAGAAAAAAATATAAGGTACGCTGTGTAGTGCAAAAATAACACTTTCGAAATTGCATACTCTGAGTCTCCTTTTCAAGGATAAATAAGTGTGGGCGAAATTTGCAGATCATTCCCCTCAAGCTATGTGTAAAGTGTAAACAGCGATTTCAGAACCCTAACCCTAACCCTAACTCTAACCCTAGGCCCCAACCCCCCTTTTTCACCATGGATTTAGTCCAAACCACTTGATTCCGATATTAGACCTTCCCAGCAATGCCCCAAAACCCGCCAACACACCCGTAAAAAAGCAGAACCCCACCAAACAGGCAAAAAGCAAAAATGGAAAATCTCATACTTCGAATATTTTCGGCCTTCTTTCAATTCTGTCCAAACGCGCTCTGCAGCTAGGCCATAACTCCCCTTTTCCACCATGGATTTCCTTAAAAACAAATGCAAGCAAAATTAAACTGTGCCAGCAGTGCTCCCAGATCCCAAAACCCACCCCCAAACACCAGGAACTCCCCCAAACAGCCCCCCAAAAACAGGCAAGTGAGCAAAAACTGAAAAAATAATTCACCATGGATTTTGTCCAAACCACTTGATTCCGATATTAGACCTTCCCAGCAGTGCCCCAAGACCCGCCAACCCACCCGCAAAAAAGTAGAAGACCCCCAAACAGGCAAAAAGCAAAAATACAAAAACGGGGACTTCGAAAAATATAGTCCTAGTTCCCAAATGACTCCATGCGCGCTCTGTAGCTAGGCCCTAACTCCCCTTTCCAACCATGGATTTTCTTCAAACCACTTGCAACCAAAATTAGGCTTGCCCAGCATTGCTCAAAGACCCCTCCAACCCCCACCCAAACACCAGGAAACCCCCAAACAGCCCCCCAAAAACAGGCAAGTGAGCAAAAACGGAAAAAAAATTCACCCTGGATTTTGTCCAAACCACTTAAGTCCGATATTAAACTTTCCAAGCAATGCCCCAAGACCCGCCAACCTACCCGCAAAAAAGCAGAACCCCCCCAAACAGGCAAAAAGAAAGAATGGAAAATCTCATACTTAGAATATTTTCGGCCTTCATTCAATTCTGTCCAAACGCGCTCTGCAGCTAGGCCATAACTCCCCTTTTCCACCATAGATTTTCTTCAAACCATTTGCAAACAAAATTAGACCTTCCCAGCAGTGCTCCAAGACCCCCCGACCCAGCACCGCAAATCTAGAAGACCCCCAAAGAAACCCCCAAAAACCTGCAATACTGGTTTATTCAAAGCATGTCAAATTGCGCTGTTCACAAAAAACACAAAAAACAAACAGTAATTGGTTTCAACAGAGACAGACAGCCATTGCTGTCCACTGCATGCCATCTTCTCATTATTCATTACCTGTTCTACTTTTTGTCCGCATCTTCTTCGGAAAGTGAGGGCCCACAGGGCAGCCTCTCCTGTCAATTTCAGAAGTAAGTCTGTCAACAATCAGCAAGCATGTAGTCAGTCAGTAATTTCAGTCCCACTTGAGGGGACTCGTCTACGAAGACAACGTTTATTTATTCTCCATAATCCATCCATCTGCCTTGAGGGAAATGGATAGGGGGAGTCTGGAGAAAGAGGATAGAGGAGCATGATTGAGTTGTGAACTTGTGAACATCAGGAATGCAGACTGCGGCAGCTTCAAATCAATAAGGAAAACAAGATGAAGACAGTGCTGATGATGGACTTGTTGTGATTAGGTGATTAGAGTTTTGTTGTGGTAAAAGTTGCAAAACAAAGAAAGACACACAGGAATAAAAGTGATTAAGGACAAAAAAAAGGAAGTCATTTTCAGGCCTTGGTGTCAGGGAAGTAGAGCTCGTCCTCAAAGTCTATGAATTGAGACGGGAGTAGGTCAGGTGACAGAGAAGAACTTCCGTCGGCGTCACCTAAGTCGGTGTCCTCTTCTTCCTGCGTGCATTCATGTATTTTGTAATCGGGTGGTATGAAGTGCTGATTCATCTTGATTATTGTTAACCTCTCCACATTTTTGGGAGAGAGGCGGGTCCTTTTTGAAGCTACAATGGCACCAGCAGCACCGAAAACACGTTCAGAAGACACGCTTGCGAGTGGGCAAGACAAATAATTTAGAGCCAGGTTGGCGATCAGTCGCCATACAGAGCTTTTCCTATACCAATACACCAATGGGTTCTCATTAAGACAGACCTCTGTTGGGTCATCCAGATAGGCCTGCACCACCGACTGAAGGTTCTCCAGGGTTGCTCCACTATGCGTTCCATCTGTGACCTTTGCAGCAGTGGACCGAGCAAACCCTTGCTGAGTTAGCCAATCCGCTTCCGACAATATTTTTTTGGGGCCTGGTGCAGGTGAGGATGATCATACGGTTGCTGGTGTCGTTAACGGCTGTGAGGGAAAGTGACTCCGTTTGGCCACGGATTCAGAAGTGGAACTTGACGCCGCATGGCCTGCTGATTCAGTTGTACTTGTGCTGCCTCCTTGAAGGTTCTGCCGCTCTTTTTCAAACCGAGTGGCTGACACAGCTAGCCAATGTTTGTACTTTGAAACATCTGCTTCATCGAAAGGAATAAATGCTTTGCTAGCCACTGCTTTTTTGTACCGTGGATCCAAAATAGTGGCACAAATGTAATGTTGTTCTGTATGTATGTTTTTAAGCCTTTCATTGTGAAATAGGCGCCTTAATAACTTCTCCGCCAAATCATATGCTTTTCGCTTTTCAGCATCATCTCTGAAAGTTGAACACACGTCCTTCAGTTGGTGCTCTAGCATGGGCAACAATGGGATAGCTTTGCCCAAAGAACAGCCCTCCCTGCTGACTTCACGCATGAAGATCTCAAAAGGACGAAGCATGTCTGTCAGGCTTGCAATTAGCTTCCATTCCTCCAACTCTAGCCTCATCTCTTTCTGAGTAGAACCCAGTTTATAGACATACTCATTTATTACCTCCCACTGCTCAGATAGAAGCTCAAGCATGTAAAAGGTTGAGTTCCAACTTGTTGCCACCTCCTGGATTAGTCCTTTGACTGGCAGTTTACGTTCATGTTGAATGCTCCTCAGCTGCTTCTGTGCCTTAAAAGAATGGCTAAAACGTGTGCAGATTCTTCGGCAGAGGGTCAGTAATTTGATGACTGGGTCTTCTTTTTTCAAGAATTCTTGCACCACGATGTTAATACTGTGCGCCAAACACGGCACTCTGAAATATCGACCATCAGACATGGCCATAACTATATTACTGCCATTATCCGTGAAAACATAACCAACTATGCGATGTCTTGGATGCAGCCATTCATTGACCTTCCTGTTAAACTCCTCCAAAAGGTTAGGTGCAGTGTCAGATTTCTCCATGGCAAACATGCCTACTGTTGCATGTTTGCGAGTAGCTTGAAAAACTCTGTCCATGTCAACACCTGCTTGTTTTAACTGTTTGTTGACCCCTGCAAAAGAGACCCAGTGTGCAGTGATACACATGTAATCAAGGGCTTGACAACTGGTTCAACTGTCTGTTGTCAAGTGAATAGTGTGAACAGCACTCTTCTGCAAAGCTGCCCCAATCCCCTCCAGCACATCTTGATGTAGTGCTGGAACAGCAACCCTGGCAAAATAGGACCGGCTAGGAACCTTCCATTTAGGGCAGACTGCTGCCACAAATTCAAGAAAACCCACCCCTTCCACGCAGAGAAAGGAAGAAGGTCCAGCGCTAGCATTTTAGCCAGCTTTGTGTTATACAGATTGTTGGGTGGTTGCGTTCAAATGGCACATCCGACCAAAACATGCTGCTAATGGTGGGCTGGACCATTTTACGTGATGATGATGATGCAGACTTCACACCAGTTAGGCTCATTGATTTAGTTTTTTGCATTGGTGTCTGTCCCAGACTCTTAGTGTGCCTCATACATGTTGCAGGGGTAGAGGGTGTGGGCGTTACCACTGCAGTGCTGCTGCCAGCGGTACTGGGTGTACAAGAAAAAATGTTGGTCGGTTCTTGACTTCCCCCCTGCACAATCAGCCCCTCGTCAGCATGCAATGTGAATGGATACATTTGGATCAGTTCTACTTTGGTTTTCCCGGATCTTCCTTAGGTGCGCCTCCCACCGGATAGTGTGGTGTTTTTAGGAGATGACCTCTCTTGCCTCCGGTACCAGAGTTGGTACCAAGCTTACCCCGACTAACTGATACTTTACAAATCGAACAAATGACCATGTTTTCCGCCTTTTGGCTAACAGTACAGAAGTCCCAAACTGGGGAATGGAAATGTCTGCTGGTGGTGGAGGTGCTACTTTGACTTTCAATGCCAGATGAAGTGGAGGATGGGCGTGGCTGAATTCGTTTCTGTTGTTCACTTACAGCACACCTACTTGAGGTAATGGAGGTCGAGCTTGATGGAGGTCCCTGCAGTCCTTCTGACTAAAAAAGATGGAAGCTCTAGGTTGCGTTGGTGTTGTAGTTAACTGCGTTGGTGGTGGTACCAGTGCCACACCGCCCACATGATCATCCCGCTCAGCAGCCATTCGGGTTAGGGTGAAAATGTCAATCTGCTGCATGCCTGCTGGGGCTGGAGTGACGTCTGTAATGACTGGGTCGTCGTCAGACTGTTCATCAGCAGCAGAAGACACCACTTCTTGTTCGTCATCATCACCCATAAGTCGAAGCCTTGCGGGAACCTTCCTTTTAGGCTTAGCTACCTTTGTCGGCTCATGGCGTGCTTCACTGTCAGACTGCATTGCTGGGTTACAATCAGGATCAAGGTCATCAGAATGAAGGGGGCTTGAAGAAGAACTTGTAGTAGTAGTAGCAGCCCTCCTTGACCTTTTTCTTGCTGGGGATCTGGAAGACAATGGATCATCCTCAGGAGGAGTGGCTTCCTCGGATGATACCTCCACTTGAATATCAATTTCCTGATGTGCCCCTACTTCTGGAGGAACAAGCGTTGTAGGCAGTTGTGCCGCTCCATGAACCTCTAGTTGCACCTCTCCATGCACCTCTACTTGTGCCTCTCCTTGTGCATGTACTTGCGCCTCTCCTTGCCCATGTACTTGCGCCTCTCCTTGCCCATGTACTTGCGCCTCTCCTTGCCCATGTACTTGCGCCTCTCCTTGCCCATGTACTTGCTCCTCTTCTTGCCTATGTACTTGCGCTTGTACTAGTTGCACTTGTGGTTGTCGTTGCGGCTGTGATTGTTGAACACTCGCCAGCTGAGTTACACCCGGAGTTGATTGGATGGTACTTTCTTTTGATTAACCAATATCACTGGTCGATGCTGATTGAGAAAGTAAAGTGGCTGCCTCAGCAGCACTCAAGGTATTGGACCTAACTTGGCGTGGTGGCACTGAGCCCAGTGAGGCGGAGGTGTTGCTTCCTGCTTGGTCCCTGGCGGACACCACTGCTGCTGCAGGCGTAGGTTTTTTTCTCCCAAAAAAGGTGTCGGTGGGCACACCAGTCTCCTTGGTAGGTGGTGCCACTTGCTTCTTCTGCTCCTTCTTACGGGCAGTGGCACTGGCAACTTTTTCGCTGAGAGGCTACGGCCACCTTTCTTTGGGGTCATCTTCTTCAGATGTCAGAACAGCAGGCCGCAGTTGCACAAGTTGCAGAGTTGTCTTGTCTGTGGCCACCCGAGACGTCACGTGACGTTGTACTGCACACACCGCTGCAGGACTTCTTCCTGGCACTGGTGGTTCTCTTGTGCACCTAAAAACAATGGAAGCCAGAGGAACATCAGTTAAACACCCCAAAACGTCGAAAAACACAAAAAAAAAACACAATTCAATGCCATCCAGGCCCTCAATTAAGTTTAAATTCAAGGCACCTCACAGAAAGACTTGGTCTATGCACCACTGAGTACCCCTGGGCTTAATGGATGAAAGCAAGGCAACCTGGGTGCAGGCCTGAGCACACTGCCTTGCTTCAAAATGGCCCCTTGACCCCCACCACATGGCCAGGCCCTGCCTGGACCAGGCCTCAAAATAGCCCCCACACACATGGCCAGGCCCCAACATCTCCCCAAAAAGTCGAAAAACACACACAAATCACCAAAATCCAATGCCATCCATGCCCTCAATGATGTTTAAATTCAAGACACCCCACAGAAAGGCTTGGTCCATGCACCACTGAGTACCCCTGGGCCTAATGGATGAAAGCAAGGCAACCTGGGTGCAGGCCTGAGCACACTGCCTGGCTTCAAAATGGCCCCTTGACCCCCACCACATTGTCAGGTCCTGCCTGGACCAGGGCTCAAAATGGCCCCCACACACGTGGCCAGGCCTCAACACCACCCCAAAAAGTCAAAAAACACACACAAATCACCACAATCCAATGCCATCCATGCCCTCAATCATATTTAAATTCAAAACACCCCACAGAAAGACTTGGTCCATGCACCACTGAGTACCCCTGTGCCTAATGGAAGAAAGCAAGGCAACCTGGGTGCAGGCCTGAGCACAATGCCTGGCTTCAAAATGGCCCCTTGACCCCACCACATGGTCAGGCCCTGCCTGGACCAGGCCTCAAAATGGCCCCCACACACATGGCCAGGCCCCAAAACCACCCCAAAAAGTAAAAAAAACACACACAAATCACCACAATCCAATGTCATCCATGCCCTCAATGATGTTTAAATTCAAGACACCCCACAGAAAGACTTGGTCCATGCACCACTGAGTACCGCTGGGCCTAATGGAAGAAAGCAAGGCAACCTGGGTGCAGGCCTGAGCACACTGCCTGCCTTCAAAATGGGCCCTTGACCCTCAGCTACATGGCCGGGCCCTGCCTGGACCAGGCCTCAAAATGGCCCCCACCCACAAGGCCAGGCTCCAACACCACCCCAAAAAGTCAACAAACAAACAAAAATCACCACAATCCAATGCCACCCATGCCCTCAATGATGTTTAAATTCAAGATACTTCCAAGAACGGTGGACCCTATTTACGGATACACAAAAGTCGCACAGCCAAGTTCTGGATTAAATCCAATGAATCAAGTTCATTTGCATTCTTCATATTTTAGATTCTTTCGAGTTTTCTTTCGAGTTTTCCTCCTTATGTTTAAACCATTTTCTTGAGATCAATTCATTTTATTCAATCTGTCGTTTCCACATTCTAAAAAGCACTCAGAGGCATGGGGTGAATTCCGTGTCACGTTTTATTATCATGGTCCAATGCATTTCGGGAGGAAACCTCCCTTCGTCAGGGACATCTACAATTGTAAGTAAATACATGATTTTAGACAGTGTGTGCCAAGATAACTTTTCATCATCATGTTTACGATTTAAACATTACTAAGAATCTCTATACATGTAATTAATTAGCATTTGTTGCACTTACATGGTAGGACACGTTAAACTAACATATCAGGTTTACTTTTTCAAAAAGTGGGTATTCTAGTTCCCCTTGCACATTTTCACTCAGTACTTTGTGAGTGATCTCACATTTAGGCTGTGTTCTAATTAATCTCAAAATACGGACCCATATTTAAGATCTCCGCTTACCGTGATTAAAAATAAATCATGTTATAAAAGAAGGGGGGGCATCCCCGTTCCAGCATCTCGGCGCAAACCATTCATCATTCTTTTTCGTTCAGTCTGGCGTACCATCGCCACCCTTTTCCTTGTTTTAGTGAGCTGGTTACAAAAAGTCTCTCACTTCACATTTACTTCACATTTAAATCTGTTCCCGCCCTCCTTAATGATCAACAGGTGATATTCTGTGCAAGTCATAACCTCTTTAATCCCTACGGAGTAGGGATTCCTTCATCTCCCAGAGTGCATTATACTCGAGTACTTTCAGATTCTTTCATAATGACGTGTTTTCCACGACCGTTGCATTTAAATCCTACAACTTATGATTAACAACTGATATGCTTACACATAATTCCTTTGATTATCTGGCATGATTACTTCGAAATCAAACATCAAACACCACTATGAAACCTACAAAATTTAAATAAATAAATCTTCTTTTAACGTGGCACGTTATCATTCCCATGCTTGTATTAACCTTATTGTTAGCTAAATGTCTTCCAAACACTTACTCCCATTTTAAACAACAATTCTACAATGATCTATTCCGTGGGTGCTATCTCAGGTAAGACGAAACAGTTCATTTTTGTGAGATATTGGGTATGAGATGCACACCTCTTTTTCTACATTTGTCTTTATAAAGACAAATGTAGAAAAAGAGGTGTGCATCTCATACCCAATATCTCACATAAATTCAAGATACCCCACAGAAAGACTTGGTCCATGCACCACTGAGTACCCCTGGGCCTAATGGATGAAAGCAAGGCAACCTGGGTGCAGGCCTGAGCACACTGCCTGGCATCAAAATGGCCCCTTGACCCCCACCACATGGCCAGGCCCTGCCTGGACCAGGCCACAAAATGGCCCCCACACACATGGCCAGGCCCCAATACCACCTCAAAAAGTCAAAAAACACACACAAATCACCACAATCCAATGTCATCCATGCCCTCAATGATGTTTAAATTCAAGACACCCCACAGAAAGACTTGGTCCATGCACCACTCTGTACCCCTGGGCCTAATGGAAGAAAGCAAGGCAAACTGGATGCAGGCCCGAGCACACTGCCTGGCTTCAAAATGGCCCCTTGACCCCCAGATACATGGCCAGGCCACGCCTGGCCCAGGCCTCAAAATGGCCCACACACACATGGCCAGGCTCCAACACCACCCCAAAAAGTCGAAAAACAAACAACAATCACCACAATCCAATGCCACCCATGCCCTCAATGATGTTTAAATTCAAGACACCCCACAGAAAAACTTGGTCCATGCACCACTGAGTACCCCGGGGCCTAATGGATGAAAGCAAGGCAACCTGGGTGCAGGCCTGAGCACACTGCCTGGCTTCAAAATGGCCCCTTGACCCCCACCACATGGCCAGGCCCTGCCTGGACCAGGCTTTAGAATGGGCCCCACACACATGGCCAGGCCCCAACACCACCCCAAAAAGTCAAAAAACACACACAAATCACCACAATCCAATGCCATCCATGCCCTTAATGATGTTTAAATTCAAGAAACCCCACAGAAAGACTTGGTCCTTAGCGTGTTCTAAGGGGCCTATTAGGATGGCGGACGGACCTGGGAGAGGTGTGGCGCCGCGGCCAGGGCGACTGACGCTGGAATCTGGGGCTCACGGTTCGATCCCCGGCTCCGGCGGCAGGTTAGCCCAGCACCATGTGACTCTGGGCAATAGCTCGCTTAATCTTCCCGACGGCCCCCAGCGCCTAGAGACCCTTACGGGTGATTGTGCGCTTTACAAATGTGGACTTTACCTGCGTCCGTCCGCCACCCCAGAGGAGGAGGGACCGTCCGCATGGGCAGCGGCGGTCCCTTCGTGCCAATTAGGAGATGACCGCCACCCTGGCGGTCACATCCTGTATTCTTAACATTGCAGCGGGTGCTGTTTGAAGCAGCACACGCCGCAATGTTAAGAAATGCATGTTTACCTTTGCATGCACGAAGCTGCAGGCACCGCGTGGTGCCTGCTGCTTTGTGCACGCAAAGGTGTGCACCCCCATCCCCCCTTCACCCCTGGGGCCCGCAAAGGGCCCCCGAAGACAACACTGTATGCCTTTCCACGGCGGAAATTCCGCCGTGGAAAGGCATATGACCGCAGCTATCCTAATATGGCTGGCGGTATCTGATAGACACCGCCAGCCATGTTAGTGCTTTTCCGCCGTGGTCGGAAGGCTACCGAGGTGGAAAAGCGGCGGACGGAAAATAGATCCCCCAGCCATCCTAATCTGGCGGGGGTCTTTTTCCAGTCCGCAGTGGAAACTCCGCATCCTCCGGGCCGGCGGTGGATTCCGCCGGCCCAGAGGATGCGGATTATCCACAATCATAATCGGCCCCTATGTTGGGGGATAAGTCTCCTTACATACTGGGGGTCGCTGGAGGCCAACGTCCTGCTCAGTTTTGGCGGATATTATCCTTTCACCCACTCCCGACATCTTTTGGAGTTTTTACGGGAGAAAGGGGTCTGTGTGAAAAGCACAACTGAGTTACTCTAGTATCTAGCGTTAAATTATCGCCTTACCAAACGTTGGGCGCCATGTAGTGTAGTTCCTATATTCCCAATAAGGTCTGCGCATTGAAATAATATATACTGCAGCTTAGACGTAGGACTAAGGTCAACTAGGTCTCTGCCGAATATATTAGACTTAATTATGTGTGTGCCTGCTAGCTCAGAGGTCACTAGAAACTTTCTCAAAAGTACAAAAAGGGATTAGTTTCTGACAACCATATAACATGACAACTTTGTTTCCAAAGAATAAGAAATCAATCTTCGGAGTCGTGGAAACAATAGATAACTATCTTACTCTGTCAATCGTGTATACTTAGTTTCACCAGAGTTGCTGAGAAATTAGAGAGACAGGCGTTTTCAATAAAAGGTATTTATTGAACAGTCTTTTACCTCAAGCATGAGAAATGTACTGCTACAATAGTAATGCTGGTTATAAAGTACAAGGCATATAATACAAACAGTATTATAAAGTAGTACTGTAAAAGCATGATATGGTTTCTAAGCCATAAGTTGCTTTAAATAGATAAAATGCATAAAATACATACAATGATAAAAGAGATGGCTAAAAGTACTCAACTGGTGCTTCTAAAATACGCCTACCCCGATGTACCTGACCTAAGCCTAGCACAAGGGAAGAAATAAGTTTAAGAGTAGTTTTAAGTTTAGTATTCTTTGCCTAGAATCTGCCAAGAGTCTAATGAAGAATTCTCTAAGGGTCTAATCAGCTCCGTACCTTGGTTTAGAATGAAGGAGGTCTTGTATCTCTCTCTCAGGATTCGATCTCCCAGATACCCGCAAGGGTAAACTGGAAACACTGGAGCTGGATTTCTTAGCAAGAGAAGAAACAGCGTCTCTCAGTGCGTTTGCTGGAGGGTCAGCTTCCTTCGGCACTTGCTGCTGCAGGGCATCGGGCAAGTAGTTAGTCGATCTGCTCCAAGAACCACCGTGTGTTAGTTTGGGCAAATGTAGGCATATTTATACCATGAAGGTGCCGAGTTTGAGGCATGATTGGACTTAATAACGTCACTCAAAGGTTCAATTCCCAGAAAACTCCAGGATTTCTTGGATAACTTAATATTCAAGCAGGGGGAAGATCCTAGCTGCTGAAGATGGGTTTTTCCAAGAAATCATTGTGAATTCTCGGAACTTAGTGGAAGTAGCCTTGCCGTATTTGGGCTGTAAGGCTCAGGCCAAATACGGTAATGATTTCTATGCCTATATAAGGATAGGGTAAAGTATACCCATATAAGGGCATGAATCGGGAAAAGGAACACTATGATCCTAGATTTGTTAACAACAAAACTACCCACTGCTTTGTAAAGAAAGTGGGTGTTTGGTTTCCCAGTCCATTACACGGAGCGTGCGTCGGATTGTGCAGTGGGAGCCTGAGAAATGGGTATCTCATCTAAGGAGTTTAGCAAGTGCACAAAGTACTCACACTGTGCGGTAGAAAGGACGCAATAAAGGATGCAAGTGTACAAATTACCCACTGCCATTCATGGGTAGTAGTTACGAAGAAGGTTCAATAAAGGGCCTGCACTTTGAATTTTAGAAGGAATAATTGATAAGCCCACTTAAGAAAGGTAGCAAGTG